>NC_137182.1:15255714-15903214 GCF_951804945.1 Podarcis cretensis
GGAAACCCTGAATGGCAATCCTACATAAAGTGCACCGTAATCAAGTTCCCTAGAGTTTACCAACACATATTTTGCATTTACTTGTACAAGGTGACTCATGAGTGATCCTGTCACCACTTAAACATTTAACTGTGATAGGATCACCACTTAGATAGTGTAGTAAACTTGCATAGCATCCTGACCTTTTTAATCTTTGTTAGTCATTTGTCTTTTCTGGCCTCTCTCTCCATCCATTCTCCCATACCTTCTCTCTTCTCCTAGTACCAACAGCATGCCAGTACCATGACAAACAATGCAGAAGTTAGAAGTTACGGTAATAAATTTGAGTGCTGCTATGTATAGTTTACCCATGTTAAACTGATTTTAATTTTTTATGCTTATTTTTCAATTAATATTCTCTTGAAACATGGGGAAAACAGTTAAAAATCTGTGAAGTACCGGTATATACTGTACAGGCTGGGAATCAGAACAGACAGCAGATGGTGCTAGAAGCAAAGG
The DNA here is from genome assembly GCF_951804945.1 of Podarcis cretensis. Lineage (NCBI taxonomy): Eukaryota > Metazoa > Chordata > Lepidosauria > Squamata > Lacertidae > Podarcis > Podarcis cretensis. The sequence continues at coordinate 15,256,213 of NC_137182.1, forward strand.
CAAATTTCAGTGCTTGAGTCTAGTTTTGTGTCCAATCCTTTTTTAAACCATCAGTATAGGAATTTTCTGTGAGCCTCAGTTGGGAGTTGGCTAAGTTTTCCCAGTTTTTCTGGTTTTGCCACAGTATAGAGCATTGAAGTTCTCAAACCCAGATTTAAGGCCTAATCAATGCAGAATTAGATGTACTTACGTACACATGCATATTCAACTTGGCTGCCCCCAAATCCTCTTACTCTTCCCCACTTCCCCACAAATAATATTTTGTAAATGGATGTAAAATAACACTGCCTGCCCCATAAAATATGTACAAATTGATCCAGAAATGGTGTTGCTAGTTTGGGACAACCTGGCTCAGTAAGTCCACAACCAAGTTTTACCAGTTAAATCCAAAAGTATTGTAGCCTTCCCAACTGCAAAAGAACAGGCTTCCCACCCTGCTTCCGAGTTTAAGGCAGATTATGCAAACTGATAGTCCTTAGTCATGTTCCAAAGACAGAGTGGCAGAATGTGCTGTCCAGGTTTTTTCTTCTGTTTATTACCAGTATTTCTAGATCTTAAGAACAGCAGAGCTCAGGGTGGTTGCCAAAAATCCAAAGTATAAAAATAAAACAAAATGAAATAAAACACTAACTAAAATCACTTACAAAAACAACAATAAGAAAACACCCAATTTCCAAAAGTTTGGAGAGGCTAAGGAAGAACACCAGTGGTTTTTCAGGGGAGCATGTTATCACACTATCACAGTTCCGGGAGACACTGCAGAAGAGACGATGTTCCTGATAGATGATAATATTTAAGTGGACCCAGATACAACCTGTAACCATTACAAAGTTTTCAGAACAGGTGTTATAGGTTATTACCTAGCTTAGCCATACCTGTCAGCAGATTGGTGCTGATGTTTTATACTATCTGCATTTCCCAGACCGACTTCAAAAGCAACCCTCCATAAATCTCATTGCAGCAGTCTAGTCTGAAAGACTCTTAAGGCGTGGATGGCAATAGCATGATCATTGTCTAGCAGTAATGGGAGCTTTTCCCTTTTCTTTACACAACACTTGGAGCTCCTCTCTGGAAATTTCTCTTCCCCCTTTCATGCAGGTACAAAAGTATCCGAGCCACATTTTGCTCGCACAAGAGAGCTGCGCATTTTCAAGAAATGCTTATCTGTAGAACTGAAATACTTGTGCTGTACCCTATACCTACAGACTTTGGTCCAATCAGTAACAGACAGACAATTCACCTGTTCTCTTATTCTCTAGGCCTCAGAATTGGAACCAAGTTTGCAGTCCCCGAGGGACATTGGCATTAGGAAGAACTGAGAAAACAACTGTAAAGAAAAGCAAGGAAAGCTGGAATGGAAAGAGGTATGCTTAGCCTTAGGAAAAGAAGATTAACAAAGAAGTTGTTTGCACACTCCCCCCCCCCCATAAGTTCCATTGTGTTAAGCAGGACCTACTGCTGAGCAAATGTATCTAGAATCAGAGTATGAGTCATGGGTGGGCGAAATAAACGTTTTTTAAAAAACAACAACAACAGCAACAACCTTGATTAGAACAGGCACTCATTTCATCTGCCAAAACTGGGGCAAGAACAAACACAAGGGATTTAAGCATTGGGGTCAGGATCCTAGATTTACTTATATCTAAATCCTACCAGGGCATGTTGGGAATAATTACAATTGCATGGCTCTAAGCATATGATTTCAATCAACTCAATAAGTTGCCATGGGGTAAAAAAGAAAAGAAAAAAGGATATAACCTGCAATTATTTCACTAGCAAAAATGGTCATCATTATAGCAGGTTCTGTGTGGGGAGGAGGGAGGGTTTGTATGATGTGAACCCCCATAGAAGGTTTCAGCGTTCTCCTACTCAGCCCCTATCAGGAGGAGTTGGGCCATCTAATTTTCTGTGGGGTGTACTTTGAAATTAAGTGGGAGCTACCATAAAATGTTGCTGTGTATCTTCACCTTACAGCAGAAGTGTTTTTCTCAGGACTACTATAAGATACTGTACAAGGAGTCCAAGCACGCCTTTCCACTCCTCACTCCCATTTTTCCATTTTTTTTTCTTTTGAGTGATATTAAACATTCTGTGGCTACTGAGCATGCTCAGTACTTAGTGGGCTGTTTTGGGGCTTAGGACTCACATATTATTCTAGAATCAAATCAATGGAAATGAGGTACTTGTTTTTTCTATGTAGTCCACACACAATCTAGATCTACTGCAGGTTTTTTGCTGCTGAAAAGCACTTCTTGGGAAACTAGTTTCATTCAGAAAATAAAAGCTCATTGCAGATTAAGTATGCATTACCCTGTAGTGCATCTATTTGAAAATAGATGTAGGCAGTCCTGGCAAAGGGGTGTGTGTATCCACACTTGTGTAATGGCATTGTGGGTGTGCATATACCAAGACAGCAATCACCACCACCTCCTTTGTTCTTCTGGGATATTTGTAGGGAGGAAAAGGTGTGGATAGCTTCATCAAGGGAAGGGTTTTCAAATGTGTATCAAGTAACCACACCTACTCCTGGATGGCAGGATCTAGAATAATTTTAGATTGATAAAGCAGCATGTTGAGGATGAACATGAATGATTCCAGATGGAGAAAAAATTTCGCTTGTGCTACAAGTGGGTTACTGTGCACACAACCTTTGCTACCTTTGGGGATGACAAGTAACCAAAAAGAGACTATTCTTTAAAAGCCAATCTGAGGTAAGTATGTAAGCCTGCATGCTTCACTAACTTCTCATTCTAGGCTCCTTTTCTGAATGTTTAGCTTTCATTGGAGCTTGTGGATATACAAGGAAGATAGTACAGCCTGTCTTCTACCTGATTTCTCAGTAGGAAGTCAACCTGCTCCTGGCTTCTCATGTTTTGGCAAAAGCACTGGAATAACTGAGTACATATTGTATAATGCACTTTATAATTATTTAATACAATTAAATGGATTTACACATATGAATAATACCTGTATTTAATACCTTTATAGGTTGCTCTGCATTAATTTCACCTGCCCACATGCATTCTTAACCACCCAGCTGCATGTATTCTTAGCCGTTTGCCCTCTCCCCCCATGGACATGGTATCAGGTTGTTATTGATTGATTGACTGACTGACTGAGTGAGTGATTGATTGATTATACTGCCCATCATCCGAAGATCACAGTTCCAAAATGAGAACACAAAATATATAACAAAAACTAACCAATGACCCTTCTCCCACAAAGACATTAAAAAAACAACCATGGATTGTTTAATCAGCCAAAGACCTGGTTATAGAGAAACGTTTTTGCCTGGTGCCTAAAGATATGTAATGAAGGCACCAGGCAAGCCTCCCTGGGGACAGCATCCCCTGGGGAGCCACTGAAGAAAAGACCTGTTCTTGTGTTGCCATACTCCAGACCTCTTTTGGAGGGGGCACACAAAGAAGGACCTTGGGTCCCATGGTCTGGGTTAGTTCATTTGGGGAGAGACTGTCCTTGAGGTATTGTGATCCTGGGGAGAAATAAGGCGCAGCGGAGTCTGCAGTGTCTTTAAAAATATGGTTTGTTAACATATATGTACAATCTGAGTGTACATAAAGGAAATGTAGTTTATAGCATTCTTAGGAGTAGCTTGTTCTTTCCTGCCACCTGCCACTGCATTCAGAGCCATCCTACGCACCACCTCTTTCTTCCTGCTTATCGCCTCTGTAGCAGCCCATAGAATTCTGCCCCATTCCTTCCTAACAAACTGTTATATTTCAAAAAGGACAGATCTTCCTGTGACATCATGCCCCTGCCTCACCTTGGCAACATGCCAATTCTCCCATCTCTGTCCACTGCTTGGGATGAGGGTGGGAAGGACAGCTTTTTTCATTGCCAGTGGTCCTCATTGGCTCAGTTCCCCTTTGTTTCTCAGTGGCTCTGTACTTGGCCAGGCTGGTTTGCATAAGCTAGCCCACGAATTCCTTGTCTGACACAGATCTGCAGCTTGTATTTTCCCTTCATATCTCAAACATTATCTAAATACCACCGTTTATTAGTTTTTAATATTCGCTAACAGACTGAACAGCCTCAGCTATAACAATACGAATGTGGTAGAGTCAGAAAAACTCAGCCATTGAATTAACTGTCTTTGCCATATCTGATGCTTTCAACTCCCACTCCCTAATACGTGTGCACACACAAACACACACACTGGTTGGCCTCAGACGCTAGAGCTTACAGCCTGCCTGGCTCCTCCCATTTTTCTTCTTTTTGCAGTTCACCTCCTTGTACCTTGGGATGCTCTGGCTAAACTCCACTGAATGTGTTCCAAGCATTTTCCCACTCCCTTCATCTCCTGAGATTTTACTTTTATTTTATGTTATGTTGCTCTTTGCATCTCTTTCCAGCATACAATCTGATGTTTTAGTGAGACTGGTTGGGTCTCAAATCCTTACATCACTCTGATGCAGCCCCCAGACTTTCAAGCCATATTTCCCCAGCTCTAAACAAGCAGTTTTGATCTGATCACAAGTATGGCTTCCCTTCTCACTCATCACTTTGTTGCCAAAGAAAATATATTTGCTTTTTGGGCATGCGTGTCTCAGACAGTCTGTGGTTCATCTTGCAAGATTTGAAAGTGGCGGAGGGGAGGTTGCACATACCCACACCCCAAATCCCCTTCACATACACAGTTCAGCCAGCTGATATGATATTTAGCATTTCAAACAATCATTTAACTCTGACACACGCAGTATATGCTCTTGGAATGTGGTGTATGTATACTTGTGTCACTGTGTGTTGTCCACAAAACAGGGAACAGCTTAAGATGCTTCAGCAAATTCTGCCATTACTCAAAAATGTATGGTGAGAGATAGTACACCGAGATTCTGGGGTGGTAGGAAATGAAAGAGAACAACCAGAAAAAGTAATAACCTAATAAAATGATACAAAAAATAATAATTGTATTATTCACATGAATCTCTAATGCTTGTCAGCTATCCCATTACTTTTGCAGTCATTTGCCATAACACTGTACAATACTCTCTGCACAATTTTCCTTATTCTCTTCCAATAAATTAGCTAGTTGTTTTCCCTTTCTTGTTTTTCTTTAAAATGAAAGCTGAAAATACAAGAATCTCATGTGAGCCATATCCTTGCAGATGCTCCCTGTGCTTAAGGACCGGAGCACCTGTTAAGTCCATATGCACCAGGGTGCAGTGTACTGAAAGCAGCTCCACTGCTCTGCATTCTGTGAATGAAAGCCCACATGAGGACCCACTCTGTGCAGAAAAATGGGGATCTTGTATGGTTTTGGCCAAGTGGGATCTACAGATCACATTATACATGTGAATTCTGATTGGCAGGAAATTTCAGAGGAAATGCACAATAATAAATGAGCCAAAGCTACAGTTGGGTTTCCATTTCTTTTTGTTCAGTCTTGGCTTCCAGTGGCCTGAGCTTAAAATGCCCGAGTGCAAAAGCTTTAATGTGCTTGCCCACGCCAGCTCATTGTTAGGTAATTTTTCAGTGTTGACTATACGTTTAGCCAGTAAGCTCTGGAGGAAGGCTCCATGTGTCTATGTGTCTGTCTCTCACTGGATTAGCCTCACAAGAGGCAGAAAAACAAGGCCCCAGAAAGGGGAACAAAGGATCCTCCACTCAGCCCAGAGGCCAACGCTCTGTCTCCAATTACCTAGGCTGAGCAGGGAGGAGGAGGGAGGAGGTGTGTCTGTGAGGGGAATACCATTTGATATGTGGTGTGTCTGCAGTGGACTTCACTGGAGTTTATAAGATTCCCTCCCTCCCCCTACACCATGGACAAAAGGGAGGATTCAGTACAGATTCCACATTGCTTTTCAAGGGGATTTGTTATTGTCTATTCTTATTTCAGAGCCTTTTCCTACTAATGTAAAATTTTAAAGTTCTACTGGATTTTGTGGTCACTGCAGCAACATGAGCTGCCTTAATAAGTTATCCACAGTGACACCCCCCCCCTTCCATAAGTGGGTTCGGACCAGCTGCATCTACAGAGGAGAGCATGAGACTACTGTACAATATAGCTTCCTCCATTGCCCCCCTGCACACTGCCTATGAGAACTTGCATCTTATTAAAGAGGTTCAAACCTACCTTTGATTGGTTGGTACAAACACATGGTCCCTTTCTCCAGACCATTGTCTTGCTCTTCCTTCATTATCTGAACTTTTCCCTATGCCAGAGGTGTCCAAACTTTTCTCAAAGGGGGCCAGATTTGACAAAGGGCCGACCAAGGCTGTTAATGATTTTACCCAAAAGTTGTTTTTTTTGGATTGGAGTAGTTGTTGAGGTTTTTTTAGGATTTTACCCCAGGAAATAAACTGTCACAGGGGCCGGATTGAACCGACCAGCGGGCCAGATTAAGCCCCCTATGCACTTAAGAGTGTATCCTCTTGAGGCACCATCTTCCTTTAAACTAGAGAGCTCACATGCCTTACTTTACAGAGGGCAGACCTCAACTATCCAATCCAAGTCCACTTTAAGGATAAAGAACTATAAGAAGGGAGAGGAGGGGCCTTCAGGTTGACCATAAACACTGAGCCCTTGCACAGCAGCCTGAGCAGTCCCACAGACCACCTGGTCAGATTCTTTCTCTCTATGGTTAGATATATTGCATTCCTATTTAAATTATAGTAATTATGCATTTGCATCTACGCATATAAATCAGCACACATTTTATACAAACCTGTTTCCTCTTTTTCTTTTTTTGGTGATATGTTTTCTTTTTTGGAAGGGAGGGGGATGTGTAAATGGCCACTCAATTTTGAGCAGCTTTTATTCTGACAATTCAAGAATGATCTGGGCTATCACTTCGATTCTGCCCTGGACTCTACTCTTAACAGAATACTGGACACTCTGATTCCAATTTCTGCTATTGTGGCCATTTTAGTATTTTGAACCAAAAAACCACATACCTTCATCTGACCTGTTTCACTGGGAAACATCTCCTTATTGTACCCTATCAGGCTTGGTTTATGTATGTCAAGGCTCAAGCATTGCAAATAATGTCTGTTCTGGCCTGGCCCCAATCTAGCTAACGTCAGTTCTTGTAAAACTGCCCACACTAATGCAATTCCAGTACATTTTCTTTCATAACATCATCTTTTATTGTGGGCCCCATGCATTGCTGTACTTGGTACAGCACAAGCTCTGCATGCAGTCTCCTGTCCCAACTACATTTGTTTTTTCTTTTCCTGTAATGGTTGAGTAGGCTGTTTTTTACATTGGGTTGGGGGCAGGCTTAGTCTTTGCTTGGTTGTTTTTTAGAAATTGTGCCAGGTTTGTACATAGCAATGCCTGGGTTTACAGGTTCCCAACCTTATGTTTGCTTAATGTGGGAATGCAGATGAAGGCCTCTGAATACTAGTTGCTGGAACTTTCAAGCGAGAAGAGTGGGGTTAACAGACATGTCCTTGCAGGCTTCTTATAAGCATCTGGTTGGCCACTGACAACAGGATGCTGGATTAGATGGGCCTGTGGCCTGATCTAGTGGGGCTCTTTGTATTTCAGGGGAGACGTATCAGGTGGGAACATTAACTGGGGGCTCATCCACACATATCTTTTGCCCTGTGCTTTCTAGGCAGAGGTCTGCACTTTCCCAGTTCACATGCCCCACCACCCACCCCGTTTTCCCTAGAAAAATCTGCTCTTCATGCTGAATCAGAACAAACGACAATTCAGGTTTTCTGTGGAAATTTTTTTCAGCAGTAAAACGGGTTTTCTTGTGGAAAGCAGTGGGGCAAAAAGAAAAACGCTCGGACACGAAGCTTCAGAATGCAGACCTGTGCCTAGAAACACTACACGAAAAGGAAGTCTGGATGAGCCTTTAGCCCTCCACTTGCCCATCACTTATACCTACCGCCATCCTCATCTCATGGCCTTCTTTCTTCCAAGTCTAGGTTATTTCTGGCTTCAGAGTTTAGGTGGTGGGGGGAAAAGAGCAAAGCCGGTGGGTTGTGAGGGAAGAGTTTAGCTTTCCCCCTCTACCCACAACTTTTGCATTCACCTTATTCAGCACACACATAACTATGTTGGTTGATGCCATGTATAATATTACCTTTCTGCTAAGTGGCAGCCTTAAAATCAAGTGAAAGCTGAGTGCAGGGTGGGGACCAAAGGTGGACGAACTACCCCAGAAGGAGCATGGCATGTCCCCCACCAGAGGTACTACCCTTTCCCTAACACCCCATGGAAGTTTTGGGTAATCGGGCTATAAAGGTTTTTAAAAAACAAAAGCATCAGTGGGAGGATCCAGTGACAGACATTACAAGTGATTCTAGGATTTCAAATAGCTTCTTTTGTCTTCCCAGATAGATACAGCTGCCTATAATAGTGCCCTCTTAGAACATGGTGTTCTTCTCCATGCTCCTTCAAGTTTTGCAGAAGGACTCATTGGAGCATAGCTTTGGTATGCAGTGTACACATTACGGACTTTGAATGCAGCCAGGTCAGAGGCAGTAATGCTTCTGAATACTAGTTGTTGGAAACCCCAGGAAGGCTGAATGGGGTTTAGCTCTGGTCCTGGTCCTGAATGGAGTTCAGCTTTTGTGCTCTGATCCTATTTGTGGTTTTCCCATAGCCATCTGGGAGGCCACTGTGAGAACAGGATGCTAGGCTAGACAGGCCACTGGCCTATTCCAGCAGGGTTGCCTTATGTTATTTTGCTCACTTCTCTTTTTCTGCATTATATTAGGGGAAATTGCTTGGGGGGAAACGTGTACATGAGGCAAAATAGCATACAGAAGTCTATAAGGAGAAATTTGCGCTAAAACGCCGATGAATTTTCATGATGACGTCTTTTTAAAAAAATTCACAAATCGAGGCAGAAATGTGGAGAACTGAACTTAAGGCTGGAAATACAAGAAACTGAGAAAATCTGCAACTAGCAGTTTCTTCTATCTCTAATTGGATTGATGCATTTATTTGCACTTATTTGCAAAACCAGCCTGACACAAAACCTGAGTTTCTCTTTCTCCCTTTGCCACAAAAGTTATCTCTGGTGTTACTAAGAAGGTGCAATCAGAGGTCCAACTTTTTCCTAAGAACTGTGCTTAGCACTAGCATTTAGCAAACAACCAAAGAGGTTCTGATGACAAATCGTTCCCCCTTTGCCGACTGGATTGAGTGTTTGAGAGCTGTGGCCCTTGCAAAGGCTTTGATGGCAAATGAACCCCTCTTCTCCTTAGGATGAAGCTATAATACGTCTGCACGCATCTTGTTGACTTCAGTGGAACAATGCGTAAAGATTGCCGCCTTCGTCACCTTTTTCGTGGCAAGCGTGTAGCAAGTTACAACAAAGGGTGTTCTGTGACAGGCAGGAGGAGGTGGGTAGGTGGAAGTGAAGGAGGAGGGTGGGAGGGAGCCAATAATCCTTGCTCCTCCCCCACCACCCCCATTCAGCTGGCCCATGGCCCCCTTTGATTCGTTTTGCCTGTACCAAGAGAAGGGACTTGCACTTGATATATGAAGTGTTTTCAAACGGAATGCTTGGAAATCTCCACAAAGACTTCTGTGTCCAGGCCACGTTATGCCTCCGCCTCCCCCACTTCCCCACTCCTGACCTACACCCCTCTCAGCTTCACATTGGCTTGCTTCTTTTTCTTCTTCTTCTTCTGGCTCGATCTCAGAAGTCTGCCAAAGTGTAGGAAGGATGGGTAGATGGAGTGATCAGAAAGGTGTTCGGCTGCAGACGGACACCATCCAAATGCGTGGCTGGAGGTCGAAGCACAGGGCTACTGATTATAAGGCTGCAACTTAGAAAAACCGATGACACACAGGACGGCAGTTTTCTCTAGGCAACTTGTGGCGAGTAGACTGTTAGCTTGCCCCTCTGCACCAGGGGTGAGGGAAGCTGTTTCAGCCTGCAAATATTCTCATGGGCAATCTTGAGCACATGCCAGTAGAGGGTGGGGTGAGAAGCAGAAGGGGTGGGAAACAGATGCGATCCTTTACTTTGTTCAGTAGGCCTCACAACCGAGTCAGCGGTACCTATGCACACCCGCATACATGCATTGCTTCATCTGGACAGGTCGGAGGCGTTATCATAGTTTAAGGGCACATTCCAGCCCATCAAAAATACTTAAAAGAGGCTGGAGAGAGGAAGCGTGGTCTGGGGAGATTCCCAAGGGCCAGACGGGGAGGCCTTGAGGGCCACTTTTGGCCCCTGAGCCTCCTCACTCCTGCCCTACACTCATCATGGTTGTGTAAAGCAGCAGTAGTCATAATGAATGGTCCCTAAGCATGCACAGAGCTCTGGCTTAAGTTGAGCTGTAGCTTAACTTTGGAGCCTGTTTTCAGTGCCAAGTTTGGGCCAGGAATGTAATGTGTAATACCCAAGAAGAAAGTGGTATGGAGTGCATTTCCCTTGCCATCTAGGATTAGAAAGCAGTGCCTCCCTGCTTTTGGAATGCTTTCCGCAGGGAGGCTCGGCTGGCACCTTCATTATACACCTTTAGGCGCTGGGCAAAAAACGTTTCTTTTCAACCAGGCCTTTGGCTGATTAACAACTGATGCACTATTAAATGTGTTGTGGGAGGGGGTATTATTGATTTCCCCCCCCCCCTCTTATTTCTATTGTGTATTTTGTGTTTGTTATATTGGGGGGGGGGGGGGGTTATACCACCCTGAGATCTATGGATAAATACAAATTTACAGATTTAATAAATAAACACATAAAATAAAGCCAAGCAGGTCTGAATATGCTCAGCTGCTGAATGGGAGACCTGCAGGAAACACTGACCTAAGCTCATTGGAGGAACGAGATAATACAAATGTCAGAAATAAATTTGTGAGTAGCTAACCACACTCCTGCCCTGTCTATCTTACAGAGTCATTCAGTCACAGGTCACAGGATTTCTCTGAGGGATTGTCAAGGCTCCCCACCAGAGACAACCACCCTCCTCTTGTTCTCATGGTCATTTACCCTGGAATGAAAGAGGGAATCCTAAGGGTCATCACTGCCACTCTTTCAAGCTATTTCATCCTCTCTCCTAGAGCATGTAAATATATTCCCAGAGTTCAAAAGTGGCTATCCCAGGACTTCTAATCATGTAAACAGGCCTTTGGTTTGATCCATTGGGTAACTATGGCTATTTCGTCTGTGCATTTCTCAGGCTTCCCTTCTTTGGTTTTGCTTAAGTCTTCCTCCTCAGTAACAGTGCTTCAAGTGATAAGAGCATATGCAGGAATGCACCCTCTTTGTAGTCTTGGAGCAAGCAGCTTGTAAAACGCCACATTCTCCCTACCCTTGGCAGGCATCAGGCATCCCATGGGAGGGCAAGCTGTTCCATCCCGTCTGACTCACAGTGCTGCTGAGACAGGGATGGGCGGGACAGCCAGGAATAACTAGGAGCAAGGATCGGACAAAAGTTCAAATATGGGTTTTCCCCGGCTGCCGACCTCACAGTGCCTCAAGTTTGCAGGGCTGCATCTGGTTAAAGGGTTGGGCTTTCTAGGACTGGGGTTCCTGGCTTGCGGGAGAGAACTTGGGGATCAGCCACGGAGACCCACCACAGTGAGCAGATGTGTCTAGTGCCTATTGCTTCACTTCTAGAGTCATCAGTACCTGGGCCGAAGCCTGCCCTGGGAGTTGCACTTCCTGGCCTGGAAGCCTTTCCCCTTCACATCCCAGATGCATGTACGAGAGCAAGTTGTGTTTGCTCAGTGGTCAAGAAGTTAATGTTAAACATTCCCAGAGGGTCTCTCCTTCCTAATTGCGTGGTGTATTTCAGAATGGAGCACTGGTCTTGAAAACGACTTCCAGGCCCAAGCCCTGGCTGAACATCAGCCCTTCCCAAAGCTTCTCCCCTGCCAAGGGAGCCTTTCTAACCTCTATGATCACTCCCAGAATCCAGGGGTGTTGTTATGGGATGGTCCAGGGTGCCTGCACCCCAGGTTTTTGCTGTGGGTCCTGCCCACCCCATGTCTTTAGCAAGAGGCATCTCTAAAATGTTTTCCATTTGTTTTATTAATTAAAATTTGTTTTGAAAGAGTTTGTGCTCCTTTTGGGGGCAAGGTTTGATTTTCTGCAGGAAAACATTTTTATTTTTATTTTTATTTTATTTTTTATTTTCAATTTTCAGTTATATCTATTACAACAATTATTCAATCATAATTTTAACATTTCAAACTCCGACTCCCTTCCCCCTCTTTCTGTGGTTTTTTACATTTTTCATCATACGCCAAATTATCTCAACATATTCTTTTATATCTATTCCCGTATATATCCCATATATATTGAAACTGCAGGATTTTACATTAATCCTGCCAATGTCTTAATCTGTTTACAGTTTGTTTGTAAATACTCAATAAACCATTTCCATTCTTTTCTTAATTTTTTTTAAACTTGATTTCTAATTCTCCCGGTAAGTTTTGTCATTTCTGCGTAGTCCATTAACTTATGTATCCACTCTTCTCCCGTCAGAACCTCTTCTTTCTTCCATTTTTCGGGAAATAACATTCTTGCACCTGTGGTTGAATACATAACTGCAGGAAAACTACTTGCTTTCTATAGCTTCCTTCCATTAACCGTATTACAGTTCTCTTAGATTTTTCCTGATCTGTGAAAGTTAGTTGAATTCTTTCTTGAAGTTGATTGTGGTGGGAATTCAGCAGTGGTGGCTGATAGGTGAAACTTATATGCGCTTGAAAATGCAAGTTACTTTGACACTAGCCTTTTTCTGCAATTGCCATCTTTTTTCCATTTTTATGGAGAATCTGGAAAGCAAAATTGTTAAGATTGTTACAACCCAGTGTTTACTATGTTGCCTTCCCTGTTTTTAAAATGATTCCCTCTACCAATGAGAGGCAACTGCAGCTTCATTGTGAGCTAGCAACACACTATTTTGACTTTCAGGGCTCCTGTGCCTTTAATTAAATGTTTCCCCTTTTCTGATAGTGACTAGTTTATTGCTGCCTATTGATGGCGAAGGGAAGTAGTGATGAATTCTTCCTTGAATAGCCTCTTTAAATTGTCCAAACAGTGGAACCTTGGTTTTTGAACGTAATCCGTTCTGGAAGGCCGTTAGACTTCCAAAACGTTCGAAAACCTAGGGTCAAAGGGCTGTCAGCAAGTTCAATGGGGAAAATTTAGAAACATGCCTCGGAAGCCGTTCAGCTTCTGAGGCACATTTGAAAATGGAAGCATTCACTTCCGGGTTTTCGGCATTCGGCTTCCGAAATGTTTGGCAGCTGAGACTTTCGAAAACCAAGGTTTGACTGCATCAAGTTCCGTTCCTGCAGTAGCAAGGAGGCATTAATTACTGATTTATTCGCATTTTTTGTTTGTTAATGTCTTCCAGTGGAATAGTGCTACTTAACGTTAACAAATGAAAATAAAATAATGCAAGGAAACCAACAATTAAAGCTTATACCCTACCTATAGGAAAATAAACAGGCTCTTTTTCTAAAGCCCTGACTTGGGTTTACTGTCTTGCTGAGAATGAAGCCATTGGGAGGCAGATTGTGGCAAGTGATAGGGCCTTACTCTGGCTGAAAGGCAGTCCAGTCTTTATTATTTACATGTAGCAAGAATGAACCTTGGCGCCAAAGACCAATTCTGAAGCAGGCTGTGTATGCATGCGTACTGGAAAATAAGCCCTGTTGAGTTCAACATTTCTGAACAGAAATTCCTCAGGATACATTTTTCTTTGTTTCACCCGCCTTCCTAGAAAAAGGCGAGTTTGCATAGTTTTCTCACATTTTTCCATTCCCACCCTACCCCGTGATACCTTAGAATGACACCAGGTCTGGGACTGTGTGTAGGATGGAATATGGTGGCAAGGCTTCCAGCACAGTTACTGCTCCTATTACCACTTGCAGTGACGGCATACATGTCTGTGTGCATGCACACACACAACAAAAAAGTTGGGGGAGGGAGGAAGCTGTGTTACTACTGCTAATGGTGAATCCCACCCCCACATATTGTTGGAGACATTCTACTCCAGGGGTAGCCAACCTAAGGCCTGGGGGCCGGATACTGCCTAATCGCCTTCTCAGTCCAGCTCACAGACGGTCTGGGAATCAGCGTGTTTTACATGAGTAGAATGTGTGCTTTTATTTAAAATGCATCTCTGGGTTATCTGTGGGGCATAGGAATTAGTACATTTCCCCCCCCCCCCAAAAAAAAATATAGTCTGGCCCACCACATGGTCTGAGGGATGGTGGACCAGCCCATGTCTGAAAAAGGTTGCTGACCCCTGTTCTATTCCCTATGGAAAAATTTGGTGAAACAGTCCCTCCAATTTTCTATCTAAAAATAGGATAGAACCAAAGTTTCATGAAAGGTCTTTTAGCCTATAAACGTGTGGGAGCTATGGCCCACAAAATTTTTTATGGGCTACTGATTCTTGTTGGTTTATTTGCAAATTTGCCTCTGCTCCCAACCAGTTCTATGGCTACAAGGGGGCTAGCTGGGTTTCTTGCCCCCAGGCCATTGAAGCTCCCAGCCTGTGTGTATATGTGTATGCAAATGTGCATGGGGGGTGTGCCAAGCTGGGTCTTTGACCCGGATGAAATAAAACCTAGTTTTGCCCCTGTCCAAATATGCTTGCTAAACTTTTGGCAGTCTAACCTAGCATGGGTGGAAAGTTCCCAAAGTGTGGGTTCATAGAGAATTTAAAGCAGTGGTCCTTTCTTTGGGTCAGGCTTTGAGAATATTATGAAAGCTTAGCGACCTCCCTGCCCAGAAAAATGCACATAAACGCATACACAATTTTGCATCTGATTTTATTTTATTGTGTTGGGGAAGTTATTTCCTTTTGTGTCCGGCTCACATACTCCCTGAAGCCCGTGCATTACTATGGGAAAAGGAAGGTGGGAATGAGAAAGAGGAAGTTATGAAGAGGTGCCTGGGGAAGATAGAAAGTCTTTCAGTTCATTCTGTGCACCAGGGGGTGAGGGCAGGGCCCTGGAGACAGGCAGATGAAAGAGAAACCTTCTGGTGTGCCTTTGAAAGGGCTTCTTCTGACAGCCCAGTTCCTGAGAAATCCTTGAGCCAGGAAGGCAAAGGGGAGAGGGGATGGCCTTGTTATCAAGAAAGAAAACAGAGCTGGCTTGATTAATGTATGGCAGGCACGGCTGGGCCAGCAACTGGCATATTTGGTTGAAAAAGCTTTCTGTCAAAAAGGCTTGGAATACTGGGAGGGAGGAGGCAGGCAAGGTGAAGCACAGACAAATGAGATGAATCTCCTTCCTCCTGGGCCGTGTTCAGAAAGTGGTGGGGGGGGATGAGTGTTCAGACCCCTAAGATCTCACTTGTGGGGTGCCTCAGGGTTCTGTCCTCTCCCCCATGCTTTTTAACATCTACATGCAACCGCTGGGCGAGAGAGATCATCAGGGGGTTTGGGCTGGGTGTTCATCAGTACGCGGGTGATACCCAGTTCTACCTCTCTTTCAAATCAGAACCAGTGAAGGCAGTGAAGGTCCTGTGTGAGTGTCTGGAGGCGGTTGGAGGATGGATGGCGGCTAACAGATTGAAGTTGAATCCTGACAAGACAGAAATACTGTTTTGGGGGGACAGGAGGCAGGCAGGTGTGGAGGACTCCCTGGTCCTGAATGGGGTCACTGTGCCCCTGAAGGACCAGGTGCACAACCTGGGAGTCATTTTGGACTCGCAGCTGTCCATGGAGGTGGAGGTCAATTCTGTGTCCAGGGCAGCTGTCTACCAGCTCCATCTGGTACGCAGGCTGAGACCCTATCTGCCTGCAGACTGTCTCTCCAGAGTGGTGCATATTCTAGTTATCTCTCACTTGGACTACTGCAATGCGCTCTACGTGGGGCTACCTTTGAAGGTGACACAGAAACTACAACTAATCCAGAATGTGGCAGCTAGACTGGTGACTGGGAGTGGCCGCAGAGACCACATAACACTGGTCTTGAAAGACCAACATTGGCTCCCAGTATGTTTCCGGGCACAATTCAAAGTGTTGATGCTGACCTTTAAAGCCCTAAACAGCCTCGGTCCAGTATACCTGAAGGAGCGTCTCCACCCCCATCATTCCGCCCAGACACTAAGGTCCAGTGCCGAGGGTCTTCTGGTGGTTCCCTTGCTGTGAGAAGCCAAGTTACAGGGAACCAGACAGAGGGCCTTCTCAGTAGTGGCACCTGCCCTGTGGAATGCCCTCCCACCAGATGTCAAAGAGAAAAACAACTACCAGACTTTTAGAATACATCTGAAGGCAGCCTTGTTTAGGGAAGCTTTTAATGTTTGATGCACTATTGTGTTTTAATATTTTGTTGGAAGCTGCCCAGAGTGGCTGGGGAAACCCAGCCAGATGGGTGGGGTATAAATAATAAATTATTATTATTATTATTAACTAGGACATGAAGGCCAGATCTATCGGTGCCATGATTGCTTAATGCATGCAGGGACGTACCTAGGGGTTAACCAGGTTGGCCCACCAAGCGCACAAGCCCAAGTGGGGAGCAAAGATGGCACCTCTCCACTCTGGCCTGGAATGGCTAGAAGCCCACCCACCTGTCTGCACGCTGCCTGGGCCACTCCTCCACTGCTCTGGGTAGCTGGACAAGGTCCACAGGTTTTTCTGTGTGCCTCGGCAAAGGAATCTGGTCACTGGCGTTGACCATTGCACAAGGGAGAGGTGGCGCCAATACAGCTCCTTGCCAAGGGCACAAGGGAGCCTAGGTAGGTCTCTGAATGCAGGTGGGGAATCTGTGGCCCTCCAGGTGTTTTTAGACTGCCATCAGCCCCAGCCAACATGGAGGGCTTTGTCAAGAATCCAGTCAGATGCTTTGCTTCCACAAATCTGCCCGATCAGCCTTCCCCAACCTGGTGCCCCCCAGCACTACAGCCTGCACCATCCCTGTCCATTGGCTCCGCTGGCTGGGGATGATCAGAGCCAGATTCCAGCATCTGGAGTGCTGGGGAAGGCTGTTGCAAAAAGACTGTTTCAGAATTATGCAGCTTTAATTATTCAATAAGCGTCTCCTGATTTTCAATCAGAATTTATGAATGACCTACCCTGTGTTCAGGGTCACATGCTGTTGTCATTTTAAAAAATTCTATGTTGTTTATCTTAATTTATGGCGCTGCGGATTGCACAGAAGCAAATGGAGACAAAAAAGATGATCTAAATGACAATAAGGCAAGATATGAGGGGTGAGCAGGGGTGATGGAGAAAAGAAAAGAAAATAAAAAACTCAATTTATTATTGATGGCACCGAGAACTGCATCCAATGATTTGTTAAACTGAACATCATTAGGGTAAGGCACAGAGCCAAGGTCCTAATCATTTGCATTCATTAACCACCCCCTGGCATTTTCGTTGGCTTTGAGGATGCCTTGGACAAATGCCAGACAAATTGTTATAATCATTTCCCCTAAATTGCTCCTGGAGTTTCAGTGGGCTGCCCAATCCCGCTCATGGCAGACTTTTATGTATAGTAGTAGCCTAATCGGTTGTTAAACAGCTGTAGTGAGCCATCCCAGAGGTGGTTGCAATTTAGAAGCATCCCAAATCATGTTAAGCGTTTTGAAGATCTGCATAGTTAATGATGTAGCTAATTCTCACCCTAACCCATATCCCACCCCCCCACCCCCAAAAAACCTGAAATATGCCATTGGAAAGTTTCTAAGCATGTTCAACAGAAGCCTCTTAAAAACCAGCTCAAGATGGTCCTGAACCCCTGGCCTACCTGGCAGCAAGTTAGTGTATCAAGTCCAAGTCCAGGGGTCAAGCCATACAAGCACAGTCCAGGAAACACATCCAGCATCTAGCCAAGTCTAAAGTCCAGCAGTCAGAATACAGTCCCGCATGAAACCCAAATCACAGTCCCATAGAGGTCCATCAACATGGGCAGTAGAGCATCCATAGCACCTCAGTTCTGCTTCCCTTTTCTACTTGGCATGCTGGTTGCAGCATCTGGGCTTGATGAGGCATGTGACTCTCACCTGTCCCAAGCCTTCTCCAGCTGAGGAATCACACCTGGAGCCAGCGAGCCCCACCTAGCCAGCTAGGGTGCTTGGGCTCTGCACCCTTGTATGCCTCAGCCTCCTAGAGTGCCTTTCCCATTGCTCCCTACACCTCAGAGCCCACTGCATTTGTGGAGACAGGCTCCTCTTGTGATGGGTTCTGCTGCTCTGGTTCCTGCACCTTGACCTCCATCCCCTTGCCATCCTCTGTCATCCTGTGAGTACTTCCTTCTCCATCCCCCGTTTGCCCCTGTGTGTCCCATTCCCTGCTACGCCCCTCGTGCCGGGATTCTTTTTCTCCTCCCCGTCATCCTGCCAGTTCAATGCAAAGATGTTGGCACGAGACACAGGTACACCCCTCCCCTTGCTTTAAGACCTTGAGTGTTCTGACAAATGCCTGAACGCAGTTTGTGTGTAGAGCACTTCTCATGATTTTTCCCTTTCAGCATTAGGCAAAGTCCTTTTTATTTTCCCCAAGCTTTTTAGATGCAGTTTTAGTCCTGTGGTATGTTTCATTTATGATTTTGTGGCTTTTACTTGTTTTATTTTACATTGTTTTGTATATACATTTTAATTGTTTTATTCTCTTTGTAAACTATCCTGGAAATATAACCGAAGAGTGGTATAAAAATAAACAAACATGGAAAATGCACTGTATAAATGTTTCAAAAAGAAACAACAGATGCACGAAGGAGCATATTTATATGTACAAATATGTAAATGCTACATATTATTACCAGCATGCTGATGGTTTGAGTTTCCATTTTGAAAGAAATTAGAACAAATTTCTGTGCCAGTGTTGCATCTTAGATTGTATACGTGCATAGCTGTCAACTTTTCCCTTTTCTTGCGAGGAATCCTATACAGAATAAGGGAATTTCCCTTAAAAAAGGGAAACGTTGACAGCTATGTATACATGTAGTTTGGTCTCTTTTGCGCTCATCATTACCTTCATAGGTAATAGACAGCAGATCAGTGCATGATGGAGGGGTATAGATTTTGGGGGGGGAAAAACATTTTTATTTTATTTTTTCACATCACATTAATACAACATAACTCACAACACATCAACCATGTTGCTTAAAAACATCAAATCAAATTCTTAAAGTTCAGTCCAAAAAAATATTTCCACATAGTAAAAATGAGATCTCAGGGCATTATAAACACAATCATATTGATACATATAATCCAAAACTGTTATCACACATTATAGAAAATGTGGTTTAGAATTCCCTTTGGTCTCACAAATCTGGCACATCAGCTTTTCAGCCAGGGCTATTGTCCATGTTCTGGGGTATCATGCTTCAGTTTTCAACTTCAAGGCAGTACGCCATCACATGGCTATTTCCATATGTGTTGCCACAAGGAGGAACGTGTGAATTGTTTTACCTGGGAGAAGTCAGCTTTGTGGACCACACAGAACTGGCTCCCTTAAATCAGAGCTCTCATCAGGATTCCTGAAGTTAACTTTCTTCACACATCAAACAACAGCTTAAGAGGTAGACACAGTTATCAGGACTGTGGCGTGGGATAAAAGGTTTAACCCCCGCTCTCCCACGTACTGTGTTCCAACATCTGCTATTTCACTTAATGTAGTTTGGCCTAAGATGGGTGATTTGGCTGTCTATCTGTCTCTGAAGGCTGAGCACCTTTGGAATGGATGCCAAGTGCTTTGTAATATTTGTGTGTTCAAGGTGAGTCTTCCCCGGGGCCATCCTCAGCCTTTCATTCTTTGGCCATCATGGGAGATAACTGGAGAGGAAGTGCTTTTCCCCAGCCCCTCTCTA
Organism: Podarcis cretensis; assembly: GCF_951804945.1. Lineage (NCBI taxonomy): Eukaryota > Metazoa > Chordata > Lepidosauria > Squamata > Lacertidae > Podarcis > Podarcis cretensis. Next base: position 15,275,930 of record NC_137182.1, read on the forward strand.
ATTATTGCCAAGACCCTGAGCAACAGAGGCACCTTTTCTGCCCTCTGTCACTTTACATCCTGACATTGATGGACTGAGGGCAAAGAAGCAACTGCAGCTCCTGGCTACTACTATGAAGCCAGTGCAGTTGATCAGATGGAAGAGCTGGACTTATCCTTGGTACCTGAGTTCAGATTTCATCTCTTGGTGGCCTTGAGCAAGTCAGACTCATACGCTGACTCTGCTTCACATAGCTGAAAATAGGAGTTAGAGTGGTCTACCTCAAATGGGTATTGGGCAAGTGACCATAAGGATATATACTATGAATAATTGTTTTACAGCAAGAGCTAAGGATTTTTTTTCTGTACTATTTCTTTTGAATCTCACTCAAGCCTTCATTGAGACATCTCACCATTCACTTCCCTCGGCTTTTTGGAGTACCATTTTGTCATGTATTTCTTAATGGTTATGTTTTTGGTTTTTTAAAGTGTATTTGAATGGTCCTACTTTCCCCCTTTTTCTTCTTTCTGTAGAAGTTCCACAGGGATCACTCCTCTTCTTTTCCCCTCTTCATAATCTCCCTCTTGGTTCCATTATCCATTCATTTGGTCTTCAATACCACCTTTATGCCAAGGACCTACAACTCCACATTCTTTACCTGATCTTTACCCTTCATCACTTGGCCCCAGTCTCTGCTATCTCTCCTTGGATGAGTGCCCATTGTCTCAAACTTACCTCTGCCAAGTCTGAGCTACTGTTTCCCCTCCTTTTTCTCAGCCATTTCCAACATCATTTTCTCTTGTTCTTGCTAACATTGCAGAGTGTTCTGCTCAGGCTCAGAAGTACTTTTTAAAATTCTTTTGTGTCGAGGTTATTTCAAAGGTACTGTTGATGTTTTCAGATAATTCATATATCTACGATTTGTTCTTTCATTTCTATTGATGCCACTTTTTTCTTTTTCTTTTTTATGACATACTGTCAAAGAGAGTTGGGGGTGCTAATTTGGCTAGAACAGCTGGAGGTATTTAACCCTTTCTGCCCATACCATTGTCCTAGTATAAATTATCTCCCTCAAGCTGCTGTAGAAATTGCAAGACTGCTGTGAAGCAGTCCTGTGAATTGTATTTCAAGATTTAGTAGGTTCCTATCAAGGCCCAGGAAAAGAAATTGCTGGTGACAATTGTGCAACAGACAAATAAACATCTTCCTCTATGCCATGACGATTCACATCTCTGAAAATGTGTTGGCTGAACAGAGCCTTATGCATAACAAGACACGACTTGGGAGATGTGTGACCAATATCTTCCACAGTACTTAAAAAAACTTTTTAGTAGTCATATCCAGTGAAGGAATTGGATTGGGAACATGGCACTGTAGAGAGAGGGCAGGGAAAATCATAAACGCATCATATAGATACCTATTTGTTTTCCCATATGGGGCAAAGAGCAGTTTTAGGTGGTGGAGTTTCAGCTGTAACTGGCAGTAGAGTTGCAAGAGGGGAGGTTAACACCTCTCTTCCTGTCCTGCATTGCCACTCTGATTTCCCTATACACACTAGGCTACTATTAATCTTTACAATAAGAAAACAAGAAGTAAATAATTCATTCAAGCCATGTCTCCAGGATGCCACAAAAGTGAAGGACAGTTGTTGAGTGCGTGGCAGGCTCTTTGTGATCCACAGCTGCTCTTGCTAAGAAATATTGGTTTACTCAGGTGGCAGGGTGGTACAGTCCCTTGAGGGGTGCCACCTTTTTTCTTCTAAATTATCTTTATTTCAGTTTTCTGCTGAAGAGGGCTGGAGCCTCGCATTGCTTCCGCTTGCTCACCCAAGCAGCCTTAGCTGCTATTTAAAAAACCAAGCAGAAGTACTTTCTGTAGCCTTAGGAGATCTAAGCCGTTTTGACCAGGCTAGCAAGAATTCAAGGAGGACATCCTGAAGGTCTCTTCCTCCCAAGTTATATTTATCCACCAATCTGTGCTGCTGCCAGCCAGTTTGATTCAGAATTGAAGTGCTCAAAACTAGAGTCCCGTTCAGGTGTTCAAAGAATGCGTAAGGGCATAAAATGTGTAGAAGGTTGGGGGTGCACGTGCAAGGGGACCATTGCCTGTGATATCTTAATCCCCGCTGCTCCATACCAGACCTCCCTATGTTGAGTGGAAAGGTCTGGATGGCATTTTTATGCACAACTGGCTGAACATGCTTACAAGCCTCTGCCCTGGTCTGAGAACCCTGTGTTACCCTGCAATCTTGGAGAGGCTTTTTAAATACACTTAGCCCAACAGTGGCTGGGAATGCTGTGGTCCTGGCTGGTGTGCGTGTCCTCATGTTCACTACATACTTTGTGAAATTATGCTCTTGCATATTCTTTGAACCTCTGAAAAGGGCTTAGGGGCCATGCAATCTGTGCTCCTCCAAGTCGCCCTTCCTGAACAGCAATCCACAAATGCATTCACCATGGATGTCATGGAAACTGCCCCTCGCAACTCATGTCTCTCTTCCTCACTTGACAGGACTGAGTGAACTCAGAAGGATGTGGCTCAGGCAGGCATTTAAAGTTTACTGCTGTTTGGATCATTAACGCAAATTCTGAAGATGTGGACAAGCAGGAAGCTGGAGAAGCCACTCTGAAGAAGCATTTAGGGTAGGTACCACTAATCTTATCTTTGCTAATTGGAGCTAGTAGATTCCAGACTGAAAACAAATGGGCAGAGTCTGTTTATAACTTTTATTTTAAGTGTGTGCAGGTTGTATTTAGACATGGCAATTATTGTGTTCGTTTTCTTGGTTATAATGCTAGTGCTTCTGTCCCAGTTTCTAAAGTTCCTTTTATTCTCCATTGCCTGTCGCATGTGGATTTTTGATTGATATACCCCCATTTCACACTGAATTTCCTTCACACCAGTGGGTGTGTTGTGACACAACAGAAGACGTCATCAGATATGTTGCCACCCCTCCTTTATGCACACGTGCACTTCTGTTCCTCCATGATTCATCCATATGAAGAGCTGGAATACTGTCCCAAATTTTGTCCCACCATTTTTTGGTTTTACAGGGATGCAAATGGATTTTATCTGGGAGCAGTTAATGTGGAAGTGAGCTCTAAACCTACGTAGATTCTGCAAGATTTCTGGAATTCTGAATGCAGTCTCTATCTCTCATGGTTCATGTTAGCAGTTTGCAGTGTTAGAATGAAAATGTTTTCTTAGTCTGAACTTTGCTGGAAACATCCAGAGAAAAGGGTGGAGCGAGGGAAAGAATTGTGCAGGGAATGATGTTATATCTTTTGGAATTATTATTAATTATTATAGCTTCTGCCCTTTTCTTTGATGGGAACTCTAGCTCAGGCTAGCCTCTGAAAGCTTAGAAGAGCAGGGCAGCATTCTGAAATGGTAATCACTCTTTGTAAGATTGTTCAGTCAGTTATTGGTACTGCTGTTTGCATTACAGATGACTGAAGACCAAACTGTCTTTATCAAGCCTGATCCAATGAATGCTTACTCCAAAGTGATTGGGTCTCAGGGCTCATCTATAGCTCAGTTGGTTAGAGCATTGTGCGGATAATGCCAAGGTTGCAGGTTCTATCGCCTTAAGGGACAGCTGCATATTCCTGCACTGCAGAAAGCAGGACTAGATGATCCTCAGGATCCCTTCCAACTCTGTGATTCTATTCTAATATTGTCCCACCACTTTCCCCTGGGAAAGTGTGATCTTTACCACTCAGCTGGAGCAAACATCAATTCATAGATTGACATTTGCTCTAATAATTCAGCGCTAAATAGCAGGCTTTCCTGGGGAAGCCAACAGAGCAAACAGAAAACTGCTTGGACTCATGCTTTGTAGGCATGGGACAAGCTGAAAATCTCTTGGGCATCTGCTGAAGTGTGGGTGAGCCTTATTTGAGTTCAGCTGAGTTTATTCTCATGTAAGTGTGCATGGATTACAGTCTTAGAAGAATACAGTGAGGAATCAATGTTTGTAATCATGAAAGTTAGGAAATGTTATAATTGGAATGGAGAGGGCTTTGTGTCTCAAGAAAAATTGTGTGTGCGAGAAAACTTGAAACTATTTTCTTCATATATAAATAAAATACCTTTTTACCCAGAAACCAGAGATGCTTTATAATACACGTGGTCCTATTATGCATTTCCTGTTCCCATTTTGCCCATTTCTGAGCAAATACCTCTGCTGAAAGTGATACAAACCACCACTTTGAGTTTCCATTGTTGGCTCCCGTATTAATTCTCTCACCTGTGTTGCACAGTTGAAGTTTTCACTCTTCACCTGCTGTTATCAACTGCCTTCCCTTCCCCCCTGTAAAGCATTGAGGGACTTTTCGTGCAAAACGAGCTTTCTGTGTGATGTTTATTCAATCATGTTTACTGCGAAGGAGGAATTTATACAACCAAGTGGAGCAGGGTGGGCGTTCCTCTTTGCACTTTATGGCGCAGTGTCTCTATCCACAGGGCACTTATTAAAATGGGAAAGCCAGAATTTGAACAAGGTGTATTGGGTTGGTGTTTAATGGTGAAATGGCCTGCCTAGTCTAGGTCATTACACTGATAGAATAATTGCATGTTAGGTTTATAGAGGGCCTTTATTAACCAAAGGATAGTGAAGTATAGTTGATAGGCTTCTGAGATGAAACCACAGCTTGAGTGAAGCACATTAGCCAGTTAACAGCTGCACCACAATGGTTCAAAGTTGCCCTAAGGGTCATCTAATCAGTGTAACCATCTGCGATGGCAGGTTTCCGTAAACATAATCCTTATCTTCAGTTATCTAGACTTGAAAAATAAAGACAGGGTACATGCAGTTTCTCTCAACTTTCCATCTTGCATACACACCAGTTTATGGAGTTAGCTGCTCTGGTAGCTTCCTCTGATATAGGCTGCTCTACAATCCTCCTTCCTAGCTGGTGTCATCTCCACCTGGAAACTCAGACCTCCAACAAGAGGTTGTCAACCTTTTTGAGTCCTTGACCAACTACATTCTTTCTGCCCCTGTGGGGCTCAGGGGCTGGTTATGTCACCACTTGCCTGCAGAGCTGGCAGCCTCTCATCCTTTTTCGATCACTCTTGTAGAGTGTTTCCTCAGCCTCCTCTCTTCTCCCCTCTCTTTGGGAGTCCTCTGGGCAATCGCTGCTGCTGCCCCTGGTCTCTGAGCTGCCCCCCACACCCCAAAGAGAGGTGCCTCCTCACACTGCCCCACAGGGGCCTGGGACTTGGCCATACATTCCCAACAGCAAGGGCTGGCAGATTGGCTGGCTGGGCTCCCTTGCTTACTTACTTACTTGGAGGCCACCTCAGCTCCTGGCAACCAGCACCCCCTGGCCAGCCCCAGAAGCACCATTCACCTGGGGAACTTGTAGCCAGGGCTACTGCAACAAATAGCTGAGCAAGCCTTTGGGAGGCGGAGACGTGAGAGGGCATCAGAGGAAGGAGGGAAGGAAGGAAAAAAGGACAGAGACCAGTGTTACTTGGGCACCCTGACCATAATTTAAGGCACCTCAGCATGCCACGGAACACCGGTTGAAAACCACTGCCTCCAACCATAGTGATCCAAGAAGAAGCTCACCAAGATTCACAAGACAAATCCTTGGTTATTCCAAAGAGGGCAGCCCCCAAAAGCATTCAAGCAGATGTTCCAGCTAGACTTCTCAATGTTCAGACCTTAAAGATGTAATTAAGAGAACATGTGTAACTTTGAGGCCAAGATTAGTGAGATATAGATGGTTTCATTTGATTCACAAACCTTTATAGTTGAAGAAGATCCATGGTACCACCCTTTCATGTGTGTTGCTTAGCTGAAATGTTATCCTCAAATGGCTGCCGTGGGGTGGGATTTCAGACAAATGGGAAACAATCTCTGTTTTAGAGTAAGTTACGGAAGAGGTACATATCCTATTGGTTTCAATAGGTGTCCCATCCTATTGGCACAAAACACACAGACATTCTACTATGCTACTACAGAACTGTCTGACAGGCAGGTGCAGTCTATCTCCAGAACATGATTTTTATATACAATGGTACCTCGGGTTAAGTACTTAATTCGTTCCGGAGGTCCGTACTTAACCTGAAACTGTTCTTAACCTGAAGCACCACTTTAGCTAATGGGGCCTCCTGCTGCTGCCACGCCGCCAGAGCACGATTTCTGTTCTCATCCTGAAGCAAAGTTCTTAACCTGAAGCACTATTTCTGGGTTAGCGGAGTCTGTAACCTGAAGCGTATGTAACCCGAGGTGTATGTAACCCGAGGTAGCACTGTATTATTCTTCCTGGCCTTATATTTGTGTGCTGGTCTTTTTATAAAAGAGGTGGCTTCATGTGATGCAGAGAGCTCCTGTTGTGAATTTTTGGTGTGATGCCACTTTTAGTGGATACAGATGACCACACAAATCACCACTGCTCTGTTGGGGGCTGGTACTTTGAGTCTTTTGTAGAATAATCCCTTTTATCAAGTCAGTACAGTGGATTGAACTCACTTTGGCCAAGTAGCCTACAAGACCAAATTTCCAGTGAATTCCAGTACGAGATTCCTGACAGCTTCGCTCACAAGGATCATAGGAACATGCAAGCCCACTCACCACGACAAGGTGATCATCCAGCAAGTGAGAGGTACTGTATAGTTTTCATCTGGAAAATAGCATGGAGGGAAAGAGTTAAATCCCTTCTTCCCCAGTGCCACGGTCCTGATATGAATCTCAAACTCACATGTGCACATGCACACACACAGACAGGGCTGCTGTCCATTTTTTAAATGAGTGCAGAAGATCAGTATCATGAAACTCCTGAGTCCCATGTAGCCTGGTTCTGAGATTCTCAGGATGCTGAATTCTGTGTGCCACACCAACGCTCTATGACTGTGGAACACCAACAGCCCTATTCCTGACACAGCATGCCTTTAAAGGACCTCTACGCCCAACGAGGGCTGAAGGATTACAGAGAGAGAGGGATTGTGTTTGTACAGCAGCTGAGCTCCACGTGGGAAGTCAGAGGGATGTAAAAGCAGCAGTGTGCAGACTTAGACCCTGCTGAGGCATCTGCGAAGGGCATGCCCCGGCAGCAGGCGAGGCAGGGAGGGTCCCTGCAACCTGCTGCTTGGACTTTGACTGTAGGCATGTCTGGGGCACATCTCGGCTGACTCTGTCGTGTGTGAATGGCCTGAGCTGTGAGCACAGGACTGTGTTGGCTTCGGAGCTGAAACACATCCTGTGAACGTATCAGATGTGCGGATGTATCTCATTCTGACATTTGCAGGGGAAAGCACAGTGGTGGTTGTCTGAAACAAGGTTTTCAGCCTTTTCACCTTACTCAAGTCTGGACAGCTGGTTCTAGGAAAACCAGCTTTGGGCTTATGGCTTAAGTTGAGTTTAACCCCAGGTAGGTAAATGTAAAGGGACCCCTGACCATTAGGTCCAGTCGTGGCCGACTCTGGGGTTGTGGCGCTCATCTCGCTTTATTGGCCGAGGGAGCCGGCGTACAGCTTCCGGGTCATGTGGCCAGCATGACTATGCCGCTTCTGGCGAATTAGAGCAGCTCACAGAAATGCCGTTTACTTTCCCGCCAGAGCGGTACCTATTTATCTACTTTCACTTTGACGTGCTTTCGAACTGCTAGGTTGGCAGGAGCAGGGACCGAGCAACAGGAGCTCACCCCGTCGCGGGGATTTGAACCGCCAACCTTCTGATTGGCAAGTCCTAGGCTCTGTGGTTTAACCCACAGCGCCACCCGTGTCCCTTTTAACCCCATGCTTTTTAAAAATGCACACCTTGATATGTAAAAAAATAATGGCTCTGAGCACGTGCAAAGTGCTTTCCCTCCCTAACACATCACCACAAGTAGTCTGCCCAGGGCACATATTGAATTAAGAGGACAAAGCCCTGACACCCCTTGCTCCAGAAATGATGCATTGGCTAGCTGGAAGTATTAGCAAGTGCAACGTGTTCCCCAGAGATATCCTTGAAGTCACTGTGCACCTATTTGCACACGTGAGTGAGTGAGCGAGCGCACACACGCCTGCCTTTAGGAGGCTCCTTTTGAGCTGTAAGGCTGGGATTAATAAAAGGAAAGGATCCCTCCTCCTTAATAGACTGCAGCTGCATAAACATTCCCAGAATTCATAGCCGGCCCTGTCTCCGGGAGCCTCCTCCCTCCCAAACCAAGGCAAATTCCACCCTCCCCCTCCCCCAAATTCGGTGACAGCTGCTCCGGAACTTCCCTCCACCAAGTCTGTAAGCCTGGAGAGGTTCGCTTTCCATTAGGGCATTGTTTTGCTTAAGGTGAGAACCCATGGGAGGAAGAAGTGCATGCTGGGAAAGTGGACCTGGGCCTCACGCTTGCCAAACCACTGTCTGCGAGCTGATTGGGCCTCTGGCTGCTCCCTAAAGTCTTTGGGAGGGTTTGGAAAAGGGAGCAAAGTCGCTTTCTGACTCCTAAAAATGTTACAAACAGGAGGCGGGAAAGTTTTCACTGCCAGGTCTTATATGACCAAATGGGACATGGAGCAACGTCACCCGTGCTGTTTCGTTTCTGACCTCTTCCAGCAGGTGGCACTGGAGGGATGAGGGCAGGAGTAGTGCCTGCTACCGCTTCTGCTAATGGTACGCTGGGCAGTGCGGCCAGGAGCTCTGTGATTCCAAGACTGCGTGGAGGGAGACAGATACCATAAATTGGCCAATAAGCAACTGCAATAAAGTGGGGAAAGAATAGAATGATAGCCCTGATAGTTAAAGTTAAGTTGAATCTGGGTAATGTGTGATATTAAGGAGCACCCCAAGCTACACACACTCATTTCTTTTTCTGCTCTTTTAACATGTGCAGCAGCTCTGCAAAAAAAAATAAGAACATTCGCTTGCAGTTATCCTCAGCACGGCCCTGAATAACCAGGTCACCCTTTAGTGCAAGGGAAACTGAGGCCAACAGGTAACCTAGCCAGTGATTCCACAGCATAAATGGGGCAAAGCCCTGGTTTGCGTCTCTCTGGCCGTAGTTTGACACTGATGCCAACGGGAGCGTCTTCGCTTCACAATGTAAATAGCAGCGTCAGTAAGGTGATTTTTTTACTGGGACTGGGGCAGGCAAGGAAAATGACAGAATCCTTCACCACCACCATGCACTGCAATCACAAACCTGACTGCCTCCACAGCAGCTGCTACTTACAGGTTGGATTTTTAAGACCATGCTGTGTTAAAGCACGTGTTTTAACTGGGCCTGGTTTATCTCATGGTCCTGCAACATCTCAGTCCCAGTGGCTCAGCCTTCCCATGAAACAACATAAATAAGCTGCTTCAGGCAGCAAATTCCATTTTGCAGTCTCCAGGCTCCATCTCAGGGTGTGTTTTACAAAAAGAAAGAAAGATCTCCAACAATTTTCACTTTATGTTGCAAGTGTGAAAAAAATGCCTCTGTGCCTGGCAGTGCAACAGCCCCATTCAGGCCACCTGACTCACAAGGGAGTTCCCACTAACCTCTGCTTTTGAGGTCTGTGTCATGGTGTGTTGGGATAGGGCCCAATTTGAACCTGTTTTCAGTACCAAAGCTCAGCCCTGTGGGAAATGTAAAAAGAGTGCCTCTGAGCATGGGCAGAGTGGTTTCCTCCCCATTCCCCACTGATCCTGATGGAGAGAGAGTTTGACCTGCAGCTTTCTTCAGTCACTGCAGCATCCCCAGAGGATTACTTTGGGGAAAATTAGCACGATGGGGAATAAACAAAAGACTTTTGTGGCTAATAACTAAATTGCATGACGGCTCGGCCGCCAGGGTGAGAATCACTCCGGCCGGCGACCTCTCAAATTCAGTAACCATCAATAGAGGTGTTCGTCAAGGATGTATCCTTGCGCCGACCCTTTTTAATCTATTTATAAGTGATATGAGGGCGCGTCTGATAGATTCTCAAGAAACGATCCACGCCCCCCGTCTTGCCCAATATCGTTGCCCCCTTCTACTCTACGCAGACGACGCAGTGATCCTATCTTTTTCAAGAGTTGGCCTTAGGAGGGCATTAAAAATTTTCGATGTTTACTGCAAATCAAATTTTCTTACAATTAATCATGCCAAGTCCAAAGTCCTAATTTTCACCAAGAGTCGAAAAACCTATAATTGGAGAATAGACGGAAAAGCCATTGACCAAGTCTTTAAATTTCAGTACTTGGGAGTCCTTCTCCAACACAACATGGGCTGGAAGGTCCATCTTGCATATGTATTAAATAGAGCTAAAGCCCTTTCCTTTGCGCTACTGCGTTTTTTCTTTTCAGATGGGGCTTTCCATATTCCATCAGTGTTAAAAGTTTTCAAGGCAAAGGTGATTGCAACAATAGCATATGCAATTCCAATATGGGGGTCTTTTGTTAATCTAACCCAATTGGAGGTAATCCAAAACCAGCTTCTAAGAAGGTTGCTAAAATTACCCAGGTGTGTAAGCAATACTGCTATACGACTCGAACTAAATGTTACATCTCTAGAAACCACATTATGGAAATGCATCCTCTGTTACTGGTTGGCATTATGGCATAAACTTCCAAATCTCCACTTGATACAGTGTCTCTGGAGAGATGACTTCCCTAGCCCTTGGGCAAAAATAATACATGGGAAACTTGTGTCCTTAGGATTATCTCCATCTGAACTACTAAAATTGGATTTAATTTCTTCCAAGAGAATTATAACTCACAAATTAGAGGAGATGGATTTACAATTTAATATTGCGACAGGTGGTGGCACCTGTTCGCCGATAAACCTTGGCTTAACACCTCCAATGAAACTTCCATCTTATTTAACTACCTTATCTGTGGTGATGCACAGGTACGCCTTTATAAAGGCTAGATTCAATGTTTTCCCATCAAATGTGTTGGGTAACAGACTCTCCAACGGACAGATCTCACTCCTCTGTGACTGTAAAAGTGGATCTATAGAATCGTTATATCATATAATCTTCTGTTGTCCATTACATTCGGCTTCACGGTCCAATTTTCTGGCCCCATACTTATCGAGAATTGCTGACAGACCTCAGGAAGCCCAAATAATATACTTATTAAACGACGAAGACACAAGTAGATCCCTTGCAGTCGCTAGATACCTGATTAATGTCTTATTTCAAAAGAGGAGAAATGGATCACTGTATGACTCTGACAGCTTAGCTAAACTTAAGAACCATCAATAAGTGCCAGAACTAAGACGCATATCTCCCAAAATCCGAGGGATTTGAATTTCGGTTTACATAGAGGGAGCTTATTGTGTATAGTGTTTACTTAATTGAAGTAAAATTGGTTTTATATGGGTGTTTTAACTTGGATTTTAACTGTTTAAATTGTATTGTTTATGGATAAATTTTGATGTATTGTTTTCGATATGGGCCAATGGCCGTAATAAATCAAACTTCGAACTTCGAACTTCTTCAGTCACTGTGTTCAGTCTTGCTATTTGTGATGTTGAAATAAAGAAAAGTGTTTATACAGTACAGTACAGAGTCTCTCTCTCCCTCCTCACTGCAAAGCTAAGGACTCCTCCCTTTCCTCATATACAACTGGAATTTGGGTGTGTAATGCCTAGCCATGCTGGAGCCCTGGCTTCTCAAATTTTTGGAATTAAGTACTGCTTTTGCCCCATAGCCCTTCCCTCATTTAACCCCTCTGGAAGATTCCCAGTCGTTTCTTGTCACTGGAGTTGCCATACTTCCTAGGAGCGGAGGAACTAAGCTGCCTTCTACCATGTCCATCTATTGGTCCAACTATCTCTGTTTTGTCTGTCTCCATGGTGGGCAACCTCCAGCCTGCAAGCCTAATCAACTTAGTAGTCCTACTTTGGCCCACGAGGGTCCTTCCACCAAGTCACGTCCACCTGTCCTACACATGGCATACATGGCATCATGTGTGAAGCAGGTAAAATTGTTGATGCGAAGAAACAATTAGGAGCATTGAAATGCACTTCCAGTTGTTTCTTGGCAAGCAAGGCTTATATCCAGTGACTTTTAAATACAGGGTGGCAACCATTTTGCACGGGGGTTCCATGCTTCGGCGGAGCGGTCATAAGCTTTTTCCGCCCTGTTACACTCCACCCTGCCCCCGTTATGCCCCATTACACCCACATTGTGCCCTCTTCTGGGTCCAAAAGGACCTGTGTGTTGGGGGTCGTGTGTCAATTGGACACACACAAAATGGTCACTACCTGTATGACAACAAATACAAGCCCAGGTCTTCTAATCCAAGCTCCCGAGTGGAGCTGATCCCTGCTGAAAATGTGACTTTCAACCAATCTGCAGTTACTTTAGGCCCTGCTAGGATCAGCTGCTTCCAGACTTTCTGATTGGGAACTCCCATGTGGAACCAGACCCAATACGATTTGTATCGGTCGCCAGCTGCTTGGCAGTCACTTCAAGTCCTACCTGTATTGGCCAGGATCTTCCTTTGTAGGACACTTTAAGCTCAAGCTGTGCTGCAAAAAGGAAAAAATGGTCACCTGACACCATGGTATGATTGACAGGTGGGCGGCCCTGTCGAAATGGCCCACCGAGGGTAGGGGACTTCAAGGTCCAGTCCACCAGAGTGAAAATATTCCCTACCCCTGATCTATCCTGGCAAGGCTCTCAGCGCCATCTCTAAGCAGAGCGAGACAGCTGCTTTAGGCGGCAGATACCAGGGGTTGGAAGTGGTTGCGAGATGATGGAGGACAGGGCTGTGTATCGCATGCACAATTTGCCCTGTACCCCCTAAACTAGCCTGCTGGTCTCAGATGCAGTGGATGATGCTGTCCTGTTGCTAGTTTCAATGTAAGACTGGCTTCTGTATATGTAAATGAGGGTATATGGCATCTTGTCCTTTACCTCAAGCAGCAAAGTGCCTTAGGCTAGCCCTAGCAGCTCTCCAGGTTTCCAGACTGGACTGTTTCCCAGCCTACCTGGAGAAACTGAACATGGGAGGTTTTTGCATGCAAAGCTTGTGCTCTTCCACTGAGCCACAGCCCCTCCTCTCCATCCTTCGATAGATGGTAGAAAGGGAAGTCTGGCCTATAAACTACCTCAGCCATGAGCTTTGGCTTCATTTACCTTGCTGCTCCCCTTCTCCCACCCATCCCCCACCTTCCCTTTCAGAGCTACTCACAGCCAGCAAATCTCCATGTCTCTTCTGGAATTCGTCCAGGGACTTGAGCAGCTTTCAAATAGATTCTTACTGAGTGCCGAGAAATGTGTGGAAGCTAGCTAGGGGTGGAGGAGGAGAGGGAAGCAAAGAGGCAAGGGGTAGATGCTCACATTACCTGCTGAACCTCCAAGCAGAAAACATTTTGGGTGGGATGAAGGTGGCCGCCTGATGCAGATCATCTTGCGTGGTGGAGACCACAGGATGTAACAAGCAAAACACACTCAGTAGTTTAGTTGGACTCTCCTCAATTCTCCAAGTGGTCAAGTTTCAGGGGTGAAGCACTTAACCCGAGTCCAATTTTCTTTGGAATAAGGTTTTTTAATATTTGCATTTGGCTGAGTATATACGGTATATGGAAGTTCTCTGCCTTTCTCCAGAGTCTTTGTTTCTGCATGCAGACAGCTTGATGACCTCATCCCCAGCCAAGGAAAGGGGAGGTGGAGAAAGAAAGTCATGTCCCTTTCTCCGGAATGGTTCTCCCCTCCCAGAACAGTCATTTCCTGGGCATTGGGCATCCACTGATAACTTTGATAACATTCAGCTAATCTGAATGTTATCAAAGTTTTGGTAATGGAGTCCAAATTTTGGCTGCTCTCCTTTGCACATACTCTACATCCCCATAATGCCAGTTCTGTTTCAGCAGCAGTGGTGCCTATTTCCATGGAGCTCTGAAGTTGTGTGTGTGTGTGTGTGTGTGTGTGTGTGTGTGTGTGTGTGCATGCTGCTCTTACTTTCCTCTTTCTCTCTGCTGCCACTAGTGTTGTCCCAGCTCCTGCCAACCTAGCAGTTCAAAAGCAGGCCAGCACAAGTAGATAAATAGGTACTGCTGTGATGGGAAGGCAAACGGCGTTTCTGTGCGCTCTGGCTTCCGTCACGGTGTTCTGTTGCACCAATAGCGGTTTAGTCCTGCTGGCCACATGACCCGGAAAGCTGTCTGGGGACAAACGCCGGCTCCCTCAGCCTAAAAGCGAGATGAGCGCCGGAACCCCATAGTCACCTTTGATTGGACTTAACCACCCAGGGATCCTTTACCTTTTTTACTTTTGATGTTGCTGCTGGGTGAGCATAGAAACCTAAGTACAGTGATGTAAGCTACAGTATAGCAGCGCCATCTAAAATGTATAGGGTTGCCTATCCCATCTTTGAATAATGATTCTAAATCTGCATATACATCATACAATTAAAGCACATTTAAAGCGTTGACTTCTTTCAAAGAATCCTGGGAACTTTACCCCTCACAAAGATATAGCACTCATAACAAACCACAGTTCCCAGGATTCTTTAGGAGAAGTCATGTGCTTCAAATGTATGGTGTGTACACAACCTAAGACAAATGTTTAGGTAACCAGTTTTGGTTTTCTTGGCTCGGTTGCTAACAAATGCAGAATTTGGCTTGTCAGCACAGAGAATTTGGGCTTTCTGTAGAGTCGCTTTAGCTTTCATTAGTGAACTTACGTTTATACACCACCAGCTTCAGGCCAGACTGGCTTGCAATTTAACACGAAAAATGCAGTAAGAATAACAAAGAAGTTTGAGGTTCAGCAGGATTCTTGTCACATCCACGCAACTTTTTGTGCTCTATGGCTCACATGTGTCCCTGGGAGCTTTAGGTGTTTCCATGGTGTGCTCTGCTGTGTGCCGTGTGGTTTTGCAGTTGGGTATGGTGTGCAAGCAATGTGTGCCTGCTTGCAGTTCATCTTGCAGTCCAGACTTCGCTCATACTGTAAATGTTTCTTGGAGAGCTACACCACAGCCTCCTCTCTTCTTCCCTCCGGGCTTCTCCTAGCCTCAGGAAAATGTTGTGGAATGTAGACACATATTCCAATGCTGGGCACTCATCAATCACTCCTTTCTATACATAGAACCACGTTTCTCTCTCTCTCTCTCTCCCTTGCCTAATTGCTGCTTATGTTCTCCCCCTCGGCAGCCCCCCCCCCTTTTTGCTGCCTTGCTCTCTCATTCTCTTTTCTTGATCTGCTTCTTTTGTTTTTCTGGTTCCCTTTGCTTGATAGCTTTGTTTTTCCCCCCCTTGCTAAACTTTCCCCCACTCTCATTTCGTTTAGTTTGTTGTTGCATTTATTTCCTTTTCCTGCTCTCGTTATTCTTTTATTTTTACGCATGCATCCCTCCCCTTCTCTCCAACCCCCCCCCCCACAACGCACACACTTCCATCCATTTCAAGCCTCAGCTGTTGGCTCAGTGTGTGTCTCAGCATCTGGAGTTGTTTGAAGAGAGGAAATCGCCCCCCTCTCACAAGGGCTTTGTTCTATAGGCCTTTTCCCTCCTTCCCTCTCCCTTGCTGTTGTTCTTGTCATAGCTGGCTTGGCACTAAGGGGGTACAGTGGAAAGTGGGGGAAAGTAATTAAGGGAGAGGGAGGGTGGCTGGAGGAAAGAAAGGGATGCCGGGGTAGGAGAGAAGCCTAGAAAGAAAGAAAAGGAAATTTGCAAAATGTTACATTGGAAAAGGAACCAACAGGTCACCTTGTCCAGCCACCAGGACCAGCTCTACCATTAGACAGATTGAGGTGGCTACTTCAGGCAGAAGATGATGGCTGGTGGTAGGACAGCTGTGGCAGTCACCACCATCCTGCCCTGTTCCCTTCTGTGTGCCATACGGGTGCCTTGCATCCCCTAAGCGGGTGGCGCTGTGGTCTAAACCACTGAGCCTCTTGGTCTTGCCGATCAGAAGGTTGGCAGTTCGAATCCCCGCAACAGAGTGAGCTCCCGTTTCTCATTCCCAGCTCCTGCCAACCTAGCCGTTCAAAACCATGCCAGTGCAAGTAGATAAATTGGTACTGCTGCAACGGGAAAGAAAATGGCGTTTCCGTGTGCTCTGGTTTCCGTCATGGTGTTCCGTTGCGCCAGAAGCGGTTTAATCATGCTGGCCACTTGACCTGGAAAGCTGTCTGCGGACAAATGCTGGCTCCCTTGGTCTGAACTCGAGGTGAGCGCCTCAATCCCATTGTCGCCTTTGACTGGACTTAACCATCCAGGGGTCCTTTACCTTTTACCTTAATGCTCTCAGGTGTAGTGGAGGATGCTTTCCCATCAATATCATTGAAGTAATATTCAGCTGCCAGGCCAGTCGGTTTCTGCATGTGGAATTGATAGTGGGTAGGGGAACCATCTTGTTTTTTCCTTCAGGCAGCTAAATATACTGCACTAGTCCTGCCAACCACCTGACCTGACCTCAAGCACAGAGACCCTATACCAGGTTTGGGGAACCTTTGACCCTCCAGATGTTGCTGAACTACAACTGCCATCATCTCTGCCCATTGGCCATGCTTGCTAGGGCTGATGGAAGTTGTTGTTCAGCCACATCTGGAGGGCCAAAATTTTCCCTTGCCTGCCCTATGCCAAGGGGGATGGTTTGGGCCCTCACTCCCAAGAAGCCTGTCAGGGGCAGAACAGATTATTCTTGCCAGAGGTCTGAACTGATTGCTCATAGAGGGCTGCATGAAAATAGGCCCAGGGCAGGGGGGGGGGGAGAGGGAAACGGATATAAAGTCGTGATAATTTATTCCTTAAAAGTCAAGATGATCCATAGAGAAGGAAATAGCTACAGCACAATCTACACAGGTCATTACCAACCTATGTAGGCTGGAACAACTGTGCTTTGGTTCTCTACACCCGAGGAGGTTGTTTGTGTATCTGTTCAGTTGTGTCACCCCCATGCTATGTACCCTATCATCTGATTTATGGGCTGCATGCCATAAAGTATATCATCATAACACCTTATAGCACCTTTGAAGTGCATTCTTTCCTTCAAATAATTCTGGGTACTGTCACTTGTTAAGGATTGCTGGGAACTGTAACTCTGTGAGGGGTAAACTACAGGGCCCAGAACTCGCTTTGAATGAGCTTTAAAGGTCTGGTGTGTATGCAGTCCACATGGTCTCCCTGTCAGTGTTTCATATCCCTTTGCTGGCGTGCTGCCCTTTAGTTCAAAATGAATGTTAAATGCATTAGAACTGCATTAGAGGTACTGTGATATTGTTTCAAATATCTGAAGGGATTTCACGTAGATGATGGAGCACATTTGTTTTCTGATGCTTCAGAGGGTAGGATCTGGACCAATGGGTTCAAAATTCAAGAAAAGGGGCTATAGATTAAAATGTTAGGGAGAACCTTCTGACAGCATGAGCCACTGTCTATGGGGATATTGAATGCTCTAGCTGCAGGTTTCCTGCATCATTGTGGGATTGGGACTAGATCATCCTTGAGGCAGCCTTCCTAAAGTGCATCACCAACTTAAAATGCAGCCAGGTTTGTCTTTTTCTTCATTTGGATTGAAGCTGGGGGTTTTTTGGGGGGAGGGGTGCCTCAAAAAGCAGTTTTTCCTAAGCAATGACAGAGTAGGTATGAATTGTGTCTAACATGATGGGTATACCACTTCCCAGACCGGTGGTGGCAGTGCCCTAGATGCAGAGTAAATGGAAATGAGTATACAGCCCAGCAACTGAAACAAAGGGCTTATCTACACTTACCTTTCCTCTGCTTTTTCCAGACATAGTCCACTCCTTAAAGCTCCATGTCTGCGTACCCTTTTCTTTCTCTTCAGAGCTTTTTGTGTGAAAACCTGCTCTTTAAAGCTCACCCAGAGCAAGCAGCTATCCATGGAAAATCTGAATCAATGTTTGCTCTGACTGAGCACTAAAGAGCAGGTTTTTGCAGTGAAAACTCCAGGGCAAAAACCGAAAAACAAAATGCTCGAACACTGAACTTCAAACTGTGGGCCTGAGCCTGGAAAGAGCAGAGCAAAAGGTAAGTGTGGATAAGTCCAAACACTCCCAGCCCCAGATGTAAGCCCATCTCATTAGACTCTAGGCCATATTGCAGGTGGACATTGATATCCCACTTAAATGCAGTCTGGGGCTGGAGAGCTCTGGTATTTGAAACATGGTCTGGTAGGGAATCTTCCCTTCAGATGAGTTCTGGTCTATGCCATTCTTTGTGTGTGCTTTAGTCAGATAACTAAACCTCCCATCATCTGAGGCTGAGCAGACAAGTTATTTCAGGCTTTGTGGGGGACCGCAGACTGCAGATTGTACCTCTCTGCTGTCCAGCCTGTTTAATTCTTTATTACCCTCCCTAGTCCTGGGGTTGATAATTTGTTGACACAGCCGCCCCTGTCCTGATTATTCCTAGGTGATGGGAGGGCAGCAAACAGGCTTGTTTCAAGTTCCCCCATCCCTGGAAATAGGATCTCTGGCTGTGGGGCAGAACTGGCCTCTTGCCCTTTTGTTATCGGTCATGACCTTTTCCTTGGAGACGCCAGATTTCTCTATGTATCTCTGCTGACAATCAGAGTGTCTTCACACTCTGTAGAGCAGCAGGATGTCTTTTTGTTACTCCCTTCCTAGTCTCAAGGGTGCAGGGGGGAGTCCCACTTAAATCCTATCTGATTCAAAATGCACTGTATGAAAATAGATTGAAATTGTTCAACACCCGCTCATCCTGATGTTAAAAGCCAGCCCAAATAATAGCTGTATTGAAGCTTCCAGGAGAAGGAGGCTCCGCAGCTGTGGGGCAGACATCAAGAATGGCTATGTGGGAGCCTTTGCTCTTCAGAATCATTACCTAGAAAATAAAGTCAAGGGTGTCCAAGAGAGGTGGTTACTAAAGTATTGCTTGTTTATAGACCCCTTTCCATTTACCAGTTGCAACCTTTGTATGTGCACATTCTCTCCACAACTTTTGGGTGCTTCCATGTGCTCTTTTTTGGTAACTTTCAATCGCACACTGGCTAATTCTGGTTACACAGTTATAGTTGGCTGGGAGGTCTTGTGCAACAAACTTGCTTCCCCGAAAGCTTGGACTTTGGGCAATAAGGAAGGTGTTTTTGGAAAAGTGCACTGGAAAATGTGAGATAACACTTGCTTTGGATACAACAGCATCTAACCTCTCCACAAACAAGGAAGAACGAATGTTCATTAAGTTGGCAACATCATCTAATCTCAATGCAAATTAATCAGGATAAAAGTTCAGTAAACAGGTTGTCTTGAAATGCCCCTGTTGATTCAGGGTGATGGTGCTTTTCCCGTTTTACGTATGGTGAGGCTTGAACCCAGACCCCTAGTTCAGCTTTCTAATAGTTTACAAGGTTGGTTCTTAGCTATGCTTGTGGGCTCATTCACTTGCATGTATTTTACTCACAGGTATGCAGGATTACAGATAAATGCATCTGCCCACATCTAGAGCTGTCAAGTTATCTAGTTGAAATTGAAGGTAGCAGTTTTGAACTAATTTGTTCCCGCTGCTCCTGCCTTGTCTCCTCTGTCCCAATTACCTGTTTGTTTATGGTCAGAACCATCTTCATTAAGATGTTCTAAATAACGCTATTGGCAATTAACAGCTCATAAAAAGCTAAGCATGTTGCAAGGTCATTTGCTCTGCAAGCTTTGAAGGACCCCTCTGTAGTTAACTTTTCTAAATCTGAATTGCTGCAGAGCTCTCATATCTATAACCCTGCAATTTCTGCTTCCAAGACCAGAGACCAAAGTGACAGCTCAATTTCCCCAACATTTCTTTAATTTGCTCCCAGTTAGCCCATTTGTAGTCACTGGAAAAGAAATGTGTGTCAGAATTATAAGGATTTAAATCTATTGGTCAACCTTGAATCATACCATTATGAACTACTTTGCTGTTTAAAGCATGGCAATGGAAAATATTGGGTGATCTCCTGCTCTTGCTATGCCAGGCAGTCACCATGCCATGACATCACTCTTCCCCATTGCGCACGCGCACACACACATACTCACACTCAACACCCAAGGAGGCAGCCAAAATGAAACTGGCAAAGCAGTTAGAGAGCTGTTTGGACAACTCAGATAAAGATCCCCAGAGAAAGATATTATCCTGCAAGAACAATGCCTCCATGCAGATGAACTCAACATCATGGCCCACAACACATTTGCACTGTTGCATTTGTATAACATTAACAGTATTTCTGTAGTGTTTTTGGGTGTTCAAAACAATCCACACGCATACATTATTTTGTTGTCAATCCTTCCAACAGCCATTTAAGAATGGTCATGATGATTATTGTTGGCATCCCTCTGTCTTTAGAGACAATGGATTGCGCCTCTGGGGGTGGTCAAGCTGCTGGAGAATCACAGTATTTGCTGTGGCAGCAGAGACTCATAACTAGTGAATGCTGCCTCCCGTGTTGTTTTTGCTACATTAGCAGCACCGAAGTGACCTCCACTGGGGTTCAAGCCTGGGCAGTGTGTATGGAGGTCCTGGGCTTTCCAGGCAACCAGACCCTTCTCTGGGCTTCGCTGATGGGGTCCAAAGGAAAGCAGAGCAATACGTTTGGCACCAACTTATCTTAAGGATTCCACTTGTGTAGGGTTTACTCCTGAGCCTTTTCTTCTCCTGAAGACATCTCACAAGGAAGCGAGTTAACATGATGACTATCCTTATATTATAAATAGGGACTGAAGCTGAGCCTCAGGTTTTCACTTGGACAGGAAGGTTTCATGCAGGGCATAGAAAGCTCAGGCGCAGGAGCCAAATGTTACTTCTTCCAGTCCTTTCTGCACGCTTCACAGGCATTTTCTATCCCCAAGCCATGCCCCTTTCCCTCAGGGCATACCACTCACTGGCTCCTTCCTTAGCTCTCTCACTGAACATCCTCAAGAGTCTTTGCTGGGTTGCAGTGAATCCTTGAAGCATAATGATGCCTGTTGTTTGCCTGGAGGAAGAAGTGTGTGTGTGTGTGTGTGTGTGTGTGTGTGTGTGTGTGTGTATAGAAACATCTGGCCTTTTCTGTGGCAGGAATGTAGCCTACTATACAAAGGAAAGAGCCATATCCATTGCTGCACCCACTTTTCCCTCTAGTCCCACCCACATTCCCCTCTGGCTCCACAGACCACTGACAGGCAGTCTTGGGTGTCCTTGGGCAGAAGGGGATTCCACACCCCTGGTTCAATGGAAGGCAGGAAAAAAATATGGCAGGTGAGGGTGTCGCTTTCTCTTTGGTCTTCTGTCCTATCCCCAGTTTCAACATAGGCTTCACAGTCTCTCTCTTTCAGAAATGGCATTGAACAGCAGTGCTGTTATTGGTGTGATGCATCCAGGGCAGGCCTCAGGCCTGATTTATGGTGTGCCTGGAGCACTGCGGCTAGCAGGGGAACTCTGAAGAGCCAGGATGAATGTGAGTGGAGGAGGTAGAATAAGAGCCAAGACCTGTCTCTCTCCTACTTTGGATTGCAGCGGTATACTGGAGATGCTAGCAACCTCTTTCCTTCCTAAATGCTTTCCAGGCACTTTTCTTTAAGAGAAACAGATAATCCGCAGCCCACTTCTTCCCACGGCCAGAGGGACTGGAAGGGTTCTAAAGGGTAGATTTTAAAACCTTGGTGATGTTTGCATTGTCCAGTGCTTTCTGCTCTACTGCACTTTTGGGGCTGCAGCATTCAGCTGAATACCTTGATTGCTTATACATATATATATATATATATATATATATACACACACACACACACACACACACACACACACACATACTCCCTTGAAAATTACAAACACCCCCTGCACGCCCTCCGCCAAGGTTGCAATTAGCATACATTAGCAGAAACATCCAGTCAGCTGAACTCCAAACCAGCTGGATTTCCCCTCATCTTGCCCCTCTTCTTTTCCAGCACCTGGCTTGTGCCAGAATGGCCAAACATGGAACGAATGGGACCTTTCCAGCTGCTTGGCAGGCCTTGGGAACATGTTGAGTTGGGCGATGGATGTGGGGGGGGGATGGGTGACATGGTGCAAGGGGGTGGGTGGCAGTTAGGCTGGGCCCTTTAATTGACTTCTCCCAGAACAGAGCCAAACTGAGCCAGCTGAAACAACAGAGCAGGGGTAATTAGTTCACATCAAAGCAAAGCCACCTTGCCTCCGTCTGGCAAAGAAGAGGCAGGCAGGCATTTGTGCCTGGCTGCTTGCCCTCTTTTTTGACTTGCCCCTCTGAGGAAAAAATTGAAGCCACACATCAAAGCCCAAACCCATGGTGTGCCTCCCTGCCGCTGCTGGATCAAGGCCTTTCTAGGTAAGCATGTAGGACTTCACCTCAACTCAGGGCTTGGTGTGTGGCTAGGGGCTGCCAACAGTACGGGCTAACAGATTGCCCTGGTAGATGACTGAATAAGCACCAATAAACTGTGCTTGGAATCTGGAATCTGGAGGCTCTTTGGGTTGGTGGTTCCCATTTCTGGAAGATGGGAAAGTTACCTGTCACACTCCCTCTGAAGGAGCAGATGCATAGCTTGGGACTACTATTGGATGCATGTCTGTCATAGAGGCCCAAGTGTCCTCTGTGGTTTGGTCAGCTACAGCCATTCCTAGACAGGCAAAGCCTGACCACTGCAATCCATGCATTAGTAACCTCAAGGCTGGATTACTGCAATGTGCTCTGTGGGGGCTGCCCTTGAGCCTGATTCAGAAGCTCCATCTGGTACAGAATGTGGGGGCCAGATTGTTGATGGGGGCACAAATCTGCACATATGACACCATTGTTAAAATATCCACATTGGCTGCCCAACTACTACCAAGCACGATTCAAGTATTTCTCAAGCCCTTAGGTCCAGGGTACCATAGGGATCACCTAACCCTTACGGTATATTTCGACTCAGTCACTGAGATCATCTTCACAAATTTTGTTGGTTGTCTGCCGAGTTAGCAAGGCTCATCTGACAGCAACAAGAAACTGAGCCTTTAGTGTCATTGGTCCAGTCCTGTGGAATGCTCTGCCAAAAGAGATTCAGTCGGTGCCTTCGGTTTCAATCTTTAAATGCCTGCTGAAAACTCTTCTATTCCTCCAAGCTTATGCAGGCAATTAAGAAAATACATTCCTGTAGAAGTTAGCTGATTTCTGTTTTTACATTTATACATAGTTTTTATTGTATGATTGTTGTAAATCACTTTACAGGTAGGTAGCCGTGTTGGTCTGCCATAGTCAAAACAAAATAAAAGAAAAAAAATTCCTTCCAGTAGCACCTTAAAGACCAACTAAGTTAGTTCTAGGTATGAGCTTTCGTGTGTATCTGAAGAAGTGTGCATGCACACGAAAGCTCATACCTAGAACTAACTTAGTTGGTCTTTAAGGTGCTACTGGAAGGAATTTTTTTTCTTTTATTTTGTTTTGTAAATCACTTTGATTTTTTTAAATGAATGGCAGTATACAAATACTTATATAAATAAAAATTACTTACACCAGGAGATAAATGGGAAGATGTGCTGTGGTATCCTTCTGGGTCACCTGGCAGGCTTGAGTTTTGGGGGGGCTACAATCCTTCCTAAAGTGCAAATTTCTGAAGGTGGTGCTGGGGGACTCTGCTCTAGCCCATGGCCTTTGACACATACATCTCCAGAAGACTCCATCCTGTCCCCATCACTTGTTGAAATCTACATGAAACTTCCAGTTGAGGTCATATGGAGATCTGGGCTGTGTTGCCATCAACATAAGAGTCGTACCCAACACTAGAGCTCTTGCATGATCTAATCTGGCATCGGGTGGGATGAGACAGTGGAAGTTCTGAACTGGTGCCTGGAGGCCATTTTGAAACGGAAGAGGTTGAACTAAGTGAAATGTAACTCGGATGTGATGAAAGCAGCTGTTGTTTTGGTGGTTCAGAGGAACTGGGGAAGATATTCAACCTGTTCTAAACAGGTTTGCCCTTCCCTTGAAGAAACAGCCTCACAGTTGTGCTGGTTCCGTGGGTTACCCGAGAGGCAAGGTCCAAGTCCTGTCCATGGTCAAAGGTGCAACGTGGAGGCAGTCTGAAGTAGCTGAAGCTGGGTGCAGGGCAGGGAGCTGGGTGAAGTCAGGAACAGGCTTGCAAGCAGGGAACCAGGGCGGGTCAGGAGTTCAGGCAGGAAAGCAGGACAGGGTTCAGGCAAGAACTAGCAACCAACAATGTTGCTCCCACAACTTGGGACTGGGGCTGTCTGTCTTTTATCTGCCCCAAGGCATAGGGCGGCCCCGATCTTCAGGTGACTCGCCTCTCCTGGCCTGGAGGCTAGCACTCCTCCTGCAGGAACTTAGTTCCCTCCACCTCTCTGCCCTGAGCCTCTGCAGCTCAGGAGAGGCTGGAGGGTTAGCGGACCCAGAGGCAACCTCAGCTTCCTCTGACGGGGCTGAGAGTAGAACACCTGCAGGCAATGGGTCCTCCATCACCTCAGGAGCCAGAGCAGACTCAGCTGATGCCTGCACCTGAGGATTCAGCACAGGTGAGTACCCTTCAGACTCATGCCCCAGCCCCGGCTCAGCTGGTTCTGGAGGCGGGGAATCCTGTGCAGGCCGGGATCCCTCAGGTTCAGCATCCGAATCCGAATCCCAGACCATCACAACAGTTTAGGGGTACTCCATCCTTGTTTATGGACATGCAGGTGGCAGTGGTGGCCAGGAGCAACTTCTGTCCCCATTCAGCCATGAAAATCCCTGTATGAACTAACCCAAACCTAGCCCCTTCCTGTGATGGTGAGAATAACATAGGGAACATCATGTTTGCCACCTTGAGCTCCTGGGACAAAAGGTGGGATAGAAATGTAATAAATAATACTAACTCCCATCGTCCCTGACGATTGGCCATGCTGCCTGGGGCTGAAGGGAACATCTGGGGGTTCCCTATCCATAGATTACTGTAATTCACTCTACACTGGGGCATGAAGACAGTATAGAAACTTCTGCTGAATAGGGATGGTTAATTTGCGGCCTTCCAGGTGTTGCTGAGCTACAACTCCCAATAGCCTGAGCCAGTATGACCAACTGTCAGGAGTGATGGAAGTTGTAGCTGAACAACATTTGGGGAGCCACAGATTAGGCCCCCTGTCTAGAATGTGGCAGTTAGACTTGTGCCTGGAACCAACAGGATATATCATATTATTCCAACCTGTCAGGAGTAAGCATGGACCAATGGTACCAAATAGTATGGGAAACAGCCCTACTAGAAAAATTAACTAACAAACTGAAACTGACATGGGGACAAACAGAAGAAGACACCTTCACCCCGGTATGGCTCCCCTTTATCACATACACAGCCCAACAGGACAATGACAATAATCCACCAACAGCATACAAATCAATATGGCTAACTTGATCCAAAACACCCACCCACCTCACTCACACACGAAAACAAAGATCACCACAGCCAATCACAAACAAACAATCACATCCTAGGCCAACCCCAACCTCTCTCACCACCAAAGGAACACAAGTGAACAACACAAGCACGCTGACACCAAACTACATACATTAAGCATAATAGAAACACCGCTACCCCACCCCACCCCCATCCATCTCCCCTCCTTCCACCCTCCTTTCTTCTTCTTTTTTTTTCTTTTCTTTTTTCTTCTCCCCCTAATGCCTCAACAAATGAAATGGATTTGTAAAAATGTTACACGGGGGGGGGGGGGGAAATACGAGGCATTACACTTACACTGTAAAACAAGAAAACCCTTAATAAAATATATTAAATATATATATATATCATATTATTCCAGTTCTGCGCTGATTTTGCGCTGATTCAGTCAGAGGGTTGGGCCAGATGATCCTCAGGGTGCCTTCCATTCTATGATTCTATCTTCTGAGGTAGTCCCTTGTGGCTTTGACTTCAGGAAAATCCCCCAAAGGATTAAGAGAGCCCTCAGTTTCCTAAGGGGTCATCCATGGCAGGGGGATGTGGGGAAGTTTGATGCTGCCGGACCAAACTCTATTTGCAATCATGCCACTTGTATTTCTATGCTAAAGGAAAGTCATTAAGATATTGCTCACTGTAATGCTTTAAGGATAAATTGTGACTTAGGGTCTTTATTCTTCATACATGTGTATGTCTCCTGGTTAGCTTTTGAGACTAATTTGAATGATTCAGCAGCTGAGGCCTAGCAAAGTTTACCAGAAATAGTGCCTTGCAAGTGCTGTAGCTATGGGCTAGGCAGGTTGTTTCCCCCAGGTGAAGCCCCCAGAGGGGCGCCATTGAGGCTCTCAGCCTCTGTGTGTGTCTTTGTGTACGTAAATGTGCATGGGAGGGGGCGTGCCAAACTGGGTCTTTGACCCAAGTGAAATAAAGCCTAGTTTTGCCCCTGGATTTCACAAAGCATATTTTTATCCAGGAGGATCCCCACTTACACGGGGGTTCCTGCACAAGTTGGTTCCATCTCTTTCTGTCCCTGTTCTGCTCCCACCCCATTTTGGTGCCGAAAATGGCACACATGTCAGCAGTCACACATGTGCTGATCATGCACAACTGGGGAGGTGCCTGTGTACTTGCAGAGAAGCTACCTGGCAAAATGTTTGACTTTGTTCAGCTAAGCTCAGCATTTGTGAAGCTGGTTTGTTATAACATTGCTTAGCAAATTTCAGTGAAATTTCAGTGAAATCAGTCACTGAATCTGACAAAATTCAAGTGATTTAGAAAGACTGAACGGCAAGGCGGAGGAGAGAGAGGTCCCTCTGCTAACCATCTCCCCCTCAAAGCAAGGGCAGTTCCCCTGTCTGTTTTTTTCTAGCCTGTGGGTACACTATTATGGTTGATCTGTTTTCTGGATTCACAATGCCCAGAATC
This sequence comes from Podarcis cretensis, assembly GCF_951804945.1. Taxonomy (NCBI): domain Eukaryota; kingdom Metazoa; phylum Chordata; class Lepidosauria; order Squamata; family Lacertidae; genus Podarcis; species Podarcis cretensis. Next base: position 15,302,594 of record NC_137182.1, read on the forward strand.
CCAGCTTTTAAAAAATACAAAAATTCTGTCTTTTGTGATTTGCAGACCATACAAAATGTCACAAGGGACTGGGGACGCAGGGAGCAAAGACCAAGCATTTCAGTATTGATACTATTGAACTGCCACGATTTCTAACACTGCTGAAAGATTACTCATAGCCTCCATCTTATGTGATATTTCTGAAAAGATTCTTGTTGTAGGATATTTCACCTTCGCTGATGAGTCTTTGACATTTAATTGTGTTGTCCTGAGCAATATGGCTAGGAATGAGATTAATGAAATGGACTCTGCAGAAAAAACGACCTTTAGAGCAACCCAGAACACTTTGCAAGACCTCTGCAGAACAGTGTTTACAAGTGCTACTATCAGAGCTGCTTGCAAAAGCTCAGTTGCTCTGCATATAAATCCCTAGAAATAAGATATAATTGGCAAGTGGTCCATTGCTGGCTTAAAATACAATCCTGTACAAGAGGTGAGGTTGAGGTGACCAAGCTAAGCTTTATAAGAGGGTAACAGTAAGGATGTGAGTGGCGCTGTAGGGACACGAGTGGTGCTGTGGTCTAAACCACAGAGCCTAGGGCTTGCTGATCAGAAGGTTGGCGGTTCAAATCCTCGTGATGGGGTGAGCTCCCATTGCTTGGTCCCAGCTCCTGCCCACCTAGCAGTTCAAAAGCATGTCAGAGTGCAAGTAAATAAATAGGTACCACTCTGGTGGGAAGGTAAACAACGTTTCCGAGCGCTGCTCTGGTTCACCAGAAGCGGCTTAGTCATGCTGGCCACATGACCTGGAAGCTGTCCACGGACAAACGCTGGCTCCCTTGGCCTATAGAGTGAGATGAGCGCACAACCCCAGAGTCATCCGCGACTGGACCTAACGGTCAGGGGTACCTATAACAGTAATCTAGGTAAGATTACAATGTACAAGTTGACAAAAACCTGCTGCTTAGATGTAAAACATTGCAGTGGAAAGTACTGGGTGATCTTCTGCTCTTGCTATGCCAGGCAGCCACCATGCCATGACATCACTCTTAATCCAGTGCACACAATACTCTCCACACAACACCCAAGGAGGAAGCCAAAATGAAACTACTGCGCCATCTCCTGCAAAAGTCTCCGTGTCATAGCAGTTGAAGGGCTATATGAAGAACTTGGAGGCGTCCTTGGAGCGCTGTAGTAAGAACAATGCCTCTATGCAGACAAACTCAACAACACTGCCCACAAAACATGTGTATTGCCGCCTTTGTGTGTTTTGGGGCCAGCATTTTGCAGAAGAGTGGGGGGTGGAGGCTGCGAGAAAGCCACTACTTGCATAAGAAGAATGGTAGCTACAAAAGCAAGCTCAGGGGGTAGCTCAGTGGGAAAGTCAAAGGGTAGATGAAACAGGAGATGCACTCCTGGAGAGATCTGAATGTGACCTTTGCAAAGCCAAGAGTCCCTTTTGAGGGGTTAAGCTGGTAACAATAACTTCAGAAGGCAAAAAGGAGCATATTTGTGGCCCATGAACTTGAGTTAAAGGGAGTGGCCTGTCCTGCCCCCAGGATGTCTTTCAGCTTCCTTCATCCCATCAGGTTGTGCTGTCCCATCCCCATTCAGGAAAATTGCCAGTATCTGTTGGTTATTTTCCCGACACAATATTGCCTGTGATCCACTCAAGTCAACAGCAACCCCTGTTTTGTATGGTACATATTTATCTGTGTCCTCTCCTTAAGGGGGTTACTGCTACCATGAGTGGAGTAATGGAGGGTGGATAAAACAGTACATGCCATTTCCCTGTAGGGAATGGGAGACACTCTGTGGGCCTGGGTGTTTTGCGATCTCGGGACTCCCACCCCTTTTTGGGGGGAAGATTTGGAGGTGTTGGGGAAAGGGATGGAAGCTTTGAAGTGTGGTCCTCCCTCCCTTTCTTTCCAACAGCCTTGCAGCTCCAGTTGTAGCTGCAGAGTTGTGATTCCTGTTGGGCATCCAAAGTCCTGAGGTAGAGTACCTGAAAGGTTGCTAAGAAGACAATGTTGGCAATGATTTCATTGTGAACCTTGGGACTTTTATGCTGTGTGCCCTCTCAGCGGTGAACTCCCTGCTAAGTTACCACCTGTTGTGCTCTGAAGTTCATAAGCAAGAGAATAGATCAAAATGGCAATGGTGTTCCTTGGCTATGTCTCATATCATGTTGTTCATGTGCTGTGATTGGCTGAAGGGTTAGAATCCAGGCCTCCATTACGGCTGTCAGGGTAGAGTCCAGTCGTCTGAGGTCCCCTGTGGCAGATGTAAACATTATCCTTGCCTATTCATTAAGATCAAGTAGTGGAGCCCTTCACTGTGTCTCATCCATGGTCAGCACAAGTTTGGTTGGGACGAGGGCTAGGGCTTTCTCAGTGTTTCTCAGTGTTGGCACCAGAATTGGCCTCCTTTCTGGTTGCCTTCCATCAGTTGTGAATATATTTTCATTTTAGCAGGCTTTTCATTTGTCAGATTAAAGTACTTTTACTGAAGGACATGTTTCATCTGCCAACCGCAGGCCAGCTCTGTTATGTTTTAATTGTTGCTGTATTTTATTATTGTGATGTCTTGAGTAATACATATGGATTAGAAAGCCATGGTCATTAATCTTATAATCAATAAATCAGTACACACCAGGTAGGACCAGCCTGTGAGCCCAGAATTCTGACTAGGCTTCCTTCCTTCCTTCCTTCCTTCCTTCCTTCCTTCCTTCCTCCCTCCCTCCCTCCCTTCCTTCCTTCCTTCCTTCCTTCCTTCCTTCCCTCCCAATCTTCCCAGTTTTCCTCCTTGTTTTGGCAGATATTAATTCATTCCTAAAAATTATATACCACTTAATATAAGAATAAATATCTTAAGTAGTTTAGGGTTTAAAACATGAACCACAAAAAATTAAATCCGGCTCAGAACCTAAAAGGCAGCTAGTGCAGATCTTCCAACATCTGTGTAGAGTTATGTGCAAAGCTGAGGGCCCCAGTAAGCAGCTGCATGCTGCACTGTCTGCATCTTCCAAATGAGGCGTGACAGTAGCCCCACGAACAGCACATTATAGTAATCTAGAACCATTACTAGTGCAGGGTTATTGCTGGACCCATGTTAATTCCAGCCACTCCCAGCAAAGGCATTTAGGAATCATCCAATTCCAACCTGTAAATGTAACTTGAGGATAGGACAGGAATTGCCCACGTTAATTTGTCAGCACACCTTCCCCAAACAAATGCAGGCATTAAAATGCCCCATGTAGCTTTCTTGTCTTAACTTTTTGAAGGGATGGGGCTTTGGGGATCAAAGCTTGTAAGTGCTGAAGAAAACTACACCGGAAGTCAGTTTCTATAGAAGAAGCATGGATGCTTCTATCTTCCTTTAAGCTTGGGTTGGTGGGGACCTGGGTGGTGGTGGTAGAAGGTAGACCAAGATCTACTAGTACGGTAATTATAGCGATGTGATAGTGGTGAGCTCCCATCACTCTGTCCCAGCTTCTGGCAGCCTAGCAGTTCAAAAGCACACCAGTGCAGATAGGTACCGCTGCGGCGAGAAGCTAAGCAACGTTTCTGTGTGTTCTGGCTTATGTCATGGGGTCCCGTTGCGCCAGAAGCGGTTTAGTCATGCTGGCCACATGACCCGGAAAGCTGTCGGTGGACAAATGCCGGCTTCCCTGAAGCGAGATGAGGGCCACACCCCATAGTCACTTTTGACTGGACTTAACCTTCCAGGGGTCCTTTAACTTTACCTTGCCTTACCAGTAATGATACTGCTTAAAAGAAGAGAGGAGGGCAGGGAGGGAGGGATAGATTGGAAAAAAGTAATCAGGGAAGTTTGGATGTGCACAGTAAAGAGCAGATTTTTGTGTGAAAGAACTATGAGCTCGGTTTCAATTAGGTACTCAAAATAAACCCTCAGACGGAGAATTATTCAATTCTATGTCTTTTGCACCCAACTTCAGTTGGTGGATCTTGGCATTCTAGTAGAAAAAAACCAAGTAGATTCTGCAAGCCTGAGATCTTCCTATCCCTACTTTGCAATCCTAGATTTGGAGACTGGTTATGGTTACTCAGTGTTGTCAGTGAGAAGGTACTCTTCTTTGGGTGACGAAGGAAGTAACATTCAGCCTTCAGTTGAAACGTATCTGTTCCTCTCCAGGGCCAAGCTCTGAACAGGTTTGAAACTGAAACCAGCTGCTTGCATGATGCTGTTTCTGTCCTGTCCTCTGCCCTGCCCCCTGCTGTGATGCCACCAGGAAACCACCCCCTACCCAACTCCCTCGAGCAGTTTCGCACATGTAAAAATAAGTTTCTTTGTTGTTGTCATTGCATAATTAAGACAATGAATGCTCATACAAGCCTACACACATGAATATTCATGTGATGTTTTTAATGATTTTTGTTTTTTTAAAGTATGGACATACTACCTGAAGCAAAGGGGAAAGGGCCAAATCTGACACTGAGCCAAACTTCAATTCACTGCTATGCACATTGGTAATTTCCATTGAAACCCAGGTACAGCGACATTCTCTTGAGTTACATTTTTATGTTATGCCTGTCTTCATCCCATATTACTTATTTGTTAAATGTATATTGCACCCTTCCTTCCAAAGCTGGCCAGGATGGCAAACATCAAGCGATAAAACAATGAGAATGTATTAAAGAACATTTTCAAGAACGATTCCAATGTACTTGCAGATGGGGAAATATCTTGGTTTAAAAGGCTTGTTGTTCAAAGAGGAAAGTTTTTAAGTAGGCACCTAATAGACCACAACATTAAAGGACCTCCTGATAAGGTGGTATCTGCAGGAGGCCCTCACTGGCAGCGATCGATTGGCTGTATAAAGGGTTTGGGCGTTTGAGGGATTAAGATACATTCCATGGTGGAACCCCAGCACTGAAGACTGATCAAAGGGCTTCACCCCTGGATCCAGACTCTATAGGAGAAATTTAGTGCAGCTTGCTGTTAGTTGCAGTGAGTCACATTCTGGACGGTACTAGGATTTTTGGGAAATGGGATTTCTCTCTCCCCCCCCCCCCTGTTAGTTCCCTGCCTGAGTTTTTTTGGCAAAACTGCACAGTACCCTATAAAGAGCCTCATAAGGGTCTGCATGCAGAGGAGGCTTTGCAGGATAAAGGCATTGCAGAGGATATGGAGGCACATTTAAGGCACGACAACTGCTCCAGTAACCAGAAAGCCCATCTTGATGGGAGTTGGAACAGAAGCCTGGCTAGGAATCCAGTTGCTCGCCAACCCCTCCTTCGTGTTCTTTCGTTAAACAGCTCTGGTTGACTCTTTGCAACTGTGAGTCATTTAAAGAAGGGCTTTTTTGTCTGCACGACTGGACAGCCTTCCCGTCTGCTGCAAAGGAATTTCATATTCCACCGCCCCCCTCTTCCAAATAGCTCCAGGTCTGTAGCAGTTTATTGCACAAACAGCCCCACACTCTTGTCTTACACTGGGGTGGGGGGGGGTTGGAGGAAGAGAGAAGAGAGGAATCCACCCAGTGCAGATCAAACCTCTCCCCTTTTCTCCCTTCCCCCTGGCAGCTGGGATTCTTAATGCGTTAAGCAGGCTGCTGCTCTGCTGAGGGACAAATCTCCATTTCAAAGCCCGTGTGTCAACTTTAAGTGGGAACACACAAATGTCCTGTGCAACTCCTTTTGGGGGCATGGGAGGGAGTGATCATTCCACAGAGAGAGAGACAGAGAGAGAATGTGAAATGGGTTTTTAAAGCAAGGTGGGGAATCTGGCAAAGGCTATGCCCTTTCTGAGTGTAGGGTAGCAAACTTTTATTTCCAACAGATTCAGCACCCTCACCCTGCTCCCCCAAATTGGAATTGCAAGCAAAAAATGGTTAGGATGAGCAAGGAGAGGTTGGGAGGGGGTTTCTGCTGAGCTCCAAGTTATGTATGCACTTAGCAAGAGGCCAGGGGAAAAGTGGAAGAGGTGGGTGGAAAGGGGGGGGGGGGAGAAAAGAAAAGTTTTCAGGCCTTTTGTTAAAACACACACACATACACACAGAGGCACCCGCCTGATATAAACTGTCTTGACATTAGATGGTCTTGTTTTTCTAGGCTTACAAAACCAGAAGGATTAAATTAAGAGCAAAATGGGGAGAGGGGGAGAGAGTTAAACTCCTGGCCTCGGCATTCCTTGGCAGAGGAAGGCCGCTCTCCACTCCCCGCCTCGGGTCCACGTTGCACGTCGTTCTGTCCACAGAGCTCGGAAAGCGGGGCGCAAAAAGTTTGGGTGTAGTCCCTTCTTGTGTGGGGCGAGCGGCTGAGGTACCTTTGCCAAAAAAGAGGAAACTAATGAGATCCATCTGTCGGTGCTTTTGAAAGATTCATAAGACAGGTCTGAGAGTTGGAGCGGGGCGGGGGGGGGGGGGCGGGGGGAGGGAGAGAATGCTGGAATATGAGCCATGCAGAAAAACTTTCGGCAAATGCGATTCTTACCAAACAAAACAAAAACAAAACAGAAAGAGGCCCTGGCAGCAAAACTAAGGGCTCAATCCCATGGGGTAGCAGTTGGTGATGACGCTGTGGCTGACTCGAGAGTTGTGCTCTTGTGTCACTGAAGTCACCTGGAAAGGAAGGAGGAATTCCAAAACTGGGTCACATAAATAAAGTGGCGGGGGGGGTGGCAGAGGGAGAAAGTTCACACACTTCTTCGGTTTGAGAGAAGAGAAAGTTTAAAAGGCCATTTGTCGCCGAAAGCTCTAAGTCCATTTCCCCCCTCTTGTAAATTTCAGAGTCAGTAGAAAGAACTCCATTTCTCTCTCTCTCTCTCTCTCTCTCTTTTTTTTGGAACTTCCCAAATCACCAGTTGTCGTGGAAAAAAATAATCCAGTGGGAGTAGCAAAAGAGCCACTCTTAAGTGGCGACAAGGGGGTGGTAGCGGGGCTGGCATGCTCCCTGGCAGGCCGCATTCAAACACCAAGAGGAAAATCCCATTCAACTTCTTTTTTTAAATTAGACCAGATGGAATTTGCTCCTCCTCTATCTAGCTGGATTGCTTTGATACTGGACACATGTTTGCAGCCTTCCAAACGTCCATCTGGTTTGCTTTAGTGGCCCTCTGACTTTTGGCTTTAAACCACACTCGCTTCTCTGATGGAAGAGGATGCGTGTGTCTGGGGGGGGGGGTGCGTTCTGGAGGCTCTCTTTTCCACCCTCGTTCAGTTAAGGAGGCTTAAAATGTGGAATGCAAAGTTGTGCACTCTTTCTCTCTTTTTCTTTCCCACCCCATTCCTTGCTGCAATGCTTTACAACTCTCTCTCTCTCTCTGCCCCCCCCATCTTTTTTGGTATACACACCAGTCCCATAATCCGCAGGACCAGTAAGTTGCTTCCTCCAGGAACATTTTGGTGCAAAAGAAAATGCAAAACTATTTATTTCTATCCGTTACCTTTTAAAAAGCAACTAAGTGGCACAAGGAAACAGCAACAACAACTCTTTCAGAGTCACAATTCTACCACAAAAAGCTGGAAAGGGATTTGGGTGGGGATGATGTATGTGCTCCCTCCTGCCACTGAGAAATTAAACTGAATTGAAGGTGGAAAGTTTTATTTCATGCCCCCCCCCTTTTTTGAATATATGTGCTGCTAGTGACAGTGGGATTCTCCTCCCCACTTCCAAGTTTTACCCTTTAGTGTACTGCTTCTGCTTTAAAGAGATATATTACTAGAGGTGTTATCATCTCACAAGCATGGGTGGAATTTTCTAGCTGATTTCTGGTTAGGATCAGAGTGACTTCTATAAAGCCTTTTTAGGAGCTTACTTTAAATACAAAAACGACCTTTTGTGTATATGTGTGTAGCTAGGACTGAATTTTGATTGTTGCCAAATCAACAGAATTCCATTTAGAAATTTAAAAGAGGGATAATGATTGGCGGGAGGCAAAGACATTTAAGTAATTCATTAGAAGCTTTTAAAAAAGACGTTAACTATTTTTAAAATACAGGAATTAATTTTCCGCTTGAGAGAACTGAAATTTAGGCTGCAGTTTACTTCAGTGCAAGAACCACTGAAGTTGGGACTTATTTCTGAGCAAAAAGCTCAAAAGATTGGGCTGCTGTTATATGTATGTTTTAACTGTTATGACAAAGGGCACCGGAACCCCTAATAGATTTACTTGGAGCGGGAAAGAGAACAATGAGGTGGCAATTAAATCTTTCAAGAGGTTACATAACATTCAGCAAAATGCATGTGTAGGCAATTGTCACATATGATTATCTGCACATGGTCATCCTTTTTTCTAGAAAGTGCTGTTTGATTACGAATTCTAACACGTGCATCAACGCACATAGATTTCAGTGGAAACCTTGCGCTGTGGTCTCACAAACATTTTTGGAAATCCATTCTATCAAAAAAAATCAGCAGAACTTACTTCCGAACAAATTAGTTAATGCCGTGAATGCTACAACATTTCCACCAGACACACCACTCTTTTACTGAACAAAAAACACAAACCTGATACTTCCTCATAAAGTCACTTAAGAACCTGTCCAAATATTTTGCACTTTTTTTGAGAGCTGGCAAGGGAGGTGGGGAAGGAGTAATAGCATACCCCCACCAAAAAAAAAAGAAAAGACAAAACATTGAGTCAAAATATAAATTTCTCTCTCTGCCGAATTTCTGGTAACGTAAGGTACCAGTTCTCAAAAGTTAAATAAATGCCTTGTCAATATATATATATATATATTGGGGGATTCTCCTTGAAAACTTTATAAAATGTCATCAAGCACTTTCCAGTGTCCCTTTCTAAAAAGGTTCTTTCTTTAAGAAAAAAAACAGATCCATCCCTTTGGCAAGCAGGCATTGTGTGTTGGTCTGTGAAGTATGCATTGCAGCATTTAACTGCTTTATAGAATTTGACTGAGGGACATCTCGCCAACAGATTGCTTTTGAAGCTGCTGCTGTTTCTGAAAAAAACTCAAAACTGAATTTGCAAAGAACAAGTCTGTTTAATACAGGAAATGTAGTTTTTAAAAAGACACCTTTTGTACAAAACATCTAAAGGGAGGGGGGAATAGAAATGTACAAATGCAACAGAAAAAAGAACTCTGCAGCTTAAGGCAGGAGGGAGAGGGGAACCCTTTTCTTGCAGCAGATTTCTTTCTTTAGCAGAAATCACCATAAGGAGATCCGCACAGCCAGGGCCCAATTTTCAGCAAAGGACTCACATCCCACCCCCACCGGCACTGTGTTTTCATAGATGCAGAAAGTTACTTGCAAACCTTCAGAAGCGGAGAGGAAAAAATGAGAGAGATGGGAGAAGTCTTCCTGGAACAGTACCAAAAAAACTGTAGTCTCCAAAGGGGAGTTGGTGGGCGATGTGTTTTTGCAGGGGGTGGGGGAGCAATTCCAAGCCTGGCTCTTCAGAAAAGTTTAAGCGAGAATGTCCTATTAAGGGGCCAACCCAAACAGCAGGCAGTCCTCGTGGCTCCATGGAGAGGGAGGGGTGATGATGGTATGGCAAAGGCAAAGGGGAAAAATATATATAGTACCCAAAGAAGAGGGGTGGGGGGGAGAAGAATATGGGTGACCATTTCCTTTCTTTGACCCTCTCCCTATGTTTCTGGGTCCTTGCTGGCATTCTCTCTCGCTCTTTTTTTTAAATAGAAATATATAATTAAATTTACAAATGCTATTTACAATTTTAATTACAAAAGACACCCTTTAATAGTTAATAAAAACCTAAAGCAAAAAAAAAAGTTTTAATTAAAAGGAGACACTTTTAAATACTTCGGTCTCTCTCCCTCGTTCTTTTCCTCCCATGCCTCCGCGTTTTCTCTCGAGATTGTCAAAAGGAAGGTCTCGGCTCTGTGCAACAGGACTTCCCAAATTCCAGAGAGAGGCTTCCCCTCCCTGCAAAAAAAAAAACACCCCATACCCCCCACAGAGCACATCCGGGGTGGGGGCCCCCTGTTTTTTTCTCATAATTGTTTCAAAGTTTGGGGCCGGCAAACCAAGTCTCTCTCTCTCCTTCCCCCACCTCTCGATATCCCCCTTTTCAAACGGTCGTCTCCCCGTGTTTGCTGTTAGTTAGCCTGGTATAGAATTTCCTCCAGGAGTGCAGGGTTTTGCCCGACCAGATCCAGAACCCTGAGGTGATGCCCACGATGAGCGTCATGAGATACTTGATCATGTAGACGGTGAAGTCGGGGTTCATCCGCGGGGTGTACTGGAGCGGGCAGGGGATGGCCAAGCTCTTGCAGTTGTGGCTGATCCAGCTGCGCTCCCAGTGCTCGCGGAAGGCCTGCTCGTAGAAGTAGCAGGCGATGACGATGGTGGCCGGGACGGTGTAGAGCACGCTGAAGACCCCGATGCGCACCATCAGGCGCTCCAGCTTCTCCGTCTTGGTGCCTCCGTGCTTCATGATGGTCCGGATGCGGAAGAGGGAGACGAAGCCCGCCAGCAGGAAGGAGGTGCCGATGAAGAGGTAGACGAAGAGCGGCGCCAGCACGAAGCCGCGCAGGGGGTCGATGTTGTTGAGGCCCACGAAGCACACGCCGCTGAGCAGGTCGCCGTCAATCTGCCCCATGGCCAGGATGGTGATGGTCTTGACGGCCGGCACGGCCCAGGCGGCCAAGTGGAAGTACTGAGAGTTGGCCTCGATGGCCTCGTGGCCCCACTTCATGCCAGCCGCCAGGAACCAGGTGAGCGAGAGGATGACCCACCAGATGGAGCTGGCCATGCTGAAGAAGTAGAGCATCATGAAGAGGATGGTGCAGCCTTCCTTCTTGGTGCCCTGCACCACCGTGCGGTAGCCGTCGTCCTGGAAGCGCTCGTTGCACACCACCCGCTCCTCCAGCACAAAGCCAGCAATGTACGCCACGGACACCATGGTGTAGCAGCCCGAGAGGAAGATGATGGGCCTCTCCGGGTAGCGGAAGCGCTGCATGTCCACCAGGTAGGTGGTGACGGTGAAGAAGGTGGAGGCGCAGCACAGCACCGACCAGATGAGGATCCAGATGCGCGCAAAGCGGATCTCTTCCTGGTTGAAGAACATGTGTCCGTCGGGCTTGGCCGGCTCGCAGGGCGCAGCACAGTCCTTCTCGCCCAGGAACTTGTAGTTGAGGTAGCTGGGCACCTTGAGCACGCGCGGGCAGTGGAAGGGGTGCTCCAGGGTGGCGTAGCGGGGGTGGCCCGCCGTGCCTTGGCCGGCGATGGGGGTGGCGCTGGTGAGCAGCGCGGGCGAGCTGCCTTCCTCCGAGTGGTTCTGCCCCACGCAGATCTGCTCCGCGCCGTGGCGGGGGAAGTTCTCGCAGCGCAGCCGCTCGGGCCACTGGAAGCCAAACTTGTTCATGAGCGCCTCGCAGCCCTGGCGCGCCCGCTCGCAGATGGAGCGGCACGGCGGGATGGCCTGCTCCAGGACGGTGCAGACGGGCGCGTACATGGAACACAGGAAGAACTTGAGCTCCGGCGAGCACTGCACCTTCACCAGCGGGTAGAACTGGTGCACCTCCAAACCAGCGTCCTCTTGGCTCGTGTGCCCCAGCAAGTTGGGCATGATCGTCTGGTTGTAGGCAATGTCGGTGCACAGAGGGATGGAGATCGGCTGGCAGAAGCCGTGGTCGGGGATCGAAATGCCCTTCTCCCCATGGAACTGGGCCCGGCAGGAGCCCAGCAGCAGCAGCAGCAACAGCGGCGGCGGCGCCAGGCAGCGAGCCAAGGACGCGTCGGCAAGGCGCATGGTGGCTCTCTCCCCCCCTCGGTTCTCACCGACACCCGATCGCCTCGTCTCCTCCCCAGGACGAGCTGGGATCTGTCACTCCCTCGGGGGACACGGGTCCTGGCAAAAGTTTCCGAGTTGGTTTTCTGCGGGGGGGTGGGGTGAAGAGGGGGGGATCCGCCTGGGAGATCCAGGGGAGCAACTCCACTCACCCAGCGGGAAACTTCCTTGCTGTGCGTCTCTCCGAGCGCCTTTCGCGTCCCTTTGTGTCTTCGCTCCCCAATTAGTCCGTTTCAAAGGAGGGCCCCCGGGCTGAGCTGCGCTTCGCCCAGCCTTTTCCTCTTTCTCCTCCCAACTTAATCAATTCCAGTCCGGCCCCCTCTCTTCCTTTTCCCCCTTCCCAGCGCCATCAAAGAGACCTTGGCTGCCTAAGCCCCTTCCCAAAATTTCCTCTCGCCCAATCAGATTCAAAATCAGGGACCAGCCCTCCTCCTCCCTCCCTCCCTTCCCAGGATTGGTCACTCGCGGAAGGGGAAAAAAATTAACGAGATCACGAATCAGATGCCAAAAACCTCTCTCTCCTCTCTCCACCTCCCCCCGCGCCTGCTCAGTCACGAGCTTGTGGCTGCTTTTAAGGAGAAATAATTTACCTTCGATGATGATTATTCACCTCCCGCCACAATTATAATTATTAGCAGGCAGATTATCTTGGTTGTGCGGGCAGCACAACTACTCCCCCCCCCCCCACACTTTCCGATTCTTAATAGGCAAAGTGCAGAGCGCCGCCTCTCCCTTCTCTGCAAACAATTTCCAGTCAAAACACACAGAAAACTGCCGGAGTGAGTTGCATGTTTATCCCCACATCCTGTTGCCTCTTCTTTCTCGCCAATCTCCCTGCCTCCAGTTCCACACGCTTCCACACAAGAGATGGGAAAAAAGTTCATGAAAGTCCCTGCTTCTTGGGTACTGTATTTATTATTAACTTTTTTAAAAAAATGGTTGAGACCCCCTCAAGGCAGCCATTTCACCCAGAAGTTGTGCCTGGTGTTTGGGAAGTTGGAGGCAATTAATGCTCTCTGTTGGTGCTCAGAGGCAGCCTTGTCTGTATTACAGTGGTACCTCAGCGTTACAGACGCTTCAGGTTACAGACTCCGCTAACCCAGAAATAGTACCTCGGGTTAAGAACAGTTTCAGGTTAAGAACGGACCTCCAGAATGAATTAAGTTCTTAACCCGAGGTACCACTGTATTAGGTTATACATTGTTGCTCTATATATCACTAAGTTGGGAACAAGGTGTGGGAGTGAGCCCTTCAGTTTAGACCTGATGCATGACCTTGTTGGAAAGGAATATTCTCCCAACACAATGTCTGATTGTACTCAGTCTTGGGAGGGAGGTGGGGTTGCCTTCCCTTCTTAGGCTCAGAGCAAAATCTAGAGCAGCAATGGGGACCCCCGGGTCCTCCAGATGTTGCTTGAGGACAGCTCCCATCAACGCTGATCATTTGTCACGTCGGCCTATGGGAGCTGGAGCATCAGAATGCGGAATGCCACCTGTGATTCTAGAAGGTGGAAGGTGCCATGTTGCAGCCCACCCCCCAAATTATATTGAAAAGATCTAGTGGTTGTCTTTGGCTCATGTTTATCCTAGTCCAGGGGACCAAAATACTTCCTCCCTTTCTACCCAAAGTCCTGGAAGTTATGATTTTCCTCTTTAAGTGTGTGGACCGACTCACTTGCTCAGATCTTCTGATGACATTTGCTCTGCAGTCCCCATTCTGATGGACAATTGCTCTCCACTCCTGACACATGAAAGACTGATCTGGTTTTTGTGTGTAGTTTGGTGGGTGAGCCTGCTTTTAAGGCAGAGAGCTGACTTTTCTGGCATTGGAAGGGCTCTGAATCTACAGGAGCTTCCAGACAATCTGTTTATTGACCATTCATAGAATCGTAGAATTGCAGAGTTGGAAGGAACCTCAAGGGTCATCTAGTCCAACCCCCTGCAACACAGGAATCATTCATCCTTATTTTTTCGCAGGGAGATTAGAAAATATTAGCTATTTAACGGGGATTCATTATGGATCTGTTTGCAGGGGAGGTTAGAGGATGTCATGTCTAACCAAGCATTATCCCACAATTCCAGTACATTTTATCATCACTTCCCTTACTGCAGAAAATCTTTTTGGGAAGAGAGTCTGTTGCACAGGACCTCTCATTCAGTGTAAATGTGCGGTCTGAATTTTCCTGTATGCAATTGAATCCCACCCCAAAATAGTGACACACTAGAAGCACCCCATGAATTCCAAATATTACATTTGCAGAATAGCCGGACAGCAGACCAATTCATAGCTAAGCTAAAGGACTTAGATGCAAACCAATTTAGCTTTGATGGAAATAAGTTAGATTATAGTCAAGTACTTTGGCTTAATATGGACCCACAAGGGAAAATGTAGGGCCCCTCCAGATGACCTATTTGCTTGTACAAAGCTTACGCGGAAGTTAGATTATATCTGGCCCTCAACAAATGCTTCCAGGGTGTTCCAGCATCTTCCGCATAGCCATTAGTTCATCCCATGCTTTTCAATGCATTTCCCCTTCACCTGTCAAACTGCAAAAAATCCTTATGTTTTCTACAAGTGGATTTTCTGCACTAGAGCCAGAATGCTTTGAATTCATTTTAAATGCACAAGCCTACAGTTCTGGTGTGCCACTGAATCCCTCCCACAGAATACTGAGAGCCCCTCCAGACTGGTGTTGTTTTTTTGAGAGTGCGTTCTGCAACATATTAATGACACAATAATAGTGCATTCATGCTGGATATATAATGGACTGTTCACACGTTTCCCTTTATGAGCTGTTCTGTGGTGCTTCCATAATGTTACAGCCTTATTGCCATCTGAAGGGGCATCCTTGTTCAATAAGTGGCACCAAACAACAACACCCCACCCCGGAAGATTTGTTGTGTGAAGTTACAGGATTTCTGCAGGAAGCTATGGTACCTGCACTAATTGCAAATGAAGCAGTATGTCCACCCCAAATCTCCTCTGCATCCGGGAGTTGTAGGCCTGTGAGACAGTGTTCCAGGCATCCATGGAACAGTCCATGCACATCAGAACACATTTTTGCTCGGAGTTGTTGAGGGATCTTCCGGGTTTTCTAATACACTTCAGGAAACATTTTCCCGTCCTGTGAATTTGCCACAGTAATCCGCACCTTGACCTACTCCACCAGCACCCCAGGGATCATCAGCCACCAGACGAGAAGTCCCTGTTGTTCGACTCCATGCCCATCGCAGGCCTGCCAGCAGGGACATTGCTAATGAGAAGTTTCAGAGGACCCAAGACGTATGGGGATGAGCGAGCGAGTTACATCTCTGGTCTCCAAAGCACATAGAGAACTGACATAATCTACGGATACAGCTGTATAACAGGTGATGGCTTAAGATGACACCATCTGAACCAATTAAGTATAAGTTCTCCCATCCTTGCAGCACTGTGACAGAAAATGGTATGCCTGCTGGTGGCATCATCATCATCTTCATCTAGATTTCTTAACTGCCTTTCGCCATGAGGTCCCAGCGAGGCTTACAACAGTCTAAGAAACAGTATTAAAAACATCAGTTTTGTCTATGCTGACTCCTCAGAAGGAGAGGAAGTACAACACCTAATTAATTCATGGAATTTGCTTCTCCAGGATGCTGGGAATAGCTTTTTAAATACAGATTAGACATTTTGACAGACGGACCCTGAAAGCCAAGTGGAACCCACAATGGAGAGGAGGATCAACAGCTGTTAAGTCATGATCACTCTGAACAGAATTTCTATGGTCCAAGGCAGTATACCTTTGATTATCAGATCAGATAGGAACATAAGAGTCTGTCTTATACCTTCATCCATCTCACTTAGTCTTATCTACACTGATTGGCATCAGCTCTCCAGAATTCCAGAAAGGAGTCTTTCCCAGCTCTTTTTGTAGCACGTAGGGGTTGAACCTGTGCACTGCCATCAAGCGGCAGTCATTCCTTAGTAGAACAGGGAAAGAGTTAGTGTGATGTTGGACTGGGACCCAGAAGATCAGAGTCTAAGTCCCCACCCAGCTATGAAGCTCACAGGGTGACCCTGGCCTGGAGCAGTCACAGTCTCTCAGCCTAGCCTACCTGAGCCTTCTTTTTGTGAACATAAAATGAGGAAAGAGAAGAACTATGTAAACCACCTTGAGGGCCTTAGATGAAAGGAGGAAATAGATGTGTAATAAATAAATGAAAGATGGCATATATTGGCTGAGATGGCGCTTTGGTCTTTTCCAGCAAAGGAATCCTTCTGTTTTTACACACACACACACACACACACACACACACACACACACCTGGGGCACAACCGTAAATCACAGTGTATACGTTTGCAGTACTGGTGGGCCAAAAACAGGCAGCAAGGAAAGCAAAGGGAAAAGACTTAAGGCTGTGTTTGCATTCCCATTTACTATGCACCCAGTGTGTTTCCACTGCTGGTTTGGGGAAGCAATGTACTTACGACGGTAGCCGCCATCCATAGTTTCTTTTACTGTGCTTTGATGTGTGTGTCCCCCCCCCAAACCAGCTTCGATTGGAATTGAGAAAAATAATGACCTAGCTGCCTTCTAAGCTGGTAATGTGCTTAGAAGCGTAAGATGCAACACTGAGAGCAGCAGCAAAGGGAGACACACCCACACCCCATTCCAAATATGCTGAGAGCACTCACAAGCATTGCACAGCCAGACCGATGGTTACCCAGCGGAGTCCTCTGCTCCCTCTTGGGGGAATGCAAGTCTACAGAAGGATTCTGTGCAGCTCCCAAATGTATTTTAAAGAGATCGGCTGGTCCAGTAATAATTATACGGAGATTTCCCCCACCCAAAGAGATAAAGATCCTCTTAAAAGTGTCTCTCCTCCCTCCCCCACCTAAGCTGAAAGCCTCCATCTTTCTGTGAGCTGGGAGACCTCTTAAAGGGACCCCTTTAATAGCTAGGTTGCTCCTTGTTTATAATTGCCCCTTTTCACGAACAAAGAAATGCATTATGGCCCCCTTTTCTTTAATGGCACCTCAAAGCAAGAACATTCTTTAACATGTTGTTGTGAGAGTTTGTTTGAGAGAGGGAGAAATTTAGGATTGACGGAAGAGGTCTTAATTATGCAACATGTAGGGGCCATTAACAAGCAGATCTTAAAGCAAAGTTCATTACATTTTAATTGATTATAATTGTATGTTGGGATCCTCCCATACTTATGGGATGTGCTGGGTGGGTGCAAATTTGATTTCTATGTCAGTTCTGGTAGGAAAGGAATGCTGGACTGGGGGGGCGGGGAAACACCATTTATTAAAACAACTGTTTGATACTTATTTTAAATCCTGCATCAAATTTACATGTTCTTGTATACGTTGGGATAAAGTGACACTGAAAAGGTGTGGAAGTCTTATTTTATTCTACTGAAATGCTTTAACTTTGTTTATTTTCACATTACAGAAAGATGGAATCATCAAGCAAGGCTGGCTGGTCATTAACTACATAATCTCCTTAAATTGTTTCTTAAGATAAACTTAAAGACACTGGTTTGGAACCAGAGTCAAGCTGCAGTCCACTTACCTGGGAATTCAAAAGTACTCATTTCTGAGCATCTGTGGTTAGGATTTCACTGCAAATAACTTGAATTTAGGGTGTCGTACACCACCACCCCTTCATGGAACAGCAGGGCCATTGCTGCATCCATAGTCCTGGGGGTGGGCGAGACAATGAGAAGGGGCTAAGTCCATAGAGCTGTACTGCTGATAGGCAGATACTCAGACAATAGAAATACAATTGGTAGAGAGGGCTCTGTGTGATGTCATTTCCCCTGCATCTTCTAGAGGGAAAGGAGCATACAGTACTTCCTGTTCGTCTCTCTCTCTCTCTCCCTTTGACCAGTGTTGGATTCAAACATGCCTCCACTTGATCCAACTTTAGGCACATGCCCACACCCTCCCAAGTGTCCTATTTTCCAGGGACGTCCCTGATTTAGAGAAGCCATCCTGATTTCTGATTTGATCCCAGAATGTCCCACTTTTCCTTAGGATGTCCCTAGTTTCATTGGAGAAATGTCAGAGGGTATGGAGTTTTCCGACCCCTGAGCTATCTGAAGGCAATCCTGTATCAGGAAGTTTTTTTAAAAAATGTTAAATGTTTTGTTATGTTTTTATTTATGTTGGAAGCTACCCAGAGTGGCTGGGGCAATCCAGTAAGATATGTGGGGTATAAATAGTAAAATTATCATTATGGAATGGGATGTCCCTATTTTCATCAGAGAAATGTTGGAGGGTATGCATGCCTGAAGCTGGTTATACTATAAATATAGATATTTTGCCTGCATAGTTTTTACTGCTGCCATTACTACGAACCAGTGTACGATTATAAGTAAATTATATTTTTTTAACTTACTTCCCAAGTTGTTCCCTGATTCTTTATTAGGCTGGGTAAGAAGGGGGAAGCCAGAGTACAGTGGTATCTCGGGTTACATACGCTTCAGGTTACAGACTCCGCTAACCCAGAAATAGTACCTTGGGTTAAGAACTTTGCTTCAGGATGAGAACAGAAATTGTGCTCCGGCGGCACGGCAGCAGCAGCAGCAGCAGGAGGCCCCATTAGCTAAAGTGGTGCTTCAGGTTAAGAACAGTTTCAGGTTAAGAACGGACTTCCGGAATGAATTAAGTACTTAACCCAAGGTACCACTGTACTTTGTTAACTGGACTTGCTCAAAACGGAGTTTTGCAGCCTGATTCCTAGGCTTTTAATTTTGCTGACAAAGGATGGGATTTTAAAAACTGTTCAGCTCTCACACATGGGTACCTGGAGTAATAAAATGCAATTAAGGTATCCTCTCCTACCCATTGAAACCCATCCCACAGTCATTGCAGTGAAGCTGGTCCCTAAGGATACCAGAGCTCATCCTACTGAAAGCCACCAAGAGGTCAAGGAGAATTAAAGAGGGTCACATCCTCACTGCCCTACATTCCGACATAGGACAATCAATGGCCTAGTCATCTGCTACCTGACTCAATCTGTACATCACACATAAGAAGAGTCCTGCTGGATCAGGCCAAGGGCCCATCTGGTCCAGCACCCTGTTCTCACAGGGGCCAACTAGATGCCTACGGAAAGCAGGCAAGCAGAACATGGGTGCAACAGTGCAATTCACTCACCAGCGATTCCCGGTGACTGGCATCATAAAATACTGTGGTACCTCGGGTTAAGTACCGTATTTTTTGCTCTATAAGACTCACCTTTTCCCTCCTAAAAAGTAAGGGGAAATGTGTGTGCGTCTTATGACACAAATGCAGGCTGTGCAGCTATCCCAGAAGCCAGAACAGCAAGAGGGATTGCTGCTTTCACTGCGCAGCTATCCCTCTTGCTGTTCTGGCTTCTGAGATTCAGAATATTTTTTTTCTTGTTTTTCTCCTCCAAAAACTAGATGCGTCTTGTGGTCTGGTGCGTCTTATAGAGCGAAAAATATGGCACTTGATTCGTTCCGGAGGTCCTTTCTTAACCTGAAACTGTTCTTAACCTGAAGCACCACTTTAGCTAGTGGGGCCTCCTGCTGCTGCTGTGCCTCCGGAGCACGATTTCTGTTCTCATCCTGAAGCAAAGGATTAGCGGAGTCTGTAACCTGAAGCGTATGTAACCTGAAGCGTATGTAACCTGAGGTACCACGGTACTGCCTCTGACAGTGGAGGGAGAGTACAGCCGTCATGGCTAGCACCCATGGATACCCTTAACCTCCACAAATTTGTCTAATCCTCTTTTAAACCCACCCAAGATGGTGGCCATCACTGCCTTGTGGGGAGGCTACCTTTCTCGTGTGTGCGTGTGTGTGTGTGTGTTCAACTGCCACCACCCAAAAAATACTGTTTTTCCCTCCCCTTCTTGCTGCAAGGAATCTTTTCTCCCCACCCCCACCTTGCGCTTTTGGGGAATGTGGTATGTGTAACAGGACCAAGCCATCTGCCTTCCTGACACGAGGTGGCCTTTCTTTCTGAACAACTGACCCTAACCCTTTCTTCCCTTATCTCTCTCCCCTTCTCCGCTGCCAACTTAACCTCCTCCCTTCCCTCCTCCTCCCCCCTCCTGCCATCTCCGCTTACCCTCAGCGTCTTATCTCCTGGCCGTTGTAATTCTTCCTCTGTCATATTTCAAAACCCCTCTTAGCTCTCTCATGCCTTACCCGGGGCCTTTTATCTGGGGCCATTTTTCTCCCCGCAACTTGACCCTTTTCAAAAGCATAAAAAGGAACCCCTTCCCCTTTCTGCTATCTTCCTTCCCTCCCTCAGACATACTTTCCAAGTTTTCTCAGATAGGCAGCTCGGAGCTGGGCTTTCGTCCCTGGAGCAATTGACCCGGGGCCAGAATTCTCCTGGCTCCCTCAGATCCTATTGCCTGCTTTGTTTCAAGCTATTTGGAATCCCCCCCCCCCCATGAAGGCAGGCCAGGGGCTTTCTGATGCCACATTTGAAGGCATATGATTTGTCTTCATCTATTGGACTGTTGGGAAATGCTTTGCTACTCTTGTACGATACCATCACTGGTAAGCATGGCTTGCACGATACTTTGGATCTTCCAAAATACTACACTTTAAGCTCAGTAAGGCATGTTCATGACTTATTATTTTCCTGGATTGTCATAGTTTCTTGCCAGTAGTATTTTGCACATGTCCATTATTGCCCATTTTAGGAACATAGTGTTGTAAACAAAAATTTGCCCTTTTCCCTTATGGGGTATCCAAGAGCCCATATAGAGTCCTTACATAGGTTCCCTATTGGTAGGAGAGAATAACAGAGGCCAACCAGAGAATATTGAGAAGCAAAGCAGCTAGTAAGCTTGATCTTTATTGATCTGTTTCAACAGGGTGCTCCCCTCACCCGCAGGAGAGAGGAGGGACCCAGAAAAATGGCGCGCAAGGCCTTATAAAGACTTTTGAAATTGCCACCCTGTAGATCAAGACCACCCCCAGAAACATCATACATACATCACAGAAGGGGTGTAACCTAAGACCACCCCTCAGATACATCATACGTACATCACAGAAAAGGCGGGGAATCAAAATGGTTCCAGGTTGGTCTTCCTGTGCTGATCTATGTATGTGTTTGGTTGGTACACTTATGAATATTACCATATATCTAAGACCATAAAATTCCTATCACAATAGGAAGCTGCCTTATGCTGAGCCACACAGACATTTGCTCCATCTAGCAGTCTAGCTCAGTATTAGCCACACTTACTGGCAGTAGCCCTGCAGGATTTCATACAGATGCTCTACTCCTGAGCTATGACCCTTTCCCAAACCTTCCTGACAGCATGGGGCTTCCCTTTTGCTTTTAGCTTGTATCTACAACCAAAGCTGTCCCCAGTGAGCTATGTGGCTGAGTGGGGATTCAAACCCTTGGCTTTCAGGACCTAGCCCAACACTCTGACCAACACACCACACTGCCATGATGTGCTCTGAGTGACTTTGGCCCAGTCACTCTTTCTGAGCTACTTCACCCCTGTTCCTCTCACAGATCTACAATCCTCAGTGAAGAGGGGTAAGTTGTCAAAGCATTATGGGAACTGTACCTCTGTGACAGGGAAAGTGGTACCACAGTGTTTTAAATGTATGGTGTGAATGTGACCTAAGCTGCTAGAATTTGTTGAACCTGAGATATGAGGCAAAATGTATGGACACACTATTCTCTTCCATTTTTTTTCTCAGAAACTGTGCCCTCCCTTTTTCTCTGTGCGTCTGCCTCTCTTTGTGTGCCCACCTCAGTGGGTTTTTCCAGGTTGTTGGTTGGGGTCACTGGCTTGTTTGGGCAAGCTGTTTTTCAGCCTCACTAGGCAAGTTGTTTTTCAGCTTATCCAAAATTACCTTTTGCACCATTCTCCCCAGGTACAGGTCTGCGCTTAAAAGTTCTGTGTCTGAAAGCAGGGGGGGGGGGGTTTGCTCCAGAACTTTCCCCATGAAAAGCTACTCTTTAGCACCCAATCGGAGCAACAACTCAGGTTTTCTGCTGATTGATAGTTGCTCTAAAGGTAAAGGTACCCCTGACCATTAGGTCCAGTCGTGGCCGACTCTGGGGTTGTGGCGCTCATCTTGCTTTATTGGCCGTGGGAGCCGGCGTTTGTCCGCAGACATCTTCCAGGTCATGTGGCCAGCATGACTAAGCTGCTTCTGGCAAACCAGAGCAGCGCACAGAAACACCGTTTACCTTCCCGCCAGAGTGGTACCTATTTATCTACTTGCACTTTGATGTCCTTTCGAACTGCTAGGTTGGCAGGAGAGTTTCTCTACTTGGATGCTAAATCGTGGGGGGGGGGGGTTTGTGGGGAAAGCTCAGGAGCAAAAAAAGGGGGGGGCAAGCAGACATGGAGCTTTAAAGCATGGACCATGCCTGGAAAGAGCAGAGGAATGGTAAGGGGATAAGCCCTCTATCCCATCTGTGAAAGGGATACATGTTTTCTGGATGCTTAATTCCTTTTCCATATCCTTCTATATTATTTTTGCACTAGGTTGTCATCAGGCTTCTTTGCACTGGCTTCACCACATCTGCATAGAGGCCAGTGTGGCTACCTCATTGGTTCTCAACCTGCATGCCTTGCTCCTCCTACCCTGTGTGCCTATTCAACTTCTGCATGCCTCTGCATGCATCGCCTTATTCTCAACTGTTGGGCAGGTGTGCGAGAATAATGCATGTGAGTTCACTACAGTGGTACCTCGGGTTAAGAACTTAATTTGTTCCAGAGGTCTGTTCTTAACCTGAAACGGTTCTTAACCTGAGGCGTGCTTTCGCTAATGGGGCCTCCTGCTGCCGCTGCGCCACCGGTGCACGATTTCTGTCCTTATCCTGGGGCAAAGTTCTTAACCTGAAGCAACCACTTCCTGGTTAGTGGAGTTTGTAACCCAAAGCATCTATAAACCAAAGTGTCTGTAACCCGAGGTACCACTGTACCTACTTTTAGATACACACCCTAGGGTGTACCTATTGGAGATGCTGGCTCTGTGTCTCGGCTTGCTTTCTTGAGTGACCTGCTCAGAGGATGAGAGTTCTGTGCCATGGATTTCGTGGTTGCCCTTGAGACTGGAGACTCTTAAGCCCCAGAGTTCCCCATCTGGAAAATGGGTGAATGTCTGATGTCTTCTGAACACTGTATATGTTCCATGTGCATATATGTGTGAGATACATATACCTGGCTCGTCTGCTGTATATGTGCTTTCATTTCTCTAGCGACAAGAGTTGTACCATGGATTGTGTTGGTTCGCTCTATGGTAGTCCGATATCACCAAGCAATACCATCCAAATGCCTGAGGTCCCTGCTATAACTGCACACATTAGAAAGATGAACAGAGTGTTTGCTATCCTTTCCACCCTTGATTCTATGATTGGGGTTTACCTAGTGACCTGCTGGGCTGTGTCCTCAGGCCCTGCCAATATGCCAAAACATTGTCTTTTCAAGGGTTGGTAACCCTGACCTAGAACTGTACATATTCCACCATTTCAAAACCACCCAATGCAACTGCAGGAATTAGTGCTGGCAACAGAATTCTACTTCTTAAGAATCTCTGCGTTCATTTTAAAAGCAAAACAAAACATCTCTGCAGCTTCTAAGGCTGCAAAGGTATACAGTGCATGTACAAGATGGGTGAATCTCACTGGCAAGACTTCAAAAGAATGATTTCCAGGGAGCAGCCCTTCGAGGGGCAGCCAGAGCTCTTTGCCTTCCCTGTGTTGAGCAGAAGCAAATTAAATACATGGTGCAAAGTAAGTAAATATGCTCAATGTGCATTATGAATTTTCACACACTGTTCTGCAGCAAAGAATTTGGGTTGCCTTCCTGCCAAATTTTGATTTTTTTTTGGGGGGGGGGAGCAGAAACAGGCTACTTCAGAGAACTGGGTGATTTGTAAAACTTGCCTGTAGATGGATTTAATTCTACCACCAAGCTTATTTCGAGACAGGGCCGGTCTTGTCTGCACCCCGAGACTCGGTCATAAGTAACATCAAATTGTCCTGTAGTTTTGACGTGTCCTGAATAAAAACTCCAGCGAAAAGTCTTCAGGGAAGAATGGGCCTGTTTCTCTCTCCTAGTCCGAAATTTGCACCCAACACCAGGGCCTTTTCTATCCTGCTTCTCCCCCCTCCCTCTAAGTTTTCTTTCCATTGTTCTTTCTTCTTCTTTTTCTTTTGGGATTTTCTCCCTGACCCAACCCCCCTGCTTGCTTTTTTCTTTCTTTCCCTCCTTCCCCCTTCTCTACCCTGGCCTGTTTTTTTCTTTTCTAACTTCTTTCCCTCTCTCTCTCTCTCCTTTTCCTGTAACTTAAGCTTTTGTTGAGAGTAGGAGAAGGCCAGCCTGCCTTGAAAAGAGGCCCCCTCTCTGCCTTTCAGGGCGTAATTGAAACCATCGCGCTGTTTGTAGCTGTGGGGTGGGGTGGGGGGTGGAGAGAAGGGGCTCCCGGAATCAAAGACCTGGGGCTGGGGCGGAGGGGAATAACTTGACCCTTCAAGACAAAATTTGATTTATGACCCTCTTGCCCACCAGCTAGTCAATCGGCTTTTCCTAACCTAACACTTGGCAGCAGAATGAGAGCGAGAAATCTCCCCCTACCCCCAAAATCAGAGGACCAGAAGCAGAAGGCATTAACTGGATCTTATGCATGTACATCTAAACGGTACTTGCTAGCAGACCCCACCAGCAAGAACTGTGAGGGAAACGCTCTGTGCCAATTCCCTGCTGCAATGCAAGAGGCCTGGATTTTTGGTTTGGTTTTAAGTTCCTTCGCCTGAAACAGCTGAAAGACAGGCAGAAATTCAGCAGGATAAGCAGTTTACATCCCTGGGTCGCCTCCAGCACCAAGTCAGTAAATCCTTAACTAGTTGAACTTCTACCTCTCATGCAAGTTGTTGAAAACTCAGAAAGTCTGCTGCCAGAGCAATGGGCATCAACCATAGATGCTACCTTTCCTTTAGCAGGGAATCAAGTTTACCTGTTGCCTAAAACTGTCTCATTGTTCCAGCCCTTCAACCCACCCCAGAATACTCAGTGAGGACTAACCAGGGCTCAACACAAGTATGTGACCTCTGGAACGTGTGTGGTGATAATGGAAGGAGGAGTGCCTCTAAGCAGTATGGAATTTGAGCCACGGGACTCAACCTCAGACCTGTTTTCAGTATCAGGCTTGGATTGTACTTCCCTGAAAAAGCTAGTCAGATGGCGAGCCTCTGAACATGCACAAAACGACTTTTCCTGATCTGGAAATTATAAGGCACACATCTTTGTACCTGTGTTGTTGGGCTGGAACTCCCTGCTAAGAGAAAAAGTCCATCATCCTAGCAGATTTCTCGTTAGATATCATTCCCTGCTCCTCATTCATGTTGCATTTCCATAGTGCAGAACCAGGAAGTCGTCTGAGGCTGGATTTGCCAGATGCATTAATTCAGCTCCTGCTTCTCAGTGTTTTAAAGACATGCAGGCACATCTCTTACTATATTCTAAGGCAGAGCAGTAAGTTTTATGCTTCTAGTGGAGGGACCTCATTGCAAAGTGTGTCTTAACTCGTTGATTTCCAGAAACCTGGGCTTTTGCTGGGAGCAGCCCAGCTCTTGCAGAATGTGCTTTAAATGAATTGCAGTTGAACTGAGCTCTTGCATACCAGGATGCCCTCTCCAATACATCTGATGACATATCTTTTATTGGTTATAGTTTCCTTACACCAGTTTTATAGACTTTGCTGTCTGCAAATCATGTGGCTTTGAGCTTTCCAGGTCAGTCATATGCTATGTTGGGAAAACATATTTGTGCTATTCATAAATGTTGAGCATGGGTATGCCTCCAGCTCACTCATGATGTAAGCTATTTCCTATTCACTTCAGTTCTTTGAAACCCTCTACAGTATACGCCAGGCAAATAGTCATACACGCTGCAAATTAGTTTCAGCATTTTATGCTGGGTGTCGGAAAAGAAGATGATTCACACCTTGCTCCTATTTCATGGGCTCGCATCCGGAGTCACACCTCCTCTTTCCACTCCTCTCTATAGAATCTTAGTCAGTGTCTGCATGGAGTTGCATTATTTGTGCATCATTTTGTAGAGGTGTGCCAGAAATGTAATCCTCCTCATGGTGTTGCAAGCACACGATGCTGCTGTTTGAAGTTTGTCAAAAGCCGTCGCAGGCACACGTTTTTACCATAAATAGCAATAGCTGTTGTTTTGAGGAGGCTAAGGAAGTAGTGGGGTGTCAGATAGTGGGGTGAAAAGCAGGAAGTAGAGGGAACGAGGGGCAAAGGAGCCATAAAGCTGAAGAGGAAGGGAAGGAGCTAGGGAAAGGTGAGGGAGCTAAGGAAAAGAGAAGTCAGAACAAGGAGGAAACCTTACATAGGACCTATATGCAGTTGACAGGAAAGAAACGGATGTTAGCTTTGGGTACTTGGGGGACAGAGGACAGAGGAAGTTAAAGCAGCAGCAGCTAAGAGCTGAATCCATCTTTTCCCAAGACCAGTGGCGTAGCGTGGGTTGTCAGCACCCGGGGCAAGGCAAGTAATTTGCGCCCCCTAACCCGTGGATTTGCACCCCCTAACCCTAACCCCCAGATGTTGCGCCCGGTGCGGCCGGCCCCCCCTGCACCCCCCCACGCTACCCCACTGCCCAAGACACATCCATTGCAAGTCACAGAATGTTCACAAACAGTCTAACTGCTGAGGGGCAAGAGTCCACCATGGAATGATGGCAAGAGAATTCTCTGCAGAGAATTATTTGCCTTAGAAAGAACAGATCATGCCAGATTTTAGCAGTCAATAGGGTGCTCTGAAAGGATGAAGGGAAGAAAGGAGACTGGAGCGCTTGGGGAGCAGAAAGAGTCAGAGATGCCAAGGAGCAGGAGTATAAAACTTAAACAGGGACTAGATTGCTAAATGAATGCGTTTTTGACACTGTTGTTTTGGCTGTGTTGTACTTGCGCCAGTGGGAGTGGGAGGCTGACCTGGTGCTTCCTGCAGAGGTTGGCTGACATCATTTGAGAACCCTTGATGCAGCGTCACTCTTGGAGGGGAGGAGCAAGGGGCAAAACTAGCTCCAGCTTTGGCTCCCGAGACCGTGACTCATTTAGGGAGATTAAATGCCATGCGCTCGGTTAATGAAATGTTTGAGTCCCGGCCTCCCCGCACCCCACCCCAGTTGCTGTCTCCGCTCAGCGAGAACAGCTGAGGGCCCTCATATGACCCAGCATGGGGGGCTGCACAACGGAAAGCCAAGGAGATAGTAGCCGGGCTACAGATCCCGCAGCTGTGCTTGTCAGGCTAGATCTGGCTGGAGTCCTCACCCATCCAAGGAGGAGGAGGGGTGGCACTGGCAGTGATGCAGCAGCCGCTTCTATAGAAGAGGGACAGCCACTTTGCAAGAAGAGGAAGGGGAGAAGAGTCTACCCCTCCGTCTGAAGCAAATTCAAGGAGTCCGCCATCTTGGCCAATTTGCTGCTGCTGCTACTTAAAAGAGGAGGGAACAAAACTCCATACCCTCCAGCATTTCTCCAATGAAAATAGGTGGCACTGTAGTCTAAACCACTGAGCCTCTTGGGCTTGCCAATCAGAAGGTCAGTGGTTTGAATCCCTGCGACTGGGTGACCTCCCGTTGCTCTGTCCCAGCTTCTGACAACCTAGCAATTTAAAAGCACACCAGTGTAAGTAGATAAATAGGTACCGCTGCAGCGTACCTAAACGGTGTTTCTGTGTGCTCTGGTTTCCGTCACAGTGTCCTGTTGTGCCAGAAGCGGTTTAGTCATGCTGGCCACATGACTTGGAAAGCTGTTTGTGGACAAACGCCGGCTCCCTTGGTCTGAAAGCGAGATGAGCGCCACAACCCCATAGTCGTCTTTGACTGGACTTAACTGTCCTTTAAAAGGTAAAGGTAAAGGTACCCCTGCCCGTACGGGCCAGTCTTGACAGACTCTGGGGTTGTGCGCCCATCTCACTTAAGAGGCCAGGGGCCAGCGCTGTCCGGAGACACTTCCGGGTCACGTGGCCAGCGTGACATCGCTGCTCTGGCAAGCCAGAGCCGCACACGGAAACGCCGTTTACCTTCCCGCTGGTAAGCGGTCCCTATTTATCTACTTGCACCCGGAGGTGCTTTCGAACTGCTAGGTTGGCAGGCGCTGGGACCAAGCAGCGGGAGCGCACCCCGCCGCAGGGATTCGAACCGCCGACCTTTCGATCGGCAAGCCCTAGGCGCTGAGGCTTTTACCCACAGCGCCACCTGCGTCCCTTTACCTTTACCTTACCCTAAATAATTATAATATTATTGTTGTTGTTGTTGTTGTTATTTAAAGGTAAAAGTAAAGTGCTCCTGGACTATTAAGTCCAGTCAAACTTGACTGTGGGGTTGCAATGCTCATCTCACTTTCAGGCCGAGGGAGCTGGTGTTTGTCTGCAAACAGCTTTCCAGGTCATGTGGCCAGCATGGCTAAACCGCTTCTGGCACAATGGGACACTGTGATGAGTGCCAGAGTGCACGGAAATGCTGTTTACCTTCCTGCCGCAGCGGTACCTATTTTTCTACTTGCGTTGGTATGCTTTCAAACTGCTAAGTTGGCAGTAGCTGGGACAGAGCAACAGGAGCACACCCTGTCACGTGAATTCACCAGGCAAGCCTCCCTGGGTAGAGCATTCCACAAACAGGGAGCCACCACAGAAAAGGCCTGTTCTTGTGGAGGAAGCACACGAAGAAGGGCTTCAGATGATGGTCGCAAAGTCTGGGTCAGTTCATATGGGGAGAGACGGTACCTGAGGTATTGCAGTCCTGAGCTGTTTAAGACTTCATAGGTCAAAACCAGAACGTAAAATGGGCCTGGAAACTAATTGGCAGCCAGTGCAGTCGGGCTAAGATTGCCCTTATATGCTCAAAACCTATTGGTTGCTAAATTCTGCACCAGCTGAAGTTTCCGATCCGTCTTCAGAGGCAGCCTCACATATAACACTTTGCAGTAATCTAACCTAGAGCTTACCAGATCATATACAACAGAAGTTAGGGGTATAGCTGGGCCACCAGCTGAATCTGATGGAAGGCACTCTGCACCACCAAGGCCACCATAGCCTCAAGCGACAGTAATTGATTCAGAAGTACCTCCCAAACTGTGTACCCGCTCCTCCAGAGGCAACCTCCCATCCATCTGATCTTGGAAACCACCCTCTAAGGGGGCCTCAGTCTTATGCAGATTGTGCTTCACTTTACTGATTCTCATCCAATCCAAGGCAAGCCAGTGGAGAGTGCTCTTGTCTGGGCAGAGGCAGATTTAGGGGAGAGCACGTGGTTTGGGCACTCTGGGCGCAGAGCTTTGGGGTGCTGCAAGAGACACTGCACCTATGATGTAGAATGGAGCGTGAGAAGCAGGGGGCACTGAATTTTGGCATCACACAGGGCCCCACTGAAATTTGAGACCCAAGGTCTGCCACTGTTTCATGTTTCCTACAGGTACCTTGTTGGCCACGTGAGAACTAGACTCTGGACCAAACCTAGCAGGTTTGCCTCACGTTCTTACGGCCGTCTGCAAGGAAGTGTGGTCCTTTTGAGTGGCCACATCACATGATAGCTACTGCAAATGAAGGGTTGCATTTGTTGGGGAATTTGTATTGGCTGTACCTAGCAACCTAGATGTGGGTCAGCAATGAGAGGTCCAAGACCAGATAAATATCCTTTGCCGCATGACTCTGTAGTGTGCCTGTGTGCTTTGCTGCAGGATTCATTTTCTCTCTGATCTCTACAGTCAAGTCACAGGGAACCCAAGTCGAGGAGCCTGCCGTCGGTTTTGGCAAAGGGTACCAAACAGAAACTATTCCTTGCTTCCCATGGGAAAGCAATATTGCAAGGGGGGAGGCAGAAAGAGACTGCAGGTGGGCTTGGAGACGGCTGAGCTGGTCTTGGACCCTCTCCTGGTGCTTCCATTCACCTCCACCCGTCTCAAGCTTGCATGTGATGAGAAAATGCCGAAGGGGACAAGCTATTTATAGGGTGAGGGATCTTCCGGGACGCTGTGACAAATTTTATCCCATGTAAGAGATTTGCAGCACGGAAACTAATTAGCTGTATATTCCCCACCCTGGGGCAGCAACACCAACCTGCTGCCTTGCGTTCTTTTCTACTCCCCTCTCTGCCTCTTGCATTACAGGGTATTGCAGAACTCTTGTATCTAGCTTGAAAGAGGCAGCGGTAGGATTCCAGTCTACTCCTGAAAGTATGAGAGCTGGCTGCTCTGCTTCTAGGTAAAAAGGTAAAGGTAAAGGACCCCTGAGAGTTAAGTCCAGTCGCGAACAACTCTGGGACTGCAGTGCTCATCTCGCTTTACTGGCGTTTGTCTGCAGATAGTTTTTCCGGGTCATGTGGCCAGCATGACTAAGTCGCTTCTGGCAAAACCAGAGCAGCGCACGGAAACACTGTTTACCTTCCTGCCGGAGCGGTACCTATTTATCTACTTGCACTTTGACGTGCTTTCGAACTGCTAGGTTGGCAGGAGCAGGGACCGAACGACCTTCCAATCGGCAAGCCCTAGGCTCAGTGGTTTAGGTAAAGGTAAAGGGACCCCTGACCATTAGGTCCAGTTGCGACCAACTCGGGTTGCGGCGCTCATCTCGCTTTATTGGCCGAGGGAGCCGGCGTACAGCTTCCGGGTCATGTGGCCAACATGACTAAGCCGCTTCTGGCGAACCAGAGCGGCGCACGGAAGCGCCGTTTACCTTCCCGCTGGAGCTGTACCTATTTATCTACTTGCACTTTGATGGGCTTTCGAACTGCTGGGTTGGCAGGAGCAGGGACCGAGCAATGGGAGCTCACCCTCTCGCAGGGATTCGAACCGCTGACCTTCTGATTGGCAAGTCCTAGGCTCTGTGGTTTAACCCATAGCGCCAGCAAAAGTGGGTTCAGAAGCACTCATGTATATCATGAATAGCTCAGTTGGTTAGAGCATGGTGCTGATAATGCCAAGGTTGCAATTTCGATCTCTGTATGGGACAGCTGCATATTTCTGCATTGCAGGGGGTTGGACTAGATGATCCTCAGGGTCCCTTCCAGCTCTACAATTCCATGATTCTATGATGTTTTCCTTTTCTCGTTTTTTTAAAAGAGCTTCTCTAAACAGAGGGAAGTCGTCAGATAGCCATAGAGAAATGCAAAGGATCACAGAAGTACAGCAAACTTTTAAAGTGTGTGTGGGGGGGGGGGGAATCTAAGGGAAGAGGAAGCTCCAAGACAGTTGAAGGAAGACTAAGCAGGCTTAGTGGCCACAGAATGACAACTAAGAATTGAGGGACAGGGAAGGAATGGAAAAATTGGAAGGGAGGCAATGGAATGGGGTGCCCTGGAAGATGGTATGGCTAGCTGGCTGGCATCCAGAACAGGAACACTAGACCACACTGCAACATTTTGTTGCAGGCTCCACTTGAAGATACATAATTCACAAGTATACTTCTACCAGTATTTACCACTGTGGTTCCCACTTTCACCCAGCTTTGTGCCTGCACTTGAGAATTTGCTGCTTTAACTTCTTTCCCCCGCACGTTGCATGTTTTAGATTGCGAATCGTCCAGCGGGAACTGTCAATTTTCAATTATCTGTTCAGTGCACAGTATTGCCTTGAAGTTCTATTGGAGGGATAATAACACGACAAGAATGGGAAATTCCTGGGCCTGACCCTGCTTCCTAAAACACATCCAGGGGCCTGACACTGAGCAGTTCTTGCTGCAATCAAGCCCTGCAGCTTGAGTCTTCTGCCAAATGAGTTGCCAGACTGAATCTAGAGGATATGTTCATAGGAATACAGAGCAATCCCATGCACACTGACCTGGCAGAAGGTCCCACTGGATGCGGGAGTGGGCAGGGAAACAACACTCTGCACATGCTTTAACACACTCTGTTTTTTATTATTGTTTTGCATAGGTAAAGGGACCCCTGACCATTAGGTCCAGTCGTGGCCGACTCATCTCATCTCGCTTTACTGGCCGAGGGAGCTGGTGTACAGCTTCCGGGTCATGTGGCCCCATGACTAAGCCGCTTCTGGCGAACCAGAGCAGCGCATGGAAACGCCGTTTACCTTCCCGCCGGAGCGGTACCTATTTATCTACTTGTACTTTGATGGGCTTTCGAACTGCTAGGTTGGCAGGAGCAGGGACCGAGCAACGGGAGCTCACCCCGTCGCGGGGATTCGAACCGCTGACCTTCTGATCAGCAAGCCCTAGGCTCTGTGGTTTAACCCACAGCACCACCATATATATAATATATATATTATACCTTGGCACTGAAAGCAGAAGAGGCGCCAGGTTAAACTAAGCTTTATGGCAGAGCGAGGAGTTGCATCTCAAGGAATCTGTGTCTTATCTGAGAAAGAAAGCCAGGCCAGCTGCAGCAGCCTCCCTTCCCTGCCCCCACCAAGGTTCACACCCTTGCTTATCAAGACATGGGAGGTGTTGCATTGCTGGAGCTCCCCATCCATCAAGCCAGAGTCGCCAGCCCCTTCCAAGTATACCATGTCAATTCCTCCCACCACCACCCCTCGCCCCTCTGTTGACACAACCTATTCCCCAAACTAAATACTGGGCGTAAAGGTTTCTTTGCTCAGTTCATCAAACTTCAAAGCACACCCCAGTCATATTTCAGCCTTTGCATGATACTTCCATAAATCCCTCCCCCTCCTGCCCGGTTTTTACATAGTAATAGATGAGAAGATATAGCTAGGGATGGGGACGCAGAGGAGGGGTTAGCTGCTCTTCTTCGTTCTGCATATCCCTTTGGAGTGGGGAAGGCTAGCCGTGCACTGCAAAAATGTAGATAGGCAACAGAGACCGTTTTTGTGTGTATAAAATTTAAAGCACAGTTTAGCCAAGGCCAGACCCTTTCTAAGTCCCATTGATTGCAACAGGAGAACCAGATAAAGATATTACAAGTGTCCTGTTCAACAGGTTGTAACTTGGATCATACGCTGGACAAAGAAGGTTTTTGGAGGGCATTGCTATTGGGGAAGAAGGGAAGTCTGTTGGAGCCCTATTTTTTTATATATAAAAAAGTGTGGGGGGGGGATTTTTGACCCAGTGTATAGCTTGGTGCTGTGCAGAGAAGGGGAATATTGACATGTATACTGTAATTCTTTGCAACTGCAGCATCCCTGCAGAGCCACACTAAATCATAGCCAATGTACTTTTATAGCACATGAGTGTTTGCCCCCCCCCCGGCAAGAATCCTGGGACATGTAGTTTGGTCAGGTGCTGGAAATTGCAGCTGTTAGGGGGAAACTACAGTTCCCAGGATTCTTGCGGGGGGGATCACACAGGCTTTAAATGTGCATTTTTAAATGTCTCTTGTTGATCTGCCTGTGATTCTTGCTGTAAAGTAAAGGTAAAGGTACCCCTGACCATCAGGTCCAGTCGTGACCGACTCTGGGGTTGCGCGCTCATCTCGCTCTATAGGCCGGGAGCCGGCGCTTGTCCGCAGACAGCTTCCGGGTCATGTGGCCAGCATGACTAAGCCGCTTCTGGCGAACCAGAGCAGCACACGGAAACGCCGTTTACCTTCCCGCCGGAGAGCGGTCCCTATTTATCTACTTGCACTTTGAGGTGCTTTCGGACTGCTAGGTTGACAGGAGCTGGGACCGAACAAGAATCCTGGGACATGTAGTTTGGTCAGGTGCTGGAAATCGCAGCTTTGTTAGGGGGAAACTACAGTTCCCATGATTCTTTGGGGGCGGAATCACACAGGCTTTAAATGTGCATTTAAACGTCTCTTGTTGATCTGCCTGCGATTTTCGCTGTAGAAAATCTTAAAAGACATTCCTCATCCAGTGAAGTGGTAGAGAGGGGCTATTTAGTTCACACGGAAATTTGGGCTGGGTTCATATGGAAGGATGTGTATCAGAGCATAATTCTTTCTACCTTCCCTTTTCTTTCCCTCCCCTCTCTGCCAGTTGCACCACAACAGCCAGGCGCAAGACTGCTCCCAACTGTCCTGCCCTAGGTGGGTGGTGTTGATGCCGGACGGTTTGGGTGGGTGCTAGGGTTAGTAGTTGCATACCAGGCTGGAAGAATAGAGAATAGAGGAGCCCCCCTCCCCGTTTCCCCCCTGCACAGACCCCTTCAGCTTTGCCTTTGTCTCACACTTAAGAGCCTTTTAATTAAAACCAGCCACAAAAGGCCTGGCTAGCTGAGTCCTGCCGGCAAGAGGAGGGAGGGAAGAGTATCATTGCTATGGAAATGAATAGGAGAGGCTGTGTTGCCATTACATACTTGGCATCGCCAGCCTGGCAATGATGGGCAGGGGGAGCAACGCATATAGGAAAGGCCGCCACCCCCTTCTCACGCACGAGGAACGAGGTAGCAGCTTTTCCCTTGCAAGGCAGCTGGCTGGTGGCTTGGGAGTCGAGGCTGGTGCAGTAGCACCACAATGGTGTGGTCACGCATACAGAAAGCTGAACTAAGGGTTGCTTCACCAGCATTTATCACTGACTTGAGGGTAACTGGCAAAATGTTACTATCGCCCAGGACTGGTTTGGGAGCCAGAGTGCAACGGTGCCATCACCTGGCAGCATATCACAGGTAGGGCTTGTCTATGCCTGACTCCATGTGGCAGGTGCTGGCAGCGGATGGACTCCCTTCACCGCTGGTACCCAGTGGAACAAGCTGCAGTTTCACCCTGGCACCTTGGGGGGCTGCGGCTGTTGCAGCTCGTTCCTCTCTCCACTTTTCAACATTGTGATGTATCACATTGGCATAATGTTTGGCTGGTCACGATGACATTGCCTGGCCCTAGTGAGGAATAAACTATGCTTCCCAGGATTCTTTGGAGGAAGCCATATGCTTTAAATGTGCCTGCAGTCACCGGTGAGCTTTGCCTCGGCCCTTTCCTTCCGTCCTATACAGCAGGGATGCTGAACCTGTTTTTGGATGTTGTCAAACTCCTAGCACCCATCAGTTCTGACCAGCATGGCCAATGGGCTTGGGAGTTAAGCAAGACCTGGAGGACCACATGTTCTCAATATCTGCCTTAGGCTTCTGCCTCTCATGAGGGATTGGGGGCCTGTGAACCAAACCATGGTGTCCCTATCGCCAGAGCCACACAGCACCCGTTGTCACCCATCCTGCCAGAGCCTCACATACCTGTCTCCACTGCTATTGTGGCAGTTACGGCTGGTCCAGTTGAGAAACTGGTCACCAGCTTCAGATCCACAGAAGGCGGGGACAGGCAAGTGAGTGTTATCTGGGTCCAGGACCCAAGGTCCAGTCTAGTGGTTCCGAGGAAGAAAGAAGTCCCCAGTTCGGTTCTTACTTCAGGAATAAGCTCACTAGATGAGCCACTATTTACTTAGACAGCAGTGGTTTTTAATCAGTTTGCTATGGCACCCTGGGGTGCCTTGAATGATGGTTGAGGTGCCACAGAAATAATGTAGTTGGTCAAGGGAGCAGTGGACTCAAAAAGGTTGAAAACCTATGTTATGCAGTATTGGTTTGCACCTGAGGCGAACCAAAAAATGGCACACACACCCCTCTGCCAGGAAGAACGGGTGAGTGAAGATCTGTGTAAAAGAACAAGGTGGGGGAGAATAAAGATCTACACTGGGACCTGCTGCCCCTGTGGATCCTGCAACTTGAGGCAGTCATCTCACCTTGTCTCATGCGTGGGCCGGCACTGGGTACTGTTTTGTGCTCCATACCTCCCCAACAGGTGAAAAATTCCAAGGGGAACTGCTAGCCAGGTGTGGCTTCCTCTGGAAGAGAGAGCATCAGACAGTTATGAGTTTTATTATATTTGGTTTATTTACAAGTAGACCATAAGCGGAGGCAAGCAGCATACAACATGCTCCTATTGTGCAGCAGTTTCGCTACCTCTTATCCAGACTTTGGAAAATGGGCCCCTGAACACCCAGGTGTTCCCGGTAAGGATGGACAGATCAGACCCTGGGACTCAGCTAGATTGGTAAAGAAAAAATGTTTTATATGTGTTGTATATGCGATATAACACTGTGACACCAGATGGCGTTGTGGAGTCCCATCTTTCCTTACCAGATTTCTCTGTATGAGTTTGCAACGCCACCTTTAATTGAATCGCTTCTTTGCCGTGTCTAGATCCAGCCTAAATCCGTCCACTTTCATTTTTTTGCTGGCACTCAATCATAGGTTTGTTCCATTTCTATTTTGCATGTTTTTTTAAAAAAAGAATAGACAAAAAGTTTGCATTTAAATTTTACACGTTATTGTATGCCTTTCCCCGAAATACGTCCTTTCCCAAGCTGCTTTCCTGTAAAATTTCGCATTTCAACCGCAGAATATGCACACTCCCCCCCCCCGACACGCCGTTGCAGAATCTGGATTAGTGCAACGCCTAGTCACAAGCTGCATTCCGATCCGCAAGCAAGGTTTGGGACTGTTG
This sequence comes from Podarcis cretensis, assembly GCF_951804945.1. Classification (NCBI taxonomy): domain Eukaryota; kingdom Metazoa; phylum Chordata; class Lepidosauria; order Squamata; family Lacertidae; genus Podarcis; species Podarcis cretensis. The sequence continues at coordinate 15,338,676 of NC_137182.1, forward strand.
AACTGGATCGCTCCGCTGCGAAAAACAGACGGAACAAATTCCTCCTCCTCCGCCCCCGCTTTCCAGTATTCAGCAAACTCTCTGCTGGCTCTGGGCTCTCTGTGTTTCTCTTCCAAGCAGTTTCTTTTTGTTCCTTCTCTCTCTCTCTCAACACACACCCTCCCACGCAAATTACACCCCCCTTCCCTTCTTAGCTGGGGGAAGGGGGTGAGTCACCTTTCAAGCTCATAGCTCTCCTATTCAGAATGCTCAAGAAAGAGATCTCCCAACTACTTCCTAAACATCTACCAGTCATCCTGGTAGTCATTAACAAGCAAGACCCTTCACAAAGGAATGCTGTGGCCAGCAGCCATGACAATATTTGCACCCCGCCCTATCCCAGGGGCTCAGGCTCACAATTTCATCCATATCCATCTCTCTCCCCAAAGGGCTCACAACGTCAGTATTAAGTTCGGACGCCTTGAGCGAGCAGAGGGGAGGAAACTAAAAAATAATACATCCTTTTCCACTCGCATGTTCCCGTTGCTATGACTCCCCTCGCCCCACAATACGAGGGTCTCACAAACACAAACTTTGCTCTACTTCTTGTTCAGCTCCCTTTCACAAGTAAACGGGGGCATTTATTTGTTTACCTCACAAAAATGGACACAACCTTTCCGATAGTAAGTAAAAACCTCCGTGTGGATTCCAGGACATATGAAAACGATCAATTTTTAAAAAAACGGTTGAAAGCAATAAAGAAAAAAAAAAAGTAGAAAAAGATCTGTCTGGCTTGCCCGAGCCAAAATGTTTTAAGCAGGCATTGAAAAGAGTACAGCAATTACCCAATGTCAATAGGCAGGGAGTTCCATAAGTGCAGATGCCACCACATTAAAAATACTGATTTATTACGACTGTGGAATGAGAATTATGCGGCACTTGTTAACAGTGCCAGTTCCACAGATCAACGCAGTTGAGTGAGCATACCATATATCTGGGGTAAGGCACATAAAGAAGCAAAACGAAATAAATGGTAGCACAATTTTTCTAGAGCTCTATGCTTTGGCGAAACCCGCATCTGGTTCTTTCTTATTGCATTGCATTCCTATCCCACCTTTTTCTCCAGTGAGCTCAAGGTGGTATATGTGGTTTTCCCCCTTCTCACCACAACACCCCTGTGAGGTAGGCTCAGATGACAGGCAATGACTGGCTCAAGGTCACCCAGGTGGTCTGCCAGGTCTTAGTCCGACAATCTAAGCCAGGAGTCAGCAAACTTTTTCAACAGGGGGCCGGTCCACTGTCCCTCAGACCTTGTGGGGGGCCGGACTGTATGAACGAATTCCTATGCCCCACAAATAACCCAGAGATGCATTTTAAAGAAAAGGACACATTCTACTCATGTAAAAACACGCTGATTCCGGGACCGTCCGCGAGCCAGATTTAGAAGGCAATTGGGCCGGATCCGGCCCCCGGGCCTAATTTGCCTACCTATTCTCTAAGCACCCCACCCCACTGGCCTGCTGCAAGGAAAACAGAGTTCCTGTTCAATTTACGGAGTAGCAGTGATCTTGCTTGCTGCTTTTCTGACTCGGAGGGTATTCTGCTCTGATGGCCGCTGCGTGGGGAAGAGATTCTGTGCACCAGCTAGCAAAGCAGGAGCAAGTGGAGATGGCAATAGTTACAGTTCCTCAACCTCAGCCCACCCACCCAAATCTGTAGTATGGGCAGAGGCGGTTTTAGGGGAGCACGACCGATCCGGTTGCTCTGGGTGTGGAGTCTCAGGGGCACTGCAACTTTTATTTCAAATGGGGGGGAGGTAAGAGAGGGGCACTGATTTCTTTGCGGCATGCAAGGTGCCACTGAAATTAGAGACTCCAATGTCGGCCACTGTTATGGGGAAGCGTGGGGTAACAATACAGTAGAGGTCTAACTTTATACGGCTCGTGGGAAGTGCTGTGGACATTTGAATAGCTTACATAAAGTATTATTGTTAAAATGGGGGCATATCTAGGCATCGGTCCGCTTGGCTCCCTCCAAGGGTGCAGGCTGGGTTGTGTGTGCAAAAATTGCGCCTCTCCGCTGTGGCTAGAAGCCCGTCTCTTTGTCTGCACACTCCCTGGTCTGCTCCTCTGGTTGGCCAGATGAGATGAACAGGCTCATCTTGAGTGCCTCGGCGGAGGAATTTGGTTGCTGGCATGGGCCGCTGCAAAGGATTAAAGGTAAAGGGACCATTAGGTCCAGTCATGGCTGACTCTGGGGTTGCGGTGCTCATCTCGCATTATTGGCCGAGGGAGCCGGCATACAGCTTCCGGGTCATGTGGCTAGCATGACTAAGCCACTTCTGGCGAACCAGAGCAGCGCACGGAAACACCGCTTACCTTCCCGCCGGAGTGAAACCTATTTATCTACTTGCACTTTGACGTGCTTTCGAACTGCTAGGTTGGCAGGAGCAGGAACTGAGCAACGGGAGCTCACCCCGTCGCGGGGATTCGAACCATTGACCTTCTGATCGACAAGTCCTGGCTCTGTGGTTTAACCCACAGCGCCACCCGCGTCCCTTGCGAAGGATTAGGGGGGGACCAATACATCTCCTTGCCCAGGGTACAAGGGATGGGGGGGGTGGAGGAACAGCTCCTTGCCACAGAAGCTAACTCCTAGGGGCCGAGGCGGCTTTCCCCCATAAAATATTTAAGGGGGCCACTCCCAAAGTTGATAAGCATTGTTAGTCAAATGTTGTGCCTGCACCAAATCATGTGATTATGTAGGGTGGGGCTTACCTTCCTCACCCCCCTCCCATTTTATTCAAGTTGGCACCCCTGCTCTTTGCTTAGGGCGCAAGGGAGCCTAGGTACACCTCTGCTGTCGAAACCCAAGAGCCCATCAGGTTGACACAAGATACAGGATCTGTTGGAAGAATTGCTTTGGGCCAGAAAGGGAGACACGATGGCCACTGAAAGCAATGAGCCCTGGATCTTGCCCTCCTCCCTCCTCAGCACGCCTAGTAAAACATGCAGAGCGCAATGCCGTCATGCTGCGACTGCAGGGAAACGGAAGAGCACACGGCTTCACATTACATGCTTTGCTTTGCTAGGCATCGGCAGGCATGCGCGCCAGAGAGGGAGGAGATGAGGCCTTTCCTTTGGGCAGCCTCATGAAATGCCTGGACCCACTTGGGAGGCTACACTGAGCTTGAATCCTGCTTGAAATGTGCAGAATATTTCACCCCACTAGCAAACCACCGGGGGGGGGGGGAACAGTGTTCCATGATGGGGTTGCCACACGCCCCCAAATTGCAAACCATCAGGAGGGTTACCCCCTGTAGCAGCCAGGAATATGGGGGGGGGGCAGCCTTACTGCTTTAAAGCAACAACTTGGTAGCATGGCAAATCCACTCAAGAGGCCTCATTTTTCAGGCAGTTCTAGTCTGGTTCAGGTAATACAACCCTTGATCTTGATGGCGTGTGGCAGAGGGTCCAGAACCCAGGTGATTTGTCACAAGATGACAACGATGCACATGCTTGTATTTCTTTCGCGGCACAATGCAGAAGTCTCCCAAATAAAAGCAGAAGTGGTAGCAATCTGAGTAAGATGAAATACACCAGCTGTTTTCTGCTTTAAAAACGGAGGGCTTAAAAACCTACAGAGCTGCCCAGTCGTGCCCTTTCCTGTCCTCAAGCCGCTGCGGTTCCGGTGGGCCGGAGCGTGCGCACCCAAGCGTGCACTCAAGCTATTTCCGGTGTTCTTCTGGGTCAGAGAAATGCCCATGGGCATACACTATTTCGGGTACTCTTCTGACCCGGAAGTCGGGCCCTGTGGCAAGAAAAAAAATGGCGCCATGGGGAAAAAGAACACTGAATCCCCACGCCGATCCACGGAGCGGCCGTGGGACAGTTCCAGGAAGCTCATGAGCCAGAAGCGGCCCAAGGGCCTTAGGTTGCTGACCTCTGCAATATACCCTTCTTTACCAACTAGCAGGGGTGGCGCTGTGGGTTAAACCACAGAGCCTAGGGCTTGCCGATCAGAAGGTCGGTGGTTCGAATCCCCACGACGGGGTGAGCTCCCGTCGCTCGGTCCCTTCTCCTGCCAACCTAGCAGTTCGAAAGCACGTCAAAGTGCAAGTAGATACCGTATTTTTCGCCCTATAGGACGCACCGTCCCATAAGGCGCACCTAGTTTTTTTGGGGGGAAATAAAGGGGAAAAAATTATTTCCCCCCCAGGCGCGGGGCTGGGGCGGGGGAGGCCCAAGCTTCCCCCGACCCCAGTCCCCAAACAGGCAGCTCTCTTCAAAGCCGAGGGAGCCCAGGGCTGGCTCCCGCTGCTTGCGGAGACGTCCGCGAAGCCTGGCCGCGCAGAACTCAGCGCGCGCAGGCTTCGGCAAGCAGGCACCTCTCCGCAAGCAGCGGGAGCGCTCCCGCCGCTTGCGGAGAGGTCTGCGAAGCCTGGAGAGCGAGAGGGGTCTGTGCGCACCGACCCCACTCGCTCTCCAGGCTTCAGCGAAAGCCTGCATTCGCCCCATAGGACGCACACACATTTCCCCTTCATTTTTGGAGGGGGAAAAGTGCGTCCTATAGGGCGAAAAATACGGTAAATAGGTACCGCTCTGGCGGGAAGGTAAACCGTGTTTCTGTGCACTGCTCTGGTTTGCCAGAAGCGGGTTAGTCGTGCTGGCCACATGACCCGGAAGCTGTATGCCGGCTCCCTCGGCCTATAAAGCGAGATGAGCACCGCAACCCCAGAGTCGGTCATGACTGGATCTAATGGTCAGGGGTCCCTTTACCGTTACCAACTAGCAGGGCTGGTGCCATCATTAGGGCAACTAGGTGCAGACCTCAGAGAGGCGCAGGACTGACCTTTGAAGGGCACAGTTTTATGCAGATTCATTTTTTGATCTCTTATAAATTTCTGATTATAATTTACTTTCCTTTTATATTTTGAAGAATGTTACCAGTTTTGAAGAAACTCATACATTCTAATTGTTAGCAATGTTGTGTGGGTGTGCGGAACTAGTTAGCCTTGCCTAGGGCGCAAAATAGCCTGGCGCTGGCCAACAAAGGTTGCCACTTTTCTTCCTGCCAAGGCTCCTGTGCCTTTCTCAGCGGCAGGATGCCAACCCCTGGCTCTCTCTCCCTCATCGCCTCACTGCCCCTGATAGCAGCTAGCCCTTAAAACCAGAGACCTGGCTGGAAAGGGATGCTGATTAGTGCCCTAGCAAGCCTGCAAAGTCGTGGTTTGGAGGGAAGAGCAGGGGTGCCAACCTGAATAAAATATTGGGGTGTGGGGGAGATGCACACCATAGGAGCCAACTCCTGGGGCCAAGGTCCCTTTGCCCGCCCAGTAAAATACAGTCATGTCATATACCCCGGGTTACAGCCGCTTCAGGTTGCATTTTTCGGGTTGCGGACCACCAAAACCCGGAAGTACTGGAACGGGTTACTTCCAGGTTTCAGCGGTCGCGCATGTGCACAAGCCCTAAATTGGGCTTTGCACCGCAGAAGCGCCGAATCGTAACCCACACGTGTGCAGATGCAGGTTGCGAATGTACATCCTGCACGGATCACGTTTGCAACCCTGTATTTGAGGGGTCTGGACCCTCCCCACAAAAAGTTGAGAGGCATTGCCATTCAAGTAGCGTGGGTGCACCCCGTCATGTGATTATGTGGGGCAGGGCTTGCCTGCCCCCAGATATTTTATTCAAGTTGGCACCCCTGACGCACACCAGTTGAATGGCCCACCGACTTTTTAGGAGGGGGCTCAAATATTTTATTGGGGGTGCCGGAGGGACCCTGGCCCGTAGGAGTTGGCTCCTATGCCCCCCCCCTGGGTGCCGGAAAGGCTGGCGGGTCTGGATCCATTCTAGGGGGCCGATGGGGAGAGAGAGCGAGCAGGGAGGCTTCTGGCGGTGGGAACAAGCGGCGGCATTGTTCCCCGGCGCAGCCCTCCAACCTGGCCCATCGGCGCCCGCCGCCCCGCCGAGGGAAGGAGCTGCCTTTAAGCGCACCTTGACCTTGCTGGCGGGGGACGGATCCCTCCACTTGTCCAACACGTCTCCTGCCAGGGAGAGCCATTGAAAGCGCCGAGAGCCAGAGCGCGCCGAGGAAAGGGCCTGAATAGGCAGCTTAAGGCCTCCCGCTGCGGCGAGCGAGGGATTAGGAGGGGCCCTTCGGGGAGAGGCAGGAGGAGAGAGGGAAGGAGGGAAGGAGGCGAGAGCCCCGCCAAGGCAGCCGAGCCGGAGGAGGAGGAGGCGGCGGAGGAAGGGGCTTTGCGCCGCCGGCCCTGCGCTCCGCAGCCTCCAGCCACCCGGCGCAGCGGCCCCTGGCGCACGGCTAGCAAGCGCGCCCCGCGGCGCCCCACATCCGAAGGGAAGCTCTTCGCGAGGGGACGTGGAAGTCGTGCCCGGCCCTCGCTCCCGGCCTGCCTGCCTGCCCGGATTGGAGCCCTCCGGGCGGGACGCCCCCCTTCTCTCGCCCCTCCTTTGTTCGCAGGGAAAAGCTCGAGGCTCAGGCCGTTGGTGGCGGTGGCGGGCTCTCCATTTGCGGAGGAGAAGAAGGGAGAGAGCGCATGCTTCTCCATGTTGTGGCCAGGGACGGGATCCTTGCTCGGGGGAATCCTGGGGATCCCTCTCTAACTGCAAAGATTGGTGTGTTTTCTCGGAGCAGCGAGGAATGATAAATAAAAAAAAAACCCTGGGAAACGCGCTGGCTTGCGCGAAGCCTTTTTATGTCGCTTTTCTAAAGCTCCAGGCAGCTTGTAAAATAAACGGGCAATTAGGAGAAAAAGAGCCAAACAAACCAGGCAAGAATTGCCTGGCAGGATTGAGGGGGAAAGGGCAGTAGCCCAGGGGTAGAGCATCTGTTTCGCAGGCAGGAGACCCCAGATTCACAGAATCGTAGAGTTGGACGGGATCCCAAGGATCAACGCAAGGATCAATGCAAGAATGTGGGGCTTGAACCCACAATCCTGAGAATCGGTGTCTCATGCTCTACTGACTGAGCTGCCCCATCAGGAGCCTCCAAATCAGGCTGGGGTGGAAACCCCTGTCTGAAATCCTGGCAAACAGCTGCATACCAGGATAGAGAATACTGAACTAGGTGGATCTGTGGTCATAGTATACATAAATCAACTTCCTGTGTACCTATGTTCCCTTCTTAATTACCTGGCACATAATCCATTATGCCAAAACCTAGCTGAACTCCTTCCCTCCCAAAGTGTCTTGTGGCAGCAGGAAGACTTAATTGATTATGGTGTCGGCTTCAGTGGACCACAGATCCCTTCATCAGATGCATGAAATGTAACACTAAATTGGCAAGCATATACAATATTTGTTTTTTATTTAAGATATGTAAAAAGTAAAGGTAAAGGGACCCCTGACCATTAGGTCCAGTCATGGCCAACTCTGGGGTTGCAGCACTCATCTCGCTTTATTGGCCGAGGGAGCCGGCGTACAGCTTCTGGGTCGTGTGGCCAGCAGGACTAAGCTGCTTCTGGCAAACCAGAGCAGTGCACAGAAACGCCGTTTACCTTCCTGCAGGAGCGATACCTATTTATCTACTTGCACTTTGTACTTTCGAACTGCTAGGTTGGCAGGAACAGGGACCGAGCGACGGGAGCTCACCCTGTTGCGGGGATTCAAATCGCAGACCTTTTGATCTGCAAGCCCTAGGCTCTGTGGTTTAACCCACAGCGCCACCCACGTCCCTTAAGATAGTTAGGTGCTGCTTAATTATTCTAAGTGGTGTGCATAAAAAAAAAATACAGAAGAGGGGAAGAATAAAACAAACACTACCTAAAAATGCCTGCTGTAACAAAAAAAAAAGTCTTACTCATGCCTAAGTTCAGCAAGGAGGGTGACTATCTAAGCTTACTGGGGAGGGAATGCCAAAGGAATGGGCCCCATACACTGAATGCACCGTTAGTAGCACCAGCAGAGACATTCCCCAAGATCTCAGGCCAGGATAGACCATAATATACACAGTTGTGGGGTGTTAGGGTAGGGGGATGAGGTCAAAGGGAAATTAAATGTAAAAAAGAAGAGACTCTGTCAATTACCTAAAGGCGGAATAATAATTACAGCGACCAATTAACAAGGCAGTGTTGGTGATAACACAAACATCCCCCAAATGGTCAGCTAATTAACACATGCGGTGTGATAAAAGTCTGCAATCTTGAGCCAAGCCACCACCGGTGACAGAGCTGAATTGCCTGATAAATTGTTCTTCAGCCAAAGAAAGGGGTGCCTTGCAGTTTACATATAGTGTATATTAATGCTAGATTCCAGTGCCACCCAGCTCCAGAAAGTTTGCTCTCATAATAATATTGCAGCAGTCACCATCATTTATATAGCATTCAAAGCATTTAACTTATATAATCTTGAGATTGCTATGACAGCCCTGTCAAGTAGGCCAGTTATTGCAGAAAGGGCGGTTGCTGAAGTTTAGGGCCACACAGATGAGGTACAGAAACCCATGTTTGGATCTCTTCTTTAAATTTTGACCTCAAAGCAGGAAAGTCTTTGAATTTAATAGGAGCATCTTGGGGGCGGGCATTAAACTAGGGCTGCCAAATGTTTGGAATTTCCCGGACATAGCCGGAATATGGCAGTCAGAAACAGTGTCTGGGGGGAAATTGCTGAAATGTCTGGGAAAATCCAGACATGTGGCAACTCATGTCGTAAGTCTATATTTTGGCGAATTTTCTTTAAAAATAGCTCAAAAACAACGTATTTTTAGAGAACTATGGCCCAAAGAAGCTCAACAACTTTTGTGTTGTCCCTTTGAGCAAACAGCAGCTTCGAAGAGCAATCTAGGTCACGTCCATATCATGCCAAAACACACATTTAAAGCACACAGCTACCCCAAACGATCCTGGAAATTTATCCCTCACTGCGCTACAGTTCCCAGCACCCTTAACATGCTACAGTTCCCATGATTCTTTGGGAGCACGCCACATGCTTTACATGTATGATGGGAATGATTGATGCCAGTACTGCTTGCTCTGATAAAGTAAGAACCCCAACTGCCATGTAGCCTGCTTTAAAGTAGATTAAAATGTGGGCAGATCAAGCCACAGATCTCTCTTGTATCTGCTGTTTCAGCTGTGAGAAAAGAGGGTGCTTGGTGTCTCTGGACGGGTGCCAACATCCCAGAAGGGCCTACCTGCTCAGGGCAGCAGCCGCCACCATCTACCCCCGCTCTGGGTGGGTGAGGAATTTGACCCCTTGCTTCTGCCTCCAAAGAAGCAGACACAGCTGGCTGCTTTGCGCTGCTTGCTCGCTGCAAGGAGCAGCCACTACTGTGGCTCCTAGGCTGGACTTTTAGAAGACATCTTCAGGCAGCCCTGTATACGGGCAGCTTTTAATGTTTGATGTTTTACTGTGGTTTTATAAATTGTTGGAAGCCACCCAGAGGGGCTGGGGCAACCCAGTCATCAGATGGATGCCATATAAATATATTATTATTATTATTATTATTATTATTATTATTATTATTAGCCATATAAATATATCATCATCATCATCATCATCATCATCATTATCATTACTAGTCTGCAGAGCAACCAAAACTGGTGGAGTGGGCAGAATGTGGGCGGCCCAGGGAGGAGCAGACATTTGTTGTATCTTCTATCCTCTGCAGCTGCGTTGACAACTTTACACCTTAAAAATTAAAACAATTGCCGTTGTTGTCAACAGCTGCCCCACTGTTGGGGCCAAGGGCAGGAGAGGTTAAAAAAATGACAGCAAAACACAAGGCAAGCACACTAGAGGCTGAATGTGCTGGTGGCTGGTGCCCTTTGGGTGGAAGGCAAGGAGCCCAACAGTAGGTGGCGCCAGAGCCAACAGCAGGCAGAGCCAACTGAGTTCTACTTTTCATGGAGTCATAGAATTGTAGAGCTGGAAGGTACCCCCCAAGGGTCATCTAGTCCAACCCCCCGCAATGCAGAAATATCAACTAAAGCATCCATGATGTTTTGACTCCATCCTCTTCCCTGCTGAGTTCCACAAGGCAGCACTAAGACTTAAGGAGGAGGAAGCCAACATAAGAAAGAAAGAAAGAAAGAAAGAAAGAAAGAAAGAAAGAAAGAAAGCAGGCAGGTAGCTGGGGATTGGCTGAGGGCAGAATAAGGTTGGTGGGGCATATCCTTCTGTGGTGCAAAGTAAGCGTCCCTGACTGAGGTCCCAGTCTAGGAACAGGAAGTCCAGGAACAGCCATTAGTCAGGATAACTAAAAAATAGAACTTCTGAAATCCACAAAAAGACAAGTCCAGGAACAGCTATTAGTCAGGATTTTACTTTCTTGGGCTCCATGATCACTGCAGATAGTGACAGCAGCCACAAAATTAAGAGACGCCTGCTTCTTGGAAGAAAAGCGATGACAAACCTAGACAGCATTTTAAAAAGCAGAGACATCACCTTGCCGACAAAGGTCTGAATAGTTAATGCTGCGGTTTTCCCAGTAGTGATGTGTGGAAGTGAGAGCTGGAACATAAAGAAGGCTGATCGCCGAAGAATTGATGCTTTAGAATTCTGGTGCTGGAGGAGACTCTTGAGAGTCCCATGGACTGCAAGAAGATCAAACCTATCCATTCTTAAGGAAATCAGCCCTGAGTGCTCACTGGAAGGACAGATCCTGAAGCTGAGGCTCCAATACTTTGGCCACCAAATGAGAAGAGAAGACTCCCTGGAAAAGACCATGATGTTGGGAAAGATTCAGGGCACAAGGAGAAGGGGACAGCAGAGGACGAGATGGTTGGATAGTGTTCTCGAAGCTACCAGCATGAGTTTGACCAAACTGTGGGAGGCAGTGGAAGACAGGAGTGCCTGGCGTGCTCTGGTCCATGGGGTCATAAAGAGTCGGACACAACTAAATGACTAAACAACAACAACAACAAACTAAAAAACAGATCTTCTGAAATCGGCAAAAAAAAAAAAAAAAACAAGTCCAGGAACGACTATTAGTCAGGGATAACTAAAAATGGATCTTCTCAAGTTTAGAGGCAATCATTAAAAGGTAAAGGGACCCCTGACCGTTAGGTCCAGTCGCGGACGACTCGGGTTGTGGCGCTCATCTCGCTTTACTGGCCGCAGGGAGCCGGCGTACAGCTTCCAGGTCATGTGGCCAGCATGACTAAGCTGCTTCTGGCGAACCAGAGCAGCGCACGGAAACGCCGTTTACCTTCCCACCGGAGTGGTACCTATTTATCTACTTGCACTCTGATGTGCTTTCGAACTGCTAGGTTGGCAGGAGCTGGGATTGAACAACAGGAGCTCACCCCGTCACGGGGATTCAAACTGCCAACCTTCTGATCGGCAAGCCCTAGGTTCTGTGGTTTAGACCACAGCGCCACCCGTGTCCCAGAGGCAATCATTACCAGGTGCTAATTACCACATTAAGGGGAGGTGGGGGGAGGGGGAGGCTGCTATACTCTGCTGAGATTCGATAGCTTCTCTAACAATGACTTTGAAAATAAAGTATCACAGAGGGTGGGGTAATTGTGCCACTGACAATGGTGTCTTGAGAACCATTGGGGTGGGCTTATCTCCAACCCTTGCCACCTCCCCATCCCTTTGCAACCATCTTACACATGACAATTTCATTAGCAGTGACAGTAACAGCGGAGGAAGGATCTCGCTTTCCCAGCAGTATTAAAACATTTTCCCGCAGCATCAGTGCAATGCACAAAAAAAGACATCTGAAACGAATCCGCCACAGCAAATGAGTAATACCGTGTAAGGAAAAGGGAGGAGGAGGGGGAGCTCTGCTTCAAGTCTGCAAGTTGATTTACGGGATCCATTGATGGTTATGTAAACATCTTTTGGAAATGCTTTGAGATAGGATATCCTGGCTTAGGACAAGGAGCTTAGAGTTGCCAAATAATAATAATAATAATAATAATAATAATAATAATAATAATAATAATAATAAGAAGAAGAAGAAGAAGAAGAAGAAGAAGAAGCAGCAGCTCTGTGCCATTAACACAGTCATACATCAATAAGCTTTCCCTATTGCCACATTTTTGTAATTTTAATTCTTGTGCAGCTCTAAAAGGCATAGAATACTGGTCCATTACTTACAGATGGACCACATCACTTTAAAAACCCACAACTGTAACACTTTTAATAAATAGCAAAAATTAGATTCAATAACAAAAAAAAAAGGAAAGAAATAATTCCAAAATCCAGGAGGTTGCACAGCACAAAAAAGGTTAAAATTAGATGACCTAACTCTCTGCTCATTTCAGCAAGGAAGTTTCTCACTGAATTGTGCCCGATGAATCACATCTGTCTGTCTCCTACTTTGCTGTTTTTACTGATCCTTAGACTCTGTGCACTGAACCAGCCAGCAAACTTTGCCTCTGCAAACTCTCCAAAGAGAGGGAGATTTGTTCAGGCCGCTCTCTTGAGCACACCAGAGTGCCCTCATACAGTTTGAAATTGGCAGTGGGCTATCAAGAGTCGGTTGATGCATTTTTCCCAAGATGGGTGAACACAGCCCTCTGGTGGTTAATGCCAAAGGGTGAAAAGGCAGGAGAAGCAAGCCTGAAGCAGATTGCAATGCAAACTAGAACTCAGGCATGCTTAGGCTTGTTGTTTAGTCATTTAGTCGTGTCCGACTCTTTGTGATCCCATGGACCAGAGCGCACTAGGCTCCTGTCTTCCCCTGCGTCCTGCAGTTTGGTCAAACTCGTGTTGGTAGCTTCAAGACCACTGTCCAACCATCTCGTCCTCTGTCATCCCCTTCTCCTTGTGCCCTGAATCTTTCCCAACATCATGGTCTTTTCCAGGGAGTCTTCTCTTCTCATGAGGTGGCCAAAGTATTGGAGCCTCAGCTTCAGGATCTGTCCTTCCAGTGAGCACTCAGGGCTGATTTCCTTCAGAATGGATCAGTTTGATCTTCTTGCAGTCCATGGGACTCTCAAGAGTCTCCTCCAGCACCATAATTCTAAAGCATCCATTCTTCGGCGATCAGCCTTCTTTATGGTCCAGCTCTCAATTCCATACATCACTATGCTTAGGGTTACATCACCCCAACACAAAAGTGGGCAAATGGATTCTTTTTTCCTTTCCTTTTTTTTTTGCTGGTTACTGGGTTTATTTTTCTGCCCATAAACTCTGCAAAGACCGGAGGCCTTCCTGTTAGGAATAATATCAACAGAATTTAAGAAAAATGTCAGACCTCTCTTCATGTATGCAACAACATCAGACAGGATTCTGCCAGCAAAGAACTGGAAAAGTGAAAAGATCCCCACGAAAACCGAACGGTAGGTAAAAATGATAGAATACATACAACAGGCAAAGATGACAGGGAGAGGTAGAGGATATCCGATGCAGAAGGTTAATAAAGAATGGATAACATTCAAAGAGTATTTGAAAAATTATTGTGATAACAAAAATCTCCTGGCAGACCTTGAATGATTCTTGCAATATAAAGGTGATAAACAATAGAATATCCTGGATAAGACTTGGGAAAGCAAAAAACAACAATAAGGCGCTGTGTGTGTAATAACAAAATAAGAAATAGTACAATGAGAATAATCGGAAGTTTGTTTTATTTACTTTAATCTTTTATCCTTTTCTTTTTTCTCTTCTGTAAAGTAAGTGTATGTAGTAAGATTTGTGGTGTGTTATGAATATATTGTATTGTTGTTGTGTAAGTTAATGTTGATTGTTTAATAAAGATTTATTTCCCCCCCCCCAAAGAAAAAACTTTGCAAAGACCTCATGCTGAGCTGCACACACTCAAAAAATCAGAAATTAGGCCTGAGTTACAATGTAGTTGGCCAGCCAGCCAACTAACCGTATTATTATTAATAATAAGTTTATTATTTATATGCCACCCAACTGACCAGGTTGCCCCAGCCACTCTGGGCGGCTCCCAACAAAATATTAAAGGCACAGTAGAACGTCAACCATTAAAGACTTCCCTGAACCAGACTGTAGTGCTCACAGCAGAGATTCTCCTCCTCTCGGGCTGTTTCCATCCTTTGCCATCAAATACTAAAGAAAAAGAAGGGGGGAAATGTCCACTATGCTTCTGAGTACTTTAAAAGAGTTAAGGGTAACAGGTGTTTTTTTTTTTTAAAAAGTTCAGGTCACTTCTATATTTCAGCCTTCAGCAATAAACACCCAGTCCTGCTCTACTCGTCATAATAACTGAAGAATAAAGAAACTCTTCTTTACAAACAAACAAACATGCTTCTTCATTGCTGTCTGGTAGAGAACACAACCAGATCTGCAAAGCAGAGCAAAGGAAGGTTCAAGAGGTGGAGTTTAACTCTAGTCCATAATTCATAGAAATTCACAGAATCATAGAGTTGAGGATCATCCAGTCGAACTGTTATGTACTGAAGTTTTCACCCTGGGCTAGCAGGGGGATACTGTAGATAGTTTTCACTCAGGTCCACATATGCAAATAAGGGATTGAAAGTGACGTTCAGTGATTGGATAGTTACAGAAAGTTGCTACTGTTGCGTTGTAGTGGAGCTCTATATAAGCAGGCTGGCTGAACCCTTCAGTTCTGTTCTGTTCTGGGCCTGTGAATAAACAAGAGCTGTTTGAAGAATCGCTGTGTCGTCTGATATATTCACCCACAACTTAACACGAACCCCCTGCATTGCAGGAACATGCAGCTGTCCCATATGGTGATTGAGCCTGCAACCTTGGCGTTATCAGCCCCACTATTCTAAACCAGGCATAGGCAAACTCGGCCCTCCAGATGTTTTGAGACTACAGTTCCCATCATCCCTGACCACTGGTCCTGTTAGTGAGGGATGATGGGAGTTGTAGTCCCAAAACATCTGGAGGGCCGAGTTTGCCTATGCCTGATCTAAACCAACCGAGCTATTCCATGCGAAGTTCAAGTTTTAGCATCGCTTAAGTCATTATAGGGTGTCTGTGATTATGAAAAATCCATCCTCAATCGGGCAAGTGAGCAGACTTTGTGGGGCTCTCCCAGGTGTGGCTTTTGTCTTATTCACCGAATTTTTCAGAGGCTCCTTTTTCTAAATTGCTCCTGTTCTTAAAACCAGCTGTCATTCTTTAGACAGAGGCTCTCGTCATCTGTCATGTCACAAATTAAAAAATACAATTTCCCAAAAGAAATCCTAGCGGATACAGGGGTAAAGCACAGCTGTGGGAGGTGGTAGTGTACCCATTTGATGGAATCAAGTATTTTGAAATGGTTGGCTTCAAACAGGGTGTCTATTAGACCCATATAAGGATAGACCCATTTACATCCCCCTAGATGTTGAAGAGGTTGTTTGGAAATGGTCCTATTTGGTGGGGATGTGACCAAGTGCAACCATTTTTGTCTCTAGTATTTAGGGAGATAAAATCTTACACTGTCACACTGTTCCTACATTCCAGTTGGTGCTCCTATCTATTTTTGACTACAGTGGTACCTTGGGTTACATACGTTTCAGGTTACAGACTCCGCTAACCCAGAAATAGTACTTCGGGTAAAGAACTTTGCTTCAGGATGAGAACAGAAATCGTGCTCCAGCGGCACGGCAGCAGCAGGAGGCCCCATTAGCTAAAGTGGTGCTTCAGGTTAAAAACAGTTTCAGGTTAAGAACGGACCTCCAGAACGAATTAAGTTCTTAACCTGAGGTACCACTGTACAGTAACGTACATTTACACAACAAAGAACTAATAATACATTTATCAGAAGTGGTTATAGCAGGCTTCGTCAACCTCTAGATATTTTGAGACTACAATTCCCAGCATCCCTGACCACTGGTCCTGCTAGCTAGGGATCATGAGAGTTGTAGGCCAAAAACATCTGGAGGGCCGAGATTGAGGAAGCCTGGGCTAGAGGGTGGCGTGACCCCAGCTGCCACACTGCTCACTGTGCTGCAGGGGGGCGCCAAAGCAATGCTATAGATTCAGCCCTCCAGATTTTGTCTTCGTGTGGCTGATTATGGAGAGTCCTCTGCTGTGCATAATGAAAATATGTTCCATACAAGGCCAGCAGGTGGAAGAATCACCCACACGAATATACTTTTAAAGCAGGCATGTTGCTCCAATGTGTTGCGTTTCACCACATTACTGTATACAAGAACCCACATTCATGAAAGTTTTGAACTGGATCCAGACTAAGGCTGTGTACATATTCCCATTTACTCTGGCTCCAGTGCTGTTTGAAGCCTCATACACATGACGTCAGCTACAATCCATATGTATCCTGTATTTCCTCAAGAAATACTGATGTGTTTTCTCTCAAACCCACCCAATTTGAAAACGTAAGACAGCTTCATTAACAAAGGATTTTTTGAGGGGGGGTTCAGGTGTGGGGAAACCAGACAGGAGATGATGCATATCAGGTGATGACACCCCTGGCCCCTATCCGGTGTGGACAGCAATGTGTAAGGTAAGGTAAACGACCCCTGGACAGTTAAGTCCAGTCAAAGGCAACTATGGGGTTGCACCACTCATCTTGCTTTCAGGCCGAGGGAGCCGGCGTTTGCCCATAGACAGCTTTCCGGGTCATGTGGCCAACATGGCTAAACCGCTTCTGGTGCAACAGGACGCCGTGACGAGTGTCAGAGTGCACAGAAATACCGTTTACCTTCCCGCCGGAGCGGTACCTACTTATCTACTCGCACTGGTGTGCTTTTGAACTGCTAGGCTGGCAGGAGCTGGGACAGAGCAACGGGAGCTCGCCACCGTTCAGTAGATTTGAACTGCCAACCTTCCGATCGGCAAGCCCAAGAGGCTCAGTGTAAATGTAGCTCAGTCGTAGAGCTATGGTGGTGGAGGCCCCAGTTTTGATCCCCGACATCTCTTAGTTTGAGGCGCAACTAACAACCTCTCTGCATTTTAAGCCAGTAATGTGTACATAGCCTCCGTTAGTCTCATTTATGACTCACTGAAATCACTGTGAAAAGCTAGTGGTGAATAACGTGTCCCACTGTACTAGTTAAGATAGTCTGGATCCAACTCATTATCTTTTAAAATATGAAAAGAGGACAGAAAGGTACTGTGTCTGCAATATGTAAGAATATAATTATGCTTACATATGCTTGATTTTTTGGGGGGGGGAAATTGGGTGCTTTTTCGTTAACTGTTGAGGATAATCTAACCTCTTTAGGAAGGCACCCACCCAAAGTCTCAGTGCTAGACCTCAAAGAATGGAGAGGTATATGTCAGAGGAGGTGTTCCCACAGATAATCTGGACTCAGACTATTTAGGGCAGGCACAGGGGAACCTATGACTTGTGGTGGGTGGACATAGCAATAGACAGATTTCATCATGCCCTCTGGGTCGCCTTTCAACATTCAGCTGTTCAGCGAGAAGCAGCTGAGAGGAGAACAACTCTGATGTGCAATTTTAACTTCTTCCATATGCTGTTGGACTACAAATCCCACCACCCCTGAGTGTCGGCCATTCTGGCTAGGACTGATAGAATTGGCAGGCAAATAATATCTGGAGTGCCACGGTTCTGCATCCCTGCTCTACACAAAGACATAACAACAACAACAACAACAACAACAACAACAACAACAACAACAACAACAATTTATTATTTATACCCCGCCCATCTGGCTGGGTTTCCCCAGCCACTCTGGGCAGCTTCCAACAAAATATTAAAATACAATAACCTATTAAACATTAAAAGCTTCCCTAAACAGGGCTGCCTTCAGATGTCTTCTAAAAGTCTGGTAGTTGTTTTTCTCTTTGACATCTGGTGGGAGGGCGTTCCACAGGGTGGGTGCCACTACTGAGAAGGCCCTCTGCCTGGTTCCCTGTAACTTGGCTTCTTGCAATGAGGAAACCGCCAGAAGGCCCTCGGCACTGGACCTCAGTGTTCGGGCAGAATGATGGGGGTGGAGACACTCCTTCAGGTATACAAGGTCAAGGCCATTTAGGGTTTTAAGGGTCAGCACCAACACTTTGAATTGTGCTCGGAAACTGCCCCTGCAGACTTGTGTCGCTTGCAAATCTACAAAAAGCAGTCTAGGCATTTCACAACTGCATTCATGCTATCTTCAGGAGGCAATTGCATTTTGAAGCGAGGTTTTAAATAGATGTAACGCACGGCTTGTTCAGTTGTGTATTTACCTTATTTTCTTTCTTCCGCTGGGATCACTCAGTTTGTTTCATTTTTTTGCACAGTCAGGATAGATAATAGGTTCTGAGCTGCTGCTGCTTCATACTTTGTACACAAAAAAGTCTAGAGAGAAACGGAAGGCGAAATTTGAGTGGAATTACTAATAATATAGCATATGACCGTGTTTCTAAGGCTGTATGCTTCTGTGCATGTGTGGTTGTGTGCCAGTGTATCTGTTAAGGTTGTGATTGGGACTTGGAGTTGGCCCTGTCCACTTTAGGGTCTGGCCTTGGTCCCTTCCAACTCTACGATTCTATGACTACTGGAATGCGGACCCCCACAGCTCTCCACTAGGGTAATGCAGTTCTTGGCCTGAAAAAAGATTTCTCACCCCTGGTTTAGGGCTTTAAAAGTTGAAGATCAACACCTTAAATTGAGCTGGAAGTTTAGAACAGGCATTATACATTTGTGACAGCTTAGGCTTGTCAGCAGCTGAGCAACCATATTCTGAACCAGCTGAAGTTTCCAGAACATCTTCATGGGCAGCTGCACATAAAGCTCATTAAAGTAATCTAATCCAGAAGTCACCAAAGCATGAATGACAGTAGCTGATCCCTGTCTTCCTGCAGCAGGAGCAGTTGCCATGCAAACTGACGTTGAGAAAACCCATCTCAGACCACAGTCGCTACCTGGGCATCCAGGAGCAATGTGAGCCCTCCTGGCTCCTGCAGTGCAGTGGTCCTGATCCCCAAGGGAGGGGGCATGACTCTGTCAAGAACGGATATTTCTCCCATCAACCACTAGTCAGCTGTGCTTCCTGACATTACCTCTGCTTTATT
The DNA here is from genome assembly GCF_951804945.1 of Podarcis cretensis. NCBI lineage: Eukaryota > Metazoa > Chordata > Lepidosauria > Squamata > Lacertidae > Podarcis > Podarcis cretensis. The sequence goes on from NC_137182.1 coordinate 15,357,536, forward strand.
TGGACTAAGTAGTGTAGCAGTTCGAAAGCACGTCAAGTGCAAGTAGATAAATAGGTACCGCTCCGGCGGGAAGGTAAATGGTGTTTCCATGTGCTGCTCTGGTTTGCCAGAAGCAGCTTAGTCATGTTGGCCACATGACCTGGAAGCTGTACGCCGGCTCCCTCGGCCAATAAAGCGCAACCCCAGAGTCGGTCACGACTGGACCTAATGGTCAGGGGTCCCTTTACCTTTACATTAGTGTAGAATGTGGCTTAAGACATGGGTGGTATATACATGGAGGCTGCAAGGTTTTAGTGGAACATAGATAAAAGTTTGCTAAATTGATAGAAGTTCTAAAAGACCTACCTTGGATTCCCGTAGTCGTGCGTGCACTGTGGAACGCCCTCCTGCCAGATGTCAAGGACATAAATAATTCTACAATCTTCTGTAGACATGTGAAGGCAGCCCTGTACTGGGATGTTTTGATTTGTGGCTGTTCTGCTGCTGCTGTTGTGTTTCTATATATTATGTTGGAGGCCACCCAGAGTGGCTGAGGCAACCCAGTCAACAGATGGGTGGTGTGTATGTGTGTGTGTGTGTTTGTGTATTTTTCTGGGGGGATGCAGGGGATGCATACCCCTAAACATTTTGTAAATCTTTCTACTTTTGTCCATTTACTGTATTGATTTTTCCCAATTTGAACTTTAAATTGGTGATTTTCTTGAGTCAAAATTAGAGTACCCCTAAACATTTTTTAAAGCAACACACACACACACACACACAGAGAGAGAGAGAGAGAGAGAGAGAGAGAGAGAGAGAGAGAGAGAGAAAGAAGAGTTTTCTAAATTGATAGAATAAAGAGTTTTTAGGGAAAGGGTTTTATGTTATAGAATAGATAGAAAAACCACCTGAACCCACCAACAGGTGGGGAAACAAATCAAAGGAAAAATTAAACCCTGCACACTCTCTTCCTCTCTCTCCACATTCCCATAGGCTACAGACTTCTACCCATCCTCTGTTCTCTGACACTGTTCTCCTGTACTTCCTTTGTCCCCCTTGATCTAACTCTCAAAAGGCAAGTCACTGGCAGATATAGCCTCTGGGTACTGGCTTGCAAAACACATTCAAGGAAGGTTTTAATCCTCAGCTCCACCTGGTCTTCAGTCTATCCACATCCATAACCCCAGCAGAGATGCAAGATACTGTATTATATTTTTTCATAGCACAATACAGTACAGTTTATAAAAGCAAAACCCATACAGTCTAGATAACCAAAGCTCTTTTTCTTCACAAAGTCAATACTGAACAGTGAGGAACCATGGCAGATGCTTCCACAGTGTTGCTTATGATGTTGTTGTTATTGTCTTCTACACACATTGTGTCTAAGCTGTGTGAACCTTCAGAATATAAGTGAAAAAAGCAGCCAGAGGAGAAAGAGAGGACAGAGGGTGAAGAAAGAGCTGTGAGTCATGGGGGGCTCTTTCCCCATCCTTTGGACCCCCAGGGAAACTCAACAAACCAGCTGTACTTGGAAAAGGGTGTGCAGAGCACAGCTGAATGGGACACAGCTTTGAGCAGCCTAAATGAAGTAGCATCCATCTTGGCCCTGCTCATAAAAAGCAAGTCTAAAGATTAGGGTGATGTCCACTGAGACCAAAAACTATTCTCGTTGTGAGACTTTTGTGGGTGAGCCGAGAGTTTGTTTGGACCCTGGGTGAGAACCTGGAGGCTGAGAGGGAGGATGTGTCAGAAAGAAAATGAATTGATATTATTTATTAATATATATTAGGCACTTTGCATTAAGGTAACATGTCTACAGTGGTACCTCGGGTTAAGTACTTAATTCGTTCCAGAGGTCTGTTCTTAACCTGAAACTGTTCTTAACCTGAAGCACCACTTTAGCTAATGGGGCCTCCTGCTGCCACCACACCGCCAGAGCACGATTTCTGTTCTCATTTTTTTTTTATAAGATTTTTATTGGGTTTTCACATTTTATAAACACAGACACACACACACGGACAAAGACAACACATATAAAATTTCGTATCCTTACTTTCCTAACCCCAGTTCTTGACCTCCCCCCACCCCCCCTTCATACATCCTAATTCAATTAAATTAGCTCAGCAAGTTCATATCTCTCATCCTTTACATATTATTATTATATATATATATTTTTAAAGAAATACTTAATTCTTATTACTTGGCCAAATTTTACTTATCCAGTTTCCTTATAAACATTAAATCCTTTTCTAAGGTCGACTCGAATTCCTTCCACGAATTTCCCTTTTATGTTAAAAAAAGGTCATAATAATCAAACACAAAGGTCATAAACATATTTTTAAAAATTCTCCCCCCCCCCCAGTTTCTGTCCCTTCCCAATGTCCCCATGTCCACAAAAACAGTCTTTAGCCTGGATTCCTCACATCTGAGGCCTTTAAATCTCTGTCAGTCTCTCTCTGCCGATTTTGTTGGTAGCCCTCTTTGTTGGTCCTCGGGTCTCGAAGGAGTTCTAGCTCCGTCTCATCAGATTTTCTTCCATCCAAAGTACTTGACACCAGCTGCTGCGAAAGGTCAGCCAATCCATGCTCAAAGAGGAAGCCCCAATCATATTTCTTATTTCTTTTAAATTCGAATATTCCAAGTGTTCCAGGGGCTTCCTCTCTCCTCTTTCGCATCTCTCGCAAGTTTGTAATCCAAAGGTCTTCTTCTTTGTGTTCTAACAATGTAGGCTTGTGGTTGGTACTCTCCATCTGTACTGGCCCTTGTTCCCTCTCCCCCTGTTCCGAAGTTATCTCTTCTAATTCAGCTGCAGATTTTTTCCTGGTCAAGTCCATTGTGCATTCAGCAGAGTCACTTATTTTAGAGTTCAAGGTTATAAGTTGTTTACTCATAGCCGTAGTCTGCTCCTGCAACTTTCCCACAAGAAAAAACATTCTTTCTATCTCTGCCTGTAATTTTCCATCTGCAGCCATTGTAGTGTTTCAATGTTTCCCCTAGGGGGATTCTGGTTACTTAATAGTCTTTTCCCAACAGTCCGTTACTTTGTTATTTCACTGCTTTGTTCCCAACCATTTTAATTCAAATATAACAAATTTAGTCAAGAAAGGTGTTAAATAATAAGATTTTTAACTTTCACTGCCCGTTTGACAGCTCCTTTGACAGCTGTCAAACTCCTTGTTCCTTTTTCTCCAGCTCACATACAGGACACTCCCGGGTCTCGGGGGGTTTAAACAAAAACTTCTAAAATTCCAGTCTTACTCTCCAGCACAAATCTTCTTGTGTCAAATTCATGAAGATATTATCTTTTAAAAAACACCAAAAAGAAAAAACTCTCCACCTTAGTTCTCCGATCCTTGCTTTAAATCTTTTGTAAGCAGGGGAGTGCGGACTTCCCTTTAGCACATCCACCGATCGTACCGAATTCAAGGATAGAAATTTTAAAGTCCAAATTCCATTCTACTCATGGATTAATTAAAGTCCAAAATTCAGGGAAGAAAGTCAGCGGTCTCCGGCCATGGCTCGCGGCTTCGCTCCACTGCAGTAGCGGTCCACTCACAGCACCACGCCGCTCCCCGTACCCTCTCCGCAGCCTTTAGAAAGGCTCTTCGTGGGTCGGGGGGGCGCTTTAGGTGCCCGCCGAGTCACCAAGTCCGCAGGCTTCCGCGCCTGCGGTTTCTGAGGGTCCCCACGTCGCCATCGCGGTAGAACCCTTCTCCAGCGGAGCCGATTCCCTCCGGAGCTCGGAGGGAATCCGCCATTAACCAGATCGCGCTAACCCGGAAGTCCACGATTTCTGTTCTCATCCTGAAGCAAAATTCTTAACCTGAAGCACTGTTTCTGGGTTAGCGGAGTCTGTAACCTCAAACATATGTAACCTGAAGTGTATGTAACCTGAAGTACCACTGTATATGTAACTGGATATTTTTTTAAAAAAAAGTATATGTAACTTGGTATTTTAAGTTGTTGGTTGTTTCAGTTCTTTGCACACTGCTTAGAGACATTTCTAATATATTAAGCAGTATAGAAATTAAATAACTCACTGTAACCTAATAAAACTATACAGTGGTACCTCTGGCTGCAAATGGGATCCGTTCCAGAGGTCCGTTCGCAACATGAGCAGAACGCAATCCGCGTCTGCGCATCTCGATTTGCAGCTTCTGCGCATGACGTCATTTTGCGCGTCTGCGCATGCGGCAAAACCCAGAAGTAACCATTTCCGGTAATTCCGGGTCGCCGCGGGACGCAACCTGAAAACGCTCAACCTGAAGCAAACGTAACATGAGGTATGGTCTCATGCGTACAACTGCGCCCCTGTCATTCTCACACTCAGAGAACCGAGGGACATGTAATAATATTTTAAGACAGGATAGAAAATGTTTCGTTCTACCCACAAGCCCTGCTATGTTCGGTGGGGTGCAGGCTGCAGTCCTAGCCCTGCTTAGCTGGAAATAAGCCCCACTGAATCAAATAGGACAGCGGTGGCGAACCTATGGCACACGTGCCATAGAGGGTACTCAGAGCCCTCTCTGCGGGCATGCATACCATTGCCCCAGCAGGGCCATAGCTTGCCTCCCGCCAGTCTGTTTTTCCTACTCAGGAGTAAGCTGCCCTGAATTCAGCAGGGCTTAACTCCCAGGTCAGTAAGCATATAAAGATGGCAACCTAAGAAGGGGCTGCTGGGTTTACATGTTCGCTGGGCTTTCCCATGGAAGCCAACAGAGGAATTCATTCCGTTGAGGCTACGATCAAATGGCAGCCGAGGAAACGGCTAATAATAATAATAATAAATTTATGCCCCACCCATCTGGCTGGGTGTATTTATTTATATTTATTTGTATGTGCACACGCAGCCAATGATTATTATCTCATATTAAAAATTGGGAGAGGGTGGCTCTTAGTACAGCCCTCCAGAGTACACTAGTGGCCAAAATTGTGGAACCTTCTGTATTTCCGAGGTTTGCTGGCTCATAACACCACTTTGTTTTGGAGTAATACCAGTGCTTTTTTTTCTGTGGGGACACAAGGGGACGCATACCCCTAAACATTTTGTGAATTTAACGGGAGAAGAAATTCACTGTATTTATTTCCCCTGATTTGAACTGTATTTATTTTCCCCCGGTGGTGATTTTCTTGAGTCAAAATGAGAGTACCCCTAAACATTTTTTATGAGAGAAAAAAGCACTGAGTTATAACCATAAAATTATATATCAAGGGAAAGATAATTTAATGAAGAATGTAATGCAGTAACTTTTATGAAGGATTATTTATTACAACAGCAGTCATAGAGAAGAAACGTGAAACGCACACGAAAAATGAGATATACAGGTTAAATTGCCGTGTTGGCACTTTGTGATAAATAAGTGGGTTTTGAGTTGCAGTTTGGGCACTCGGTGTCTACACGGTTTGCCATCACTGCAATAGGACTTACCAGGGCCAGCCCAAGACATTTTGGCGCCTGAGGAGAACCCCAAAATGGTGCCTCACCCGCCAGGAATTTGGGCGGTAATAAAGATTGACATTGGGATGTGCTGGTTCTGTGGATCCTGCTACCTGAGGCAGTTGCCTCACCTGGTCTCATGGGTGGGCTGGACCCAGGACGAACTTCAGAGGAGACGGTGATAAAATTCTTCAGTCAAACGCACTGTCATCTGAGAGCTATGGCTCCTTCTTCGAAAGAGCAGTGCAGAGAGAGAAGGGGAGCCGTCCAAATGCTTGTACAGTGGTGCCTCGCAAGACGAAAAGAATCCGTTCTGCGATTCTCTTCGTCTAGCGGTTTTTTCGTCTTGCGAAGCAAGCCCATTGACGGCTTAGCGGATTAGCGCTATTAGCAGCTTAGCGGCTTTTAGCGGCTTATCGGATCAGCTGATAAGCGGCTTAGCGGCTTAGAAAAAGGGGGGGAAAGGGGAAAAAAGTTGGAAAGCCCATAGGGAAATTTGTTTTGCGAAGCGCCTCCAAAACGGAAAACCCTTTCGTCTAGCGGGTTTTCCGTCTTGCGAGGCGTTCGTCTTGCGGGGCACCACTGTAATGGCTACATGGGTGATGGTGGGGCGTGTACACAATCTTTGGGAGAAGCCAGGTGACATGTTAAGAGGGTTACCTCAGGCGTTGGTTACCTGAACACACTGAGGCGTTCTGAAGGAACTCAACCAGAGGCAGAAAATGTTTATGAAGCATGGCGGTGTGACAGGGACAGTGGAGGACAGAGACGGCCTTTTATATTAAAAAAATGTATCTTCTCAATAGAGAAAGGGGAAGCTGTTTAATTGCAGGGGTCAGCAAACTTTTTCTGCAGAGGTCCACTGTCCCTCAGACCTTGTGGGGGGCCGGACTATATTTTGAAAAAAAATATGAATGAATTCCTATGCCCCACAAATAACCCAGAGATACATTTTAAATAAAAGTACGCATTCTACTTATGTAAAATAACACCAGGCAGGCCCCACAAATAACCCAGAGGTGCAGTTTAAATAAAAGGACACATTCTACTCATGTAAAAACACGCTGATTCCTGGACCGTCTGCAGGCCGGAGTTAGAAGGTGATTGGGCCGGATCTGGCCCCCAGGCCTTAGTTTGCCCACCCATGGTTTAATGTGTTGCGAGCAACTAGCGGGAAAACTGGGAATTAGGAGCTGGGCGAAAAGCCACACACACAGTCCTGGCTGTCGTGATTCTCAGGCCCGATTAGATTTCTGAAGTCTGTGGTGTTGGGTTTGATTCATAGAGGAGTATATTAGAGAACTTTTTTAAAACAACAACAACAAAAGAACCTCCAGGGGTATTTTGAAGTCTTTTAAAAGAAAAAGAAATCAGATCAATGAGCTGCTCATTAAAATTATTATTATATATTGATCTATATATATTATATTTTCCCTGACAGGGACTTAAGGTGGCGTTCAGATAAAATAAGAACACCTTAGAAATATAAGGGGAGGGGTAATAATTAAAAACATATATAAACCACCTCCATCGTTCTGCCCGGACACTGAGGTCCAGTGCCGAGGGCCTTCTGGCGGTTCCCTCACTGCAAGAAGCCAAGTTACAGGGAACCAGGCAGAGGGCCTTCTCGGTGGTGGCACCCACCCTGTAGAACGCCCTCCCACCAGATGTCAAAGAGATAAACAACTACCAGACTTTTAGAAGACATCTGAAGGCAGCCCTATTTAGAGAAGCTTTTAATGCTTAATAGGTTATTGTATTTTGGTGTTCTGTTGGAAGCTGCCCAGAGTGGCCGGGGTGTAAATAATAAATTATAATTATTATTTTTAACCAAAATGGAATTAAGACATACAGAAAGTTACAATAAAGACCACACGGTGCCGGCTGTTTCATTAAAACAGTGAGTTTCCAAAAGCCTGGTGGAACAAGATCTTCACCCACTGGCAGAAGAACAACAAGGAGGGAACCAGTCTTAAGTTCTCTAGGGAAGGAGTTCCCATGTTGTCTGGGAGCAGCCACCACCAAGAAGGCCCTCTCCTGTGTCCCCACCAAGTGTCCCTGTGAGGGTGGCAGGAGTGAGAGAAGGGCCTCCTCCCCGAGGTTCTCAAAACAGGTCAGGTTTGTATGAAGGGAACAGAGCCTTTCAGATAGCTTGGACCTGAGCCGTACTCAATTATGAATTAAACGAATGATAAAACCCAGGATTTAAACATAGCTACTACGACTGGGTGATTGCCTGCATCCACCCCCATCCCCACCCCCCCGACAAAGGCAGCATAACTGGACATGAGTTTCCTTTCCAGCTCAAGATAAAAAGCAATTTTATGGAATTTTAAATATTAAAAAACACACACCCTGCAATGGACGCGTGAGGTCCCAGCTAAAAAAAGAATGGCAATTTAAGCTGATGGAATATGCGCAGCTTGCAGACTTAACATATAGAATAAGAGAAGAACATATGTTTACAGAAGATTGGAAAATGTTTATTGAATACATGGGGGGGGGGGAATTGTGTACACTTGAAAACGTTGGCAGCATTAAGATAAGCCCAACAGTGTAAATACGTTTTGATAGATGTAATAATGGAATACTGAATGGTTTCGTTTATGTAAAATATGCAGGGATTTATGATATGCAAAATGAACCATGGAAAGAGAAGGGAAGTCACTGATATTTTAAATGAGTATTCCAAATTGTACATTTAAAAAAAGATATAAACACCCTGCCAGCCCCAGGAAACTGCTCTATTTTTCTGCTGACGTTATAGTGCAGCAGACTGCGGGGGTTACCACAGCCCTGCAAGGCAGACCACCGCTTCTGTTGTAGGTCAGCCATGTGGGGCTGAAGCTCTTTCGGCCGGAAATCACAAAACACCCCCGAGGTTGCAGCAAAGGCCAATCTATTTAAATCCTCCTTCTCGCAGTCCAAACGCGGCATCCAGCCGCGTGCAAAAAACAACAACTGTTGCCTGCTGCGCTTCAAAAAAAAAATTAAATTAAATTAAATTCCCTTACTCGGAACGAGACCCGAGTTAGAACGAGAAGAAACTCCTTTGCAGCCACTTCCACCTCCGCAAAAATCCCAGCTTGCCTCCATAGGCGGCCGAAGAGAACCCGGAAGTCGAGAGCCACCGCTAAGCCTTTTACTCTCGGAGGCGTCTCTTGCTCTTTCTCTCTCTGCGCGCGCGCGCGCGCGCACAAAGCGAAACGAGACCCGCCGTCCGCCGGGCGGGCGCGCGCACGTCGAGCGGCGTACGGCCCCCGTTTCCTTCGTCGCAGTCTCCTGACTAAGGTAGAGGCGAACCGAGGCAAAATGGCGGACAGGTTCTCCCGCTTCAACGAGGACAGGGACTTCCAGGTAACCGATGTCCGGCGGCGGCGAGAGAGAGAGAGAGGGGAAGCCGGCTTTGGCCTCTTTGAATCCCTCTTCTTTCCTGACTCCTCGGGAAGTGGCGAAGCCCCCCCCCCGCCATTTCCCCCATATTACCCCCTCCCCCAGCTTAGGTTTGCTGAGGCCTCGCCCTAATAGGGGGTCCCTCATCTGCCCCCCCCCAAAAAAAAACTTGTTTGGATGTTGAGATATGTGTGCGAATCCTGCCCCTTTGGCTCTTGCCCCCCCCCCCCGCCCGCCATTCTCCCAGCCAGGTGCGGTGGGGCTGGCTGGTTGTTTCCCCCTCTCCCCAGGCTGCTTTTCCTCCGATCTGGGCCTCCCTTCAAGGATCTGGGTGGGATGGCGAGAGATGCGCTCCCTTGTGTTGCTCCTCCACCACCAGCAGCAGCAGCAAGGAAGGCGAGGCGACTCCCTGTTTTGCCGTTCCTATCCGTTGCCATAGGAGATCCGGGGAAGAAAACAGGTCTTTGGGGGGGGGGGCTTCGAGGGAGGATCAGCCACGTCTTACTCCGACGCCTTCCCCTGACTTTTAATATCGGAGGTTAATTTGAAAGTACCTATTTTGTTCCCTGCCCCCCCCCACTCTCCAGCCCTAGGATTACCGAGTTTACGATGCTCCCGTCCTTTCCCTCCTTGTCACTCTCCGAGGACAAAAAAAGGGAGTCTAGAAGAATGAGCGTCTTCAGGCAGTTACTGCTCTTTATTGTGTAACTCCCTCCTACAGATAGGGATATGGTGTGTTTGTGTGTGTGTGGTGCCCTAGCTCAACTATGGGAGTTTTGTTACCTTTCTGCTCACACACAAGTTTTATGTAAATATGAACATCTGTTTTTTGTCTTCGGTGAGTGCTTTGGGTGTCTTGTCTAAGGGTCTCCTTTTTTTATGTTGAGGAGGTGAGAATGGTAGTACAGAAAATGAAACGTTGAGATTGAGCGACACATGATAGAAAAATAAGGCCCTGGCCATATTGACTGGTCAAGTGGGGGAGGGGGAGGTCGTATCTCTTTACATTAAGAGGACAACTCTCCTTTTTTATATATATACCTGACTCTTGCTTTCTTGACACAGAGGAACAATGAGGATGGGGAAGCAAGCCCCAGCTGTCAGAGCTCTGTTCAATACCATCCCTGCCCTGCAGGTATCTGGATGAAGGATTGCGTGCACCTCTTTTTATTTTGGCTGTTGTTTATTTTTTTTCTGGCTAGAGGATAATTGAACAGGCAATTTTGAGGTATAATTTCCAGTTGTATGCACTGAAATTGGAGAGAGTGAAGTTCTGTGGGAACTTCAGGATTCTCCTTGTGATTTTTGTCGCTCTCCTGCCAGCCCCAAAGGGGAAAGTGTGGGCACAGAGGGGTAGCTTAGATTGTCATTTACTGGACCTACTGAGGATACTGCGTTTGGTATGCATTAGTAGTAGTGGCTGATCTTTAGATGGGTGTTCCAGATGGTTATGGTCACTGAGTCTCATGGTGATGGCCTAATTTGATAGGAAAATCATAATTATGCATGTTGCATAATATTAGACAGGTGTCTTGACAGAGGCCTTCCTTGCAAATTACTTCTTGATAGGCTGCAAAAACTTGAAGTAAACACAATCTGTTCCTTTGGAAATAAACATTCATATGCAAACTTACGTTGTCCATTTGCACCATTCAGATTTCTGCCTCTTAAAACTAGTTGGCATTTGCTAAATTTGGGCATCTTTGCTATAGCATACTAGCACTGTGGAAAAGCATTGAATAATGCATAAATATTGGGGTGGTGGCTTTCTGTTATCTGGATGAAAACAAACCCTTTTGCAGCTTCAAAAGTACTGCATTACAGCTGCATATCCTGGTTAACAGAAAATTTGGGTCAGCGGATAGATTCTGACTGATGCACAATATTGTTGGTTTGTGTGTGTGTGTGTGTGTGTTTGTTTGTTTGTTTGTTTTGCTTTGTTAGATTTCAGCTCCTTTTTTAGTGCTATATGAAAATAGCAGTCATTCCAGCAACCCGATTAAGAGGGATTTAGGGATCTTCAAGGTAACTGGGACAGTGCATGGAAAATACAGTTTAGCATAGATAATTCTGAAATAAGATGTCTGATGGGGGCTGGCATGCAAGGTCTGCCTATGCAGAAGTCATTTTTGAAGTCCTTTCTGCAGCAGTAGGAGCTTCTGAACTTGTTTTAGATCTGAAGAAGCCATGTTTATCCTCGAGTTGAATGGTTATTTCTTTAACCCCACCCTCCCCATCCCTCTTATCTGTCCTCCATAGGGGAGATGCCGCACAGGATTGTAGGATGATGGTAAGCTTTTTAAAGAAGTAGTTTCAATTAAACAGTTAACTTTTGAAAACACCATCAAGGTATAGGGTTAGTTCTTGCTAGAGGCAAACAGAGGAACTTATAAAGCACTTAATTTGGAAAGTAACAGAAGGATTGTGACTTGACAGGGTCCACATAATTAACTGCTGATTAGAAATTTGACTCTGGTCTTGTAGATCCAGTAGTCTGAGGGATTGCTCTCTTTGAAATATAGTATAGTGATGGAAGTAGTATACTTAAGGGGCTATATACTGGTCTGGAGTATACTGCATCCTCACGTTAATCTTTTAGGTAGCTATTTTGCCACTTCTGTGGTATGATGTAATGGTCAAATTGTCTTGGAAGTCCCCTCAAAAAAAATATTCTCTCTTGAATTGCTCTACTTGATGAGGCTGCAATGTCCTTGTAATTCTAGTTGGAGCTTATTTACCCCAGGTTACTTCCAGTCATAGGGACACAGGTGACGCTGTGGTCTAAACCACAGAGCCTAGGGCTTGCCGATCAGAAGGTCAGCGGTTCGAATCCCCGCAACAGGGTGAGCTCCCGTTGCTCGGTCCCTGCTCCTGCCAACCTAGCAGTTCAAAAGCATGTCAGAGTGCAAGTAGATAAATAGGTACCGCTGTGGTGGGAAGGTAAACGGCGTTTCCGTGTGCTGCTCTGGTTCGCCAGAAGCGGCTTAGTCATGCTGGCCACATGACCTGGAAGCTGTACGCAGGCTCCCTCGGCCAATAAAGCGAGATGAGCGCAGCAACCCCAGAGTCGTCTGCGACTGGACCTAACGGTCAGGGGTCCCTTTACCTTTACCTTCTTACTTCCAGTCATGCCTGCTTTTTAACTGGTTCCCTTAGATGGGTTCTCTGTGTTTTCTCAAAAGAGAACCACAGCATTGTGTTTTTGTTTTGAGAAAGCAAAAGAAAGACCATTTATATTTATCAAGCTGTATAAATGTAGCAAAAGATGTGTCGCTTATTCTAATAGAAGACCCCATTGTACTTAATGTGGCAAGGATTTGAGTGGGTGTGTTAAAGCATTTCATTATCTTCAGTTAGCCAGTTCTCACGAAATCTTTAAGCAGAAGCTCTGTGTGTGCAAATTCATGCTTAATGGAGAGATGGTACAGGGACACAAGTTGTGGTGATAATAACAGAAGAGGCATCAGAGGATGACTGAGCTAAGACTCTCTTGTAAAAAAAAACAAAACCAATAATTTTATATAAGTTTTTAAATTCATGATGATCCTCAGTTGTTAAGGTTAAAAGGTAAAGGTAAAGGTACCCCTGCCCGTACGGGCCAGTCTTGACAGACTCTGGGGTTGTACGCCCATCTCACTTAAGAGGCCAGGGGCCAGCGCTGTCCGGAGACACTTCCGGGTCACGTGGCCAGCGTGACATCGCTGCTCTGGCGAGCCAGAGCCGCACACGGAAACGCCGTTTACCTTCCCGCTGGTAAGCGGTCCCTATTTATCTACTTGCACCCGGAGGTGCTTTCGAACTGCTAGGTTGGCAGGCGCTGGGACCGAGCAGCGGGAGCGCACCCCGCCGCAGGGATTCGAACCGCCGACCTTTCGATCAGCAAGTCCTAGGCGCTGAGGCTTTAACCCACAGCGCCACCTGCGTCCCGTTGTTAAGGTTAGGAGTGTAATATTTTTGTTGTTTAGTTGTCACCTTGCCGACAAAGGAATGTAATATACTTAAGGCATATACATGGCTCCCTTATAACTAAATTTGCAGGGTGGATTACAACAAGAATAAAAACCAAAAAACCAAAACTGTAAGGTAGACCAATAACAATTAAAAGCAGCCCCCCAAAAGTTGCAAAGATAAAACTGACTAGAGCAGATTAAAAGGCTTATAAACTAAAAAGGTATCTTCTGGGCACTAAAATAACATATTTTGTTTATTTAATTAATTTATAATACCACTATATCATTAAAAATATAGAGAAAGATATAGATAAGCAGTGATAAGTGCCAGACAAGCCTCCCTGATGAAGGCATTCTGTAGCTGAGGTGCCACCACTGAGAAGGTCCTTTCCCCAGTGTCCCCCTGTCATACCTCATCTCTTGGCAGGGCACCCTAAAAAGGTCTTCAAAAGATGATTTTATGGCCTAGGTTGGTACATAGGAACAGCCTGCTGGATCAGGCCAACTAAATGCCAGTGGGAAACTGGTAAGCAGCACAAGAACACTCCCTTCCTGTGACTTCCAGCCACTGGTATTCAGAAGCATTGCTGCCTCTGGCTACGGAGGCAGAGCAGAGCTGACTTGGCTAGTCTCCACACATTAATCTTTCAGGTACTCTGGTCTCAAGTCGTAAAAGGCTTTAAAGGTCAACAACAGCACTGTGCATTCGGCCTCGAATGGACAGGGAGCCGCTGAAGTTGGCACATCACCAAAATGATACTGTATAGTCTAAGGTGCACAAAGCATTCGCCGAATCATCTTTATATAAGAACTGGCAGTGACCTATTGTAATATGGTTTTATCTGTTGAGCAATTTTCAGTAATACTACTACTACTCCCTCCCTGTTTCCTGTTAATTTCTTCTAGTGGTTACTAGAACGATTGTTCACTATAAGTAAACAGGTGGGGAGAGAATCTACCCTCAGTGACAAATTGGTTGTTCAGAATTTGGGATGTGGTATACAGTAGATGAACAAATTTAATAAATATTGTCAGGATAAAGAATGAGGCATTGAAAAACTGAGTATAGTGTATTTGAAATAGAAGATTTAGGATCTTGTTTCAGTCATATGTGTTGGGTCTTCTAAGCATTGCATTTATTATGGTGAATTATGTTTCTGATAAGGTTTTGCAATATATGTTTGTAGGGTAGGCCAATGCATAGAGAAAAATTTTAATGATTCGAAATATTTAAAGTTATTTGTATGCCTTTATAGGAAGCTTAACCTTTTCTGTAGTCTGCCTGTGTCTCTTCATAGTTCTGTCCTTGACCGTCACTTTTCCACCCTAAGATACGCAAAAGGTCTCCTACTACCTGTCCTTTCTTCTTTACTTTTTCCTGTGTCTGGATAATCACCAGAAACTTACTTGGTTCTGTGTTTTTCTCCGGCAAATTCTTCATGCATTGTATATGTAACAAAATTTATTAATATTCCTGCCTTGTTACCCCCATCTTTATCATTTTGCTTTTCCTTATATTGTGTCTGTCAGCGTTAAAATTGAGGAGGTAAGCTCCTTGTTTGAGGGGTCTACTGCTTTTGCTTCTTTTATTGCTTAAAGCACCTACTATACCGATGGCGCTATATAATAACAGTAAAGCAAAATATTAATCATAGTGAGATTCCAGGAATATTGCTAGAATATTGCAACAGCTTGTATTAGGACCTTGCAGAAGAAAGTCTGCCCTTCTCCCTTATATTCCTACCTTAAATTCACCCTGCAACTACAGAGATAGCGTGGAAATAATGTGGTTAATTTGTCTGTTTTTGTCATGCATGCCAGATGTTTCTGCAGAGTCTGCGAGGCATTACCATCAATTCTGAATAGCTTTCTGGGTTACAGCGTTGTAATCTCTTGCAAAGTCTGTTGCCTAGTCTGAAAATGTTTACCACCTAAAAACTAACTTCTTCTAGTCTTTCTCTTCTTAAAAACATGTTTGTGACCTTTACAAAAGAAGGCAACAAAACTTACTAGCCCACCTGCCCTCATGTACCAAGTCGATGATTAGTGCCTAAAAGAGAATGGGGTATTTCATTTATATCATGAGCAAATAGCGGGTGAAAAGTCCCTTTAGGCCAGCAAGTCTGGAAATTTGTTGTTGCTTAGTCGTGTCTGACTCTTTGTGACCCCCATGGACCAGAGCACGCCAGGCACTCCTTTCTTCCACTGCCTCCCGTAGTTTGGTAGCTTCAAGAATGCTGTCTAACCATCTCGTCCTCTGTCGTCCCCTTCTCCTTGTGCCCTCCATCTTTCCCAACATCAGGGTCTTTTCCAGGGAGTCTTCTCTTCTCATGAGGTGGCCAAAGTACTGGAGCCTCAGCTTCAGGATCTGTCCTTCCAGTGAGCACTCAGGGCTGATTTCCTTCAGAATGGATAGGTTTGATCTTCTTGGAGTCCATGGGACTCTGAAGAGTTTCCAAGTTTGGAAATATGCTGGCACAACTCACAGATCATGTAACCTTGATTTCAGAAACTATATAATCACAACGTAAACTGGGTCAGTGAGTCAAAAGCAGGCTAGCAAACATCCTGTAGGTGACCAGGCAAATGTGAGTTGCCTTCAACAGGGAAGCTTTACCCACAAAGGAAGTTGGTCCTTGTCTTGCATTCTCTTTTCTTCTGTAAGAGAACCAAACTCTGGAGGAGATGAATGTGACCCCATTGACTATCTGTTAAAGAACTGGTTTGGGCACTCCTGTGTGAATGCTTAAGAATGGTTCTGGATAACACCAGATGATTAAAAGAGTTAAATGCATCTCTGTGTTAAAAAAGCTGTATCCGTCCTACCTCTTTCAAGGATTCTCAAACTTGTCTCCACACAAGTCAAACTCAGCTCAGTGCAGATCCTGGGACCTTGCAAACGGACAAGGATTGCTGGAGGAGACTGAAGAAAGTGAGCTTGTGTCTTTTGGAGCCTGAGGGTATGTGTGGCTGATTGCTATGTGGGAACACAGGATCTGACGGGGAGGAGTTACAGCTGAGAGGAAGCCAGGCTGAAGGAGGAGTTAGCAACCAGCAGCAGTCAAGCTTAGCTCAGTGCAGATCCTGGGATCTCGCAATCTGAGCTCACAAACAGGGGTGTTTGCAAGAACGTTTAGTGGGGGAGTTTAAGGGGAAGGCCCAGAGTTCTGTCTCTTGCTGTGCAAAGGACCAGAGACATGGAGGGCAAGGGAGCTGCTGCAGTGACCTGTAACACCTGTGCCATGTTTGTCATTCTACCAGAGAACAAGCAACAGTACACTTGTAGCAAGTGCAAGCTGGTTGTCAAGCTGGAAGAGAAGGTGCAGCAACTTGTAGCCCGCCTAGCCACACCTCAAGCAACAGGACAACATGCAGAGTTACGTGATACAGCTGAGTTGACTGGGATTGAACACCAAGATACGATGGGGTGCCCCCAGGGTGGAAAAATATTGCCCATTGCAAGAGTCTAACCTGTGGTCAGCAAACTTTTTCAGCAGGGGGCTGGTCCACTGTCCCTCAGACCTTGTGGGGGGCTGGGCTATATTTTGAAAAAAAATAATTGATGCAAGAGCACCATGAGCCCCAGTGGCTGCTTACCTGTGTCTTGCGAGCAGCAGAGGCTGGCGGCAGCGGAGGGACAATGAGCGGCATGCAAAATGGCTCTGGAGAGGGGCTGCTTAAAATGGCGACCGCTCAGGCGCTGCCGCTGTGAGAGGGAGAGGGAGGGAGAGGGGAAAGAACGTGCATGCTGGTGATCCACACGTCGATTCCCGGACTGTCCGCAGGCTGGATCCAGAAGGCAATTGGGCCTGATCCGGCCCGTGGACCTTAGTTTGCTGACCCATGGGCTAACTTCTGGAGGAATGTGATACACAGAAGTAGGACAGTCACAAAACACACTTTGTCATTAGAGTTGCAAAATCGCTTCCATGCTCTCACCTTGGACATGGATTCTGGGACAGAGGAGCTAGGACAGCAGTTCCAACCTTAGAAGACACGAAGGTGGCTGTGAAAGGTACAGTGCACAGGACGATTATTGCCACTCCCCAGAGGAGAAAGAGACAGGAGGAGATGGATTTGGAGGAGTCTTTTTCCATTCTTGATCTAACCCCATCAGATCCAAGGCTACTGATCGTGGATGAATATGCTGATAACGTACTTGCTACCTTCCGTAGAGACAACATTCGAGAAAGGGAATTGCAGCCTAGAGATGGCAAGCTGGGAGGAAGGAGTAGGAAGTACTCAAACCATAAGTTTCCGGCCTTTGTAATTTAGCCCAACAATATCAAAATAAGCTCCAATAAACAAGAGGGGAAGACTCGAGAATGACAGAAGCAGACCTCAGAACACTCCAAGCAGCCTTTGGAAGGCACAGCCCATAGAATGATTCCTGCTACTCCCCAGAGGAGGAGGAGGAGACAAGTGGTGGTGATAGGTGACTCCCTGTCTTGGAGAACAAGTGAGGTCCCTACAGACTGGAGGTGGGCAAATGTCCCCATCTTCAAAAGGAGAAAAAAGGAAGACCCAGGTTACTACTGACTGGTGAGCTTGACATCGATACCAGGGAAGGTCCTAGAACAGATAATTCAAAAGCCGGTCTGTGAGCATTTAGAAAAAAGTGCTGTGATTACTAAGACTCAGAATGGGTTTCTCAAAAATAAGTCATGCCAGACCAATCTGATTTCTTTTTTTGATGGAATTGCAAACGTGGTAGATCAGGGAAATGCTGTGGACATAGTGTATCTTGATTTCAGTAAAGCTTTTGACACAAAAGTTCCCCATTATATTCTCAGGAGGAAGCTGGTAAAATGTGGGTTGAAAGAGGTAACTGTTAGGTAGATTTGTAGCTGGCTGATTGACCGAACCCAAATGATTCCTTGTCATCCTGGAAAAAAGGGACAAGTGGGGTGCCACAGGGTTCTGTCCTGGGTCTGTTGTTGTTTAACATCTTTATAAATGACTTGGATGACGGAATTGAGGGAATTTAAGAAGGATGTTGACGAGCTGGAACGTGTGCAGAGGAGGGCAACCAAGATGATCAAGGGTCTGGAAACAGCCTTATGAGGAGCGCTTGAAGGAGCTGGGAATGTTTAGCCTGCAAAAGAGGAGACTGAGAGCAGATATGATAGCCATCTTCAACTATCTTAAGGGCTGTCACATGGAGGAGGGAACAAGCTTGTTTTTTCCTGCTCTGGAGGGTAGGACTCAAATCAATGGCTTCAAGTTGCAAGAAAGAGATTCCGACTACACATTTGGAAAAACTTTCTGGCCATAAGACCTGTTCAGCAATGGAACAGACTCCCACGAGAAGTGGTGGACCCTCCTTCCTTTGAAGTTTTTAAACAGAGGTTGGATGGCCATCTGTCATGGATGCTTTAGCTGAGATTCCTGCATTCCAGGGGGTTGGACTAGATGACCCTTGGAGTCCCAACTCTAAGATTCTATGATTCTAAGTCATTTTTTCACCTTCAATTCAGGGCCATTTTTCATCTTGGTTCATAAGTACACACTTGCTATCATTTGTATACTCAGGGCCTGTTTACCGATCCAGGGCCTGCTATCTTCAAAACAATTCTTGCCTAAGCAAACAACAAATTCCAGGGTGCTTCAAACACACACCCTTGCTAGCTTTCTTTCAGGATCCGTAGCTTCTCTAAGGTACTAGCCCCACAGCTGTTCACTTTAGTAAGCAGAGTAAGATTTTTTCAGTTAATCTCCTTGCTCTGAACTTGCAGAAGCCTTGGGATGATCTCTGAATTGTTTAAAGAAAGATGAAGCCAAAAACAGTTCCGGGGTTATTGATTCAACATAAGCTCTCATACGGACAAGCCTTCAGCATCTCATCTCCACTACTAACTGGATCGAACCTTCAGCAGCAAGCTGACTTCCCCTGCCATCCAGATTCTGTCTGTATGTGGCTCAGTTGGACTTATTGACCTTTTCCTGCCTAGACTATGATGCTTCCTCTCAGCCTTTTATGTCTCTTGCTGGGTTCCAGATCCCCCTCTGCTTTGGGGGAGGGCAGCAGTTGTCCTATACCTTTGACTATAAATGTTACGGTAAAATCTGGGTGCGAGGCTGCTCTGCCACCCAGCTCGTCGGACTAAGTCTGCGGGTCCCTGCGGAGGAAAATGAGCTCAGCCGGAGACAGGAGCAAGCTGCAGAAGATCCAAGTTTATTGCGCAACAGGTTCAAGGCGAGATTGAACAGCGAGAAAGGGGTGACATGAACTTTTGAAACTTTCCTCCATGTCCCAGAATACAGTGCAAAATACATCCCAGTTACATCATGAATACATTAAGAAGAGGTTGGGTTACACAGATTACATCATGAATACATTAAGAAGAGGTTGGGTTACACAGGATTAACCTATGGAGGAGGGAGGGGGGAATATGCAGAGCTGGAGATATGCGCAGATAAGCACATCCTGAGTACCGGTGATGAGAAGACAATGGTCCATGTACTGGCATTGCCTGGAGGAAAGGCTTGGCAGAGTGATTTGACAGGATTAGGGTCTTGACACCTTGCTTGAGGGATTATGGAGGACAGGGGAGGTGTCATGGAGTCCTAGAGAAATTGAGCAAATTGGCACATTGATTTTCTATGAATTTTATAGATTTTAGTCCCTTTTGGCATTGACAATTGGAAATAAATGGATATATTTTAGCGAAGAAGAAGGTGAAGAAGACATGCCCACCCCTTCCGTATCAATAAACATCAAAACAGTTTGCACTTTTACATTCAGGCTGTGCATTGAGAGCGGCATCCCAAAACTGAGCTCTTGGGTTGCACAGTTTTCTCTCTGCTTTCAGGTTTCATGCACAAATGACTTGCAAGGGATTCCTCTTACTGCAGTGTCAGGCCTCATTCTGCCTTATTCCATTGATCAAACTGTAGAGACAGAATGTGTAATAACAGCGGAAAGGAAAGCTGCCTCCTGCTGCAGCCTTAAACCGAAACCTGATTGCTCATTATTTGTTTCCTCCCAGATAACGTAACGGAATGAAGATTGTATTCCTCAGGCTACAGTTATTTTTTTATGCAGCGGTGTTAGACAATGGGAGGGACACACACACACACACACACACACACACACACGGCACGGTAAATCTTGACAGATTTAGGATTGTAGGAGAATCTTGCTGCTTTCTTGGATAAGATTTTTCCTCTATAACCCCATCTTTAAGGGTACCCAAGCCTCATTTTGAGTAGGTCAAGCTGCAAAACTCTTTGAAGCTCACATAATGCTGCTGTAGTGCAGATTTGAAATGTAGGGCAATCATTCCCCACTCCACCTTTATTGTATGCAAAGACAAAGAAACTGACTGAAGGGGACAGGTGCGGAGCAAGCAGATTGCCTCCCCATCAGTGATACCTCCTGCTGTAGCTCCCATGTTTCTTCTGCTATTTTATGACTGTCTCATTTGTTCCAGCTCTTTTCTTGCTGTCCATCCCCTCTTCCATGCCTTGGTAGCTGCATTTGTGAAGCCATGTTTTAAGGGCTGTATAGAACTTAAAAACAACCAGTTCCCACTGAAGGGCTTTCGGCTCCGTTTAATAGGCAAGGCAATAACGTTTGCAGGGAAGAGAGGCAGAGGCAGGCTTTGATTATTAAGCAGTGAGGATGGGCTAGGAGAGTGAAGTGAGGTGAGGGTGGCTTAAGAAAGGCTTTGCAAAGGAAGAGGGACTTGGAGAGGCTGTGTCAGCATTGTGTATAGGCTCTGTGTAGGATAGTAGAAAGACACAGAGGTGGGCGTGGGAGAAGGAAACAAAGGGAGCCAACACAAGCTGAATTTGCACAGGCTGAAGGGAGTGGATAATGCCAGGAAAGCTTCATGAAGAATTGAAGCTGCTGTAGAGCAAAATCAGAAACCCAAGTGAGGAGCACAGAGGCTAAAGATGAACCTCAAGAATAAAATAAGGAGGTACAGTACAGCTAGAAGGCAAGATGCCCATGGAAGAAGAGACTAAACAGGAGGTGATGGTCTGTTGACGAGGGATTCAGAGTGCAAAAATCAGGTTGTGGAGATTCTGCAAAGGAGGGAAGTTTTTGGCTTTGGCTTCTTAGATGTGGGAAAGGAAGGTAGGCAGAAGCCACAGTGGTTGAGAATGGAGGAAAGGCTGCTGACAGTGGCAGGAGAGGGAGAGGTTCAGATGAAAATCTGAGTTTAGTCGCCACTGTGTAGCAGGCTGCTTCTAAAGAGATTTCTAGATGCTTTTCACAATGGTTTTGGGCAAAAGAGGAATGGTGAAACAATAGAATTTATTCCTAGAGAACTTAATGACTGAAGAGGATATAAGAGTTTTCTAATTTAACACATAACACCTTTCAAAAAAATTTAGGGTGGTTTACAACAATTCATAAAATGCAATAAAGTAGTGGTAATTAATTTTAAAAAGTTTGCAACAATAAAAGAGGCAGTACAGTAGAACCTTGACTTACCACTGGCCCCCCCCCCAACTCGTGAACAATCCAACTTGCGACCGCGGCAAACCTGGAAGTAAATGCTGGGTTTGCCACGATTCGCGCATGCACAGAAGTGGCTTCTGCCAACTGCATATATGCAGAAGTAGCTGCCGCTATCTGCACATGCGCAGGACCGCGCTACCGCCGAATGTGCAAGCACAGAACAACGCTTCTCCCAGCGACCCTGTGCTGCACTGTGTTGGTTTAGCGCAGCGTGCAGGAACTCGCCAAGCAGGCGACTTGATTCAGGGGCGGCTCGTAGGCCGGTTGAATGACCCCCATGGACCGCTTGTGGCCCATGGGCCTTAGGTTGCCAACCCCTTCTGTAGAGCTTCCCCAGAGTGTGCTGTCAAGGCTGCGTCATCTGCAAACATCATCTCTCGGATAATGGCCTGCTACACTTTTGTCTTGGTGTAGAGACGTGCCAGGTTGAACAGACTCTCATTGCTCCTTTAGTGGATGTACACACTGTCTTCAGCTGAGCACCAGGGAGAAGAATATGTCAAAGAGAGTTTCACTTCGCTGTTTATAGGGAATGCATCTGAAATTATTTGCCATTTCGTTTGGCACGCACACCCTAGGTCCCAGGAGCCACATGGCTCCTAGCATTCCTGTCCCAGCTTCTAACACTGGTGTTGTGGTACTTTCCTTGACATTTGCTAAGGACACGGGAGAATCATGCTCACTGCCCGTTGAGGAACAGTAGGATAATTTTTAAAGATTTTTTTCAATTTTAAAAAACCATCCTTGCGACAAAACAGAGTCTTTCCACTTCCCAGGACCACATGCCACTGCCTTTGATTGTGCCGCCTGCATGCCTCATATTTGCTTAGAGGGGAATGTTTGTAAAATGAAGCACACCAAAGAGAAATCTATCTGCTCATGCAGTGTCACAAAGCAAGATCACTTGCTTGAAGACATAAGTGTCCAGAACACTCTGGAAGCAATGGCTAGTAGCTACAGAGCAGAACAGTGTCCTTTCATGACATGAAAAGTTAATGTCCAAGAGTTGTTAGACACATCTAAATTGTAACGTATTTGTACTGAATTTGTACCATAAGAAATATGATACATGATCTACTGCCATTTATAAAGTTGAGACTTAAAAAGCCATGTTTTCTTGCCCTTTGTTCATTCTCTCACATCTCTCACTTTTGCTGTGAAAGTGAGATTTTAAGAATTTGATTTAACCGATGCCTGAATGCAGTATGCACAAATGTATTAGAAAATATTTTTAACACAGAGTATAAAGTTAAATATATTTATATTACATACAGATGTCACTTAAACCAAGTTATGTTATTGTCAGTAGGCATATACTAGAACTGACATTTTAAAATAAAAATGATGTAATTTTAATGTGATGATTCTCATTTGACTTTCTACTTAATCACTGGCTCTTGTCTACTCTGTGAAGTGTCCAAATATTGTTTGGCTGTTCTGTCAGGAAAATAATAGGTAAGTGTAAATGACAGGAGATATGCACCTGGCTCCAATACTGGGGCAAGCATACGAGAGTCAAGAGTATCAGATGTCAGTGGCCAAACAAAGGTATTTTTGCATATTGATCACAGGCAATCTTCCACCCACAATCTGAAGTAGTATAGTTGATTAACAGTTATACCATGTGTGGGATTTACTGGCCTGGTCAGGGAAAACCCGGATGTATGGGAATGCGTTAGAAGAAGCAGCGAAAACAGCTAAAAAAGCTTAACATCACTTTTTGAAATATGGCATAGCCAGGATTGTTGGTTTTTTTAGCGGGTTGGTATTTTTGGTGGGGGACAGAACCTCTGATTTCTACTTATTTGGGGGGCAGCTGCCCCCCTGACCCTCCCCCCGCCACACCCATAGGGGGGCAGAGGAAGGAAACAAGGTTGGGAGGGGGCCACAGTCAGAAAAAGGTTGGGAAATTCTGGTCTAGACTAGGTTTTAGAAGTATAAATTGTCAAGAGACAGGTTGCTGAGACCCAGTGGATCATGTATCATGGTCCCTTTCCTGTGATATGAAATGAGACCCCCCTAAAAGTGCCCTTGATAAGCATAACTCCTGTTGAAAGGCTCTAAGCAAGATGGTTCAGCAGCTTGCCTGCTCTTTCAGGAACAGCTTTGAGGCTTTAGTAGATGATAAACTGAACATGTTAACAGTGTGTTGCTGTTGTTCCAAAAGCTGCCTAAGAAAGCAGTGCAATATTTTGGTGGAGGCCTTCAAGAGATGTTTGCACAGATATATATCAGATACACTTGGCTTCCTTCAGCTATGCTTACATACAGGATGCTTTGATGTGGAAAAGGGATGTTGTAGACAAGATGATCCAGAGTTAAAGTCCGGAAGTGAATGCTTCCGTTTTCAAACGCACCTCAGAAGCCGAACAGTTTCTGAGGTGCGTTTCTCAATTTTCTCCATTCACTTTGCTGACAGCCCTTTGATTTTCAGTTTTCGAACGTTTTGTAAGTAGAACGGACTTCTGGAACAGATTGCGTTCAAAAGCCGAGGTTTCACTGTACTTGTTTTTTGCCCTTCCTCACAATTGGAGTACAGAGGAGTGAACAATAGAGTATTATATATATATATGGCACAATTAAATAATAATAATGTAACAGCATCATAACTTACAAAGTAGCAGTGCGAGCAAGATGATTAATTACTTTCCAAAAGCCCGGGTGATCCAAGGTTTTCACATAAAGCCAACCCGGAGTTTGTGGGCACTAGAGAAGGCCCTGTGGGCCCCTCTGTATCTGCCGGTGTCATGCTGATGACCCTGCACCCTAGGAACAATTCAATCAGTACCTGTCTGCTAGATCTTGGTAGCAAAGATGGACATGGATTGAGAGGGCATGTGGTTGGCCTAACGCAGCGGTCGGCAAGGCTTACTGGGCATGGGCCGGATCACTCCTGCGGAGATTCTCCATGGCCTGGACTGGCACAGCGCAATGCCGGAAATCACATCTGTGCATGCCCGCAGCGCCGGACATCGCACCTGCACATGCCTAGATGCCGGAAATCGTGCCTGCGCAGAAGCGATTTCCGGCACTTTGGACATGTGCAGACGCAATATCCAGCGTCTGGGCATGCACAGAAGCGATTTCCGGAGCCGCAGAAGAGAGTCCCCATGCCGCGCTGTGCCAGTTTAGTGCAGTGCACAGGGACTCACTGAGCGGGTGGCTTGATTTGGGGGCGGCTTGTGGGCCGGTTAAACGGCCTCCATGGGCTGCAGATTGGGGACCCCTGGCCTAACTTCTTCAAACATCCATGCTGCATCATCAGGCCATGCCAGCTGAAACTGATCCTAGGAATTCTGAGCAAACAGTTTCTTAACACCTCCACTAGAAGCTGTGGCATAGTGTTTGGACTGCAAGTCAGAGTCTTTGCCCTCAAGGTGGTTTTACAGAACATGGCACTGCCAAGTTTCCAGACGACCTCTCTGTGGTTTAAGAAGTCCTATCACTGCTCCAAAACTTTCTGCTGGATGGTTCAATGAGGTTGCAGTGGAGCTGGAGAATTAAGTCCCCCCCCCCATTGCCAAGCTCCTCCCAGAAGATTAGCTTGCGTAACCCTATTAATAAGCATGTTCTGTAAAAGCAGCTGTACCTTGTCTTAAGCCACAAACAGGCATGTGGTCTTTGCAAGTATGCTAAGTTCATGTTGCTCCCACTGCAGACAAGGCTCTCTTCTCCTGTAGCAATTCATGCTTTGTACACCACTGTTTGAGTGGTATATGCCATGGTAAACTTGGAGGTGAGATAGGCATTCCCAAATACCCAGGAACACAAGGCATGTGTGTACTTGGCTGCCACAGTTGGCCATGAGTCTCCGGCAGCTTTCCGCTGCTTGTTGGAGACACGTATCTTCTTTTTATACGATGTTCATCACAGCAATTGCTGTGAAATTTCGAATGTGAGTTAGCTCGGGGGGTGCATTGTCTAGTCATAGCTCATTTGAATTTGCTCTTTGCTTCAAGCGTAAAGCTTTCTGCTTCTAAGGGGTAGGAGACGGTTCCTATAGGAAACAACTTCTGTGATGTCTCACCTAATAGATTGATGTGATAGATAGGAAAGAGGGTGCCTTAAAGAATTTAGACAACCCCCCCAAAGGAGAGGGAATGGTCACTGTATATGATATACGATGTAGAAAACTAGATGTATCTAATTAAAACAGTATTGCGTTTCTCCCCTATCATTTACAAGTACTCCCAAGTTAGAATATAATGAAGTTTTCGGAATAGAATCAAAACACTGTTGAGTTCATGAATCTTCCAGGGTTTCATTTTTTTTCTTGCTCCTTGAGGATTTTCATGTAGAGCTGTAGCCTTGGGGAAAATTCACAGCTTGAGTCTCATGATTTGGTGGCAACTATTTGATTTTGCCTTAGAGATCTTTTCATGCAAGAGTCTGTATTGTAGAGGTACAGTGTAAACATGCATAATGTAGAGACTCGTTCAGTTCTATGGAAACTGTAATGTAATGAAGGAAGGAACAATTTCTTCAAATGAGGGGTGTTCCTTTGTGCAGTGGACATCTCTCTCCTGCTTTTGCCTTACTCCAGAAAAAAAAAATCAATACCTAGGTGGAACAGCTGAGCATGCTACCCTGTTCCAGCAGACAAAAGAAAATCTCCTGACTTTTACAACAGCTTAATTATAATGCTGAATTCTGCCCTTGAGAGAATCTCTTCCTTTGAAAACATTCTGGATCATTTTCTAATTTAAACAGTCAATGCATTTGAAAGGTAAATTATTAGCTTCTCCTAAATAAATATACATGAAAATGGGCACTTTTAAGTTTGCATTTGGCTCCCAACCTATTCGCTGAGTTGTTTTTGTTGAATTGAAGTAAGCATCTTCAAATGTTGAAGTACCCTAGAAATGTAATTACAGTCTGAAAGTAGGGAGGCTGGCAGTGGCATTTAGAATGGCTGACTAACATCCATTTCACAGACCAGTTCTCTGGTGGGGTGCGAGGTTGGGCATGTGCTGTCAGCACTCAGAGCTGCTCTCAAGCCCAGGCAAGTGTTTGCTTTAGCATGGTGGAGCTTCCAACTTGATTTCTTTGAATAATTGACCCTCACACCATATCAGAAACCCATGCAGACGTTCCAGGGGTTGTTTGAGTAGCTGCTGTTCAAGAAGAACATATGTGGAGCCTCTTTGGACCCACAGAATTACGTTTCATGGATCTTTGAGACCAGGCAGTGCTGTGCTGTGCTGTGCTGGTTTTAAAGTGGGTGGCACTCTAAGGCAGGCATAGGCAAACTCGGACCTCCAGATGTTTTGGGACTACAACTCCCATCACCCCTAGCTAACAGGACCAGTGGTCAGGGATGATGGGAGTTGTAGTCCCAAAAACATCTGATGGGCTGAGTTTGCCTATGCCTGCTCTAAGGTTAAAGAACCTGGAGGATAAGGAAGCAAGACCTCTTCTGCACTTCTTCCTCCTTACATTATTAGAGGTACTTGATTAGAGATGGGTGTTCTTAAGTCATGTGCCCTTCACATTACGACTTTAGAAGGTAAATGGAAAATGAGTTGAGCTTTGTTGCATAGAGAGACTTTATTTAGAGGACCTTTTCCACGTCCCAGCAGAATCTTAGCTTGGTTGGTTCTGATTATTCTTCATAAGCTACATGAGAAGCAAAATGCCCACTAAGGGAGCTCTCCAAATGCTAATGCAGAAACAGAGGAAATCCACTGGCCTTCATTGTAGAGCTTTCTTCAATCAGTTTTCTGATCCCTAAGATTAGAACATGGGTAGGCAAACTAAGGCCCGGGGGCTGGATCTGGCCCAATCGCCTTCTAAATCCGACCTGCAGATGGTCTGGGAATCATGTTTTTACATGAGTAGAATGTGTCCTTTTATTTAAAATGCATCTCTGGGTTATTTGTGGGGCATAGGAATTCGTTCATTCCCCCCCCCCCCAAAAAAATAAACTCCGGCCCCCCACAAGGTCTGAGGGACAGTGGACCCAGCCCCCTGTTGAAAAAGCTTGCTGACCCCTGGATTAGAAGATCAATGCAATGCAGTTTAAGACTTTCTGGTCCCTATTAGCCTGCATACTCTAGTCCAGGGACCAACATATGAGCAGAGCAAGATGGTACTCACATCTGGTTTCTCACATTTAACTACAGAAACAGAAATGGAGGAAAGGGATGCCTGCAATTTTATTGCATGGCATGCTGCGAGAAGCAGGATTGGCATAATCCCAGGTGTCTATGTTGTTTAGGGGCTTTCCCTTCAAGATATGCATTACATTTTTTATGTTCTGCATGTCTTCCTGTTAATAAAATCACAGCTCTAGGCTTAGCAGGGAGGTGGAAACCTTGAACAGAAGCAGAGGGGTGATGCTACTGCTGTTCGCTGCTTCTCCCCACCCCAGCCTTTGCTAATGCTTCGTGTCAGAAAGGAGCTGAAAGTACCTAACTGGCATGAGGCCTGCTTCTAGGAAGGAGAAGGGTGCTAGTAAAAGCATTTGTGCCAGTTCTCTAGGTAGCTGTCCATTTCCATTTTCCAGGTCTCTTGTCCCTTTGTTTTTCTGTGCATACACAGACTTCGTGTACTAATGAGCAGACTTGTTGTGGTCAAGTATTGTACATTTTAAGTGCCTGTCCTTTCTGATATAAAGCAGGAATGATTCCATTTGTAAATTTCAGCTTTTTTGCGTGCTTGATAGTTTGGCAGCAGAGTAGATTTAATAGCCAGATGTTTATGGCTAGAGGGTTGGTCTGGTCTTGTTACTTTTGGAGCTGAACCTGCATTCAGCATGTGTGCTGCATTGCTTAAATTTGCAGAATGTATTTACACCACAAAGCAAAAAGCATGTTGTGCTTCATTTATTTTGGAAATAACTTCGAGGGGCCTGTCACGTAGGCTGATTCTTGCCTTTGTTGTCTGGGATTTTGGCAGTTAAATGTGATAAACAGGCCAACTGAGCCATTTAGCTTGACCCTTTGTGGACAAAGATAATCTCACACTGTGCTTGGTTACCAGTGAAAGCCTTTTTGGAGCTGTGGTGCAACATTCTGGGGTTTTTTGTGTGCTGTTACTTTGCCCTAAATTTCCATCAAATCCTAGTTCTAAGATCCAGAATTGCATGGGAGCAGCATTTAACCACATTTACCAGACTGTAATATGAATGCTCTTGAATAATCAAACTTTTCTGCAAACACCTCCAAACTCTTCTGCATCATGAGGGTCTTGCTTACTTTTCAGGGTACGGTCATTAAGATACATGTAATAGGCTGCTGGTTCTCTTGTTTGAGTTTTTGGAAACTAGTAGAGACAGAAGATGGCCTTACGTGTTACCTGAATAGAAACTCAGATGCTTGACTCCACCCTCAAATTTAGATTAATGTCAAATATTATATATTACAGATTTGTCAACCATGATAATGTGTATGGGGCAAAACCTCATAGAAGCTACTGTGCTATATTTTTTCTACTCTGCCTACCCACCTGCTGCAATGTCAAATAAACAAGTCTGGTAAAATAAAGGTTCAAGGGGTATTTATCCCTCTTTTCACTTAGCTTGGGTTTCAGCTACTCTTCTCTCCCATGCATGCTCAAAAGAAGGGAGGGAGATGGGATGGGCAAAGTGCCTGTGGCATTATTCTGTGTTTCCATAGAACAACACTGATAGCACCTTTGTGAGGAAGAAAACAGGCCTGTGTTAAACAGAGTTGCATGGTGGTGGTTGCCTAAGGAGCTACCTTTGACCTCTAATCTTAAAGAACCACCAGCAGTTTAAGGCTGAAAGGATCACAGGGACTCAGTTATTGATAGGAAACTGCTGAACATGGTGTCCCCCTGCCACATAGAAAATACCAGCAGGCTTGCTCAATACAGTGGACGCCCGGTTGCAAACGTGATCTGTGTGGGATGCACGTTCGCAACCTGCAGCGTTCACAACCCGTGTCTGTGCACACGTGGGTTGCAATTTGGTGCTTCTGCGCATGTGCAATCACTGAAAATCGGAAGTAACCAGTTCCGGTACTTCCGGGTTTTGGTGGTCTGTAACCCGAAAAAACGCAACCTGAAGCGGCTGTAACCTGAGGTATAACTATTCTTTTCCACCCCAACCTCCAGTTTTTGAGATTGCCATGGTCATGGTGCACACATTTCCCCAAAGCTTTTTCTGTGGATCTAAAATACTAGGAACCTTGTTCCTTTAAAAAAAAAAAAAAAAGGTGCAAGGTTCTGTTCTTAACTTGGAACTGTAAATTCACAGATGGTGAAATAACTCTGCTTTTTTAAAAAAAAGTGCATGCAAGCTTTTGGGTTGTTGTTTTTTAACCTCTCTCCATCTTGGGGCTTGAATAAAAAGAAGCTTGCCCATTAAAAGTGCTCAATTTGCCTATTTTCTGGGAGAAAAATTGCCTAAAAGCATAATATAGCCTTACTACTCTGAACATATGGTACATCTTCAGCTGATATTGAGCTGTCTGTTTTGCTGTTGAGCAGCTAATATTGAAATGTCAGGTGATCTCTGGACATTTAATATCCAATAAAAGCTGCAGTTGAAATGTTACAGGCTCTTCATTACATCAGTATCAAGGCAAATTACCGTATTTTTCGCTCTATAACACGCACCAGACCATAACACGCACGTAGTTTTTAGAGGAGGAAAACAAGAAAAAAAATATTCTAAACGAAATAGTGGATATATGATTTTTGTGGTTCATGCTGTGGCCACAGACATGTGATTTGACAGTGAGTTTGGAGTAGCCCAATGCAAAAATCCTGAGGATCCATGTGAATCCATGCTTTGTAACCACGGAGGAGGGAAGGAAGGGGAACCATGGATCCTCTGCTCACGACTGCAGCAGATCCCCCCCGCCACCCGCAGGCATTCATTCACTCCATAACACGCACAGACATTTCCCCTTACTTTCTAGGAGGAAAAAAGTGAGTGTTATGGTGCAAAAAATACGGTAGTTTAGAAGCCATGGCTGTGCTTTTTCTGAGAATCTAGAACAATTCTGAAAATGTCTGGGTGCTCTACCATCAAGTCATCACCCCCCATCCCCACTGAAAGTGATGCCCATGAACCCTTCCTTTTCCATCTCCATTGATTCCATATAAGATATATATACCCTATATGGAATATATGTAAAAGGTAAAGGGACCCCTGACCATTAGGTCCAGTCACGAATGACTCTGGGGTTGCGGTGCTCATCTCGCTTTGTTGGCCGAGGGAGCCAGCGTACAGCTTCCAGGGCATGTGGCCAGCATGACTAAGCCGCTTCTGGCGAACCAGAGCAGCGCACGGAAACGCCGTTTACCTTCCTACCAGAGCGGTACCTATTTATCTACTTGCACTTCGACGTGCTTTCGAACTGCTAGGTTGGCAGGAGCAGGGACCGAACAACAGGAGCTCACCCCGTCACAGGGATTCGAACTGCTGACCTTCTAATCGGCAAGCCCTAGACACTGGTTTAGACCACAGCGCCACCTGCGGAATATATGTAACATAGAGCAAATACAGAAATATAGCATGATCAGCTAAAGGAGGTTCTATATGTTTGGGCCTTGATTGATTATAAACTTTCAGTACCAAACCATGCAGAACTGTTTGTGCTTTATGGTGAAAACAACATTTTGTTCTTCTCTTGCAGGGTAATCACTTTGATCAGTATGAAGAAGGCCACTTGGAGATTGAACAGGCGTCCTTAGACAAGCCTATAGAATCGGTAAGAAATCAGTTTTCATTCTCAAGCCCCGAGCAAGTGCAGCTCCACTAGCCAAGTTCAGATCTTACATTTAGATTAAGGAACTCAGGGATGTGTTCTAGTATATTTGCATGTCTTATGTTAACGTTAAAAATGAGGCAAGTCACTAATCAATCTAATCTGAAATGAGAAGAAAAAGCTATCTCACCTCAAATTGAAATAATTTATAGCAGCTGATTGTGCTAAACAATATTGTGCTAAAACACCTCTTTTATGGCCCGAGTGGATATTGAGGAGTAAAATATATTTTGCTCTTCCTTAGTTCACATTTTCTTTGGCACAAGGAAGAAGACTGTAGAGCAAAGAGGGCAGCATTAAGAAGAATTTAGTAAAAATAGGTTGCATAGGATTCTTTTTAAAACTGCCTATGGCATTAATAAAAATATTGGTGCAAATCTCCTTCTACCTGAATTTCCTGGCGAGAGACTACAGACAGGAAAGAGAAGAGCCACTTGGCTTGCTTTTCCTTTTAAACATGTCAGGTTTTTGAACTCTCTTAATCATACCACCTTTGTGTGTTCTCCCCTCCACACCATGGAATAGCTGTAGTTCAGCTGCCTAAATGCCCCTTTGAGATTCACTATTTAATTTTTGTGTTGGGCTGTAATGTCATTGGAGTTGCAGTTTAAAAAAAGATGTGATGGATACATATAAAGTATTATGGATAAGGCTGTGGAAATGAAAACAAAACAACTCCCCAGCATTTTCAGGGCTGGATTAAAATAATTATGTCTGACCCCTTTACAACTTTCTGTCCTGCTCCATCCTCTGAATTTTATGCCACATCCTTCCTTGGTGTTTACTCTTTGAGGAGCCTGAGATGCCTTTTGCCTTCTGATCTCCTCTTCTTTTGAGCAGTCTCTAAGGCAGTGCAGAGCACGACAAGGCTCCACCTCTCTCCCCCACTTCAATTCATAATCACCCTTGCAGTTTTACCCTGTGGGATGAGCCTGTAGTGTAAGCAAGCATGGTAGTTGAGACTGTTGCGCACCTGCTGGCCACCCCTAAAGTAGCAATTCAGAAGGTGAGCAAGCCCTCTCTGTAACTTGAGTAATGTTAAAGCAATCCCACATCAAGAAGTTGTGCATGAGTTGAGTAAGTTTCCTGTGCCAAACACAAACAAGGGAAACATATTGGTTGAACAATTCCTACGACCCCACATGTAAGATCATTGGGTCCTGGAATCTTCCTTAAGAGCCTTGGAACCTATGAATCCTCAGGATGTTACTCTTTTTTTGTGTTCTCCAAAGTTGCAAAGGCAGTTTGTCTAAAAACTGTTCTTTGCAGGTGTGGAATAAGGGCATATTGACCTTTGTACGGTAATAATGTCAAGAGTGACAAAGCAAACTGACCCCCATCAGCATTCTAGTGCTTGCAGTCGGCCCTTGTCAGAACACAGCACTTGCTCCTTGCCCTTTCCTACATGCTCTTATTTTGCTCTCTTTCTACACGGTGTTGCTCTTTGCTGATCAGCCCACGCGGCTTTCACCCTGATCAGTAGGAAGCTCACCTGTGAAGTTAATCCAGCCCTGTTAATGCTTTGTATACAGAGACTACTGGCTGTAGGCTCTCTGGAGTCCAATTTAGGAGCACTAAAAACCTTATAAAAAAATAGTGTTAGGAACGAAGCAATATACATATATTTGCTTTCCTGTGTAGTAGATTGGTGTTTGTGTGTGAGTATTTGTGTGCGTGTTGAGATGTTCACAGAAATTTACACAACTTGGGGTGTTCGACGTTTTTTCTTCCACAGCAGTTGGCCCAAATTAGCTAAGCAGCCATGACCTGGTTTGTATTTGCACGGTCTGCATTTTTAATTTCTTTTCTAGGGTTTCCTCTCCTCCTTTCTCCTCTCCCCCCTCCCCCATTTCTTATTTCTGTTCTTCTGGTCCAGTGAACACTGCATTCAGTATCTACTGTCTTATTGTGCTGGCATGATGCTAGAATTAGGCATGGCGGTCACTGATGACACATGAAATAATGCTGCAGAGGGGGGTGGGAAGGATAGTGGTGATGCAGCTGCATTTGATTCTCTTGAATTATTCAGCGTTGTTTGTGTGTACATGCACACCCCAATTGAAATGCGAAGCCAGCTTCCCTCTTTGCAAATGTCATGGAACAGTATTGCGTGCCATGCTGGCGATGTTCGTAATAAGACAAATGACGCTGTGTTCCATAGTCATTCATGCTCACAGGGTTCCCTTCTCTGCCTATGCCAGAAAGGGACTGTGAGCCCATGAAACCCCATCCCTTTTCATAGCTAAGAAACTGGGGCTTTCCTGTTATCACCAGAGACCTGTCTCATTGATTGCATTGCAATGTGTACAGCAGCTGTAGAAAAATCTCCAGTGCCT
This sequence comes from Podarcis cretensis, assembly GCF_951804945.1. Lineage (NCBI taxonomy): Eukaryota > Metazoa > Chordata > Lepidosauria > Squamata > Lacertidae > Podarcis > Podarcis cretensis. The sequence continues at coordinate 15,390,838 of NC_137182.1, forward strand.
CAATGTTTGCTTCTGGACCACACATCTACAGAATGAATCAGTGTCTTATTTTTCTAAGCAACATGCCCCAAAGTTGTTGTTTTTTTAAAAAATGTTCTGAGTTGAACACCCTCCTGCCCATGTTAGTGGAGAGTTCAAAATCAGCACGTGGTCCTTTCAAGGTGCAAAATGCTTTCACCTTGATGTTTTTTGTGCAACAATCTGTAATTCTCCCCCCCTCACCACCTCGGTTAGAGCCATGTTAGTTTAGTTGAACTCAGGTAGCTCTTAGAAATCAACGGGGCATGCTAGTTGTGGGTTGACTTAAAGGCCTATTGATTTCAGAGGGAACTAAGTGCCGCTCACTCAGCCTGGGTTTAGTTTGTTATCTTTAATTAAACTTAAATCAGATTTACAGGAGAAAACCTCAATAAATAGTTTAAGTGAGTTACCTGATGAAGAGCAGTTTAGATCCAGGTCATGGAAGTCACAGCCCACCTCCACTTGTTATTATCATGCTGGTGTTTTAATTCCTATCCAAACTTATTATTTTCTTTGCCCAGTTTAAATACCCAGATTTCCATTTTAGGTGTTGCATCACCTATCTCTTGGAGCAAAGCTTTTTGTCCAGTGTCATAACATGATGTGGACTCAGTTTGGCTGGGAAGGGGGGGCCAGGGCCACCATGGAATCTTAAAGAATTCCCATGTCCACCAGGTGGAACCCCCACAAGTGCGGGAGGTGTCTTAAGGCAAACTTGTATTTCAAATAGGACTGAATGTTTGACTGGAGAGAAAAGATTTAGTCCATCATCTGGCTGTATATTGTCAAATAAATCAAGTACCTCAAATGCATTAACTTTATTAGAACAGCAAGAAAGATTTTAGTTTTCCCGAACCCTCCATCTCCATAAGCTGATGTGCCATTGCAGCAGTCTAATGTGTCTCCAGCTCTTTCAGCAGTAACTGTTTTTGTATACAGTGGTGCCCCGCAAGACGAATGCCTCGCAAGACGAAAAACTCGCTAGACGAAAGAGTTTTCCGTCTTTTGAGGGGCTTCGCAAGATGAATTTCCCTATGGGCTTGCTTCGCAAGACAAAAACGTCTTGCGAGTCTTGCGAGTTTTTCCCCTCCCCCCCTTTTCTAAGCCGCTAATAGCCGCTAAGCCGCTAATAGCGCTAAGTCGCTAATAGGGGTGCTTCGCAAGACGAAGAGACTCGCGGAACGAATTAATTTCGTCCTGCAAGGCATCACTGTATGCGAATCTTATCCCTCACAAGAGTGTGGCAAAGCAGACAGCCAAGTCACATGGAGGTGATACTTCTTGGTACTTCCAGCAAAATGGAGTCGTGGGCAGTCCTAGGTAGCAACCTTTGTCACTTATGACTGCTTGTGTTCTTGTTCTGACTTGGAGGTGCCAACAGCAGTTATAGCAGGTGGCCAATTGGAGAAGACTTGCTGTGCTGTTAGGTTTGCCCTAATAGGGGGACAGCTAGCCCTTTCTGGCAAATGTTTCCATAAAGAAAGAAAATAGTAAGCTGTCACCTACGCAGTGGCATTCTTAGTTTCATTAAATAGTTGGCAATATGTGAGCACGAGTGGCAACCCTAATTGCAAAAGGAGGCAATAAGATATGCAGTTAATTTTTTTAAATGTATTGTCCACTCACAGACTTATTCAAATAACTAAAATAGCTTTAAAATTTCCAGAGAGCCTAGATCAATAGTTCCCAAACAATTGTGGGCCACTGGCCCCTTGGTTTCATAAACTCACCCCCAGTGCCCCCTACCCCATAAAAAGCCTTATTCAGAATAGTGGTTTGCGTGACCCGCTAAGGAAGATAATAACTCAGTAAAATTCAAAACAGTAACAATTACACATTTATTCAAACCCCCCCCCAAAGCTGTTTTATTTAATTTATTCATCAACTTGATCTAGTGATACCAGCTTTTCATTTATACCTCCAGCGCCTTCAGCTGCCCTCTTGCCTCTTAGCGACCCCCTGGATAATCTCTCTGCTCTCTAGAGAGTGATACTAGAGAGATTCCCATTTTGGGAACCACTGGCTTAGATTGTTGAACACTCAGGCTTTATTCAGGTTGTTGTTTTTTAAAATATATATATACTGGTTAGATCAACGAAGCGGAAAGTTTTAGTCTCTCAAAGTACATGATTAGGGAAGATGTTTGTCCAATGGACTCTCAACAGCTACGGACCGTGTTTTGGAAAGTTTGTTTTCCAGCATGACTAGAACAGCTGTGAGTGTATATCAGGAAAAGTGAAACACTTTGAAAGGCTTAGTGCCGGAATGTGCTCTGATAGCAGTCATTGTTGCTAACATTTAAAAACACAGTGCTTAAAGCATTTCTGCTCACCCTTGGGAAGCAATATAACACAGAACATTTCCTTTTACCATTCAATGTTGAAAACTGATTTTTTTTCTTTCCAGCAGCAAATAAAACCCACTTTTCAGCTGGAAACGTAAAGTGGATTTACCATAAGGGCTTAACGGTAGTAAGTAAAGCCTTCTAAAACATAAGTGGATTTAAAGAGCTGTTGAGATCTCTTGGTTCTGGAAGCTATATAAAGCCCAAGGGATACTCCTGGAAAACTCTGGGGAATGGCTTTGCTTGGGAACACAGCTGAATTCACATGTGGCTCTGCAGCATTATCTATTGAGGAGATCCTTACCTGTATTGCTACAACATGGAACTTGATAGTGACTGGAATAAACTTGGTTTGGGAGTCTACAGATCTTTGCATTGGTAAAGAACACGATGCTGTTTACATAATTCTTCAGCAACTGGTGGCCAGAATAGAAAATGTCAACATTCTCCCTCACTGGGGATGCTTTTCTCCCCAACTGCTCTATCTCAGGCTAGTGTTTCAGCCCCACACACTTCAACACTGCTATAGCCTCCATCATGTAGCCAGCAGGCCAAAAAATAAACTAGTTCAGGTCTTTTCTTTAACAGTTATTGCCATGTGTAATGAATCCCTCTTTGGGGGCATTCTCATTAGAGTTTTGGGGGTTCATGGGACCTTGACTCATCTCTAAATATCTTTGGGCATGTCATTTCCATCTTCTGTTGGTACGATATCAGGTGTCGTAACCTCAGAAGTTTGATGGCGATGATTAATTAGACAAAAACAGAAAAATTAATTGCACACTTAAATTGCTTTGAAGGACCAGGTATTGAAACATTAGAACATGTCCATCATGAATGAGAGATAGTTGAGGTGGGTGGAAGAGTGTTGGAGCCAGTTCTTGTCAGGTTGGAAGATGGGAGCAAGATGGTGATCTGCTACAACAGAGTCAAGGAAGTGTGACATGGAAATTTCTTAAGAGTGAGACAGTACTACATACTATTCTGGCTTATCTGGTCTGGTTAATTTTCCTGAGGTTTCCTCCTGTAGTTGGAGCTGGAGTACAACCCCACATAACGTCTCTCATGACACCTACGGTTTTCCTGGGAGTAGTTTGCAGACATCCATAGGGTTCCTTTTGAAGATAGACACTCAGGAGAGGAGGCTGCATTTGCCTGCACCATAATGGTGTCCTCAAATCTAGAAAGAACTACTACAGCAGTCCCTATCATCTCCCACTTTCTTGCAGAAAGCAGGGGACTGCTCCCAACCTTCCATCCCTGTCCTTAAAGTTAAAAATCTCCTGTTAAGTCCAGTAGGTGTAGCCTGTTCTGGCTTACCTGCTGTCCTGCTGATGTGTCATAGGAGTTGCAGCCCAAAGGTGGTCATGTAGAAGACAACACAGTGGAGAAAACTTGATAGAATTGTCAAGACTTGGCCAAATATTTTCCTTGGCTACAGTTCCAATTTTCTGTGCACTTAATGTTTATTCAATCACAGCAATACATGCATGGGGGAGGAAGGCAGTAAGAGGCCCAGAATATTTAGACAAACCGTACCTTTTCTGTCCCATTGATGTGTCACAAAAGGATAACAGCTTCTCACCATTTTGGATGGGAAGCAAGGTTGCCTTAAGGCCTACTTTCTTTCTAGTTCTATCCCCGTCCTCTCTACCCTCACCAACAAAGATGCCACTGTGCATATTATTAATCTGTGCCTTAGGGCCATTGAGAGCTGCAGGCGAGTTGATGCTGGCCAAAGTTAACTTATTCCAAGCACACTCTGATGAGACTTGGTTTTTGTCACATTGCATATCTATACCGATCTGTGGACTCCCCTGGTTCCAAAGTATGTAACTTGACACGGCTGCCAATTTGACATTTAGCAGCAGCCTGTACGTTGCTGAGCACTATAAATACTGTGCTTTCTAGAGAAGCTGAATGGTGTAGCACTACTCTTGGACTATTCTCTCTTGCCTTCATTGTGTCATATGCAGTAAGCTCTAGGTTTTTGTTTTGGGGGATCTTTTTCTTTTCTTTTCCTTTATCTCCTGTTTTGCATGGGATCACCCTTTGTAGCACCTAGTCTTCCTGCTTATGGGTTCTTTGATACACAGTCAGCATCCCTTATGGAGCCACTCAAGAGATAGCGATACCTGTCAGTCTTCGTCAGGTGGGACAGGGGCCTTTTGGGGACAAATTTGACATGGACTCTATTCACCTTCTCTTCTTTCTTTCCTTAAATGTCAAACTACTCATGGACACACCACTCATCACAGCCTCATTAAGCAGCTATACATACAGCCTTTTCCGAGGAAAGGGTTATGCCTCTGTTGTTACCATTCCTGAATGATCATTATATCCAATGAGGAGGAGTATGACACCCGAATGCTTGTGGATCATCTCAAAATCACTGGCTGGTCCAGTTGATATTTCATTGCTGCTCATTGGTTAGCCCCTGATTTACTCCTTGAACAAACCAGGGTGATCATTCTGCTATAGTGGGCTTCTGGAAGGCTACCCAACCATTCCTGTTGGTTGACCTCACACATGGCAGAAGCCCCTCCATAAATCTTAAGAGGAGGTTGCCTTCAAACCACTCCCATTGGCAGTGGCATTGAAGGAGAAAAAATGGGGAAGGTGACGGCTGAGAAAGCAGCTAGCCACACTTTTGCTGCTTTGGTGCCTCATATGTTGAGCATTTGACATTATTTGGAAGAGAAGAGGACTACATGTTGAGCATGGGGATGATGACAGGCTCAAAGCTTTACCTTTTCATATATTGCTCACCCTCTTGAGTGGCTTGGTAAGTCTGGTGCTAATGTGTATAACCCTCCTCAGGTTTTTTTCTTTCTCCTTCCCCATGTCCCCCTCTAACGTTTGTTTCTCCTCCCGCCCTTCACTGTGTCAGTCACAGCGCTCTTAAAACTCCCAGCTGGTCTTGTATTTATTTTATGCTTTCATTCTTCTTTAATAAGTACATTACTTGCAAGCAGTGAATTGAAAACAAAGCAAACGAATTAAAAACAAAAACAAATTACCATTAGTTGGTTGGACAGTTTCTTACTTTGTGTTACATTTAACTGTTCTTTTGACAGCCCAGTTTTTAAAGCCAGGTTCGTATGGAAATGCTTTCACTCCACCTGCACCGCTTTTGGAAATAGCATAACAGCTTCATTTGTCTGTTTCTTTTTAGTGCATTCATAACACAACACATGGAGCACAATGTCTCATCTGGGCGGTAGCTGTTTCCTTTTGCAGGAGTGGGAGTACAAGCACAGCTGTTTTTCTGTCAGAACTTCTTGCCAGCCTGATGTTGACATTTTTTATTGAATAACTTTCCCCATGTTTGCTGCATTTTCCCATATTAAAAGCCATGGAAAAGGTTTTTTTAAAAAATATATTATCACAGCTACTTATTCCACCCCACCCCGAACAATCTCAGCATCCATTTGCTGACAGAAATAGAGCCAAGCAGAGTGGTATGGGCATATTGAAGGAATCACAAGGTTTTCAGGAACACACAAAAAATCTAAACATATTCCAAACGAGCTAACCCCCAGCCATGTAAGGCCCAGTTAGGATTGAGCATGTTCAGTTGACCAAAAAATGAGTGCCAGTTGAAAAACAAATGGAAAACCAGGGAAAGAGGGGTTTTAATTTGTTTTCTCTGGCTCCTAATAGTGTATCCAGGAAAGGTGTGGCTGGCTGGAACCCTGAACAGGAGCGCTCCTGATAAGGACTGACAAGTGCCTATTAACTACCAAGTGCCCATTAACTATCACCACACTGACAGCGGAGTCCTGTACATGTCTATGCAAAAGTAAGCCCCATGCCGCTTAGTAGGTGTGCATAGGATTGCCACTTAAAATACACATGAACATACTCCCTACGTTCACGTATGAAGCTGCCTTGTGCTGGATCATATCATTGGTCCAGCTAATTAAGTATCGTCTACTCTTAACTGGCATGTGCTCGCCAAAGATTCAGGCAGAGAACTCTTTCTCAGCCCTACTGTCTGAGATCCCTGGGATATGCAAATCATGTGTTTGATCATTGAGCTATGGCCACCCATGGACATTGTGGTGGGGCAGCACCATTCAGCTGACTTCCTGAGTTGCTGCAGCTTCCTGGGGAAGAGAGAAGCAGGGAAGCTAGTGTCATGCAAATACACCAGGCCAGAATGGTTCCACTCCAACTTCTTCTTCTGTGCTGACCTCCTCACTGCCTCACCCATCCCTCTAAGCAGCAACTCAGTTGTCAGGAGGTCAATTGAGTGCCACTGCCCCATCATTCTGCCTGCTATTGGTTATGGCCCCAATTCCAGGGGTTTTCATGGCTTATGCGTAAATTTAAATGGCTTGAGGATTGTAAAAGATAAGACAGTAAAATTTTGGTGGGGTTTTGTTAATACTTTTTTCCTTTTTTGTTTTGCCTCTGCCAGAATTTGGCAGTAGCTTCGTTATATGAAACAAAGGAGGGCTTCTCATCTTTTCAGAAAAGGTTTGAGCCATTGTGCTCAAATCGGTTTTAAGAATTGCAGTAAAACAGTAAAATCCCACAAGACACTTTTGGTGACTACAAAGGAGCCATTTTCTAAAGTGCTCTGAAAATCACTTCATTGATGTGACCTATTTTTCCTGTAACAATTTTGTAAGTCCTGAGCACTGAATTTGAACAATTGGCCCAGCTCCATAATGAATGAAGCAGGTTATCTGGAAAATTTCTTCTGGAAAAAGAGGCAAATTTCAGTGCCTAAGGTTGAGCTGAAACTTTGAAGGTGGAGCTAAACGTTATCTCAACATGTGGATATTCCCAAATCTGTGTCAGGAGATGATGGTGAGGGTGAAGAGGGATGCTTGGTCTGTGCCCTCCCCTCTCTTCCTTCATATAGCCCTTTTTCTCTCGGCTGGGTTTGCTTCTAGTTTTGGAGCCTAGCTGGGGAAAACTCAGTAATTAAAAATAAAATAAAATTGTGGCAGGGACTAGCAAAGGAGTCTTGCCTTGGAAGGGTTATACACCCACAAATTGTTCTCTTCAAGCCCGTCTCCCTCATATTGACATTACGTAGGATTGGGAATCCTGCGTTTCCCTTGGAACATCTAGCTCCAGCTTCATTATGTATATCTTAGATCAGGGGTGGCTTCATGGATCACATCCTCCTCAGGATCATTCTCAGTGACCATATTTCACAGATGGGCAACACTGTCCATCTGTCAGTCCTGTGATGTCATTATGATGACACGTGATAGACAGGGGGACAGCCTTGCCAACCTGTAAAAAAAAATCCCTTGTGCAGTTCTGCAAGCTTCCTCCCACCCATTTAAACTCTCAATTAGGAGTTTTAAAGAGGAGCGTGCAAAGACTTTGAAAGGGTTCTGCAAGTCTCCCCACTCTCTCCCCGTAAGCGCCTGAAAGGGGAGTGTGAGGAGACTTGACAGAGGCTTCAAGACATCCCTGTGCTCCCATTCTGAACTCTGAAGGCTGAAATATGAGCTTTCCTTAAGCTAAGGTTACCAGACGTCCCTGTTTCCCGGGGACAGTCCCCGGATTGACAAATCAGTCCCCATACAAAATCCATTAAAGTTGAAAAGTGTCCCCGGATTGATTGAAAAATAATAATCTGGTTACCTTACCTTAAAACTGCCTTTAAATGTGATGACTTCGTTAATGCGCTTTGTAAAAGTACTGTTTGAAACAGCTTGTGCTGCTTCTTTGCTGCAGCAGTGCATGAGACGCTGCCATCCACCCTTCCTGCTTGCTGAAAAGAGAACGGTGAACTGTTTCAAACAGCACTTCTGCAAAGAGCTTTAATTCCTGCTCATCAGCTGAGTGGGGATTCAGTCCTGCTGCCTGGGCTGCACCATCCTGTTCCCTGCTGATAGCAGCAGGTGGGCGTGGCTTGAGGGAAATGGCTTCGCAGGCCATATTGGACACCCTGGTCAGCCAGGATTGGCCCAATGGTGAGAGGGTTCCCACCCCTAGATTATGTGGGATTTGTGGGATTTTAATTCTACCACTGTTGGCTAGTTGCCAAGGAATAAAGGTAAAGGGACCCCTGACCATTAGGTCCAGTCATGGCCGACTCGGGTTGCGGCGCTCATCGTGCTTTATTGGCTGAGGGAGCTGGTGTACAGCTTCTGGGTCATGTGGCCAGCATGACTAAGCCGCTTCTGGCAAACCAGAGCAGCACACGGAAACGCCGTTTACCTTCCCGCCGGAGCAGTACCTATTTATCTACTTGCACTTTTGACATGCTTTTGAACTGCTAGGTTGGCAGGAGCAGGGACTGAGCAACGGGAGCTCACCCCATTGCGGGGATTCGAACCACCGACCTTCTGATCGGCAAGTCCTAGGTTCTGTGGTTTAACCCACAGCGCCACCCGCGTCCCTTTGCCAAGGAATAGCTCTGGACAAATGATGAATGCAGCTTCCTCTCAACTTTGCTTCTAAAGTAATCCCCCAGGTATCCAAGCAAACTCCTTAGATACGCCTGAGCCCCAGGGCTTTCCTTGTTATAAATGCAGCGCTTAACCATAGGAGAAAACCTTTTTATTTTGTGCAAATAGCTGACACTGAATTGCTGCAGTACTTTCCCCTCCGCCTACATTAATTTTTGACCATTTTGATTTTCTTTTCAAAAGATGAGACATTATGCTTGTTGTGTTTTCTCCCTACATGCACTAATGGTTCCTTGCTGTTTTAACCTGTTGCTAGGCCTGTTCCATTCTAACATCTTAGTACTTCTGTTAGCTTACATGTGAAATGCATCACCCAGTTTGTGCTTGAGCTCATTTTATTTTATATTTTAAATTCCTTTTAATTGGTTAATATTTTCAATTTGTTTTGTATTTTTTTTACTAACCTCACTGTATATTTTCAGTTTAACAATTGGCTGCATGCTAATATATATATATATATATATATACACACATATATGTATATTATATATCTCTTGTTATATAATATATATATTATAATTGATTTATTTTTATTTTTAAAGAAAACCCAATCAAGTCTAGCCTGGATTTTGCTCTGATTGTGTTTTGGTTTCTAGTGGTGGGGGCAAGTCTGACACTTAACAACTTAACTTGGTCTCTTTAAAGTCTGACACACAAACAAGCTAAAAAAAAAAAGCAGACTAAGCACATCCGTCAGTTTTTCTTTGCACAAATCAAGTGGTGCTCTCTAGGTGATGGATATGATTGTATAAAGTAGCTTGATTTTATGCTTTTTAAATGTCATTTTTTTATTTTCTCCCCCATTGCTTCCCCTCCCCTTGTTATGCACAAAAGTTGCCCAGCACACCATCAGAAAGTGTGATGACCCTCCCTGAAACCCTGTTCCTGTGGAAAAATCTTGCCAGCAGGTGTTTTTTTGTTTTGTTTTTGTTTTTGTTAATTATTTTTTATTATGTAAATATCTTTTCCCTTTTACCGGGCATATATTGCTCGTAAGTAGTTTTTATTTTATTTCTTTTGCATGCATATATGTAGAAAAATGTCTTGTTCATAATGTGTTTCTGTGGAAGAGAAGAATATATTATTGGAATATTTTTGGTTTGTTTCTCTGTTCTGTCTGTCAGGATAATATTGGACACCGCTTGCTACAGAAGCATGGCTGGAAGCTGGGCCAGGGCTTGGGGAAATCTCTCCAGGGTAAGTAAGAAATCTGATTTGTTTAGAATGCTCATTTTACTTCTGCTTACATTTCTAGATTCCTCCCCTTCCCTCAGCCCTCTGATTGTACCCATTGAGTTTTATGTTTCTCATATTGCACTCAGTTTCTCTTAATACACACAGGTCTAGTATTGGGTTTATTTTGTGAAATATAGTTTTTATTTCACACAGACTGAAAGCAAGGAAGACAGTTGGAGTCAACTTAGAGAAATTTGTACGCTGTGCTCTTGATAGCTGACCATAGTACCACCATGATTTTGGGTTGCAGATGAAGGCACAACCAAAAAACAAAGAAAGAAGAAGATATGAACTGTCTCAACTAGCCAGAAAATGGTTCTTTTGCTGAGATGGTGTGGGTGTGTCCGAGAACAATGTGATTTGAAACTTGAGACAAAGAGGATGTAAAAGACGTTAACTTTAATTTAGTCAGGTGCTTGTTGAGAGGTTAAATGTCTTGATTTGACTAGTGTTTGACAGTTTCTAATTCCTTCCTTTTCCTGTTGTAACCTTTTAATTTGGACTTTAAAAAAATTATTATGAGAGAATAACTGATATGAGAGTTTTACCGCATTTGAGCTCTGGGGTGCTGTGTTGGGTAACCAACTTTTCAATTCCAAACTGGAGACTCCGTGAGTCATTTGCAGAGTGTGATATAGGCCAGCCAGAGGAATAAAGAGACAAGTTTTGTTTTCTTCCTGGAAGCAGAATCCAGGCAGTTGTTGGAACCTAAGAATTACTGCATTGTCAGACTGGTTATTTGGTTTAGCTCACTGTTAGGAGTTCTCTTTTGGTAAGTTCCCTGATGGGAGTATTGCCATCAAACTCCTGATGCTCACTGCCTGGCTATCGTGTGTGTGTGTGTGTGTGTGTGTGTGTGTGTGTGTGTTTGTTCATTTTACGAGGAATCACTATGTGGAATGCACCACAGAGGGTAATGCAGGAATACACTTGTATTCACTTAATTGATCCTTCTATGCAAGCTGATACTCCAGGTCGAGTACATGAACAGTCCAAACAAAGTATTCAGTGCTGTCCTTTATACTTTTTTCTGCAAGCCAAGCCATGAGAACTTTCAATATTCATTTGATGACACACACCATGAAAGGGCCCCTATTCAGATAAAAACGGGGGAGCAGTTCTTCCGGTAGTGCAGTTTACAAGTAAAGTTTAAATTGTGTAAAATGTTAAATGGGGTGTGAAGGGCATAATATGATTTGAGAGGCTAATTTTCTTGAGTTCTGGGGAGAGTGGATCAAGTTTCAAAATAAGTTTGACTTTCATATGCAGAGCTGCAGTTTGATTTAACTGTGTTCCTCAATTTGGTTCCCAGGGCACCATCAGACCCCCACCCCATGCTGCCCAGCAAGCTCTTGCGTCTCTTCCAGTTTTTTTTTCATAACAGTTGGTTGCCAGGGATGTTGGCTGTGGTTTCTTTTTGTCTTTTGTTTTAGTTGGGTGTTTTTGGGTGTTTTCTTTTTGTCTTTTGTTTTAGTTGGGTGTTTTTTTGGTATAGATATTCTGCTTGCTTGCTTTGCTGGGGGTTCGGGGATGGGAGCAGATTCTAAGTCATGGGTAGGCAAACTAAGGCCCGGGGTCCGGATGCCGCCCAATTGCCTTCTCAATCTGGCCCGCGGACGGTCTGGGTATCAGCGTGTTTTTACATGAGTAGAATGTGTCCTTTTATTTAAAATGCATCTCTGCGTTATTTGTGGGGCATAGGAATTCGTTCATCCCCCCAAAAAAATATAGTCCGGCCCCCCACAAGGTCTGGACTGGCCCTCTGTAGAAAAAGTACGCTGACCCCTGTTCTAAGCATCACCAGTTTTTCTTTTGTGAAATGGGTATTTGTATGGTGACATGATGTCCTCATGTGCCCCCAGGCCCAGAAAGACTGGGGACCCCTGATTTAAGCTATTTTCCCATCAAACATTTTCAGCATGGCTTCTTCCTGGACTGCTGCATGCTAAGGTGCAGAATCTTCACATACACATTAACTATATTGCAACCAGCTGTGATGGGCGTGGACTGGATGGGAGGTTGTCTGCTCTTGATGAGGTTACACTCCCTCTGAAGGAGCGGGGACATAGCTCGGGGGTACGTCTGAATCCTTTGCTGTTGCTTGAGGCTCAAGTGGCCTTAGTGGTGCAGAGCACCTTCCCACAGCATTGGCTGGTGGCCCAGCTGTGCCCACCTGGACAGAGATAGTGGTTGTCTATGCTCCAGTAACCTCTAATTAGATTACTGCAACACATACGTAGGGCTGCCTCTGAAGATGGATCAGAAACTTTAGCTGGTGCAGAATTCAGCAGCCAGGTTGCTCACCAGAGCAAGACGGTTTGAGCATTATTACGTTGATCCTGGACCGACTGCGCTGGCTGCCAAATAGTTTCTGGGTCCATTTCAAAGTGCTGGTTTTGACCTATAAAGCCCTAAACAGCTCAGGACTGCAAAATACCTCTCTCCATTTGAACCTATCTAGACCCTGCAACCATCACCTGAGGCCTTTTCTGTGGGGCTCCCCATTTGTGGAATGCTTTCCCCAGGGAATCTTGCCTGGCACCTTCATTGCATATTTTTACGTGCCAGGTGAAACAGATCTTTGGCTGATTAACCAACATTATGTGCCTTTTTAAATGTGTTTTTGGGAGGAGTGTTATTGGTTTGTTGTTTGTTTCGTTACATATTTTTTATTCTTAATTTTCTGTTGTGAACTGCCCTGTGATCTTCGGGTGAAGGGTGGTATACAAATTTAATAAATAATAACAATAATCCTGTGTTGGTATTGTAAGAGAACCAAAGGAGGGTGTTCCAGATTTCATTCTGAAACCTTCAGGGAAGAAGGCAAGAGGCAGAAATCTTGTGACCAAAAGCTGTCACGTGTTCATTCCCTCTTCGCCTTCCATGTTTATAAATGCTAAGCTAGGAGAGATGTCCCTCTGGTATTTTTTTGTATAGGATCTTCTTCTGTGCATGCACGTGCACGTGCACAAACACACACACATATACACATGTGTCATGGCAGGCACCCCACAGTGTGAGAACTGCTGGTTAGCACCATTCTCTACATCAACAAGGGATGCGGGTGGCGCTGTGGGTTAAACCACAGAGCCTAGGACTTGCTGATCAGAAGGTCGGAGGTTCGAATCCCCACAACAGGGTGAGCTCCCGTTGCTTGGTCCCTGCTCCTGCCAACCTAGCAGTTTGAAAGCACGTCAAAGTGCAAGTAGATAAATAGGTACCACTCCAGCGGGAAGGTAAACAGCGCTTCCGTGCGCTGCTCTGGTTCGCCAGAAGCGGCTTAGCCATGCTGGCCACATGACCCAGAAGCTGTACGCCAGCCCCCTCGGCCAGTAAAGCAAGATGAGCGCCACAACCCCAGAGTCTTCCGTGACTGGACCTAATGGTCAGGGGTCCCTTTACCTTTACCTCTACATCATCAAACAAATGAAGTTTTTTTTCCAGATTTCAGTTTTGTGCCTTTCCCCCTGCTATTGAAAGCTCCAGTTGAAATCTATTCTGTTAACTTCCACTATTTATACATCATTGGAGGTGTGAACTGCAGCTCCCTTTGTCATGAAAAGAATATTCTGAGCTCCTGCGGCTGGAGCTGTGCCTAGAAAGCATATTTAAAATTCTGGCATAATGAGGATCAATTGAATTTAGTCCTCTTATCACCACACCCAGCCTCTTGTGGAATGTTGAAAGAGTGAACAGCACTCCCATGGATTCCAGTTGTTGTATGGCCAAGGAATAGCCATTCAAGAGGTGAGGGAAGGGGGCTGCTGCCCGCAGACATTTTTTTCCTCCACCGGTGCATTTTGGGAACTTTCTGCCATTTCCTGCAAGGCTTTGAACAATCTCCTTGTGTGTTTTTTGAATGGCCACTTGTATGAGAAGAATACTCTTGCTGCCTGCTTGTTCATTCAGTCGGCCTGTTCAGCCCAGTCTGTCTCAAAGGCCTGTGTGTAGAGAGGCTTTATAATGGTCAGTAAACAGCACACTGCAGCATCTTTGGACTGCAGCATAGCTGCAGCACCACAACCCCCAGCAAATGGGAGCTAGTTGAGTGGAATGATTGTTAATATTGGTTTGAAATACTGGTTTGAATAATCTATAGACACGCTCTTGAAATAATTACATTCTGTGTCAGCTTCCTACGGTACAATGTATACAGCAGAGCCATTTTATCAAGATGTCTAAAGAGAGATAGCTCTGACTGAAGAATCAAATAGCTTTTCTAAATTCCTTTTGTAAAACAAAACATTGCCACACTGGTGTCTTACGTAAATACAGAGGGTGAGGGGAATCAAATTGGTTTAATCGCAATTATTGCTGTCCTCACCTAGAGTGGTTGGCAGAGAAGTGCTGTCATAGATGCAGCTGGACTGTCTCCTGTCAACTTCCTCCTTCCAGCTCACCCGTATAGCTAGGCCTTCCCGGGTGCAGGTATTTGAGAGTGTGGGATTGTGCTGAATAAGTGTCTCCAGGGAACACTCTGCACATTCCAGAGCACACTTGCAGGAGCAGCATGGGCTGTACATTGCCAATTGCACCAAAGCCCCACATTAGAAATGTTGGTGTAGTTCCTGAAATCCAGTGCATGGTTTGGGTTTTGAAATGAACAAGAGAGGCAGGCTGCAGTTCAGGGTAGCTTGAATCCCCCTCCCCCCCCCAAAAAAAAGAAAAAACCTGTGCATGGTTGCTGGCTTTACACAATCTCCTAGTTAAAGGCAGAGAGCTGAGATGGATGATTATTCAGAGGTTGCCATGGGTATGGCGGTCTTGCAACTCTCATTGGGATTTAGCAGCAGCTACCAATTCTCTGCTAACACAGTATAAACTCTACTTAGATGCACTCCACTGACTTTGATTCTCCTATCTACACATCTGGTTGTCAGAATATCAAGGCTTTTGATACTGATGACAGAGGAATTTAAATGTATTCAATCGTGTGCGGAGAGCTAGGAGGTAAAAATGTAACATTGGCAGCAAAGGACATCCATGATATCTCCATTTCTCCCTCTCCCAAATTAAAATTTGATTCTCGCACACCTCTGTTCTTGTTAAGATTCTGTATATTTTCTGAGTGCTGAAGCTGAAACAAAATCACCTATCAATCAGGAGCAGAGGGAGAGATACCCAAGCACTTCAATTTGGGGTGAAGCTGCACTTCCTATTCAAATACCAGTCTTCTGCTTCCACCTTCATTTTAGCAATTAAATACTCCTCCTGTTCACTGTGTGTAGGTTGTCACTTGAGTGAAGATTAAATTAATGTTCCTCTCCACTCCATGTTGAGCAGACAATGAATTACTATCCCATATTCCTCTGCATTGAATGGGAAATGTCCCCAGTTGAAAAGTGCATTTTGACTAGCTGTATCTGTTCTAGAGGACCAAACTCTCACCTCCGAGGCTGTCTATGCTTGCTTCTTTACCAGTTGCTTCTGGAAAGCTCCAAATGATTGCTGGATTCAGCTGCTACTAGTCAAGTATACAAACTCGTACAATAAACTGGAGGTAAATTGCCAGTGGTAGTAATTATTGGTCTGAAGGCTCCCACAAGTTAGTTAGAGACAGGAAGCCTTCCTACCATTAATGGTGGTGAAAGGCTTTATGTTTTGCAGATGTGCTTGGGAATGCCCAGGTTTCTGGTAGCATCTGTACATCCCCCATATCCAAAGCAGGTGTAGTACACATCATGGTGTTACCCTGCATTCCTTTTTAGCAGCCCGAGTGTGTGCATTTGAAATGGTGATGGTAGCCTGGAGAACTAAGCTGCTGTTGTCTACTGAGTGTACCAACAGAAAGAATGCTTCATATTCCTGTGTGTTTTTCTTAAGGGTGGTACTCCAGATGCATTTTCCTTCCTTTAAATGGAAAGTCTCCTTTTCTCTTTTCATGTTTGGTTATATGTAATGCAATCTTAATTTTGGCTCACTTGCTTCAGGAAATAGCCATAGCAGCTATTTCTGTATTAGTGTGGTGCACTCTATGTGGGGATGCCCTGGAGTCTGATCTGGGAGCTTCAGCTAGTGCAGAATGTTGTGGCTAGACCGGTACTGGGAGCAGGCTACTGCCAACACATGACACTCGTGTTAAAAGACTTGCACTGGCTTCCCATCTGCAACCAGGCCAGGGTCAAGGTTTTTCTACTAGTGTACAGAGCCCTGAATAACTTAGGCTCAGAATGCCTTTCCCTGTATATGCCAAATTGATCACTGAGATCATCTGATGGAGCTTGGTGGTCATCCATGGACCAGAAGTGCAACACATATCAACGAGGTTATGACTTCAGTGTTGTGGGCCCAACTCTGGAACTCCCACCAGAACTCAGGCACTGTCCCTGCTGAATTTCAGGTGACTGGTTAAAATCACTTTACAGTATTTCAGGAAGCATTTGCATCATGAACGCTTCTCTGATGTTGTACAATTTTCTGATGTTCTTTGTTTAAATTTATGGGGTTTAATTTCTTCTAAATTTTGCATATTTTTATTGTTGTAAGCTGCTTTGAGACCTAGATGCTGAAATGCAGGATATAAATTTTAACAGCAACAATGTTTATAGGATGGACTTTTAAACATGGGTCATTTTAAAAGGCTCAGTGAGTTAGGTCAAGAGGGCTTTCATCAGTGTTTTCATGCATGGTCTGGTGAGGAAAAGGACCACTGTTGAACTGCCTCTTGAGAAAATGTTTGTTCTCCATCCTATCCCAGTTAATGGCTGCATCAGATAATAACAAAGTTTGTTTTATTGTTATGTGAACAAGCCATAGGCATGGAGGAGAGAACAAGCTTTTGCTGCGGTTAACCATGGTTTAGTGTTTTATCTGAACCTGGGCAAACTGTGACTAGTCTTAACTATGGATTACTGAAAGAAGCCAATTTAATAAACCATGGCTTAAAATTGGCTTGTTTCAGTAAATGCTTTTTCTGGGTTTAGATAATAAACTGTGATCATTATATTCAACTGCAGCCACTGATTTTGGTCAGTGTTAAGCTAAAATACTCAGTTCTGCTCCTGTAACAGTGTAATGGCAAGTACAATACTGTGCTTAAAAAGTTATTGAATTGCATTAGAGTGGGTGAAACAGTGCTAAGCAACCATTGTTTCCAGACTACTTTCCCCAGATCACTCCACCATTTCCAATGATGGTGGGCAGCTTGGGTAGGCATTGTAAGAGGATGGGTACATTTTCCCTCCAAGCATATTTCAGAGTGGCTTCTTTGTCTTCTTGTGTTATAGTGGTCTATACAAGAACAGTGATTCAACCTTTTCTGAAAAGCAGAATGCAGCCACTTCAGCTGCTTAGCAACACTTTGTCCTTGTTAGTGAAGATGTAGCAAAATGGTTACCTAGAGAGCATAGTATCTTGATTTTGTACAAGTTTAATAGGCAGCTGATTCCCACCCCCAAAGCGGAAAGTGTTGATTATTTGAACTGTATCAGGGCATGGCTCAACCAGAAGTGTTGCTTATGGTTGAGAATGGGCTATGGGTGCCTGAAGTTGTATTCCTAAATGGCAGGCCTTTGCAAAAGGCTGTACACAGACCCTGCTTAGGGTCGTCCTCTGCCAAGGACCACCATTGAAGTGACGTGGCCCTTCAACACTAGACCCATTAGAGGGGACAGGCTTCTTTGCTCCAGAAAGGATGGTTAAGTCAGGTCATGTTCCATTGCTTGGCTCCCTCTGGGCTACTGACCTAGGTTTGCTTGGGGATCACATGACCCCTTCAGAGTCTTCCCACAAGGAAGGCATTTGGTTTCTTTAGAAAGGGCAGATAAATTAATCCTTATTTTCAGCTGGTTGGTTGGGAGGTACAAGTGAGGTCTCTTCTGAAATCATTGTCTTTGAGCTGCTACCCAGTCTCTGCTTCTTCCCATCTTACTATTGTGGCTTTTATTATTTCCCTAAAATGTCCCTTGTCTATGCTTGACTTGTGCCTACAGCATGAATGTCCACTTAGATAATCTGGTTGGTCTAGCTTTTGATAGTGCTACAGATAGGCCAGATAAGATCAGCCCAAACCTGCTCTCTACTACCTTCCAACCTCCAGTGATATAGTTTATTACCAATTAACTCATGTATGAGAGGCATCCAACCTGTTCTGGAGACAGTTGCACTTCTGCTAAAGGACCTGGTTCATAGCTTGGGGGCTCTCCTGGGTCCATTATATCACAGAAGCTACAAATGGCCTTGGTGCTATGTGTCTTTTACGAGCTTTAAGACATATCTGGGTGACTAGCCTATCTTGATGTAGATAACCTGGCTTTTGTGGTCTGTGGTCTAGTAAACGTCTGCCTGGAATTCGTGCAATGTGTTGTTGTGTGTGGAGCTGCTTTTGAACACAGTTTAGAAACTTCAGTTGCTGCAGAATGTAGTGATTAGGTTATTAACAGGGACAGGGCATTCTGACCATATTATGCCAATCCTTGCCTGCTTGTGCTGGCTTCCAGTTTGTTTCCAGGCCCAGTCTGAGTGCTGGTTTTAACCTCTAAACCAGGGTGGTCCCATGGTCAATATCTTTTTTGGGCAGCCCTCGGGAACATTTGACATTCCTCCTGAGCCCTCATACTGCCTTCCCTAACAACAACAACAACAATTTATTATTTGTACCCCACCCATCTGGCTGGGTTTCCCCAGCCACTCTGGGCAGCTTCCACAAAATGTCACACATTAAAAACTTCCCTGAACAGGGCTGCCTTAAGATGTCTTCTGAATGTCAGTTGTTTATCTCTTTGACATCTGATGGGAGGGTGTTCCACAGGGCGGGTGCCATTACCAAGAAGGCCCTCTGCCTGGTTCCCTGTAGCTTTGCTTCTCGCAATGAGGAAACCACCAGAAGGCCCTCAGCGCTGGACCTCAGCGTCCGGGCAGAACAATGGGGGTGGAGACGCTCCTTCAGGTATACTGGGCTGAGGAAAGTGTAGTGTTGGGCTTTGGGAAGGAGGCATGAGGGCTCTGACAGGGACCCAGAGTCCTCCTACCTCCTTCCCAAAGCCTACCTAGCACTTTCCCAGCTTTGGGAACGAGGTGGGAGGGTCTAGGATTCTTTCAGATCTTCATGTCTCCTTCCCAAAGTCCGACACCTTGTTTAGCCGGCTTTGGGAAGCCAGTGGGGGGGCTGGAGGGTCTTCAAATTTTGGGCTTGCTCCTCGCCCCCAGTCGACAAGGCAGTGTGTGGCCCGTGAGTTCTGTATCAAAGTATTCTTGCAGCCCACTTGATGTGAAAATTTGGGCCACCCTGTTATAAACTAAAGCTTACACAGCTTAGGGACCTGTTACCTGATGTAACACTTCTTTGCACTAGGAACTACTCAGGTCTTAAGATCATGCCCTCCTCCTTCTGAGGCGCAAAGGGTGGCAGTGAGAGGGTTTTCAGTGGTGACCCACTGCAGTGGTACCTCACAAGACGAATGCCTCGTAAGACGAAAAACTCACAAGACGAAAGAGTTTTTCGTTTTTTGAGTTGCTTCGCAAGACGAATTTCCCTATGGGCTTGCTTCACAAGACGAAAATGTCTTGCAAGTTTGTTTCCTTTGTCTTGCAAGTTTGTTTCCTTTTTCTTAAAACCGTGCATTCAGGGGGTGCAGTTGCGACTTGACTTCGAGGAGCAACTCATAGCACGCGGCGTGGTAGCCTTTTTTGAGGTTTTTGAAGACTTTGGTGATTTTTGAAGCTTTTCCAAAATCCGTGCTTCGCAAGACGAAAAAATCGCAAGACGAAAAAACTCACAGAACGAATTAAGTTCGTCTTGCGAGGCACCACTGTACTTTGTAGAATGTGTTCCCCAACTCAACTGGCTCATGCCATTCTGACATCTGGTGAAGATCTTTAATTTTCTCCCAGGCTAATAACAATAACAACAATAATCAATCTGTTTCAATATATGTTATTATCTTGTTCCCTATAAATAGACAGTTGGCTTTAATTTGCGTTTACTGATTATTAGGTGTATTATAATCACCTACCGTATAATCAAGATTACATTGACTTGTGTTAACTTTTTATCACCTAGAGGTTACAGTGTTAGGCAACTGACAAGTTGAAAATTATTATATCATATATCATATCATATCATATATCAATAATATAGATGGAACTTTCCTTCCTGTCAAGATGAATGTGGCACAGTGAAGAACAATGTATATGCTTCCATAGTTTAAATATAGGAAGAAATCTAGATGTTTTAGGCCAGGCATTGTTTGAGATGTGTACACCTCAAGGTGAAAGTCCTATGTGAAAAAGGAGAAGTATTCCATTCCTGAAGAGCAAAGAGCTACTTGTGAGGAGCCTGCTATAAGTCAGCCGGATATTTTGTTGTACCTCTTGGCTTATAAAACCAGTTGTGCAGAAAGGAGCGTGACTGGCATATGCTTTCATATCTGGGACCAGATGTTGGAAGACAGCAAGGAGGAGGTAAATTATTCATAGTGAAACCAATGCATGCAATAATAGTTGTACTGGTGCAGGAAAGGAAGGTGGCAGGAATAGACAATGAAAGCAAAAGATCACATGAATATATTCAACAGGAGAACAAAGCAGAAAGAAACAAACTAAAAATGAAGCTAGCTGCATAAATGAGGATTCCCGTATGACCAAGTACTTGTAGCATTTTATTGCCAGCAAGAGAAGGCAGAGATTGCCACACTGGAAGTCAAATTATAGCTTTCATCATAATTGTTCAGGGTTGAGGAACCTTGGCCACCCCCATCCCTGTTTTTATCTGGCCTTTTGCAACTTCCCCATTGTCCTTATGAATATTAATTCTCTGCTTCTTCTGGAAAAGCTGTGCCTGCATTGGCATGGGCCATTGTTAACATGGGGGTAATATTTATGAAAAATTACACTTTTGCCCGTACACTTTTGTGTCTGTGTGCATGGGAAAAGGTGACAGGCCATATTCAGGCTGAGCTATATAACCTGGAAAGTACAGTGGTATCTTGGGTTACAAACACCTCAGGTTACAGACTCTGCTAACCCAGAAGTAGTACCTCGGGTTAAGAACTTTACCTCAGGATGAGAACAGAAATTGTGTGCTGGTGGTGCGGTGACAGCGGGAGGCCCCATTAGCTAAAGTGGTACCTCAGGTTAAGAATGGTTTCAGGTTAAGAACGGACCTCCGGAACAAATTAAGTTCATAACCAGAGGTACCACTGTATATGTGAAGCATCCAAGGACAATGTCTCACTTTTTTTTTCTGAGATCCAGCGCTGATGGCCTTCTGGCGGTTCCCTCATTGCGAGAAGTGAGGTTACAGGGGACCAGAGAGAGGGCCTTGTCAGTAGTGGCACCCGCCCTGTGGAACGCCCTCCCATCAGATGTCAAGGAAATAAGCAGCTATCTTATTTTTAAAAGACATCTGAAGGCAGTCCTGTTTAGAAAATTTTTTAATATTTAATGCTATATTGTTTTTAACACTCAATTGGGAGCCGCCCAGAGTGGCTGGGAAAACTCAGCCAGATGTTGTTGTTTAGTCGTGTCCGACTCTTCGTGACCCCATGGACCAGAGAACGCCAGGCACTCCTGTCTTCCACTGCCTCCCACAGTTTGGTCAAACTCATGCTGGTAGCTTCAAGAACACTATCCAACCATCTCGTCCTCTGTCGTCCCCTTCTCCTTGTGCCCTCCATCTTTCCCAACATCAGGGTCTTTTCCAGGGAGTCTTCTCTTCTCATGAGGTGGCCAAAGTATTGGAGCCTCAGCTTCAGGATCTGTCCTTCCAGTGAGCACTCAGGGCTGATTTCCTTCAGAATGGATAGGTTTGATCTTCTTGCAGTCCATGGGACTCTCAAGAGTCTCCTCCAGCACCAGAATTCTAAAGCATCAATTCTTCAGCGATCAGCCTTCTTTATGGTCCAGCTCTCACTTCCATACATCACTACTGGGAAAACCATAGCTTTAACTATTATAGACCTTTGTTGGCAAGGTGATGTCTCTACTTTTTAAGATGCTGTCTAGGTTTGTCATTGCTTTTCTCCCAAGAAGCAGGCGTCTTTTAATTTCGTGGCTGCTGTCACCATCTGCAGTGTTCATGGAGCCCAAGAAAGTAAAATCTCTCACTACCTCCATTTCTTCCCCTTCTATTTGCCAGGAGGTGATGGGACCAGTGGCCATGATCTTCCTTTTTTTGATGTTGAGCTTCAGACCATATTTTGCGCTCTCCTCTTTCACCCTCAATTTCAGCCAGATGGGTGGGGTATAAATATATTATCATCATCATCATCATCATCTAGTTACAACCCCTGGAGATTGAACCTCTCCCTTGAAAAGACTTTGCTACACTGCAAGAAAAGTCACCCTTTTCAGAAGTTTGAAAGAAGCCCAAGAAGACACTGTTAACACCTTTTTGTTGAAGATAGGTCTACAAGCAGTGGGTTCAGCTAAGGCAAGATGGAGCTGGTGTAGCATGATAGCTAAAGGGTATGAGCTGAGGATTCCCTGAATCACCTTAACCATAAGCTCACCCGACTGCCATCTGTAATCCTCCATAACTCTGACTCGGCAGTGTGGGTGTGACTTAGCCCCAATTCACTTGGCTCCTTTGTTGCATAGTTTTAGGCACCAAGTAAAGATATCTTCTCCCAGGCCTTTGGCTAATTAAACAATTTATGAGCTTTTGAAGTGCGAGGGTGTATTTTACGTGTGTTTGAATGTTATGTATTTTTGTGTTTCCATATTGTAAAACACCCTTTGATCCTTGGATGAAGAGTGCTATAGAAATTTAATTAATAATATTAGTTATTATAATTATTTCTACAACTCTCTGTTCAAAGCATGGGTGCCATCCTGATATTGATGGACTAGATCTCTTATTATCACTGACCATTGGCCATGCTATCCGGGGCTGATAGAAGTTGAAGTCCAATAACATCTGAAGGAAACTAGGATAGCTATCCCTGCAACTAAAAACATTGTAGAAATGCGGAATGTGACTTTTGGGTAGATTTAGTGAAACTTTGTAACTAGGTTTCTAGCAGTTGGAGCAAGTTTCCTTGGTTCCGTAAGAAGTTGGCCGACGCAAACGGGGCATGCTTTAGAATCAGTTCAGCAGGATGCACATATTCACAGACTCTGGATAACCGGTTCCCAAATATTCCCATAAGAGGCTCTTTTGCTCATATGGCTTATTTGTTTTTTAAAATAAAGTATTTTAAATCTGCGATATGCTCATACGTCACTGAAGCAGTTCTGAAACGGTCTGTCTGCACACATCTTTCTGTGCATGCTCATGGCTGAACATCCAGCTTAGCTGCTGTTGAAGGACCATCTAGCAAGACATGTGGAGGTGGAGAAAGGCTGTGTGAAGCCTCTGGGTCAGTCCCAGCAGGTGTCCGTTCTCTGAGTTCTCACATTTCCTTGGGATTTAAAGAAACAGAAGTCACGAAGAGTCAGACACGACTAAACAACAACATAGTTTGGGTTTGCACATAATGCTTAAAAAGGTAAAGGGACCCTGACCATTAAGTCCACTCGCGGATGACTGGGTTTGCGGCGCTCAACTCACTTTACTGGCCGAGGGAGCCAACATTTGTCCACAGACAGTTTTTCTGGGTCATGACTAAGCCGCTTCTGGCACAACGGAACACCGAAACCAGAGCAACACATGGAAACGCCGTTTACCTTCCCGCCGGAGTGGTACCTATTTATCTACTTGCACTGATGTGCTTTCGAACTGCTAGGTGGGCAGGAGCTGGGACTGAACAACGGGAGCTCACCCCGTCACGGGGATTCAAATTGCCAACCTTCTGATCGGCAAGCCCTAGGCTCAGTGCTACCCACGTCCCTGCACATAATGCTAAACTGTGATTAATCAATACTATTAGCACATGATTCCCTTCCCTTTCTCATGGCCATGACAGAGCCAGAGCAAGAGAGGGAGGGCAGAGCACGGGAGCTTGGAGCATACATTGGCTCATCCTTGTAACACTAAACTTAGGCCATTAAGCCTCTGAGATCTCCCTCCCATTAATCATGAGATCACAAATGTTACCCTTCTCCAGTGCTTTTTTTGGGGGGGAGGGGTACACAGGGGTACACATACCCCTAAACATTTTGTGAATCTTTTGTCCATTTGCTGTATTTATTTTTCCCAATTTGAACTATAAAATGGTGGTTTTCTTGAGTCAAAATGAGAGTACCCCCTAAACATTTCTTAAGGGGGAAAAAGCACTGCCCTTCTCCCTGAAAAGTACCTAACAGCTGAAGCAGGAAATCAAACAAACTACAGTGGTGCCTCGGGTTACATACGCTTCAGGTTACATATGCTTCAGGTTACAGACTCCGCTAACCCAGAAATAGTATCTCAGGTTAAGAACTTTGCTTCAGGATGAGAACAGAAATCGTGCTCTGGCGGCAGTGGGAGGCCCCATTAGCTAAAGTGGTGCTTCAGGTTAAGAAGAGTTTCAGGTTAAGAACGGACTTCTGGAACGAATTAAGTACTTAACCTGGAAGGACAGATCGTGAAGCTGAGGCTCCAATACTTTGGCCACCTCATGAGAAGAGAAGACTCCCTGGAAAAGACCCTGATGTTGGGAAAGATGGAGGGCACAAGGAGAAGGGGACGACAGAGGACGAGATGGTTGGATAGTGTCTTCGAAGCTACAAACATGAGTCTGACCAAACTGCGGGAGGCAGTGGAAGACAGGAGTGCCTGGCGTGCTCTGGTCCATGGGGTCACGAAGAGTCGGACACGACTAAACGACTAAACAACAACAACAACAACAACAACACTGTACCGTACTCCTTTCTGTTCCTTTTACAGCTCTGTGTAAGTCTCAAAGCTCTTGAACAGAAAGTGGAGAAGCCAAGAGGATAGAAAGGAAAGGAAAGAGCTCTGGGAGACTGTGCGGAGGAAAACAGAGAAACTAAGGGAAGAAAATGTGCTGCTGCAAGAATCAGGAGAGAGAAGGTGTGCAGGTGCACACACATGTTGGATCCAGTACAATACACACACAATTTTTTTTAGTACAACACTCCTTTTGAAATTGCAAATCCCACCCCACCGCCACTGGCTATCTCCTTTCAGAGCCCCTTCCAACACACATGCTGCTAGCAAAAATGCTTTTTTATTATTTGTGAGCCAAGATGCATATCTGGTTATATGCGTGTATTTTCTATATTAGCACCCCCCCCCAACAATCTGCAGCAGGAAAGGACTTTTGTCAGGCTCAGACATCCATTCCCAACTCTTTATCCCCTGACTAAGAATTATAGTATCCTGCAGGATCAGTGCCTTAGACTCCTTCACTTGGTGCTCAGACCAGTGCGGGGCAAATCATAGTGTCCCTGGACCTCAGGTGTTTGCATGATGTCACTGGTCTTGCCTGGAGCAAAGAGAGAGAGGGATTTCTGCAACTCAGGGCTTTGCTACACAGCATACAGTGCATTGGTCCTTACTGCACAGCAACTGAAAACATAGGCCTTTGGTTGATCTTATTGACATCCAACACCCTTTTAGAATGTGGCTTTTTGGGGGGGTGGGTATTGCTTTTGGTTTGATTTTATATGTTGTGGTCTTGTTATGAACCGCCCTGAGACCTCCAGGTATAGGGCAGTGTATGAGTTGAATGAATAAATAAATAAATAAATAATAGCCCTGCTCCTTTTTTCTAATGCAAAGTTTTAATGTTCAAAAAGCACTTCTGTTTCTTTAAATCCCAAGGAAATGTGAGAGCTCAGAGAACGGACACCTGCTGGGACTGACCCAGAGGCTTCACACAGCCTGCTTTCTTTTTCCACCTCCACATGTCTTGCTAGATTATCTTTCAGATATTTGCAAAGCTTAAGGCAGGTGCTGTGTGAGGAATGCAACTTGGAGTTCCTCCTTTTTTTAAAAAAAAAAAGGTTAAGCATGTGTTTCTGTCACGGGTGTGCAGATGGCATGGGGTGCATGTGGAGTATTTAAGCTGTAGAATATCAAGCCGTAAAGATACCATGTACATTGTTTAAAAAGCTATCTCGGTTTTCATCTTAAAAGGGGTTGGTATTTGGACAGGAGCAACTTCTTCTGCAGGCTAGTAGTTTCCCTTCTTGCCCTAAGAATCAGTAATCCCCTTCCCTTTTCCCAAGCTGCTATGTCAGAACTGCCAAACAACTTGACTAAAGAGAAGAGAACATGACAGAATCTTCTATAGTCTTTGATTTCCCCCCACCCCAGAAGAGAAATAAGGAAGAGAGGGAGGGAGAGGAATGCAATACAGATGGTAGTAGCCTATTTAGTCAGTAGAAAATAAAATGTAATGTGTTTTTATTTCAGCTGCTTTGGGGACCCTTTTTAAGGCCCCCAAAGTGACGCACACATATTTATTCAAATGAATTTTATTTATAGAACTTGGATGATGTGGAAATTTGTTGGCAAGATACTTGAAGGGATTTTGAGGCTTAAGCAATGGCAAATGGGAAAGGGGCTTAGACGATAAAGGGGGAGTTGACAAGGGAAGATTGGTGCTTGTGCTGTTGAAAGGATTTTGGCAGGCAGTACGTGGAAATATTGCTTGAATGATGAGGGCCGGGATATTTCTAAACACGCTCTCTGCTATTGGTGATGCAAAAATATGTGTGTTGCCTCTGGACATATTTATTAAGTGAGCATTTTGACCTTCTGGCTCATCTGAAATTTAACATCTCTAGCCTAAAGGCAACTCATTGTCTGGCCAGCACCTTGAGGGGAAAGGAAGACAGCCTGGGTATTTCATTATAAGCAGCTCTGAGCTCCTTGGAAAAATGTGTCCCCAAAGAAGGCATGAACGCACCATCTGCTTTCCTCTCCCCTTCCATTTTGCTACGTGAGATCTTGCCAAGCATTGCTCACATCTTAGAAGTTAAGCGTTTTTAAGAACAACTTATTCTTCTTACAAATAAGACTGAAATGATCTCTTTCACACATAAATGGAAGAAGTTGTTAACAGCTTTTACCTCTTAATTCCTTTGCCTGAATCAATCAGTTCATGTGCTGTATTGGAGAGCTTGCTGTTAGTGATGGGGTCAGTCTGCAGCATCCCTCCTAATGAAGGGAATCTCCTTCCAAGTGGTACCTGTTAGAGTCAGGTGCTCCATTTCATAGAAGTTGGAATGGATTCTGAGGATCACCCAGTCCAACTTGAATATGCAGCTGTATCATACAGGTATCGAAACTGCAACCTTAGTGTTATCAGCACCACACTCCAACCAACTGAGCTACCCTTAGGACATGAAGCACCACTCTATTTCGTAACACTGCAGCCCTGGAAATACTTTGCCTCACTATAACAAGAAGTATAGATTCTGCTTTTTCAGAAAGGTGATTCTGGAACCAGGGGGAAACAAACCATTCAACTGTCTGCTAATTAGGGAAAGGCAGATAAAAGTTATTGGATGATGCAGATCACGTTCGATCACATTTCATTCTGGTTTCTGGGCCCAGAGACTGAGACTGCATTGGTGGACAGCCTGTGCTGGACTAGGGAGTACACCTATGTTCTCTTGGACCTTTCAGGCCATCAGCCATGATATTTTTCAGGATTACCTGGCCAGTCAGGTGCTGGGGAGGGCAGTGATTTGTGCTGTTTCTGGTCCTTCTTGGAGTGCAGGTTTCAGAAGGCGGTCCTTGGCCATTGGGTTGTCATGTTCCCCGTCTTCCATCCTGTTTGTCATTGGAATGAAACAACGGGGAGGGGGATTGTCCAGAGAATGAGAGTGTGGGGTTGCTTGTATGTGGATGACATATAACTCAAACACTGGGATCTTCTATGAAGGCAGTTGAAACCCTAAACTGGTGCCTGGGAGCAAGGTGTAGTCTAACAACCTGAAAACCCAAGCAAGACAAGGTTATCTTGGTCAGCGAGAAAGATTGTGTGTTTGACCTGTTTTTGGAGGGGAAGCACTCCCTTCGAAGGGCTCAGGTTTGCAATTTGAAGGTGCTTCTGAGCCCGGCTTTTCTCCTTGGCTCCATTTGGAGTCAGAAGTGCTTCTGCATAGCTTAAGACAGTGTACCATTATTGGCCTTTTCCTGGAGAAGGCAGATACAGCCACTGTCACACATTTGCTCACGTTCAGCTTAGACAACTGAAGTTTGTCTCAGAACTGGAAGCTGATGCAGAATCTTGCTCCTAAGGTGCTGATGAGGCCTCCCATTCAGAGCATGATATTTTAACACGCTTTGGTCTATACTGGTTCCTGGTTTATTTCTGAGACCAATTTTTAAAGTGCTGGTTATCACCTTCAAAACCAATAAATGGTTTGTGTCCAGGGTGCATTGAAAGACATACTCCCTTATTATCTGGCTTTTTGTTGTAGATGCTTGATGTCTCTTCTGTAATTTATTTCTATTTATTTTTTGCAGTTTATTTCATTCAGTTTTTTGTCTTAAAATAACTTAAAATAATAATGATGTAAGCAGCTCTTGGAGGACATTTTTTTTTGCCCCCAAAACACCACATAAATTTTAATGTAATTGAATAAATTGTGCTTCAGTTTGGCAGTGTAATTAATACATTTAGTGACAGGTGTGCAGAGTTGACAGCCTTTGCCCTTATATTTGAATTCTGGAAAGGAAAGGATGATTTTACATTGGGGTCTGGAGCAGGGGCCATAGTGGATGTATTTCCAGGAAGTTCTCTAACGTTCTTACAAGAAAACTGCTACAGCTAGCTGTGTTCTTGTTTTGTGACACATGTTCTGAGTCTATCCAGATTCTCAAGTTGCCATAGCGGCTAACTAGAGAATTGGATCAGTTTAATTTATTCTCTCATGCATTGTTTTCCCAGTATAAATCAGCCACCTCTCCCCTCCTGGCCTGCTGGTCCTGCTGGGAAATGCATACAATCAACTGTGATATTGGTGTGGGTGGCGGGAAAATTTAACTCTCCGCCCCCCACTCTGTCCGTCGTTCATCATTCTTATGAAGTGTCCCACACTCCCCTGGCTGAACAACTTAACAAGTTGGAAAATTAGATCTTCCACATCTCATTTAACTTGCCCCTTAAGTGGCAAATGTCATCCAGGTGGAAACATGTGATTGAATGCTTCATACCCCCCCCCCCCCAACATGCCCTCACCATAGAAAACTAACATGTCAGGGAAAATAAGTTGCAACATATAATCTTTTCACTGACATACTAGTTTTTCCTTTTGTGAAGTAATAGTTTGCCCCCCATTCTGCAAGACTTCATGCAGGGGGGCACGAAGCCAGGCCCCTCTTCTTCCAGCACCAGTCTAGATACTAAATGGCGCCATCCCATAGATTAAGAGGCGCCATGTTTCAGACCTTCACCGTAAAGCTTATTGGGGACCTAGACTAGCCTTTCTCAACCTTTGATGCCCAGATGATTGTGGACTACAGCTCCCATCATCCCTAGCCAGCAGGACCAGTGGTCAGGGATGATGGGAGTTGTAGT
The DNA here is from genome assembly GCF_951804945.1 of Podarcis cretensis. NCBI lineage: Eukaryota > Metazoa > Chordata > Lepidosauria > Squamata > Lacertidae > Podarcis > Podarcis cretensis. The sequence goes on from NC_137182.1 coordinate 15,420,237, forward strand.
CGAACAACATCAGGGGACATGTTTTCGTTGTCAATTTACAAAAAAAAAAAAAACCTTTATAAACCAGAGTTGCAGCTTGTTCCCAGTTTCAAGAAGGGTGGGGCGGGCGGGCAGGAAGTCTTAGGCGCCACTTTCATTCCTTCCCCCTACACATCCCCCCTGCCCCATAGGCCTGTTTTCTGTCCCTGACAGTTTCCTGCCTAACAAATGGTGTTTCTTTTTTACAGCATAATGATCCGGGACTTGTTGTGGTGATGGTAAACTTAGTGGTAATTTTTAATTTTCAGACTGAATTTACTTCTTTTTTTGTCATCAGAGCACCAAATATGTTAGGCTTACTTTTCTCTGTTGTAGCCTTCATCTTTTCTGCTTGGTCTTTTCATTTCCCTTTTTTTCCTTTCCATTTCTTCATGCACTCTTTCGTGTCTGATCCTTGTTCATTGAGGGGTTAATGCTCAGAAGGGATGTTTGTGTTAGAGCTGCCAAAAATTTGTGGAGAATCACTTCAAATATCAAATTTCTAATATTGTCCAAACTTGATTTCCCGCCTCCCTTCTCCCAACATGTGGTGGGTGTTGTTAGCAGTTGCTACGGCAATTTTCTAGCTAATTGAAAAACTAAAAACTTTGACTGCCTTAGAAAGCAAAAGTACTGATGCATTCTTCATATTATGAAGGAGCCTGCCACAATCACAAACTTGGATACAACAATCACAACTCTTGAAGAAAACAAAACAAACATTTTGGGGGGTAGGGAAATGTGTATAGTTTTTAATAAGCTATCATGAATTTGGTCCTTTTGCTCAAAATTGCAGTCACTGCTTCTTATACCATTGGGCATAAAATCCCCTCCCCACCCCCACCCCTTTTTACTGAAAATGTGCTTATACCTATATAAAAGCTACATTGGTGGAAAATGCTATTGGAGAGACCAGTTTTTCTAGATTTGAATCTTTCAGCCCCACATTCCAAATTATAAATAAATTGAAAATGGTTCTTCTGTGTAAGACACTTGTTTGGTTTGGAACCATGCTGATATTCATTCCCAAGTTAAATTTATGTCTGGGAGAGTTTGGAATTGGTTTGTCTTTGTTTTGATGGCACTTCAAGTGCAAAGAACTCTTCAATAAAAAAACCCTCACAATGATCTTGTGAGGAAGTCCACAATTCATACTGCAGAGATAGGGAGCAGAGGCAAGGCCACCCGAGTCCTTTGACAGAGGTGAGATGTGAACCCAGGTCTCTTAAGTGCAGCCCTCTGTCAGCTGGACTACACTAGCTCTCAAAAGTCAAGTCAAAAGGTGTTGATAGCCAACTTTTTGAGACATGGGTTCTCTAAAGCAATACCTCTTGTGCCATGTGGATTGGTTTTGACAATCTGGTCTCCTTATTTTGGCACAACTCAAGCTTGGACATCTTTTGGCCCAAGGGTATAATAATATGTGTATTTGTGTGTATAACAAAGAGAGTATATTATTGACACCGATCCCCCCAAGACAGATAATAAGGGAAGTAAACGTTCTGTTTTTTCACTCAAGGTATGCACCGGATAAGGTAAGTAACTCCTTTTTTCCAGTGGCCTTACATCACAACTCACAGCGCATGTTGTGATGTAAAAATAAACACCCCCCCCCCCAAAGGCTGTGATAGTCAAAGTGCTCGTCTGCCCCATTTTGCTTTGTTTGGCTGGTTATGAGTGAATTAAAAATACGTACGGAATCTTCAGCATAGTTTGATTAGTTTCAAAGTCAGTTTTCTTCGCAACTAGTCCTTTTCACAGCTTACAAGTAAAGAATAGGACACCCGGAGTGGCAGAATCCAGGAGGCCCATTTTTTGGTTGAAAGTCTTAAAGCTTAACATTTCAGAGGGAAGAATTCTATCTTCCTATTCAGTATTTTGTTTGTAAAGCTAGACTTGCTGGGCATTAATGCATTTTTATTAACTAGAACATTTCTGATCTTCAGCCAAGATCATTCAGGAATACCTAGTATTCTGTTTCATCACCTGAATCTCTCTTTTGTGTTCTTCCTCCATGCCCAGAATTATTTTATCTTCCAGTGTGAGGGTGTTTGATCTCACTGTAAAGTTGCTAGAATATCTGGGCTAAGAGCTGCCGGCAGCAAGGGCTAAAAGCAGAACAGGTCTGGCGCCCGAAATATGCGGGCTTGTGATTGTAAGCTGTGAGAATGGCTTGTGTTTGGTTCTCTGTAGCTTTCTGGTCTCTGCACTCCAAGGCAAGATCTCTAACCAACCCAAACCCAATGTGTACAAAGCGACTCACCAGAGGCTGATCATTCTCCCCACCCCACCCAACACACCCCTAACCGGTTTTCTTCTCTTGCAGGAAGGACAGATCCCATCCCGATTGTCGTCAAATATGATGTCATGGGCATGGGACGGATGGAAATGGAGGTAAGTGATCTACCATTCAGTGTACAGTATGTGTTGTTGTTGTTTAATCGTTTAGTCGTGCCCGACTCTTCGTGACCCCATGGACCAGAGCACGCCAGGCACTCCTGTCTTCCACTGCCTCCCGCACTTTGGTCAAACTCATGCTGGTAGCTCATGCTGTCCAACCATCTCGTCCTCTGTTGTCTCCTTCTCCCCTCCATCTTTCCCAACACGAGGGTCTTTTCCAGGGAGTCTTCTCTTCTCATGAGGTGGCCAAAGTATTGGATCCTCAGCTTTAGGATCTGTCCTTCCAGTGAGCACTCAGGGCTGATTTCCTGAAGAATGGATAGGTTTGATCTTCTTACAGTCCATGGGACTCTCAAGAGTCTCCTCCAGCACCATAATTCAAAAGCATCAGTTCTTTGGCGATCAGCCTCCTTTATGGTCCAGCTCTCACTTCCATACATCACTACTGGGAAAACCATAGCTTTAACTACACGGACCTTTGTTGGCAAGGAAGGCTATAGAGATGCTTTATACAATAATAAAAATGCAGTGCCTCTGTACATATGGAGCTCCTTGGGGGAGGGGGGTGCTTTTTGAAGATTTTGAATATCTTGAATGACTTGACATTGATAACACAGACTCCTCTCTCCTCCTCCTCCACTTTTCTTTTCCTGGAAAGAAAGTTGTATATTAGCCTTCAATCAGCAGATTAAAATTTTAATTGAACATTTAACAAACATATTAATTGGGTCTGTTACTATTCTTGTGCACAAAAGTTTGCTTATCCCCTAAAAAGTACAAATCTGCCCCACACTTGTGCCGTGGGAAAGGTTGCTCAGTTAACGCTGTTGATGATGTGAGCAAAACTCGCCAAATTTAGGAAAGTAAACTAATGAACTGATGAACTATAATCATGTCGGAAGAATGCAGCATATTTTGATTGCTGATCACACTGGAGAAGTAGTGGTGACTTCTCTGCTTCGTAGCTGATGCCAAACATCCTACCCCAGAAGTTCCCAAACTGTGGTCCGCAAGCTTCACTCTGGTAGTCCATGACATGTGTGCAAAACTATAATTAAAAATCATACAGTCTCTAGCACAGTGCCTTACAATTGCTACAGTTGTCTTCTCAAAATATGAGCCGGGGCCATCCATTGGAATTGCCGGCAGATTCATAGAAATTCAGAAGTACGTGGCGTCAATTTCTGCTAGGTGTGGTGAATGCTGTTCATTTAGAAGGCTTTAAAAGGGACCAGACAGATAGATGGTGGTTTCATTCTGCTGCTATTTTTAGTAGCTATCAGTTATAAAAATTAAATTTGGGATTTCCAAAAGTTCAGAGTCAGTATAGTCAGGAAGGGACTCTAGCTTTGTGTGCTGAAGTTTCCAGGATCTCTTCTTGGCACCTCCAGTTAAAAGGCTCTCCAGTACTAGGAAAAATTTCTGCCTGAGACCTCAGAGAATCTCTGTCAACCAAAGTAGACAGAATAGGCTCTGAATAAGACAATGCAGTCATTTCTTAGACTGGTTTGGCATAAATTTTGAATGCTGCTTTCTTTTTTAGGGATTAAACTTTGCAGTATTGTGGGGGGAACTGTCCTCTTTTCTTTTCTTTTCTTTTCTTTTCTTTTCTTTTCTTTTCTTTTCTTTTTCTTTCTTTTTTGATCCTATTGAAACCTTAATGTCAGGCTCCTAGTTTTGTGCATAGGTAAAGGTAAAGGGACCCCTGACCATCAGGTCCAGTCATGACTGACTCTGGGGTTGCGGCACTCATCTCGCTTTATTGGCCGAGGGAGCCGACGTACAGCTTCCAGGTCATGTGGCCAAGATGACTAAGCCGCTTCTGGCGAACCAGAGCAGTGCATGGAAATGCTGTTTACCTTCCTGCCTGAGCTGTACCTATTTATCTACTTGCACTTTGACGTGCTTTCGAACTGCTAGGTTGGCAGGAGCAGGGGCCAAGCAACGGGAGCTCACCCCGTCGCAGGGATTCAAACCGCCAACCTTCGGCAAGCCCTAGGCTCTGTGGTTTAACTAACAGCGCCACCCACATCCAAGTTTTGTTCATAAATCTTGCTAAATCAAATAAATAAAACTAATTTCCTTGAAACAAAAATCTATTACTTAGAATCTGGTGTCCCTACTGGGGGTTCGCCAGCATGAAAATATTAGCTAATTGTTTTGTGTTTTGTTCTCACTGTGGGGACGAGCAGACTCACATTGGAGAGGAATCAGTTGCATGTTTGCTACATGTGACGTTTTCTTGACTGGTTGGGTAATGCTCAATGTGCATGCATGGCTGACTGATCTCTCTCTCTGCTTTTGTTGATTAGCTTGATTATGCCGAAGACGCCACAGAACGGAGGCGGGTCTTGGAAGTGGAGAAGGAAGACACCGAAGAACTGAGACAGAAGTACAAGGTACCCCAATGAATTCCCTCTGCTGTGCATGAAACGTCTTTGTGCGGACTCATTTGGTCACACATGCACAAGACATGAACTTTATAAACCAGTCAAGGGACAGGATCCATCAGTGAACCATTGACTGGTTGCTGAAGTTCTTGCAAAGGCACTGTACTAGCAGAATGCGTTTCAGGTCCACCCAGTTTCAACTATTAAACTTAATTGCCAATTCCTTCTGGAAAGCCTTCCAGTGGCCCTAGATCACATGGCTGATGGCACAAGCCAGAGCCTGTGCTTCCCTTCAGTTCTTCAGTCGCAGGTAACTGACAGATTTTCACGTACTTCGGAAGGGAACAAACTCCCTGCAGCTGTTCCTTCTCTGGCCGATAAATGGGGCCGGGTTGGTCTCCCCTTGCCATGATGATCTTTCCTGGTAGCAAGAGGTGCAGCCTCAGGGACCCTTTGTGCCTGGCCAGTGGTAGAGGCCTCTTGGATTCTGCATTCCTATGGCAACTAGCGGCTTAAAAAACCAGTACAGTGGTACCTCCGATTGCGGATGGGATCCGTTCCGGAGGTCCGGTCGGATCCAGAGGTTTCCGCAACCTGAGGACCGCTTCTGTGCATGCACACGCAGCAAAACCCTGTAAAATACTTCTGGGTTTGCTGCTTTCGCATCCCAAAGTTTACGCATCCAGAGGGTTACGTAACCAGAAGTACTACTGTATAGCCTAGCAGTGAGTTGAAAAGTAGCGGCTAAATAGACTGTTGGCAGTAGGCCTTTTTTAATGCTTTCTAGACCTTTCCTGACCATTTTGTTGTTGTTGCGCTAGTTAAACAAAGTGTAATAGACTCTGTCTGCTGTTACAGGATTATGTGGACAAAGAAAAGGCAATTGCCAAGGCCCTTGAGGACCTTCGAGCCAATTTTTACTGTGAGCTCTGTGATAAGCAGTACCAGAAGCATCAAGAGTTTGACAACCACATCAATTCCTATGACCACGCCCACAAACAGGTAAATGGGCAGCCTATTGTCTGATGTGGTTTGATCATCTTCTTGTGGGGAGAGGCAGTAGTTTTATCCATACAGTGACTTTATTTTCTGTTGTCTGCTTTGCCGTCATCTTCCCCACAGCCTGCCTTGATGCCCCATGGTTTAGTGAATGATTGCAGCTGAACTTAATCCTAGCATCAAGTGTTAATTTTTTGTCCTGGCTTGGAAGGAAATTAAGACAGCACCTGTTTTGGACTTTGGTAGTAGGTTATTAGCTTAAAGTTGGGGAGGGGGGAGAGGATTTAGAGTTATGGAAATTGATATAGTTATAAATAGTTATAGATTTTGTGTAAATATGTCAGGCTTGAAGGCTTTCACATCTAATGTAGGAGGTAAACAGTTGGAAGCTTTTGATAATGTAGAATGGACAACATGACACAATAGAATGAAAGCTCATTAGATCATTAGTGCCATTTTGATATTTTTGGCAAACTGTAACAGGCAGAATGATCCTTATTTACTGGCCAGGTCTTTTAAATCATGTTTGCCTGATTTTTGCATTAGATATAAAGTGTAAAAAGCAGGTGAAGGGGCTCAAGTTTCCTTTGAAACTCCTCTGACCTGTGTAAACCTAAATGTGAGACTGTAGAAGACTGTGATCTCACTTTGTGGAGTGATCTGAATTCTGGGCATGCTCAGAAGCATTCATGTTCTAAGGCTAGGATTATTAACATGAGGCCCATGAGATCACTGACACCCTTGAGAGCTTGACCTGGTGCCCATGAGGCCTCTGAGAGTCTTTCCTATTTCCTCTTTCAACTCCTTGTGTTTCTCAAAGTTCAGTTTGGCATTTGAGCAGCAGAGAGCAGAGCAACAGAGATGTTAGAAGGGAAAGGAGGAAGAAAACAGAGGTGCAAGGAAAGATAAGGTGTGGTGCCAAGGGGGGTAGATGAGGGGGGGAGAATAAATTTGTGCGAGAGAAGGCATGTGCAGGGATTCACCCATGCCTGTGTCAGATTCAGAAAAATGGGCCTTCTTAGAATTGCGTGTTTTCTTCATGTTTCCTCTTCCCCCAACAATCATCAAATTGCAGGTCATGCCTGCCTCCATTGACTAAACTGTGAAAATTATACATTCAGTTCTTTTTACTGTGCAGTTTGCTACGGTGCAGTTTGCTACTAGAAGCTTTAATTTAGTGGGGTTTAAGGGGACGCTGTGTAAAATCAGACATACGCAAGTGGATCTGTTTTTGATTCTGTTAGATCTCATATTTACCTGGACACCTTGGAATAGTAGAGAGACCCACATGCATGTACCTTTGCTCTTTCTGTTTGTCTAGCAGAGGGAAAGGGATGGAGAGGTGGCAGGGTGGTGCTCACAACACTCTCTCACATGGGCCCAAAAAGGTTGGCAACCCCTACTTATGTCAGTGCAATCAGGTCCCAAAATTGAGGCTTGGGGAGTGGGGTGATACTTCAATCAACCTGACCTCGTTGCTTTTATTGTTTTGTTGTTTTCTGTGGTTTTGAAGTGTTACAGCTTTTAATTCAATATTGATTTTGCGTAGGCTTTAACTTCTGTTAGCTGCTTTGAATTTCAATAAAGGAGGGGGATAATATTCATAAAATAGGTGCTTCAGGTTTGAAAATTCAGATTTTAAAAAAACACATAAACAGTAGTTCTTGGGAATAGACAGGCATTGGAGAAAACGGCTAAAATTGCCAATAAGGTTGGAGCCAGCAAGTACTGTGTGTGTATTGGTAGGAAACCTTGTAAAGTGAGAGTAGGACACAGTCCTGCTTAATCAACCCATATTAGTCCTGGTGGCAGCATCACCCTTCTGTTGTGGAGTGAGAGAGAAGCCCCTCAAGTCATTTGGGGCAAAATTAAACAGATGTCACATGAAAACAGGAAATGAGGTTGTAAACCTATTTTGCCAACAAATATGCTAACTGCTGAAAGCACACTTTGAGTTGTATCAGAATTCTTGAAGCTTAGAAGCACAGAGCATAACCATTAAAAAATGAAATCATGGTGGTTATGTATGTTGTTGTTGTTTAGTCGTTTAGTCGTGTCCGACTCTTTGTGACCCCATGGACCAGAGAACGCCAGGCACTCCTGTCCTCCACTGCCCCCCGCAGCTTGGTCAGACTCATGCTGGTAACCTCGAAAACACTATCCAACCATCTCGTCCTCTGTCGCCCCCTTCTCCTTGTGCCCTCCATCTTTCCCAACATCAGGGTCTTCTCCAGGGAGTCTTCTCTTCTCATGAGGTGGCCAAAGTACTGGAGCCTCAGCTTCACGATCTGTCCTTCCAGTGAGCACTCAGGGCTGATTTCCTTCAGAATGGAGAGGTTTGATCTTCTTGCAGTCCATGGGACTCTCAAGAGTCTCCTCCAGCACCATAATTCAAAAGCATCAATTCTTCAGCGATCAGCCTTCTTTATGGTCCAGCTCTCACTTCCATACATCACTACTGGGAAAACCATAGCTTTAACTATACGGAGCTTTGTTGGCAAGGTGATGTCTCTACTTCTCAAGATGCTGTCTAGGCCTGTCATTGCCCTTCTCCCAAGAAGCAGGCGTCTTTTAATTTCGTGGCTGCTGTCACCATCTGCAGTGATCATGGAGCCCAAGAAAGTAAAATCTCTCACTGCCTCCATTTCTTCCCCTTCTATTTGCCAGGAGGTGATGGGACCAGTAGCCATGATCTTCGTTTTTTTGATGTTGAGCTTCAGACCATATTTTGCACTCTCCTCTTTCACCCTCAATAAAAGGTTATGTATGTTAGTATAAGCCTAATCTTTAGAGTACCAGAAAGTGTTCCAACTAGGGACTGTTCATTGGAGAGATTGTGTCTGGAAATCAGGAAACTCAGTGTCTACCTTTTGCTTTTTTTCACAGTTCAAGAAGGAAAGCATTTGTGCTTCAAGGCATTTTTGCTTCACACCTTAAAATAGAGCAGGGATGAGGAACCTCAAGCCCACAGGCTTACTGAGGACTATCAGACCATACCTGTCATTCACCTGATGTCATATAAAATGTCAGGTGTGGAGCAGGGAAATACCTGGCTCAGCTAAAAGGGGAAGGGGCTTATCAGCGGTGCCTTTCTAAGCCCCTTTTCAAATCATTGGCTCAAGATCATGCTTTGAAATGAGTTTCTGAAGGCCCTTGTGAATTGAAGTCACCTAATATAATAGGGATGTCAGTTGATAGGCAAGTGGGTGACTTAACCCACCAGTCAGACATGGACTGTGAGGAAGGTGGAAGCTACTGATTTGGCCCTCCTGCCTGATCCAGTCCCCACCCCTGAAATAGAGAGAAGCAGCTTCACTTGTCCTTTTGTTAGCTGAGCTGAAGATTGGTTCGAAAGCATGCTAGGTCAAAAGGTGAATTCAGGTCAGTGAGAGGATTTGTTAATTCACTCCCTCTCTAAGTTGCTCATGGCTTACATTTTTCATCTCTTCCTCTAGCCATGTGCATCCTCCCCCTCTCCCCCCCACCATGATCTGTGCCAAGATTTAATTTGAACTGCAGCATTTCACCAGCGTTCGGTTGGAGATCTGCTGCAGCAGAACCTTTTTTTCATGACCCTGCAAGTAGTCCACTTCAGCAGTGGATGTCAGCCAACAACCTCTTAGCTTCACCTTCGCCTGTGGAAGGAATGCATGGTCACTTATATACACACACTTAACTTTGGGATTCATTGTTGATGAATCTGTCAAGGAAGCCAAGTCGAGCACCTGAGCAAATCCCCTCTTGGAACATGAAGAAATGACTTTGGTTATTAGTGAGTTAAGCTGACCTTGTGTTTGAAATAAATCAAGCACAGGCAATTTAGATGTTGCTCCTATGTGGCTTGCTAGCTTGCCTTCACAACAACACTGGGGGGGGGTGGAAATAGAAAAGGAATCTACATTAATATACCTTGATTAGGGAAGCTTATAGCATGTTAGAAAGCTTCCCTCTTGATGTATTTCCTCCTTCTACTTCCCTTAGCTGCTTTTCCTTCCCTAGTCCCCTGTGGCTCTTGAGATTCTTTTTTTAGAATTATTTTTATTAGATAAGGGCTTTCAAAAAATTGTCAATTTACTTGCAGTCCTTTTGCTCTAACTGCATTCCTGCCAGCTCACTTGGATTTTCACACTCAGCTTTCCTCTCCATTCCCATCCCACTATTCTTCCCATGCCCCTTGAACCCACACTACCTTACTTCATTGCTCCTTCACTGATAGTGTTCCTTCCCCTAAACATGGCATCGTTATCCATGTCACTGTCACCCCCCCCCGAAAAGTCATGACCAGGTAGAGAAGACATGGTTGTTACTCTTCAGGAAGGAATTAAACTTCAGGAATGGCATCTTCAGCTATTTGAGCTGTTCAGCACTAGTACAAGCTGCCCAAGGAGACCTTGGAATTTTCTTTATTTGAAGTTTAAAGAAAGGCATGAGTGTGGTAAAGGTGGTTAAAGACAGGACCCTCTAGTGATGAGGATTGTGTATTGGAACCACCTGGTCCCAGTTTGCTGTTCTCATGGTGACAGGCTGGGAGCCAGATTGTAGTGCATTTTTTCCTGTGGTCTCTCAAAATAATGGAGCGTAAAAACAACTACACTTTGCACCTACTTATTCGTCACTGAATTGCTGTTATTTAAAATTAACTCAAGCTGTAGGTTGGGATCCTTCCTTTTGGAGGAGCATAGGACAGTTTTAGGAGAGTACTTGGTGCTTGGACTGTAAGAATGATCTGATGGAACAGAAAGTTGAGTAGCGACCGGGGTTCCTCTTTCTGTGTTGCACCCCTACAATGGGAAAACACTGCATGTTACCACTGGGGGAAGAAACTGCTTAATTTTACTCATTCAGGCCAGTGTCCAGAGCATCCAGACCTCTTGCTCGAGGGAGTGGGGTTTTTGGGAAGGAAATAGAAGCAATCCTGCTCAAAGAATCTTTCATTCACCCATTTTTAAACCATGTTGAGAAGAGGACTCTACAGGGATGCTGGCTTGGTACCAGTTCTGGACTGTCAATGCCTTCATTCGTTCCTGTAAGTTTTGGGTAGCCTCCCATGCCAGAATCCTCCTCCACAACACCATGTGCTTTGCTTGCTTTCATATCTCTGTCCACCTACTTCGCTGCTAGTTCCCTCAGTTCACCATCAGACCTCACTGCTATCACTACTGAATGTTGCCCTTTGATATTTTCTTGGTGCCAGGGGTTTTTACAAATTGCATGACAATTATTGCTGCTCAGTTGGTGCCGTAAAGGTTTCTAATTTCTCCCTCAGTACATTTGGGTGACTGAGTCATATTAGGGAAACCAAATCAGTCACGAACCAAGGGCTCAGTGTCACTCCAAATCAGTCTTCAAATGGGAACAGTGAGGAGGAGAAGGTAGAGAGGCCCTTAATTTAACGCAAAGGTCCCACCTCCTACTCCCTACAAATTTAACCAAATTGTGGCTCCACTGTAGTCTTCTTAAAACATGCTACGAAAGCCAGGCCTGTTCTGCCCTATGATTCAAGCACCAATCTCAACCTTTTAGATGATCTCTGCCTAAGCATCAACAGACACACATTTCAGCAGCGGAGAACAAAACAAATAACTTTTCATCAGTTCAGTCCTCAACATCTTTCCCGGCAGGATCACTCTACATTGAGACTGAGCCTTATGTATTGTGTCAGACCAGCAGTGGGTGAATTGCAGACTTCGTAGCTGGCCCTGAAACCTTATGCTGCTTTAAACCTGCTGAAACAGGTTTGTTTATTAATTAATCAAATGAAATTTATTATAAAAAATAAAGCACATATATTTGCTCGGTCATCAAAGTTTTGTGTTGTTACGGTAAAATCTGGGTGCGAGGCTGCTCTGCCACCCAGCTCGTCGGACTAAGTCCGCAGGTCCCTGCAGAGGAAAATGAGCTCAGCCGGAGACAGGAGCAAGCTGCAGAAGATCCAAGTTTATTGCGCAACAGGTTCAAGGCGAGATTGAACAGCGAGAAAGGGGTGACATGAACTTTTGAAACTTTCCTCCATGTCCCAGAATACAGTGCAAAATACATCCCAGTTACATCATGAAGACATTAAGAAGAGGTTGGGTTACACAGATTACATCATGAATACATTAAGAAGAGGTTGGGTTACACAGGATTAACATATGGAGGAGGGAGGGGGAATATGCAGAGCTGGAGATATGCGCAGATAAGCACATCCTGAGTACCCGTGATGAGAAGACAATGGTCCATGTACGCATAGTCTGTCACCTGGCATTGCCTGGAGGAAAGGCTTGGCAGAGTGATTTGACAGGATTAGGGTCTTGACACCTTGCTTGAGGGATTATGGAGGACAGGGGAGGTGTCATGCCGAGTCCTAGAGAAATTGAGCAAATTGGCACGTTGATTTTCTATGAATTTTATAGATTTTAGTCCCTTTTGACATTGAAAATTGGAAATAAATGGATATATTGTAGCGAAGAAGAAGGTGAAGAAGGCATGCCCCCCCTTCCGTATCAGTGTGTTAGCTTGGGGGTCAGGTTTCATAATACAGTAGATACCTTTAGCTTTTTAAGGTACGCGGGCGGCACTGTGGGTTAAACCACAGAGCCTAGGACTTGCTGATCAGAAGGTCGGCGGTTCAAATCCCCGCGACGGGGTGAGCTCCCGTTGCTCAGTCCCTGCTCCTGCCAACCTAGCAGTTAGAAAGCACATCAAAGTGCAAGTAGATAAATAGGTACCGCTCCTGCGGGAAGGTAAACAGTGTTTCTGTGCGCTGCTCTGGTTTGCCAGAAGCGGCTTAGTCATGCTGACCACATGACCTGGAACCTGTACGCCGGCTCCCTCGGCCAGTAAAGCGAGATGAGCACCGCAACCCCAGAGTCGGTCACGACTGGACCTAATGGTCAGGGGTCCCTTTACCTTTAGCTTTTATTGTAGGAGAATTTCTTGTCAAGTGTCTGCAGGCTCTGATTCTCACTTCCATTTGAAACAAGACCCGGTAAGAGAACAGTAACAAAGATGGGAATGTAGCTTCCCCACATTTTCCTCTCTAGCCCTCAAATAACACCCTAAACCTGAAAGCAGAGCCATCTGATAAGATTAGGAACTGCATTCCACATGTTTCCGATGCTCCGTTAGATTTTGTGGCCCAGATCGTCCTTGCTAGCATGCTATAATGAGCAGAAATATTTTTGCAAGTGGAAGTTGTCCCCCGCATCATATGGCTGCGCATACAGGCTTGCTTTTGAGCAGAACTCTTGACACCTCTAACACATTTTGTGTTCGTGGTTTTGCTCCTCTGTTGCTTTGATAGCTCTTCCCTAGACATACAATGCTACCCGGTGTCACCTTTGGTGTTGTTCGGGGTCACTTCTTACAGCGATTGATTCAGAAATTGCTTAAGTGCCCACGCATTGCATTGCCCACAAAAAGCAGCACTGCCAGAGGAAGGAAATGGAAGCCAGCAGACCTCTGAAAGAGCTCCTTCATCCGCAGGCTTTCCGATTCTGTGCTCACATCACAACAAGTGTGTGCATTCATGTGACTTAGGCATGCTCCGCCAGGCACTCCCACATACAAAGCCAAACCATGGAACTCCCTCGAGTATGAAGGAGGAAGAAATGCGTCTCAGCGTGCATCATGTCAGCCTTCAAATATGCTGAGGCCATTGCACAAGGCAGGGAATGTCAACAACATTGCTGGATCAAACAATTGGGAAGATTCTGTGAAGAAATGCCAAGGCTGCTTTGGTCACTGTTGAGAAGCTAAAGATTATCTGTAGTCCCTTTGTGCCAGTATTGAGGGCGAGCAGGGTGGGGCGGGGCGTGATCTTTAGCCAAATGTGCAAAGAAGGATGAGGTGGTGCCCCCCCCCCCTTTTGGCTTACCCAACATGTGATGTGCAGTGCTTAGTGGAAGCCAGGCTGTTGATGAGCCAACTATTTAAGGACTCTGCTTCCTGATGTATAGGAGCGCCCTATATTTCACTTGAGAGGCACAACTCACTTGTGGAAATATATTTAATTTTTTTTAAAAAAAATTGTCTGGTCTTAGTGACCAACTAAGTTTGTTCTTGGTATGAGCTTTTGAGTGCATGCATACTTCTTCAGATGACTTCAGATAACTCACTTGTGGTTAATAAAAAGCTAGCTACCGTCTGGGTTTCACAATTTCAGCTTGGGTCCAGCAGTCGTCCTACTGTTTTCTGCCAGCCAACTCTGGCAGAACTCAACATTTTCAAAGCAGATACCAGTTTAATCAGAATGAGAGCATGTGTTATTAATTTGGGTGTTATCTTCTGCACTAAACATATGAAATCAGGTTTCCGCAAATTGTGGCTAAACTTCCCAGATAATCATTGTCCCAAGGTTCGTTCCAAAGCCCAGTCTAACCATAATTTTAGTGGGTCTTCCTTCTGAAGAAATAGGTTTACACCTTAAATTGATTGTGAGTTGTATTGAGATTCATAATAATTTATTTGAAATTTAGTAGCACTGAACTCAGTAGGGTTTATTCTCCAGTAAGTGTACGTAGACAAGTAGTCCAAGTAGCCAAGTGAATGACTTTCCTTTTGTGTGCAAACTAAGCCATTTTACAGTTTTTACCAAGCAGAAGTTAAAAATACTTTTTCATTTGTTTGGTTTCCTATAAAGCACATGGTCTCTTAGTTTAATTAAACCTCCAGAAAATTCATTATGGTTTTAAGAGCACACAGCAGCTGACATGGTTGTGAAGTTTCTCTAAAAAGCTCTCGCAATGACCAATTGGATATGTATGGCTTTGAGGAGCTCAGTTTGGCATCTGCATGGGCTGAGGCAAGCAGGAGCCATAAATGGCATGTGAAGTGGCTCTTCCTCTACTTCAGCAAATGGTGGGGCGGTGGGGAGATGTGTCTGCCCAGTTCACGAGAATCTGGGATGGGGATGAAAAGCAAACTCCCGTCTTGGCTGCAGAGAGCATTCACTGCTAAGCCTCTGGCTTGCTCTGCAGGGGAAGAAAAGGCAGCACAGTATGCTTTGCATGTCACTTGTGTCTTTGTCTAATGGGCCCCTTTGCTTACCAGCAAATCTCTGTCTGCCCATTTACTGCCTGAATCTGTGCTTCTTTACTCAACAGCATGTCCTCCTGAGTTCAGTGGAGCTTCCTCTTCAGTAAGCTTGCATGATGCCACAGCCTAGACATCCAAATTGGCAGCTATGGTTACATCTGCAAAGCTTTGTCCTGAGCAGCCTTCGAGCACCACATTTTTAAGCTGTGTGTGTGTGTGTGTGTGTGTGAGAGAGAGAGAGAGAGAGAGAGAGAGAGAGAGAGAGAGAGAGAGAGAGAGCGCATTCACTGCTCTTGGGAGTTTGCAAAAACAGCCCTTTCTCTTAGTTTCAGGCAGCAAATTGTTTATATAGTAACTACCACACTTAATTACCCGCCCCCCTCCCCGTAGTTTATACATTCATACCTCGGGTTACAGACGCTTCAGGTTGCGGACTGCCGAAACCCGGAAGTACTGGTACGGGTTACTTCTGGGTTTCGGCAGAAGCGCTAAATCATGCAGAAGTAACGCCGCTGCAGGTTGCGGATGCTGCGGGTTGCGGACGTGCATCCCGCACGGATCATGTTCGCAACCCGAGCGTCCACTGTAAAAGAAAACCATGAATATAGCAATAAATAACAAGACTAAAGAGTGAAACACAAAAGCATTAAAAAGAAGAAAACATTACAAATCATTTATAAAGTGGATGCTGAGAACTCCATTTTTAAATTCCATCAGAATGCTAAGAAAGAGAAAGCTTAGTGGTGAATTGGTGGGGCAGGGAGAGAATTGTTACCCATCAGCAACACCCAACTCCCTGAAGGTTGGGAGAATAATGCCTTACACATATTTCTACTTTCTCTGCCCCGTCTTTCTAGAAGGTCGGCTTCTGTGGGAATTGAGTGAGCTTTTTAAAAATTGAGAGCCGAGTAAGATTTTTGTAATTTGTTATTCCCAGCTTCTGAGATTCCCTGGAGCAGGGGATGATGATAGCTCCATTTTCTGATCTGATCCTCGAACAAACAATTTAACAAGCTAAACAGGCCATTAGGCCTGCTTGAAAGGAATCCTCTTGCCCTAGGTCTGCTTGTTTTGCTTATCTGGCAAGTCTCAGAAAAGCCCTTAGGTGCAGACTGAATTGGCAGGCAAATCTCCCTGCAGTCCTCTACTCCCTCTACTGGGACTCAGCTATTCCTGTGCATTTGCTGCTAAAGCACTTTAGAGGCCTCCTGAACAGTACATTTTGCGAAGGGGAGGGAAGACGCCCACCCCTACCTTTGCATGCTTCACCGGAAGCTGGGGTGGTGGAGGGAACTTGCCAGAGCAAAGGGGAACACAAGCTCTCTCTGTTGATGTGCCAGTGCAATTTATATTCAGATGAAGCAAAAAGACTGGATGCCTTACTCAACCTGCCTCCAAGTGTACTTATATTGCATCCCTGTTGGTGGTTTTGCTTTCTGCAATTTGTTTTAAAGGTAAAGGGACCCCTGACCATTAGGTCCAGTCATGGCCGACTCGGGTTGCGGCGCTCATCGTGCTTTATTGGCCGAGGGAGCTGGCGTACAGCTTCCAGGTCATGTGGCCAGCATGACTAAGCCGCTTCTGGCGAACCAGAGCAGCGCACAGAAACGCCGTTTACCTTCCCGCTGGAGCGGTACCTATTTATCTACTTGCACTTTGACATGCTTTCGAACTGCTAGGTTGGCAGGAGCAAGGACCGAGCAACGGGAGCTCACCCCGTCGCGGGGATTCAAACTGCCGACCTTCTGATTGGCAAGTCCTAGGCTCTGTGGTTTAACCCACAGTGCCACCCGCGTCCCACAATTTGTTTTACGTTTGCAAATAAAACAAAGAGCTGGAAGTTAGAGCATGATAGTATTCAGAGTTGGTGTTGCGGGGGATGGGGGGGAGGCCAGGATGAAAAAAGCTCTATTGGGGTCTAGAACTTGAAGGAGCAGGAAGCTTCTGTATTTTAAATAGGGAAACATCACAGGCTAACTCATCCTCTCTTATTAACTATTCATACTGTTTTGAAACAAGTTTTTCCACCTGAGCACATATATTATATATATAGTTGTTTTAAACTACTGCCTTTAATTATGGCACAAGCTAAATATGTTGGTTTCAGATGCCTTGTTATTCATCCTGCACCTTACCTGCCTTATTGCGCTACTCATAACTGTCTGGGACAGTTCATCACTTCTGAAAGTTAAAGGGCTGCTTAGGGAAGGCAGCAAGGGAAATAAAACTAGTGGTGAAGACCAAAGAAACATGCCAAATTAGTGGATCTGCATGCCTCCTGCCCATCTAACTGGGCACACTAGAGCCCACATGGCTCTTCCATTTGTGGATTATTGTAAATGGCAACAGCTTTTAACCACCATGGGTAACTTCCCTCACATTTAATGGCTGGCGGCAATTCTTCACCTGTGTTAATGAATGCAAGTAAAATGCGTAATTCCAGATTAAGGTGGAGTGCAGATGTAAAATTTTAAGCATATAGTTGTTTCTGCTGCAGGGTGACCTGGCAGCAGAAGCAATGGTGTCTGAGCCAGAATTCAGGGGATCAGGTGGCAGAACCTCCATGGCTGAGTACCTGCCCTTTTCACTGACTAGCAGGACATAATAAATGCAGGTTTCTAAAATCGGCTTTCTTGGTGCAAATTGCAAGGCGTTCCCTGAGAATGTGCATGCCTCTGCTAACTATATTGCCCTCTTGCATGTATTAAAAGTGCACTATGCCAAGGGATGTAAATTTGTGTCTTACTCTGCTCTTGCAAATTCGAAACACAAAGCAAGCCTCTGCAAAAACAAAACAAACGAACAAAAACCCCGCCTATCCTATCATCCAGTCTAATAAATGCAGCGCTATAATCATATCGCAGCTCATGCCAAACCGCTACAGATGAGCCCAACTTGTCGCACTCTTTGTTCCCCACACTTGTCAAAGTGCTAAGCAAGAGGCATCCTTATGGCCCATCATTAAAGTGGGCTATAATTTTCTTTAATAGCAGAGCTCTATCATGCACATGGGGCTTGCTGTAAGAGCCTTCCCGCTGCTGGGGAATCTGTGAATTTTGGTGCTGTCTTCCCACGCTGCTGGTGCTTTTGTTTATTCTTGTGAAGACTTGGTTTTCCCAGCTGTGTGTATTCTTAAGATGGGCATGAACAGGATTTGACCCATCTGGGGGTTCTGTGGCTGCAACAGGGGAAGGTAAATCTAGAGGTCTTTTGCATACTCACTCATTTAGAGGTTTTTGCATACGCTATTTATATACCACCCTTATGTTGAACATTTTCAACGGAACATTACAAGAGTGGTTCATGCAAGGGGTTGAAGGAGACCAGGATTCATTCCAAAATGAAACTGGTTCCACGAATGCTTCCAAAGAACCTTGGAAATGGTTCTTTATGGAGGGATCCGGTTTATGAAATTTCAGACTTTCATAGTTGTACTTGAAAGCCATTTGGTTCTCTCAAGGCTTCTCCTCCAGCTCCACCTTTCCTGTAAATCAGCGATGGGGAACCTATGGCCTGTCAGATGTTGTTGGACTACCAAGCTCCATCAGCCCCAGCCAGCATGGCCAGCAACTATAGGAATTGTGTTCTAACATAAATACCGTTAATAGCGACATCTGGAGGGCCCCAGATTCCATGTCCCAGCTATAAATGCTGCTCCTTTCACATTACAGGGATACTTACTTGTTTTGTGTTTTCTCTCCTCTTCTCCGCTCAAGGCAGCCTCGTAGAACCAGTGTTTGACTATGTAGTGACCCACCCCAGCTTATTTGTCCTGGCAAAGTTATTAGTATTATCCTACTTGATGAGAGTGCTGTTCCTCTGTGCCTTCTTAGCTGTGAACCAGTTCCATATCCAATAGAATAAGCTTGCAGATATTCTGAGCATTGATGTTAGTAATGGTTGCCCTTTTTTTCTTTCTCTCTCTCTTCTGCTCTCATGTATTTTTTTTTACCTCCCCCCCCCACTCATGATATGATATTGTCAACTGATATAATGAAAGCATATTATGGAGGCCAGATCATAAGAGTGAGTTTTTTTTCCTACTAGTGTCTGTAGCTCTGTCTTTCTGTGTGCATGTCTGAGAACGTAGCTATGCATTCCGCTCCTCTTCTTCCACTCTCAGTTCAGTGAAACCATAACCCCATTCAATGATGTCTTACTAGTTTTGGAGAACCCATCACCTCCCCTCCCTGCATCATCTCATCTCATTCAAAGTGGTGTCCATTTTCAGCGGAGTAATGCTAGACTTGAGTCTGCTCTGGGCTAGGGGCAAAAACTCGAGAGTTCTGTGCCAAAGCCGCAGCTTCCGTATTGTGGCCGGGGACAAGTCCATATAAGCCGATTCTTTCTAAGGGCGTATTCTTCACCTGATGCATTTAGTTGCTGGGGCAAAACTTTCTTCCTGCTTTCTGCTATGGATGGATGCGTGTGGGAGGGGACGGGTAGCTGTGGCTGCAAAGAGCACAATTTGACATATGCTAAGCCTAAAAACAATTGCAATATTTAAACAATTGCTGTGTCACCAGACACAATCAGATGGGTTTCAATGCTTGCTGTAGCAAGAGCACCCCACTCCCAGTCTTTGTTCAGTCACTGGGATTTCGCAGCAAGGTTGGTTAACAAATTTAGCCCTTAAGCTTTTTCCGCCAGTTTTCCTCTGAAAAGGAACCTGCAATTCTAAGCATCCTAGATTGTATAGGGAGATAGAACTGTTCCTCCCTACTGCTCTTGTATACCTAAATATAGTATCTTCTTCCTCTCTTAATCCTTTCTCAGAAGTGCTTCAATGCTTCTTGCTTACACTCTAAAATGGCTACTCTTTGGAGACTTTTAGTGAGCCCACCCTGTGACTATATGGTCTGCTATTAAGTTAGACCACTGAACTATCTAGCTCAGTATTGTCTACTTAGAGTGTTCACGGTCTTGGGCAGAGATCTTTCCAAGCCCTCTTATCTGGAGATGCCAGGGACTGCATCTGGGACCTTCTACATGGAAAGGATGTGCTCTATATCAGTGAGTTCAGGGAGTGCCTCTAAATTGTCTAGTGCACAGGTGGGAAACCTATGGCTCTCCAGATGCTGCTGGATTACAGCTCCCATCATCCCCGATGGCCGTGCTGGCTGGGGCTGGTGTGAGTTGAATTCCAACAAGATTAGGAGAGCTGCTGGTTACCCACCCCTGGTCAAATGGCGTGGAATGGGTTAAGGATGGCCAGCTGGGAAACTCTTTTGGAAATACTTGAAAAGGTTCACCGTTCCATCTTATTCCCTTCTATTTTCCTTTTCTCTTGCTTTGCTACAGAGGTTGAAGGATCTCAAGCAAAGGGAGTTTGCTCGCAATGTTTCCTCGAGATCCCGGAAAGATGAGAGGAAGCAGGAGAAAGCCCTCCGTCGTCTCCACGAGTTGGCTGAGCAGAGGAAGCAACCTGAATGGTAAGTGAATGGGCTCCTTGTGCCAGCAAGTTAGTTAAGTTAAACATACAATTGACTTCCCCTTTTATTCAGGCTGTTTTTAACACACTGAATAGCAAGTTATTCTTCAGATTTTTGTAAAACATAATTTATTATGCCTGCCCCCATGAGGAATGCTTAGCTCACCAGTGGCCAGTCCGCAAGTTCGATTCTCCATTCCCCCTCTTCACCAGGAACAGATTTTGGTTATGTGTGTTATGTGAGTGGAGGGAGACAGATTTAATTGAACTAACTGCTCTAGTGAACAGGATCTGAGTTGGGAAAAGCTTCAGGCCTGAAATGGATGAGGCAGCCCTTACTTGTGTGCATCAAAACCTTGCGATGTTTTCGTCTTGATTCTTCTATATAACCAGGAAGGCTTGAATCTTAAGACACCTTTTTTATAAAAAAAATCACAAATACTTGAATTCTGTCAAGGATGTGCTGGTTGGAGCACATGAATTATTCCGCATACAATACAGTGGAAGTGTAGATTAAAACTTTGTTCCTGGACATACTGTTAGCTTTCAAAGCAATTCCAGGAAATTAGTGAGAGGTTGAATAGGCATGGGTAAGAGATAACGGTGAAGATGTTAATGTTAAGCAGTATCTAACTATTGTTTCTCCCTCCCCTTTACCCCTGTCCCATTTCAATCCCCCAGTGCTCCAGGAAGTGGGCCGATGTTTAGAACCACTACTGTGGCAGTAGACGAGGAAGGAGGAGAGGATGACATCGATTCAGCAGCTCCCAGCAGTTGCTGCTCTTTTTCACCAGCTCCTGGGCCAGTTGCCAGTATGATCACAGACAAGGGTCTTGTTTGTGCCACTGGGCAAACCAGTAGCAACATCGGGCTTGGGCAGGTGCCTGTCCAGGTACCGCAAGCCATCAGCTCAGGGGTTAACCCTCTTAAGATAGGCGTGTCTTTCTCATTTGCCAAAAAAGCCCCAGTGAAACTAGAGTCAATTGCCTCCGTCTTCAAAGACCACGTTGATGAGTCCAGTTCTCCCGATGACGAAGTCAGAGCAGATGAGAAAGCCCAGCCCGATCCTGGAGCCCTGGGGAAATTTGGGGAGGTCGAGGGGACAAACAGCCCTGACAGCAAAGGCGATGAAGAGGAGCAAGCACACGAGAAGGAAGGTCTAAACACCACCCTGTCGAAGCTGAAAAAGATGAAACGAGACGACGGCCCCATGGCACTAGAGCCAGAGTATTACCACTACATCCCGCCTGCTCACTGCAAGGTGAAGCCGAACTTCCAGTTCCTGCTGTTTATGAAGGCCACGGAACAAGTCGAAGCAGAAGCCATGAGCAAGAAAATGGCTCGCGAAAGGAAGCGGAGCAACTCCCCAAAACCCAAAGCGACAAAGAATGGTGAGAAGGTGACAGCAGCAGAGTGTGCCACCCACCAGAAGGAACCGAGTCCTTCCAGCAAAGGCAGCAAAACTGAAGTTAAAGACCCTCCAGAAGAGGCAGGCGGGCAGGAAGGCAAGCCACTCAAGGGAAGTGGTTCTGCGGAGTCTGAGGTCACCAAAGAGCTTCCCCAGCTTGCGTCAACCAGTAAAGAAGGCATAGATGGGCCTAAGCATTTGACAGGACCTTTCTTCCCAGTGCTCAGTAAAGACGAGAGCACCACCCTCCAGTGGCCTTCAGAACTGCTGATCTTCACCAAAGCAGAGCCTTCTGTGTCGTACAGCTGCAATCCCTTGTATTTTGACTTTAAGCTATCTCGCAACAAAGACATTAAAGCGAAAGGGGCGGAGAAACAGAAAGCTGCAAGCAGCCTTCCCAAGGAGAAAGCACCATCTGCTGAAGAGGGCAGCATGAGCAAGAGCAAAGAGGTGGGCGCTCCTGCAGGCACCTCCACAGCAGTGCCGGAGAGCAAGTCCCTGTCTGCCTGCAGCAAGCAGGAGTCCAATCCTGTGTCGGCTGGCAAGGGCGAGGGGCGAGAAGACAGCAGCAAAGGCAGCCTTGTTGGCCGCAAGGACAAAGTGGGGAAATCCCACAAGCACAAGAAGAAGAAGAAGCACAAGAAGTCCACGAAACACAAACGCAGGCGCAAAGGCGAGGCAGAAGACAAAAGCAGGGATGGGGACCTGGCAGAAGAGAAATCCAAGAAGCGGAAGAAACACAAACACAAAAAGAGCAAGCCGTCCTTTGCCGCGGAGCTGGAGCGGACGCAAGGGGCCGACGAAACTGGCCACCTCAAGAAAAGAAAGTGGTGCACTCAAGACTCTCAGCGGAAGTCTCTTTCCACCGAAGAAAGCAGCAACAAGAAAGAGGACGGCGGCACCTCTTCCCAAGATCACGGTGGCAAAAAAACCAAAGGGGACCCGCAGCAGCCGTCATCCACCGCCAAGAGGCGGGCCTCCACCTCCACCCACTCCAGCCACAGAGGCCGGCAGAGCAGCGGTGGCTACGAGAGCGACGAGGACTCCTGCCACAAGCACTTCCGGCAGAAGTCTGCTTCGCAATACAGCGACGATTACGACTCTGGCAGCAACTGTTCCCGAAGCCGCTCCCGGTCAGGGCGTCGGCATTCCTCCCGAAGGTCATCCCAGAGGTCCTACTCAACGAGTTCGTATGCCTCCTCTGACAACAGCCGGTACAGCCGGCGGCGCAGCTACTCAGAAGACAGCTACAGTGACTACAGCGACCGCTCTCGGAGCCGCACCAAGCGCTCCCACGACTCGGAGGACGATTCTGACTACGCCAGTTCCAAGCGCAGGTCGAAACGGCACAAATACTCTTCTTCAGAAGACGACTACAGCCTGAGCAGGAGCAGATCCCGGAGCCGCAGTCGAACCCACACCAGGGGGAGGTCGAGGACGAGAAGCCGGGGCAGGACGCGCAGCAGCAGCTGTAGCCACAGCCGGGGCAAGCGGCGGAGCCGCAGCCGGACCGGGCACAGCTGGAAACGGAGCAGGAGCTACAGCCGGGAGCGCAGCCGGAGTGCCAGGAGCCTCTCCCAGCGGTCTCTCTCCAGGAAGGGGTCCCGGGGCCACGATAGCCCCGGGGAGAGGAGATCCGCACGGCGAGACTTTATCCGCTCAAAGATCTACCGCTCCCAGTCCCCCCACTACTTCAGAGGCAGACCAGGGGAAGGGCCCGCAAGGAAGGAGGAAGCGAGAGGCGATGAAGCGACAGGGACCACTGCCAGCCTTTCCCAAAACAGCGGCAACTCCAGCCTGGGGAGCAACTGCACCTCCGAGGAGAAGAACTCCGCCACAGCTAAGCTCCTCCTGGAAAAAGTTCAGTCCAGGAAGGTGGAGAAGAAGCCCAGTGGCAGCGAGGACCCCTCCTCAGGGCCTCACAAGGTTGGGATCAAGCTGAAAGATCCCCCGCAAGGCTACTTTGGCCCTAAGCTCCCTCCCTCCCTAGGCAACAAGCCAGTCCTTCCCTTGATCGGGAAGCTGCCCACAGTCCGAAAGCCAAACGCCAAGCAGTGTGAGGAGTCCGGGTTAGGATTGGGGACCGGGGAGGAGCTGGAGCTGTCTGAGCTCGACGAAACTCCCCACGATGGCGGGGAGGCCGCTGCAGCAAGCCAACCCACAGTGGACGAAACCCTGGTGATAGAGACCCAGGAGAGCCTTCTGGGAGATCAGAAGCCAGAAGAAGCAGGCGTGGAGATGGCTCCCATGCCCCTGGAGCCGCCAGCCCTCCCGGAACACTTTGGATCCGGCGACCTGCCCGTGCCGCACCCGTTCCCTGCCCCCGCGGAAAGCGAAGCCGGCGAGCCTCTGGACGGCAGCGCCCAGCCCGTCTCCCTCGAAGGCAGGATGGTGCCCCTGGCCCCCGAAGTGGAGCCCTTCCCCAGCTACGTCCCACACAGCGCGGAGCCGAGCATCAGCGGGGAGCCGGAAGGCAGCGAAGACTCTTCCCTGGCGCCACTGGAAAGCCAGCCCATCACCTTCACCCCGGAGGAGATGGAGAAGTACAGCAAGCTCCAGCAGGCCGCCCAGCAGCACATCCAGCAGCAGCTCCTGGCCAAGCAGGTCAAGGCATTCCCAGCCTCGGCCGCCCTGGCTCCAGCCACGGCTCCTGCCTTGCAGCCCATCCACATCCAGCAGCCAGCCGCAGCCGCAGCCACCTCCATCACCACCGTGCAGCACGCCATTCTGCAGCACCATGCTGCCGCCGCGGCCGCAGCCATCGGCATCCACCCCCACCCTCACCCCCAGCCTCTTGCTCAAGTGCACCATATCCCTCAGCCCCACTTGACCCCCATCTCCTTGTCCCACCTGACCCACTCCATCATCCCTGGGCACCCCGCCACCTTCCTGGCCAGCCACCCCATCCATATCATCCCCGCTTCTGCCATCCACCCGGGTCCTTTCACTTTCCACCCCGTCCACCACGCTGCCCTCTACCCGACCCTCCTGGCGCCCCGGCCAGCGACAGCGGCAGCCACGGCGTTGCACCTCCACCCTCTCCTGCACCCCATTTTCTCAGGACAGGATTTGCAGCACCCTCCCAGCCACGGCACATGAAAGAACGAGAGAGGCAGCCTCTACCGGGGAGGGGAGGGTTAGGGGAAAGAGAGGACAGGGGCATGTCTGTCTGTCTCTGTGCGTGTGCATCAGTCTCTCTCGTTCTCGGGAAGGCAGTGGCGGCTGTCTCTGGACCTGAGAACAGCCCAAGAAGGGGGAAGATTGGGCAGAGGCAGGGAGGCTCGAGGGAACAGGCCTGTGAAAGATGGGAGAGCTGTGCTGCTGGTGGTTTGCTTGTAAGGATATTCAGGGGCTTGTGCGCCCAGGGAGGTGGCTTCTTCAGGGATGTGCAGTCCTTTAGCAAATGCAGCCCTTTTTAATTTCCAGTTCACGTATTATAAATCATTTACTACCCACTCTGAAGACCTAAAGTGGGTATACACATCTATCTTATTTGGGCATCAATATCAAGTTAGTGATTTGAATCCACCTTAAAGCTTAACCCGAGCAACAGAACCAAGAAATACTCAGCACTTGATCCATCTCCTCTGTTGCCCTCTCCCCTCTCTCCAGCTCCTATTCGGGGAACCATGTTCAGCAGCCCCCACTGAGCACCACAAACTGGGAAGTTGCTTTTCAGTGACCAGTTTCCACTCCCAGACCAGCTTGGCAGTGCTCTCCTTTCTACACACCCTTTACGGCGCTGCTGAGAGAGCAGAGAGCAATTCCTTGATCAGTCCTTGAAGCAATATGTTGTACTGGAGTCCTGTGAACATCCTGAACATGACTCTGTAACTTGTACTCTTTTCCTCTGTAATATTGATGGTTCCTTATTAACTTATGATTTTTTTTTTCAGAAGAAGAAAAAAAAGAATTTAAGAAATTGCACTGAACTCTGTACATGTCAATGCTGCTTTTTGTAGCTCCTCTGACAAATGTTCCATATTGATAGTATACCGCAATAACATTTTTTACAGCCCGTTCTTTGAGTGGTACTCGTTCAGGTGGCTTTAGTTATCTATACATTTTAACGTAGTTGGAAAGGAAATTCTTGTCAAAGCTTCAATGCTTCTAGTTATGGCTAGGGCACAAAATGATTTCAAGCATGTATATTTTAATTGAGCTCATTTTTTAAAAATGTACCATAAAAAAAAGACTTTCATTTTATAGGAGAAAATGTCACAGGGTTTGGAAATAAACAAAGGAGCAGTGATCTGGACTCCTTTGTCCCATAGCTAACAAAGTCCATCCTGTGTAATGACATCTCTTGTAATTTCTGTGAAAAGGCAGGTTTGTGAGGCAGCTGAGGTGTCATTCACTGTGTGCTTCAGTCGGTAGCCAGACCCCTTAAGTTTGAGAGAAAGAGTCCGTTCGTTTGGCAAAGCAAACAGTCGCTTTCTGGTCGCAGGAATAGACGGGACCCACAAAAGACAACAACATCTGAGAGCCCAGCTATTTCCCCTGGGATTCAACCACTTGTTTTGAGTCATTGCAGCAACAACATAGCTTCTAGGTGTGGATGGGTGTGTGTGTGTGTTAAGGCTCTTTGTTTTCAAATATGTGCCTTTTTTATGTTTTGGAGAGGTTTTGAGTGGTGTGTTTTTGTTCCGAATCCCTTTCCTCCCCCCCCCCTTGGGGTTTTCTTTTATGGGATGCCCTTTCCTCACAACTGCCCCTTGAGAGAAAAGACATCACCCAGTTGCCGCTCCCCGGGGTGCGGACCCAAAGTGAACTAGGAATCTGGGGCTCCTGGAATCTCAAGGTTCTTTTGCTGAGTGCAAAAGGAGGCCGAGATCCTACAAAGCAGCGGCTGTTTTGGGACACGTGTCCAGACCCAAAGGGCGCGCTACTTGCTTGTATATCCTGAGATGCGGCCTCCATTTTCAGAAATTCAGAAATAACCACTGCTGGCTGCTGCCCTGAAATGGCAAGACTATGGACTGCTTTCAAGCTTCCTGACCCTTGGCTACAATGAGACAAGCACTGGAAACTGCTGCTGTGACAAAGGGACTCGGTTCTTGGTAGTCGCTGTAGATAATTCAAGAAGTAACAGTATTAATTCCTCAGTGCTTCATTCCCTTGAGGTTCAGACGGGAGACTCAGCGCCCCAGCAGGGAGGAGGAGACTGGACTTCCACAAGAGTGCTTACCACAAAAGAGAACGCACTATTACTTCAGTATCGGCAGGCTATATTTAACTTTTGTCACATAAAAAGTATATATATAAATATATATACATGCTGTAAAAATGAGGAAAATAAACTTTCTAATAAACTAGTAATTTGGGGGAAAGTGTGTGTGTACTTGTTTCCCAAAGGGTCAGAGTCAATTTGTTAGTCTTCATGTTGTGACTCTTCCCACTGCCGTCACCCCTATTTATGGCCCTGCATTTATTCGCTGTTTGCACAGAGCACCAACTGAAATTCCCATCCCCTTTATTCTCTTTGGTCCTCCCAGCATCATTCCATGTACCTTGATTTAAGAACAGCTTAGTTTATGAACAACTTGGATTGAGAACACTGCAAACCTGGAAGTTTGGTTTGTGAACTTTGCCTTGGAAGCAGAACATGTTCCGCTTCCTGTTGAGTGTGTTCCATTTGTAAATCGAGTCCCCTGCTGCTATGGGAAAGCACGCCTTGGTTTAAGAATGCTTTGTTTAAAGAACGGATTTCCGGAATGGATTAAGTTCGTAAACCAAGGTACCACTGTATCATGTTTCTTTTGCTGGGGGGAAAACATCCCTGTCTGTTTTCAACCCTTTTAAGATTCCCTTGTTGCTATGATCCATCTTCCCTCAATTTGCCACTTCCAAGATTGGACCATGTTCAAGCGAGCAATTAGCTCATTGGATTGATGCAGTCCAAATCCACATTTCTGAGATTCTGGAACCCTCGTCTCCTGATCCTCGCTGAACACTTGCAGGATAATGATCATCACATTCAGTAACATTGGGGTGGCCCTGTGTGTGTTAGCTGAGGTAGTCTCGGAAGCAGGAAAAGAGTTAAGCTGCAGAGAACATAATCCTGATTTGCACATTGGTATTCAAGATGAAGGGACGCAGGTGGCGCTGTGGGTTAAAGCCTCAGTGCCTAGGACTTGCCGATCGAAAGGTCGGCGGTTCGAATCCCTGTGGCAGGGTGCGCTCCCGCTGCTCGGTCCCAGCGCCTGCCAACCTAGCAGTTCGAAAGCACCTCCAGGTGCAAGTAGATAAATAGGGACCGCTTACCAGCGGGAAGGTAAACGGCGTTTCCGTGTGCGGCTCTGGCTCGCCAGAGCAGCGATGTCACGCTGGCCACGTGACCCGGAAGTGTCTCCGGACAGCGCTGGCCCCTGGCCTCTTAAGTGAGATGGACGCACAACCCCAGAGTCTGTCAAGACTGGCCCGTACGGGCAGGGGTACCTTTACCTTTACCTTTATTCAAGATGAATCGTGTCCCAGCAATGGAGCAAGATCTTCCTGTCCTCATGGTCCCTCTAGCCCACCAGCTCAAATGTTTTATTAAATACACTTACACACTTGCCCTTCAATATAAGAATTAAAAATACATACATCAAAAATATTTAATAAAATACAAAATAATGCAGTATGCATCAATTTATATTTCAGGATTTATTCTTTTTAAACTTAGGAAAATGAGGCCTTTTGCTTGCCATCAGAAGGACATTATGTAGCAGGCATCAGGCAAGCTTTCCTGGGGAGTGTTCCCCAGATGGGAGTGCCACCACGAAGAAGGCCCTCTTCCTTGAGTGCCGCCTGCTGCTTCACCGGAGTAGCAGTTTGAGAAGAGCCTGTGAAGTTGAGCTCAGGGCAGGGAAGCAGAGACAAGAATCAGGCAGTTTTTCAAGCACTTTCCAAACTTGTTCAAATCCCAAGCATGAAGGGCATCAGCTGCACTTTGAATTCAGCCTGGAAACTGGTAATGAGCTGTGGCAGCTGCTTAAGGACAAGTGAGAGATTCCACCAGCAACAAGTCCAAATTCACAAACTAGCAAGTTACCCTGAACTAACTACATGCTCTGCCCAGGTTTGAGGAGTGGATAACTGCAGCAAAACTGTCTTCCTAGAAGGGCTTGAAATTGCCTGCCAGCTAGTAGAAGGCAGTCCATTTCCATGGAAGCCACCTGAGCCTTCTATGGCAAAGCAGAATCATTGAGTGCTCCTGGGCTGCAAATCTGATTACTCCATCTGTAGCAGGTGGACACCACTGGGAATAAAAGAACCACACGTAGCACTTCTGCCGTGTCTGGATCGAGCCTTAATTCACTGGCCTTATGGAGCCCAGATAATGGTTCAGCACTTCCATTGCCTCAACTGAATTTGCTGTATAGGAGAGAAATAGGAGCTGTATGCCATCATAGCTGGTGGAACAGTGCAGAAAGCAAAGCCAGGAAATGTGTGCATTGGAGAACATTACAAACGGAGCCTAGTTTCGCTGGCGAATTAAGAAATTGGTTCAAAGGGTGAACTCAACATGTCACCCATTCTCACTTTCCCCTCTAAACAATCACCATGCGGGTTTCTTTTGCTTATGTTTCCTGATAAGGCCTGTGCTGGTTTCCCCTGCAGTCAGGGAGGGGGCAACTGTGCTTGGCTGATAAAACATTCCTACATGCGAGTGGGATAGAAAATGGGATGTCCTGAATCCTCCAGTGCAGGGGTAGGCAACCTAAGGCGCATGGGCCGGATGCGGCCCAATTGCCTTCTTAATCCGGCCCACAGACGGTCCGGGGATCGGCATGTTTTTACATGAGTAGAATGTGTCCTTTTATTTAAAATGCATCTCTGGGTTTGTGGGGCCTTCCTGGTGTTTTTACACGAGTAGAATGTGTGCTTCTATTTAAAAGGCAACTCTGGGTTATTTGTGGGGCATAGAAATTCGTTCATTCCCCCCGCCCCAAATAGAGTCCAGCCCACCATATGGTCTGAGGGATGGTGGACCTGCCCATGGCTGAAAAAGGTTGCTGACCCCTGCTCCAGTTCATCCAGTGAGAAAAAGGCTTTGCAGCTGGGTCTTTGTAGCCTTCATGCCCTGTAAACTTAAATCATTTCAGGATGTTTAATGGTGGTGGTGGGGGGGTTTGCTGTATGTTCTGAACTGGTCTCTTGCAAGTTTCTGGATTGCACCCACTCTTTGAAAACACTTTCCTAGAACCCAACTCTCAAAGCTCCACATACGTTTCTAATCATATGTTGCAACGCATTGAGCCCTGCTGCTTGAAAACGGCTCTGACTCTTAACTGCACTTTAAGAACCCTGCAGGATCCAGTAAAAATGCTTACCCTTGCCACTGTGTGACTGTAGCTAATCTCAAAGCATTCCAGACTAGGAACAGGAGTTTTCAGAGCACTTCCTGAGGGTCTGTCTCATCTCACGTGTTTCTGATCTCTATGCCCCAAGGACAGATGGGGTTGGGAATTGTGTATGGAAGACCACAGCTCTTACTTGTGCACACTAGCCTGGAAATGGCAGTGGTGGTTCCCCAGAACCGTCTTGTCAATGGTTGATCCTGCCTGTTACTGCTGCCAAACATCGTTGTTCCAAGTGGTCATCGCTGCGCACACCCAGGGTGTTCCTGTTGGGAATTGGGAAATTCCTGAGAGACTTCTGATAAATGTTATCATCTTCAGCTGAAGAGGCTTCAGCAGGGGAGGAAAAGCTTGAGGAAATGTGTCATGTCTGTGGTCACTATTATGAGCACAGAAGAGACGGCATTAATGGGTAAACACCCAGCATTTGGAGTGGGAAGAGGAGGGAGATGCTGGTGATGGCAAGAGGAGGTCATTCCTTGGGTCTGCTTGCCCCCCTTTTGCGCTGTCTGGTGGGGTTCTTGCTCCTCTGTTCCTCAGTATGGACCCTGAACTTGGATGCAAGTTCTCCAACAGTGTACTCTGGGCCCAACGGAAGCTATTTTGGGTTTGCCTTGGATTTCTACCGGGACAGCAAAGGCAGGTAGGACAGCACTGGGCATGGCAGGAGGGAATGGTGCACTAACAGGACCTCAGGAGGTGGACAACGGGGACTTGGAAGATGACAACAGATGTCTTGGGAAAGGCCAACAGCCTATTTGGCTGGCAAGATGCACGACAGCAGTGCATGAGGCTATTATCCATTGAACCTTGACTGGGTGCAGGCACTATGCAGATGTTCATACTTAAATGGTATATTAGACAAGGTCTACAGAGCTCTACAGGGACATGGGTGGCGCTGTGGGTTAAACCACAGAGCCTAGGGCTTGCCAATCAGAAGGTCGGCCGTTCAAATCCCCACAACGGGGTGAGCTCCTGTTGCTCGGTCCCTGCTCCTGCCAACCTAGCAGTTCGAAAGCACATCAAAGTGCAAGTAGATAAATAGGTACCACTCCGCTGGGAAGGTAAACGGCGTTTCCGTGTGCTTCTCTGGTTCGCCAGAAGCAGCTTAGTCATGCTGGCCACATGACCCGGAAGCTGTACGTCGGCCACAACTGGACCTAGTGGTCAGGGGTCCCTTCACCCTTTACAGAGCTCTACAGCAGGAGTCTAAACAAAGGCCTGGGGCAGAGGTTGTACTAGTTCAAGAGTGCTGTGTCACTGCTGGATGGGGGGAGAGGGCGCAAGAAATTCACTATTCCCGGATGCAGCACAATACTCATCCTAATATTAACATCTGGCAGCCAGAGATATCCCGTCTTCAAACAGATGCATCAGGAGCAGCATGGAAAGGGTGAAAAGGAAAGGGCTGGTCATTCTTAAAATGCAGTAATTGGGCGGGGGGGGGGGGATTTAGCAGTTTGCCCAAGATGAGGCAATAGGAACAGCATTTGTTCAATCATAATTTGCAAGCTGGCATGACCATTGATCAGGGATGATGGGAGTTGTAGTCCCAGAACAACTGAAGAGCCATAGGTTCTTCATCTCTGCCACAGAATGTTAATAACGGCTGCTGGTATGTGTGGCTTTTTAAATACAGCAGATCTGGTGCATGTTGATGGCAACAAGTTATTTCCTTGCAAAATAAAAGCCTTCCCTAAGTGAGATGAAAGTTCAGTTTCAGGAGGTTGAACCAGGTTATTTTTCGATCAGAAATCCACACATCCAGTTACTTACAAAAATTGGTGTGTTGGAGCTAGATTTGTGATTCGGTAATCAGCCCTGAGTGATCACTGGATCCTGAAGCTGAGGCTCCAATACTTTGGCCACCTCATGAGAAGAGAAGACTCCCTGGAAAAGACCCTGATGTTGGGAAAGATGGAGGGCACAAGGAGAAGGGGACGACAGAGGACAAGATAGTTAGTGTTCTCAAAGCTACCAGCACGAGTTTGACCAAACTACGGGAGGCAGTGGAAGACAAGAGTGCCTGGCGTGCTCTGGTCCATGGGGTCACGAAGAGTCGGACACGACTAAAGGACTAAACAACAAGAAGTGTACGTGCCCAAGCAAAGGACTAGTGCAAGACCCTTGTGGTCCAGCTGGGCTGAGCAGCCAGGGCTGCTGCAGAGGCTTGTAAAACATTCCTAGCAGGGAGATTCTTCCAACTGGTGGTTTGCCACATGAGGCTGCTGTGCACAAACATTTGTGATTCTGTCCCTAGTAGGGAAGGTGAAGAGGGCCAGAGATAGGAAACTGGAAGCAGTGATGAGGTGTACCTGTAATTAGCTCTGCCTGTCACTGGCTCCACCTGCTGCTGGCTCCCTGCCTTGTATCCTACCAGTCCCAGACTGACCTTTTTTTTCCACCCTAGCATGAATGTGGTGGTTGGGGCCCCACAGGCCAACAGCTCGCAGACTGGTGTGACGGAGGCGGGTGCTGTCTATCTGTGTCCCTGGGTGCCTGGTGGCAGTGACTGCACCCCCATTCCATTTGATACCAAAGGTGAGTGATCCCCCATGATTTTGGGGTCATTATGGGGTCTATACAAGCAGGAAAGGGCAGTCTAACTCAAAACGTCAACAGGTGAAGATTTGCCCATAATTGTGTATCCATAGTAGAAAAGGTTACCTTGTTTAATTCGTGCCATCCACAATGGTGCAAGGCATCATTCACTTCGTTTCTTTACCTGTATTTCTTGTTGCAAGCTGCTCCTGTCAAAAAAAGAACTAATCTGTACAGCAGGGATTGGGAAGATGCAGGAAATGCCTCACATTCCTTCCTTCTGATTACTTAGCAGCAGTGTTAAATGCCTAAGCATCCTTAAAAAGAAATATTATTGGATAATAACAAAATTTTTTTTGTTATTTATTTAAATTTATTGGATAATAACAAAAACCACAAAGCAGAATAACACACAAAAACAGAAAAAAGAAAAAAAATACATCAATGAACAAAAGAAAAAAAGGAACAATAAACAGATAAAAAATAACAACAAACTTAATTCTTTACAAATCCAACCTTTGAAACATCTTGGTTGACTTCCTCTAGTCCCTCCCTTCTGAGTTTCCTTGTAGTTGAAAGTAACAGCTTTCCAATATCATTACTGAACTAAAACAATTTCCAATTATAGTCCATCTTATTCACATTTCTTAATATTCTAAATCCCATTTATTTAATTATAACTTAGTTCAGTGTTTCCCAACCTTGGGCCTCCAGCTGTTTTTGAACTACAATTCCCATCATCCCTGACCACTGGTCTTCCTAGCTAGGGATGATGGGAGTTGTAGTCCAAAAACAGCTGGAGGCCCAAGGTTGGGAAACACACTGACTTAGTTTAATCCTAGGCCTATTTGTTTCTTTCAAGTAATTTCTATTTTTTTATATTACAATATTTATTCAAATAGTCCTTAAATTTCCTGCCTAAGCATCCTTAACAAGAGCAGTGCCTCTGTATGTACCTAATAAGCCTTAGAATGTTGCCTCCATGCTTTGGCTATCTTCCTTAATGGGTTTCTGATTGAGTTACTTTTTTACATGAAAGCTTTTATGTATGGGGGTGGCCGAGCAGGAATGAAGATGAAGATGGACTAGGATGGAAGATGGACATTACCCCAAAATGAACTTAATTCACCATTTTCAGAGATTTCTTGGCAACCATTTTCAGAGATTTCTTGTATTTCAGTGATGTTCAACTGAACATTCCAAGCACTGGTCTCACTGCTAGCATCAGTAGCACTTGTAGGGCATGGGCATGTGTGAGCCAGTCCCAATATCAAAAGGAAACTCTTCATGGAATCACTGTATGTGTGGATGTGGCTAACATCTGCAACTGCAACCTCAGTTTAAACTGAGGCAGGTAGGAG
Source organism: Podarcis cretensis (assembly GCF_951804945.1). Taxonomy (NCBI): domain Eukaryota; kingdom Metazoa; phylum Chordata; class Lepidosauria; order Squamata; family Lacertidae; genus Podarcis; species Podarcis cretensis. The sequence goes on from NC_137182.1 coordinate 15,454,148, forward strand.
TTGTGATCACAGATAAAGGCAATGTTGTCATGTACAGGGATGGTGTGCACGACCATTTCACACAGCTTTCGTGAGATCAGCGAGCAACCGCAGTGACAGTGCATCATGCATGCCTGTCTTACACATGTGTGGCTACTGCCACCACTCTGAACTTGCCCTGCAAGGTCCATCCCCTACAAACCTTCACGGCCTAGGACCCTCGTACCTACAGGACGACCTCTCCCGGTATGCCCCTCAGAGAGCCTCAATGTCCATAAATAACAACACCCTAGTGGTCCCGGGCCCTAAGGAAGTTAGATTAGCTTCAACCAGAGCCAGGGCCTTTTCAACACTGGCTCCGGCCTGGTGGAACGCTCTGTCTCATGAGACCAGGGCCCTGCAGGATCTGATTTCTTTCCGCAGGGCCTGTAAGACAGAGTGGTTCTGCCTGGCCTTTGGCTTGGAGCCAATTTGATTCCCTCCCCTCTTTCTTTTTTCATTTTCCTTTCTCCTCTTGTGATGAGGCTGCATTTTAATATTTTAATGTTTCAATATTTTAATGTTGTATTTTAATCTTGTTTTTAAGTTGTATTAATTCAACTTGTTTTTATTATTGCTAGTTAGCCGCCCTGAGCCCGGCCTTGGCTGGGGAGGGCGGGGTATAAATAATAATAATAATAATAATAATAATAATAATAATAATAATAATAATTCCAAAAGGAGATGGAAAATGATGCTTGTGGTGGGGAAGCCATGTGAGATTTGGGGGTGAGAAAATCAGGGGCCGAGGCTGAGTCATGAAATTGAGGTGGGCCTGGGAGAAATAGGAGCTACTTGGAGGTGGGCATCTGATGAGATGTAAGGAAAGAGCTAATGGCATCTTGCCTGCATGTACAAATCTGCAGTCAGACTGACTACTCATGGATGGCATGTGGCTGAGGGGGGTGATATGGTGGGTCAGTAGCTTCTGCCTTCAAATCTGACTCCTCTCTTCCTTCTCCTATGCCGCTGCTGGCCAGGTGACGAGGTTGAGCAGCTGCACAGAGTGGTTGTGAAAACCTTCAAGACTAAACAATGGTTCGGAGCCTCTGTGAGCACCTGGAAAGACACCATCGTGGTGGGTACAATAAACAGACTGTCTCAGAAAGGGGTGAAATTAAAATTTCAGAAGCAGAAAGGGGTGGAATTACAGTGGTGCCTCGCAAGACGAAATTAATCCGTTCCGTGAGGCTCTTTGTATAGCGGTTTTTTTGTCTTGCGAAGCAAGCCCATTGACAGCTTAGCGGATTAGCGCTATTAGCGGTTTTAGCGGCTTTTAGCGATCAGCTGTTAAGCGGCTTATCAGTGGATCAGCTGATAAGCGCCTTAGCGGCTTAGGAAAAGGGGGGGAAAAGGGAAAAAACCCCGCAGGAACTCGCAAGACATTTTCGTCTTGCGAAGCAAGCCCATAGGGAAATTCGTTTTGCGAAGCACCTCCAAAACGGAAAACCCTTTCGTCTAGCGGGTTTTCCGTCTTGCGAGGCGTTCGTCTTGCGGGGCACCGCTGTAAATCAAGCCTCACTGCAAACAAACCAGAAGGAATGCTCAATAAACTTTAGATGTTGTACAGCCTCCCCACAAACTTTATTTGTGGCAAATTGGGACGAATACTCAGTAAACGGGTCATCTGGAATCAGCTTATAATTGTTAGAAGAGCAACAGCAGGGCTCTTCCTATTAATAAACTAAGGGTTAAAACTGGCTAATTATGTTAAGGGTTAGTCAACTAGCCAAGGGGTGGGAGGAGGTGTTGCTTAGCAACCAGGCAGAGTGGCATGATCTTCACTGAGGGAGCACATGCTCTGATTGGCTGGTTAGTTCTGAGGCAATTTGTCCTGACTTAAGAAAGCCAAATCGTCTCCGTTCCTTTCTCCTCAAATTATACACCATTCTTTAATTCAGTTTTGCTTAGTATAGTGTTAACAAAACTTTTTCTCTCTGGATGCATTATTTAAGCGACTCGGCTAACGATAATTTCAACAGACGCAATACATCTCACTATAGTGAGGAAGACTTGTGACCAGAAAAACCTGTCTGCTTTGTTCAGTCTGCTGCCCAGATGTTAAGTGTTGGTGGGCAGCTCAAAGGCCCCTGCTCTCCCTCCATAATATTTTTCAGCCTTAAACAGCAGCCCTTCAGACGACACCTTCAAAAGTTGGAGAGTCATTTGATAGCCTTTTAAATATAAATATAAGTAGGGTGAACAGCCACCCATCCTCTGCAATTATGAGGTTGTCCCTCCTGGAGGGGTGTGATTGTCAATGATACAACATCCTGCTCACCCCAGTTTTTCACCCTACCAGGCTTGCGCCCCTCTCCAGCACTGGAATGCCATTTCTGGCCAAGAGGAGGCCACAAAGACCCCCACGGGCAGCTGTTTCTTAGCCACAAGTGGCCTGCAGCGCTTTGTTGAATTCTCGCCATGCCGCAAAATCCAAATGGATTCAGTTTACAAGTGGACAAGTTATGGTGAGTGCAATATGCAGGTGGCAGGGAATGTGCAATAGCCGAAGCTCCAGGCCTTAAGGAGAGGGTGTGCAGGATTTTTGCCCAGAAACTTTGTCTTTGAATGAATGGCGCCCTTGTTTTGCTTTGCAGACCGCTCTAGTCTGCTCAGATTCCATGTAAACGGCTGTCGAGTGGTTTGCCCCATGCTCCTACATGCTCAATTGCAAACAAACAGCATGTGTGGCTACACTGAAGCCACAATGGTCACAACAATCCCTCCCCATTCTAGAAGAAAGATGTTTGGCTCCTTCTGAAAAACCAGAGCCTTGCAATGTCAAGTGGAGGCTATTCCGTTAGGCATACCTACCTACAACCAGCACAATTTGTCTTCAGGGGCACTAGGAATATAAGCCGTTAAAAACTGTTTTACAAATCATTTGTGCAAATTTCAATAATAAAGCGTATAAGCCCAACTTAACATGTAAATTTTTATCAAACGGGGGGGGGGGATGTTATGGAAAAGGATGGCCAGATTATTTATACTAAATTAATAATATGAAATTATTTTGATATGGAACGTTGATAAGTAATTGGTGATGTGAATGTATATTTAACTTAGGTTTTCTGATTACAGTTCATGTTTTGGTAAGTTAAATATACATGTACATAACCAATACCAGTGATAAGAAAATAAATGTGGTAAGAAGACCATGTTTAGGCAGCCCAGTCCGAAGCTGAAGGAGGAACGGTGTTTGGGTATGGTGTCCTGGTATGTGCACAAATCAGGGTTGGGGGACTTGTGGGGCTCCAAAGGCCACTGGACTACAATTCCCATCATCCTTGACCTATGGAAATGCTTGCAGGAGCTGATGGAAGTTGAAGTCCAGAGGGCCACAGGCTCCCCATCCTTGATGTGAGGGGTCTTCCCCACACTGTCACCCCATTGATTTACATTGCTTTTCTGTTTCTTTGCCTTCAATCAGCAAACGACCACCGCTACTGTGAGGTTGGATTCAGCTCTGCCATCTCTGACGTGAGTTTTAGGAGGGAGAGGGGCATGGCCCTAAGATGGGTGGCTCCCCACACCTGAGACACAATTTCCAAAGAGATTTAACAATCAATCCCTCTTCACAGAGAACTCTAGGAACTGGACCTCTGTGAAGGGAATAGGGGCCTCCCAAAAACTCCCAGCACCCTTAACAAACACCAAGTCCCAGAATTATTTGGGGGAAGCCATGACTATTTAAAATGGTTGTTGTTGTTTAGTTGTTTAGTCATGTCCGACTCTTCGTGACCCCATGGACCAGAGCACGCCAGGCACTCCTGTTTTCCACTGCCTCCTGCAGTTTGGTCAAACTCATGCTGGTAGCTTCGAGAACACTGTCCAACCATCTCGCCCTCTGTCATCCCCTTCGCCTTGTGCCCTCCATCTTTCCCAACATCAGGGTCTTTTCCAGGGAGTCTTCTCTTCTCATGAGGTGGCCAAAGTACTGGAGCCTCAGCTTCAGGATCTGTCCTTCCAGTGAGCACTCAGGGCTGATTTCCTTCAGAATGGATAGGTTTGATCTTCTTGCAGTCCATGGGACTCTCAAGAATCTCCTCCAACACCATAATTCAAAAGCATCAAATCTTCAGCGATCAGCCTTCTTTATGGTCCAGCTCTCACTTTAAAGTGGTACCATAGTGCTTTAAATGTATGGTGTGAACAGGGCCTTAGTCATCATTGGAATTGCCAACATAGCTCAGTGGGCGGAAACCAGCTGTAAAGGGGCTGTGCCTATTGTTTTAGGTTAGCGGGTAATTGCTGATGTCTTCTGAGTCGCAAATAGGTTTGTTCAACACACATTGAGGCTGTGCCTTTTTTTGTGAAGCAATCAGCTGCCAAAATGCTGGCCGCAAGCTTCAGTGTCACACAGAAATCATCCTTGGGTGTGCAGAGCAAAGCAACAACTTTTTTCTGCATGGCGTATAGAGGCAGATGTTTGCTTCTCTGGTTTTGTAGAAGTGTGTGTGGAGCTGGCATGCCACCCTCTGGGTCTCATGGGTGGTGGGCAGCTGTTCACAGGGCTTCTTCTAGTCTTGGGTGGCTGTTGTTTTGTGACTCTGTCCTCCTCTCTTCTCCCCACAGTCTGGGACGCTTTTACTTGGGGCTCCTGGTGGACATTACTTTGGAGGTAAGTGCTTTCATTCCCTTCCCTTCCCCGCAGCAGACAAAGGACTCTCCAGATGTTGTTGAACTACACCTCCCATCTTCCCTGACCCTTGGCCATGTTGGCTGGAGGTTGATGGGAAGGATCTGTCGTGCCACAGGCTCCCTGCCACTGCTGTAGGCCGAGAGCTCCAGGAATATGGGGAGGCCAGTTAAGGCCATTAGTAGCTACAATCCCTGATGGATATCTTCTTCCTCTTTTTAAATAATTTTTCTTAGAGTTTGCGGAAAAGGGATAGAAAGATTATCATCTATCATATTTTTATCAAGACGTTTAAATAAAAAGAAAGCAAAAAGAAAGCAAAGAAAGGGGATAGAGCAATAGAGAAGGGTTAAAGGGGAGAAGAGAGAGGAAGGAAGGAAGGGAAAGGAAAGGAAAGGAAAAGGAAAAGGAAAGGAAAAGGAAAGGAAAAGGGACGGGAAGGGACAGGAAGGGAAGGGAAGGGAAGGGAAGGGAAGGGAGGGAAGGAAGGAAGGAAGGAAGGAAGGAAGGAAGGAAGGAAGGAAGGAAGGAAGGAAAGAAAGAAAGAAAGAAAGAAAGAAAGAAAGAAAGAAAGAAAGAAAGAAAATACAAAACTTCAAATTCTTCATCTGTTCACTACATATAAATGTTATTCAACTCAGTCACTCCAACATAGGTAAAGGTATCCTGACCATTAGGTCCAGTTGTGGCTGACTCTGGGGTTGCTGCGCTCATCTTGCTTTATTGGCTGAGGGAGCCGGTGTACAGCTTCTGGGTCATGTGGCCAGCATGACTAAGCCACTTCTGGCAAACCAGAGCAGCGCACGGAAACGCCGTTTACCTTCCCGCTGGAGCAGTAACTATTTATCTACTTGCACTTTAACGTGCTTTCAAACTGCTAGGTTGGCAGGAGCAGGGACTGAGCAACGGGAGCTCACCCCGTCGTGGGGATTCGAACTGCCGACCTTCTGATCGGCAAGTCCTAGGCTTGCGCCTAGCGCCACCCACTTTCTATAAACCAACATTATCTTCAGTCCTCAAACCCAAATGTCATTAGTTCATTTTCTTTTTCACGCAAAGCGTCTATGAGAGGTTTCCTACCTTCAGTAAATGTTAGCAATGACTTTTCTCTGATTAAGCAGGTCGGTTTCGCCATCTCGGCTAAGTCCACTAATTTTAACCGCCATTCCTCCATGGTTGGTAACAACAAGTCCTTCCATCTTTGTGCATATAAAAGTCTTGCCGCCATAATCACATATTTATCAAAGCTCCTTAGTCCTTTCCTAATTGTATGGATATGTCCTTCCTCCACTGTCAGAGGCAGCATGCTTCTGAATACCAGTTTCTGGAAACGGCAGGAGGGGAGAGTGTTGTTGCACCAGGTCCCACTTATGGGTTTCCCTTGGGGACCCCTGCATGACCTCTGAAAACACAGGATGCCAGACTAGATGGCCCACTTGCCTGACCCAGCAGGCACTTCTTATTAGAGAATGTGAGAAATCCATATTTAGCCTTTGCTTGCTAGTCTGCATTCCTTACTATTCAGCAGGGTGAGGCAGACCCTGTTCAGTTGACCACTGTCCTTTTTAGCACCTGGTTTGTGGGAACAAATGAGGGGACGCGGGTGGCGCTGTGGGTTAAACCACAGAGCCTAGGGCTTGCCGATCAGAAGGTTGCGGTTCAAATCCCCGCGACGGGGTGAGCTCCCGTTGCTCGGTCCCTGCTCCTGCCAACCTAGCAGTTCAAAAGCACATCAAAGTACAAGTAGATAAATAGGTACCGCTCCGGCGGGAAGGTTAATGGTGTTTCCGTGCGCTGCTCTGGTTCGCCAGAAGCGGCTTGGTCATGCTGGCCACATGACCCAGAAGCTGTACACCGGCTTCCTCGGCCAATAAAGCGAGATGAGTGCTGCAACCCCAGAGTCGGCCACAACTGGACCTAATGGTCAGGGATCCCTTTACCTTTACCCTGTGGGAACAAGAGCACAAATTGTCCATCCAGCTGCATCTGCTGCCTCATGTAGGTGGTCCCAGCCTTGCCGAGGGACTGATGCCTCTACCTTGCTCCTCTTCCAGGGCTGATCTTTTCATCCAATTTGTCCACGGTCCTAGCAAATGCTCCTCTCAAACATACCCTTTTGTGGTCACTGAATGAGCTGCAACTCACAGCTTTCACCGCCTTATACTACGATGAATATCGAGGTAAGGGGACATACATCTTCATCTGCAAACGCTGGAGGAGCTGAGGGAGAGGCAGAGCTTATGAGAGGAGTTAAAAGGAGTTTGGGAATAGACTAAGGAAAGAATGCAAGGAAGTCTTTTACCCCCCCCCCCAAAGCCACATCCCCTTGGGGAGAAATCTTTTGTGGGCTGCACACCAAAAGTGGGTGAGACCCAGAGGGACCTCCCTCTTCCCCTGCCCCATGAATCTCCTGCCCATCTCTTTCATTGGACTTTATCTCAAAGTTGACAAAGACTGTTCTAAGGCGTCAGCAAGGGGGGGAATGCTTGTACCTTCCCCCTTTTGATGCTACTGCTATTGAGGTTATGAATACTGCACACATGGAAGCCGTTGGGTGGGAAAAAAATATGACTCTCATTTGAAATAAAAATTAACCAGTCCAAAAACAGGGTTCAAAAGCTTTACATACAGAACTTAACTCCAAAACAAGTTGAAACAAATAAAGCTACTTCCAAGTATGTAGATGCATAGTTTCTTATACTTGTCCTAATGTAAGGCATAATATCTTAGATTGCATATAGCTTGCATCCTCAGCTAAAAATTAAACCTCCGTCTCTTCCCCAAACAGCCTCCAGTGGCCCGAGGCTCTTTACTGGAGGACAGAGGTTAACACGTCCATTCTCTTCAGTAGCTTAGAACAAATTACTCACTCTACCCAAGATGGATGCCTGCAGATTAGCATATGCTAATTAGACCTTTAATATGATCTCTTTCATGTGACTGATCCTGGGGAGATACAGTCCCATGATAGATCCCCACTAATGATTAATCTGTTTGGCTGTTCATTTTTTGTGTGTGACATTTTAGTGTATTTTTGATCTCTGTGGAAGCCGCCCAGAGCGGCTGGGGAAACCCAGCCAGATGGGCGGGGTACAAATAATAAATTATTATTATTATTATTATTATTATTATTATTATTATTATCATCAGCATCAATTGAATTTTCCAGTCTTGCTTCACAATATTTAATACAGGCACATTCTATATTTATTTTGCATTTCAATGTACGTTAAACAATCATACTTAACAACTGTTCCTTTTTCCAGGACTGCAGCTCATAAATGGTACCCAAGTATACTGGCTCCCAGCAGCACCCCTTCTTCCCCAGTGACTGACCCTGTTCCAAGTGGTTTGGGGGAAAGTTCATCCAGAGGGGACAGAAAACACATTTTGGGAAGGGGATGGGAATATAACTCAATCAATCAATCAATCAATCAATCAAATCCGTTTATTGTGAGGACCATGCCTGTGCACAAAAATCAACACTAAAATCAGTAGTTAAAAATATTAAAATTCATTACATACTATGCCAACAAAACCTTCTTCCCACAAAGTAGAAAAGGAGGGAAAACGAACAGCGAGTTAAACAGACGATGAAGGGGTCTTTACATTGTCGTTCATAAATCTTTCCCTGGCTTTCATGGCCTTCATCACAAAGACCTCTACCACATGGGTAATGTGTGGGTTTGCATCAACTAACAAAAATTTTACTCTATCTTCAGGACTGGTTATAGAGATGGGTATAATTTGCAACAATGCGTCTCTAAAGCCCGAGTAAATGGGGCAATAGAGGAAATAATGTGTAAGATCCTCTTTAATTTTCATAAGGCAAGGACCTTGCCTATAACTCAATCAAGTTAAAAACAAAACAAAGGCTGGTGCAAAGATGTTGCACTGGTTGTGCTTCTCCTCTCGCCATTACCCTCCCCATTCTGGCTTGGCCCTTTGGCCAAAACTAGCCCTGGTGGAAGGAATTGTCTACAGATAAATGAGCCTCTAAGGCAGGGCTTCCAGTGTGCCCTAGAAAAGATGAACTTTCTATCCAAGGGGGGAAAGAAATCTAAACTATGTCAGTCATGCAAACTAAGCAGACTTGCATATATTAAAAGTAAAGGTAAAGGTACCCCTGCCCGTACGGGCCAGTCTTGACAGACTCTGGGGTTGTGCGCCCATCTCACTTAAGAGGCCAGGGGCCAGCGCTGTCCGGAGACACTTCCGGGTCACGTGGCCAGCGTGACATCGCGGCTCTGGTGAGCCAGAGCCGCACACGGAAACGCCGTTTACCTTCCTGCTGGTAAGCGGTCCCTATTTATCTACTTGCACCCGGAGGTGCTTTCGAACTGCTAGGTTGGCAGGCGCTGGGACCGAGCAGCGGGAGCACACCCCGCCGCAGGGATTCGAACCGCCGACCTTTCAATCGGCAAGTCCTAGGCGCTGAGGCTTTAACCCACAGCGCCACCTGCGTCCCCTTGCATATATTAACACATACTATATTAATACATACTTTTCATACTTGGTTCTACTTCTGCTGCTCATGGGTAGGAGCACAGTGAGTCCTTCTTAGCTTTGGAGATTTTGCCAGATGACTAAATCTTCTCATCCTTCCATCCACGCAGGGTATTCAGTGGCTTTTGGGGAGTTTAATGAGGACCCTGAGTCGCCAGGTAAGGGAAGGAGTCTTTGTCGGGGGTGGTTTTTCGGGGTGGAGTAGGGTGGGGTCTGGAGCTGAGCAAAAGTCATCTCCTGAAATTCTCCATCCTTTTAATGAATGGCAAAATTGGGGAGGGAAAGGAAGCCATTAAGTCAAATATTCTCAGGGGGAGTAGAAATTCTCTGATAGTTCCTCGGAGGTGGGGGATCACCATTAGCAGTGGCACGGCTACTTCCTTTCCCCCTCCTAATTCTCTCCAGCCACCCTAGCTTCTGAAAGTGGCAATTGCATGTTGGCATCCTCAACATCATGGGTTGGCAAACTAAGGCCAGATCAGGCCCAATTGCCTTCTAAATCCGGCCCCCGGACGGTCTGGGAATCGCCAGTGCATCCGTTCTTTCCCTCTCCCTCCCTCTCCCACAGCGGCAGCGGCAGTGCCTCCTCCTTCCCTCCTCCTGGCTTCTCCCTGCCCTGCCTAGAGGAGGAAGGGGGCAGGGCTTTGTTGGTGCCAGCCCCTCTCCGGAGCCGTTTCACGTGCCACTCATCGCAGCTCCGCCGCCACCAGCCCCTGCCGCTTGCAAGACACAGGAGCCGCAGTTGGCTGAGCGCCCCTCTCAAGCGGCTGCCATTTAAAGCAGCCCTTCTCTGGAGCCCTTTTACACACCGCTCATTGTCCCTCATTCATCCCCCCCCCAAAAAAAAATAGTCCGGCCCCCCACAAGGTCTGAGGGACAGTGGACCAGGTCCCTGCTGAAAAAGTTTGAGGGCCCCTGCTCAACATCCTAGCATTGTTTAGGGTATTGTGGGGAAAACCTGAGAGCTTCCATTTACATAATAGGGGAAGTAATTGGAGGACAGTCAGCAGAATTGCCCCCCCCTTTAACTCTTTTCAGAAATGTTGGCTCAGCTCTAGGTCAACAGGGGTACAGTAGGTACCCCTGGCTTTGCGGCTTGGTTAAGCTTAACTTTGCTCAACATAAACGACTGGCTCTTATTGCTAGGCATTTGAATTGCAGCTGCATACCGCAGACAACAGTATACATTTAAAACAGATTTAAAGCACAGTTCCCTACCCTCCCTCCCAAAAAGAATCCCGGGAACTGTAGTTTGCTAAGGGCACTGGGAATTGTAGGTATGTGAGGGTTAAACCTAGAACTATTTGTCTGGGGGAGTGCCTTATGGGGTGTACACAAACCTTAGTCATGGACTGACTTTGTGACTTTAGTCCAATCCATAGCTGTCAACTTACAGATTTGAAAATAAGGGACCTGCAGCCCCACCTGTTCCAGGCACTCCAGTCTTCCTGTCCTCCTGCAGTCTGGTCAAACTCATACTGGTAGCTTCGAGAACACTGTCCAACCAACTTTGTAACCAGAGGTTCAACTGAATAGAATCTGAATCACATGCACCACAAGGCCTATGCATCCTCACGTTAAGATGGCTCCCCGGCCTGGCTTTGCACTGCAAAGTTTGCAGCAGCACGTGCAACAAAATGACGTCCAGCATTCAAAAAACCCCTCAGCTTGCATTAACTAGCCACACACAAGGCATGCAAGCTCCACCCCCCAGTCGTTCTTAGACTTCTTATTGGGTGAGCAACACAGCCAAGCAACACAGTTGGAGCCTCCCTCCTCCCTGGCCGGCAGGGAGGGAGGGAGAGGAGCTGCTTCCTTTGAAATTTAAGGGAGATCATTTAAGGGACATCCATCAATAAGGGACAGCAGTGGGACATGGCGCTGGAATAAGGGACTGTCCCTTCAAATAAGGGACACTTGACAGCTATGGTCCAGTCAGTGTCTCCCAGCCCCACCCTTTCCATCTGTAAAATGGGAATTATACAATTAACGTATTTTGCCAGGCTGCTGTAAGGAGCAACAGAACAACGAGCTGCTGCTGTTCCTTGCCTACAGTGTGGGGCAGGGGCCTTTTATCTTTTAACATGATCAGTAAGATTTTATGAGGTTGCTAGGGCCATCCCTTCTTGGCCACAGTTTTCCAAACTCAGATAGCTCTTCCCGAGTCTCCAAGCTCAGTCTTCAGGACGCTTTAGCACAAACCTCATGTCTGGAGTGTTGCGAACTTAGCCTACTGGGTGATTCACAACCTCTGAGATGGCTCTTCTCTTTGCAGAGTATGTTGTGGGCGTTCCTAACAAGAGCCTGACAAAAGGAGCGGTGAGTCCTGTGCAGGAGACCTACATTTTTTCTTCTGCGCATCTGGAAATAAGTGCACAGGCTGTGCTGAATTCCCGACACAAGAGGTTCCAGGGGCGTCAGGCCTGTATGCTTTGTGTCGTGCCTTCCATCTAATCCGAAACGAAAGAGCCCTGCATGCTCAGAGACACCCTTGTCTTTACTGTTGTTTCAGTATACAGTGGTACCTCTGGTTGCGAACAGGATCCGTTCTGGAGGCCCGTTCGCAACCTGAAAAGAACGCAACCCGCGTCTGCGTGTCTGCGCACACGCGGGCCGTGATTCACTGTTTCTGCGCATGCGCGTGACGTCATTTTGCATGTCCGCGCATGCGCAAGCGCCGAAACCCGAAAGTAACCCTTTCCGGTACTTCCGGGTTGCCGCGGGACGCAACCTGAAAACGCCCAACCTGAAGCAAATGTAACATGAGGTATGACTGTATGTTCTAGGGCTGAGAGCAGTGGCACCCAGCTTCAGAGGACGGGGTGTGTGCTAATAATGTGCCAAAAATAAGCCCTGTGGCACTCTGCCGTTATTATTTCACACATTGCCTTGCATTGAAAGCAGGTTCTAGGGGTCATAGGGAGGAGTTATGACACAACCATGTAGGCTTTGCTTGCCACTGCCCAAATGCCTCCTTGATTTGGGGCTCCATCTGTGCTGTTCTTACCCTGTGAAGTACACTGTGGTCACTCCCAGCAATGGAGGGCGGTGGTTGCTTTCTTACCTCCACCTTCTTGACAAATATGGAGGGTGGGATTCACTAACCCTTGAAATCCCCCTGACTCTCTTATCCCTGTCCCCCATCCTAGGTGCAAATTTTCACCTTCAAGCATGCCTTCCATCTTCTGCGGTCCCTCCCCAGTGAGCAGGTAACGAAGCCTTGAGCATCATGGTTTCCTTCCCTCCTGCCTCTTCCATGGCACGCTTTTCTCAGCCAGACATAATGCCAAAGGGGTATTATGAAACCTGACACAGGGCCTTCTCAGTGGCTGCACCCAAACTTGGGCGCTCCCTGCTGAGAGAGGCTCAGCTGGCCCTTGATGACCTTCTGCTGGCCAGCAACCCATCCTTTTTATTTATAAAGGCTTCTTGAGATTATTTCCCCCCACTGTATTTAATCTGTCGTTTTTAAATTGAATTGTGTGTTGAAATGGATGCCTCTTGCTTTTATTTGCTTTTTATCTGCACTTATTTGATTCTCATATGGTCTCATTTCAGTATTGCTTATTAAGCTATATGGATTGGCTATTTTGTATTGTTGCCTTTACTATTACTGGCTGCCAGGATGATGATGATGATGATGATGATGATGATTTTAGTAATATAAAAGTGGGAGGTGCACATTGTTTTTCACCCTCTTACCTCTTGCAGGTGGCATCCTATTTTGGGCACACAGTTGCGGTTGCAGATATCAATGGCGATGGGTAAGGCCACAGGAATTAGCATTGCAGTTGGCAGTTGATTTGGATTTGGAACAGCTCTGGTCAAACTAAGGACTCAGCAACATTAGTAAAGAAAAAGCGTTTTATATGTGTTATAATACTGTGACACCAGATGGCGCAGTGGATTACTGTTTTTCACTAGAGCCAGTGTGGTGTAGTGGTTAAGAGCGGTAGACTCATAATCTGGGGAACCGGGTTCGCGTCTCCGCTCCTCCACATGCAGCTGCTGGGTGACCTTGGGCCAGTCACACTTCTCTGAAGTCTCTCAGCCCCACTCACCTCACAGAGTGTTTGTTGTGGGGGAGGAAGGGAAAGGAGAATGTTAGCTGCTTTGAGACTCCTTCGGGTAGTGATAAAGCGGGATATCAAATCCAAACAACAACTCTTCTTCTTCTTCTTCTTCTTCTTCTTCTTCTTCTTCTTCTTCTTCTTATGTGATTTCTTGCTATGAGGTTTACAACACATTTTCCTAAATCTCCTTTTTGATGTGTCTAGATCCAGCTAGAGTTTTAATCTATCTTCCCCCTGCTATAAATATAGCTTCAGGTTGAAGACCTCATCCCCCTGCACTCAGATCCGAACCCTAACACTAGGCTTAAATTACAACCCAGTGCACTGGGAGGGATATTAACTATTGTTCCAGATATTAATAGCGCACAGTTTGAAGGTATTGGAATCACAAGAACAGACTCCTTTTGGAAGAAATAATCATCCAGGGCCATAAAAGTATTATTCAAATTTTTGCTTGCAAAACTCTTTAAAAACATAACATAAGCATCAAAGATACACCCCAAATACAGTGGTACCTTGGGTTACAGATGCTTCAGGTTACACACTCCGCTAACCCAGAAATAGTACCGCAAGTTAAGAACTTTGCTTCAAGATAAGAACAGAAATTGCACGGCGGTGGCAGCAGGAGGCCCCTTAGCTAAAGTGGTGCTTCAGGTTAAGAACAGTTTCAGGTTAAGAACGGACCTCCAGAACAAATTAAGTTCTTAACCCGAGGTACCACTGTATCCAAACGATGTCTTGTGCTCTCTGGAACAGGCTCAGCATCTTAGAAATAAAAGATACCGGTAACTCCCAAAATCAAAATGGTGTCTCTCTCCCCAGTTCCAGACTGCCTTAGTCTGCCTAAGGCTATGCAGCTCTTTTTGGAGAGTCATTATCACATCCTTTTGTTCTCTGCCTGTTCTGAGAAAGACTAAATAGGCAACTCCCTTCAAAATGGAGATTTGCAACTCAGTACCTCCATCACATGATCAAAGGTTCACTCTCAGCACAGAGAAACAATCAACAGGTGATCATTAACTAGTTACAGCTCAGAGTCCTTTAGAAACTTACTGTGGAAAATGTTAGCCCAACGTTAGCCATAGAATTTAGCCATTTCCCATTTTAAAGCTTCATTAATACACATACATTTTTCATTTCCATGCCAATTGAACCAATTTATACTTAACAGGGATGTGGCTCATGGGGCCAAACCTGGGCCCCTTAGAAGTAAAGGTAAAGGTAAAGGTACCCCTGCCCGTACGGGCCAGTCTTGACAGACTCTGGGGTTGTGCGCCCATCTCACTCAAGAGGCCAGGGGCCAGCGCTGTCCGGAGACACTTCCGGGTCACGTGGCCAGCGTGACAAAGCTGCATCTGGCGAGGCAGAGTCGCACACGGAAACGCCGTTTACCTACCCGCTGGTAAGCGGTCCCTATTTATCTATTTGCACCCGGAGGTGCTTTCGAACTGCTAGGTTGGCAGGCGCTGGGACCGAGCAGCGGGAGCGCACCCCGCCGCAGGGATTCGAACCGCCGACCTTTCGATCGGCAAGTCCTAGGCGCTGAGGCTTTAACCCACAGCGCCACCTGCGTCCCCTTAGAAGTACCATGTGCTAAAGCAAAGGCGAGAGTGAGGGACTGGAATGGCTATCCCAAACTGCCCCTCACTCCAGTTTAAATGGCCATACAGTAAAACTGCTGCTGATCACAATTTAAAAGTAATTCAGAAGCATGCATCCTCCCCAGTGAGCCCTCTGATTAAGACTGCTGTTTTAATCTAGAAGCTTGCACACCCCCAAACACCCCAAAAAAGTTAATTGAAGGACAATGTGTTACCTCTGTTTCCTCCCTTTCCTTTCTCCATGAGATCTAGGTCCCCATTTTTTGAGTCTGCTGCCATCTCTTGTCAGTTGGCTGCTCCTGCAGCCTTGGCAGAAACGAGCTTAGGTTTTGCCCTGAGGAGCAAATCATTATAGTCTTCTAGAGTTGGAAGGGGCCACAAGGAATCTTTTGCCTAACGTGGGGCTCGAGATTAATGTGAGATTAAGAGTCTTGTGAGCTGCAATCCCAGCAGCCAAATAAAACATTACTTCAGTTGTCTTTGAACCCCATGCTTGAGATACCACTTTTTGGTTTTTGAACCGAAAACAGACATGGGAGCTCCTGATCAGATTCAGGGCCATGGAACAATGGGAGGTGGGGTAACCCTTCCCCACATTCCCCCCAGTGAAACGTACCCCACACCCAAGCATCTTTGTGCTGCTATTAGCAGCTTCAGGTGCAAGCGAGCTAAGGCTGATGGGATTTGTAGTCCAAAACATGTGAAGGACATTGTACTGGGGAAGGCATGTATATGGCAATATCTAGATTTCTTGACCGCTATTCAGTGCCATGGTATCTTTATGGCTGTGTACACCCTATTCAGCCATTCTAAGCTAATACAGACATTCTAAGCCAGGCTTGGACCATAATGAAGGCTGATCGCCAAAGAATTGATGCTTTAGAATTATGGTGCTGGAGGAGACTTTTGAGAGTCCCATGGACTGCAAGAAGATCAAACCTCTCCATTCTTAAGGAAATCAGCCCTGAGTGCTCACTGGAAGGACAGATCCTGCAGCTGAGAATCCAATACTTTGGCCACCTCATGAGAAGAGAAGACTCCCTGGAAAAGACCCTCGTGTTGGGAAAGATGGAGGGCACAAGGAGAAGGGGACGACAGAGGATGAGATGGTTGGATAGTGTCTTCGAAGCTACCAGCATGCGTTTGACCAAACTGCAGGAGGCAGTGGAAGACTGGAGTGCCTGGCGTGCTCTGGTCCATGGGGTCACGAAGAGTCGGACACGACTAAACGACTAAACAACAACAACAAATAATAATAATAATAATAATAATAATAATAATAATAATAATAAATTTTATTTATACCCCGCCCTCCCCGGCCAGAGCCAGGCTCAGGGCGGCTAACAACAGTAAAATTACAGTAAAAACATAATAGTGGGGGGAAAACACCAATTTAAAATACAAGTTAAAATGCAATTTAAAATGCAGTCTCATCAAAACCATAAGGGGAGGGAAACATAAGGGTCAGACTGAGTCCAAACCAAAGGCGACCTCTTAACAAACAACAGTGCCCAGAATTATCTGAGGGAAATCTTTCGCTTAGAACAGCCTTCCTCAATCTTGGCCCTCCAGGTGTTTTTGGCCTACAACTCCCATGATCCCTAGCTAGCAGGACCAGTGGTCAGAGATGATGGGAATTTAGTCCCAAAACATCTGGAGGGCCGAGATTGAGGAAGCCTGTTCTAAGCAAAAGATTTCCCTCAGATAATTCTGGGCACTGTTGTTTGTTAAGGGGTCGCTGGGAACGGCAACTCTGTGAGGGGTAAATTACAGTACCCAGAATTCTTTGCGGGAAAGGCTGTGTTTCAAATGTGCTTTGACATTCTAGTGCCTTCGCAGCCTATGTGTATTAATGGCAACCGTGCTGCTTATGTGTGGGAAGAAGGAGAAGAAGAAGCTTCAGCAGAGAACTGAAATCAATGTACTGGTAGGATTGGTTGCCTTAGATCTTCTAACTCCCCCCCCCCCCAAAGTCTGGGTGGCTTTGCAGTGCAGCTGCTAGCTATGATAGTTGAGAGTGGTGCCTCCATGCCTAAGGGCAGTCTACCTGCTTCTGCCCGAGACAAGGTTTTTAGTTGCTGCTTTGTTTTTTTTGTTTTTTTAAATAATTTTTATTAACTGGCCAATCACATCAAATTAAATCACATCATATAAATTCCGAATTACAAAGCCAAATTTTTAAATTTTGTTGGGGGAACCCATACTTCAAGATCCAAAGGGGAATTCAGATCATCTTCTTATTACTGCGTTAATGTCCAAATCAGTCCCAATCAGTCCAAACAAAGTTCATAATTCTATCCAGTCTTATCTTGGTGTTGCCACATCATATCTTGTTCGTATAATTTCTCTTTTTCCTTTACGATCTCTTCTGTTAGTCTCCTTAAGCCGATAGCAAGTGTAATAATCCTGTGTGGATTTCCCGTTCCTCCACTAAGTCCAGATGGTTTCCATATATCTCCTTCGTAGATAACATCACTTTATCCATCGTAAATTTTGGCATTTGTCGCTCTTAAGTCCCACCGAGGAGTTGATTCACGATATGTAAACAACTCTATTTCTCTCTTTCTCCTCCCAGACCCAAGAGCTCCCACAATGCCTCACAAAATGGCGAACGGCATTTTTTCCTGACTGCGTCACTCCAAAACTCTTAGCTTTCCAGCTTCATCTTGAAACATTGCTTTGGATCGAAAGTTTATCTCCACACAGCCTTAAATCCACAGCTTAAGTCCTTAATTTCTGACTCATTAGGGGAGGGGGATTCTTGTTAAATCACATAAAAAGGTAGAGGCAGGTTTTTCCCCCCCTCCCCCCTCAGTCATTACCGTATCTTGACGTTCTTCTCGTATTTTATTGTTGTCTTGTTATCAGAGATCTCTTCTGTCAGCAGTATTTACTCCCCTTTTTCCTTGATGTATGTGCAATTAATCATGTCCAAATTATTTCTTTTAAAGATCATTGCAACCAGCGGCGCGAATCGGGGACGGCGTCGAGGAGTGCCGAAAATCCCACAGGAGGGCTTTGTGCCTAGTGCCCCCACCCCCACAAATTCGGGGGTGGTATAGGGCACAGCAGGCAAGGGCCGTCCCCCCCATAATCCTGGGGGGGTTAAGGAGGCTAATTACCCCCATCATAGCCTCCAAATTACCTCGTGTGGGTCGGAGAGATGTTATTGTCAGCCATCTTCCGATGCGCCACCTAGTGGCCCCCCCTAGTTGCTGCTTTGTTAATAGTGCTTTAGAGCTTGCAATTGTTTTACTGATTGATTAATTATCAATTATTCTATATGATTTTATTTTATACAATTAATTACTTTATATGATTTATGCTGCATTTGTGATGTTCTGTTATGCTATTGCTATATCTAGTTTGCAAGCCGCTTTGGGATTCATTTGAATGAAAAGCGGCATAGAAATTCTATCAGTCTGTTCCTACTGCTTGGGTCACTGAGCCCTGTGAGTGCATTTGGGTGAACTCCAAAATTGTGGAACTGCAGACTTGCGAAGGATCCCTGAAAGTCATCTAGCCCAACCCCCTGTGATGCAGGAATCTCAACTAGTTCATCCATGGCAGATGGTCTCCAACTTCTGCTTAGAAACCTGGCAGATCTGCAAATCTATTATGAAGCAGCCTGCCTGAGTTGGTTAAAAGAATGGATTACATTGGATAATGCAGACACCCTGGACCTAGAAGCAGCAGCATCTCTGGCTGGAGTCTGACATGATCAGAGCTCTAAGGGGACTTTCCTGTTCTTCCCCCTGAACTAGAAAAGATGACATCTTGGTGGGGGCCCCTCTCTTCATGGAGCGCTACTCTGACCGGAAACTCTATGAAGTGGGAAGAGTTTACTTATACCTGCAGCAGAAGACGCCCACTGCTTACAGCACCCCCTGGCAGAGGCTGACGGGCACAGATGTCTACGGTCGTTTTGGCATGGCCATTGCTTCCCTGGGCGACATAGACCAGGATGGATGCACTGGTAAGGATGGGATGGAAGGCCACCCCCCCTTTTTTCTCCCTCTCTTAACCCCCAATTTCCTATTCTCCATTCCCTCACCCCACAATCGAGTGTTCAAGGTTGACTGTCGGAGCTTCACTTACAATCACAATCCGTTCCTCACCATAGCATGGGCGGAGAGTGTTTTGTTTTAACCCGAGGGCAGCATTCCCTTCCAGGGGCCACATGCCAAGAGAGGACAAGGGCCAGAGGTGAAATTGGGCGGAGCAATGGATATGGATTTTGCCTTTCTACTGTAGCCTTATTAGACTTTACTGATTGGTGGGCTCTGTGTTGCTCCCGGACGGGAGGAAGGAAGTCAAATGACACCGAGGGTTGGTTCAGATAAAGAGGTCTTTATTTCTGCTCTCCGGAGCAGCAGAAAGGCACTTGCGTAGTCAGTCCACAACAAGTCCAAAGAAATGAGAGATTTCATGCTGTATATATATCCTCCAGGCACCCTCTCCCCCTTCCCCAGGAATCTAGCCATGTCAGCTTATACGTGCAGGTTGACATCATAGATGTTCCTGCTCCGGTACTCTTAACCATAAAAGGGTTTTCCTTCTTGTAATCCTGACCATAAAAGGGTTTTCCTATTCCTATATTCTTATCTTGGAACAAGAGGTCACCAGCTCCAAGAACATACTCTGGTGCTGTTCCTGGACTAGGTCTGTGCGTCAGAGTGTGGTCGGGATGTAAGATAAGACCTAGACGTGTCATCCCTGTTCCACTTTGGAATGGACAAGGCCATCCGTCATTACCAGCCTTCATGGACTGATAAGGGAGAGAGCTTTGAGCACTTGTTTATACAGCTGGGTTTTGGCTCAAGAGCTCAAGTTAAAGCATTTTAGAAATGCTCCCTTGGAAAAGGAAAAAAACGTGGATTTTGGGTCCCATTTCAAACTGACTGCACAGAAACCCATTCCTTCACTACGGCAGACTTGTATTCTGTTAACGATAAGTTTGTGTTGAAGAAGTTTGCCCTCAGCAGGCCCTGGTAGTTGAGGGAGGAGATGGGAGGAGGATAGCAAAATAGGAGAGAGGGAGAGACAGAGAGAGATAATGTGAAGAATGCAAATGGATATGATTAATAAAAAAAATCTCCTTAAGAGACACTGAAATGTATTACTCATAGATATTACACATTTTGTGTTTTGATATTGTGATTTTATGTGGTAATTGCCCAGAGACCTGTTGGGTATAGGGTGGTGTACAGATTTAACAAATTATAATAATAAAATACTAAGCGCGTAGATACAAAACCTTGTTCCTACTCACATTTACACATTCCTCTTTATCCTCCATGGAGGCAAGCAAGAAACATTTTCAGAAGCATTCTGAAAATTGGAAGAAATTTAAAGACTATTTTAATAGATATTGTAACATTAAAAATTTGAAGTTACCTGAAAGTATCAGTTAGGCCTAGGATTAAATTAGGATTTAATTATTAAATGAGATTTAGAAGGTTAAGAAAAGTTAAGAAACTTGACTATAATTGGAATATTGTTTTTAAATAATGATATTGGAAAACTGCTACCTTTAGTTACAAGGAAATTCAGATGGGAGGGACTGGAGGAAGTCAAGTAATATGTTTATAAGGTTGGAAGTTTAATTAATTATTAATTTGTACTGTATTTGAGTCTTTGTTGTTATATCTTTTGTTGTTATTTCTTTTATTTCTCTTTCTCTTTTTTTCTTTTTTCTTTATTTATTTTTTTAGTTTGTGTTATATTTGTAAAAAGCTTAATAAACATTTTTTTTTGGCGGGGGGGGGGGACATTTTCAGAAGCATTCTAGCCAAGCAAAAATGCCCAAGGAGGGTTAGACAAAAAGACCCAGAGAGCCGTGTTAGAATTCACATCCTCCCCAGAGCCAAATGTGGGAGTACCCAGAAAACCCTCAATTTAAGCCTCAGGACCTCCTCCTGGTATTTGAATCCTGCCTTTCTGGGAGTGGAGGAGACCTTTGCCTTCCCCACCACACAGACGCCTTTTCTGCCTGACCTGTTTCTGCGTCGTGGGCTTTTGCCCTGCTTCTCTCCGTTTCCCCGGCATCTTTTCTGACCAAATGGGTGACTTCACCTTATTGATTTGGTTCATGTTTACATTCTCATCCATTCTTTCCTTCCACAGACATAGCCATCGGAGCCCCCTTCGCCGGCCAAGATGGAGGTGGCCGTGTTTACATCTACCGAGGGCACCATGAGGGCTTGAGTTCATCGCCAACCCAGATCCTTGAGAGTCCCTTCTCTGGGCCAGCTGGGTTTGGCTTCGCTATACGCGGGGCTGTGGACATTGATGCAAATGGCTACCCTGGTAACGTACAACGGAAGTAGGCAGCCAATGGGTTTTAGCACTGCCTGCACAGGTGACGGCCATTTTAGGCATGTCCAACGGACGCGCGATCGCTGGCGCACAGATCCTTTCGGTCCCAGAAGCAGGAGGAATGAGGGTGGGGCACAGCACTTACGTTTGTGGGGGCTGGGAACAGGACCCCTATGCAAATAGGTTGCCGCCTGTATTAAATAAGGGTTTTCCATACTTGAACTTTGCCCCGCTCTTTCCCTGCGAAAACCCTCTCTTTAGTATTTAGATCGGAGCAAACGTCAATCTGGGTTTCCCGCAGATTTCCATTTGTTCCAATTGAGCTTCAAAGAGCAGCTTTTCACAAGAAAAGGTCTAGAGCAAGAAAAAAAGGGGGGGGCTTGGACACTGAGCTTTAAAACTAAGGACCATACCTGGAAAGTGTGGATAAGCCCTAACTTGTGAAAGAATTTTGACTCTTCAAAAGGCTATGCCAGATGTCCTGTACCTAGAAGAAAAAAATGAGGCATATAATTACCGTATTTTTCGCCCTATAGGGCACACTGGCCCATAGGGCGCACCTAGAATAAAGAAAAAAAATTTATCCCCCCCCCCCAGGCACGGGGCCCGAGCTTCCCCCGACCCCAGACCCCAGAACAGGCTGCTATCTGCAAGCCTTCGGAGCCCGGCAGGAACTCCCGCCGGGCTCTCCAGGCTTGCGGATATCTGCCCGAAGCCTGGGGCACGCTGCTCAGCGCGCCCCAGGCTTCAGGGTGCAAGCTGCTATCCACAAGCCTAGGGAGCCCGGCGGGAACTCCTGCAAGCTCCCAAGGCTTGCGGATAGCTTCCTGAAGCCTGGAGAGCGAGAGGGGTCAGTGCGCACCGACCCCTCTCGCTCTCCAGGCTTCAGCGAAAGCCTGCATTCGCCCCATAGGACGCACACACATTTCCCCTTCATTTTTGGAGGGGAAAAAGTGCGTCCTATAGGGCGAAAAATACGGTATTTACGTTTATTAATTGCCTTGCCGTTCGTGGAATCCGCTGTCATGATACAAAGCTTCTCTTTTATATTTGCTTCTTTCATTGGGTGATCCTATCTGGATAGCATAACATATATTAGCTGAAAATCATTTTATTTTTTGAATAAAAAAAGTCTAGATTTTGCAAGGGTTGTTTTAATTAGCAGGTGGTGCAAAATTTGCTTAGGTTTTGTAGAACTTAATTCCTAATCGCATCAGTGGAGTGAGCAGAACTGGGAACCCGAGGCAGCTTGGTGAGATGCTGCAACACTGAATCATAGAATCGTGGAATTGTAGAGTTGATAGGGACCCTTAGGATCATCTAGTCCAACCCCTGCAATGCTGGAATATGCATCTGTCCCTTAGAAGTATCAAACCTG
Source organism: Podarcis cretensis (assembly GCF_951804945.1). Classification (NCBI taxonomy): domain Eukaryota; kingdom Metazoa; phylum Chordata; class Lepidosauria; order Squamata; family Lacertidae; genus Podarcis; species Podarcis cretensis. The sequence continues at coordinate 15,476,681 of NC_137182.1, forward strand.
CAGCCTTGGCATTATCAGCTCCATGCTCTAACCAACTGAGCTATTGATGGACTGCTAACTTTTTTTGGTTGTCTTGTTCACCTTCACAGATGTGCTGGTGGGAGCTTTCAGAGCCAGCAAAGTGACTGTGTACAGGTGAGTCGATGGAGCCCCAAGACCAGTGGAACGAGATTTCCCTGGAGACCTTGTTGCCTATAAATGCTCCCCCACCCCTCCCAGTTTAGGCCCCTGCTTTTTGGAGCAACACCCGTGTGCTTCCATTTCAAGCTCTTCAGCCAACCAGCACTGAAAGGGTTAGGAGGGAACCATGATCGTTCCCCTAGTTTGGTAGAGGTGGGGGAAGATGATTGTAAAAAGAAATATCTTTATGCCTTCATCACCCTGAGGATTCACTCCATGCCCTCCTTCGCGTGCCTCCTCCTTGAGAGGTTCAGAGGGTGGCAACACGAGAACAGGGCCTTCTCTGCAGTGGCTCCCCATCTGTGGAATGCTCTCCCCAGGGAAATTTGCCTGGCGCCTTCATTATACAGTCGTACCTTGGATCTTAAACACCTTGGCTCCTGCAACAAATCAGCTCCTGAACGACTGAAACCCGGAAATGAGTGTTCCGGTTTTCAATTTTCTGAAGCTGAACATCCGGCGCAGCTTCTGTGGCTTCTGATTGGCTGCAGGATGCTCCTGCAGCCAATCGGAAGCCGCGCCTTGGTTTCCGGGAATTGAACAGACTCCTGGAACGCATTCTGTTCGAAGACCAAGGTACGACTGTACACCTTTAGGCACCAGGCAAAAAAGTTCCTTTTTAACCAGGCATTTGGTTAATCCGATTGACATCCTATGCCCTTTTAAAATGTGTTTTTTTGTGTGTAGGGGGATATTGGGTTGCTGTTTTTATTTTTATTAGGTATTTTGTGCTTTTATATCTTGGTTTTATTCCGTGAACAGCCCTGAGACCCCCAGGTATATGGCAGTATATTAATAATAATAATAATAATAATAATAATACCTTGACATCTGCAGAAGTGGCCATAATTTAACTACCCTGTGGGCAGAAAGAAGGGGAGTCGGTGACAGTCACTAGCTCATTTTCAGTTGCATATATCAGATGCTGTTGAACAGCAACTCTAATGCTGACAGAGGCTGATGGGAAATGGAACCCAACATCTGGAGAGCTAGAGCAGTGACATTTCTTGTAGAGGAACATTTAGGGCCAGAGGCACCAGCGATTGGGGGGCAGGGGTTCCACATCATGACGTTGCATGTGTGAGCATTGCACCTCCCTTCCTAAGTTGGGCAGAAGCTTCCCAGGCTTTGGGAAGGAGGTGGCAGGGAAACATTTAGGGGACTAGCCTAGTCTCCCTAGTCTAATAATAATAATAATAATAATAATAATAATAATAATAATAATAATAATTTATACATCGCCCATCTGGCTGGGTTTCCCCAGCCACTCTGGGTGGCTCCCAACAGAATATTAATAATAACAATAAAGCGATAAAATATCAAACATTAAAAACTTCCCTAAACAGGGCTGCCTTCAAATGTCTTCTAAAAGTCAGATAGTTGTTTATTTCCTTGACATCTGGTGGGAGGGTGCTCCACAGGGCAGGCACCACCACTGAGAAGGCCCTCTGCCTGGTTCCCTGTAGCTTCACTTCTCACAGTGAGGGAACCGCCAGAAGGCCCTCAGAGTTGGACCTCAGTGTCCGGGCTGAACGATTGAGGTGGAGACGCTCCTTCAGGTATACAAGGTCAAGGCCTTTTAGGGCTTTAAAGGTCAGCACCAACACTAACTGCACACCACAGAGCTACAGGTTCCTCAGCCCTGTTGTTGCGTACTGAATCCATCTCCTCAGCTGACCAAAGGTTTCTTTCTCCCTTAAATGAGCCACCTCATTCTCGCTTGCTGCCCTATATACATGGCACCATCTCTCAGGACACCTGTTTGACCAAGCTGGGCATCTAGCAGGCCGCCAGGTGACCGGCCCTTGTGTACAAGGATGCATTTCAAGTTAGGAAAATTGCTTTAAAGGCAGGATGAGCTTTGACATGATAAGGTGTTCTAAGCCCCTCAGAAGCTGTAGATTTTGCCGCACGGAGGTCTCGTGCATTCGTCACCAACACTTTGCCAGTGCTGTTTGACAACAACTAGAGAATCAGCAAATGCTTCTGGTCTCTCTTGGAACTTCCTGCCTGCTTACCCTTGTTCACTATGTTTATGGTCCCTTTCAGAGCTCAGCCAGTCATGTTTCTCAAAGCCCAGATGGTCCTGCCAGGTGCGCTGAACCCAGAGAAGAAATCGTGTACGGTAGCAGGAGTACAAGTCAACTGGTGAGCCGGGTGGGAAGGGCATTGAATCTAGATCCCTTTGTAGCCTAGGAGATTCAGGTTCTGTGCTCCAAATCAACGAGACATGTCAAAAACAATCAAGGTATGCCATTGGTTTTCCTGTTTGCAGGATTTAGTTAGGTTTTGGAAATTGGTTTCGGGGATCTTCTTGGAACCTTAACAAAATGATAATTGAAATTACCCCTCATTTAAAAATCATCTTCTTCTTTGGCGATCACTCGTAGCCGAGTAAGATTGTCTTCCTTAACACGGTTTTAACAGTGAGTATGTAAGTGACTGTGGAGGCCAATCCTGGATCCACATGTCCTTCCACAGTGGGGACATTGGTTTCCGGGTGGGAGTTGATCACGGTGTGGATTTGCCAAGCGTGCCTTCTTCTTAGCACGTTTCTCCCTTGCGTCCTGAGTTCGAGTGTCTTCAAAGCCCATGACACCTTTAGTAAAGGTTGTTCTCCAACTGGGTAACTAGTAATAAACATCTTCTCTAAAAAAAAAAAGTTCAGAACACAACTGGGCATGGGTGGGGAGAGGAAATATAGCATAAGAAGAACCGTTTTAAACCAGCAGAGGAGGAAATCACAAATTACTTATTTCTGGGTCCATCAAAAAAAGAGTAAAGTGTGGCCAGCACTTGCAAACAAACAAGGATCATTCAGGGAGGCAGAGTTGGTTGCCGGCTCCCAGTCAATTGTACACTCATCAGCCACATCATGCGTGAAACAATCCTCATTGCTTTCCTTCTCTTCAACGCAGCTTCACAATCCAGATATGTGCCGAAGTGTCAGCAAAGAGGATTCCGCAGAAAGTCGGTGAGTGTTGCATTGACTGTGGGAAGATGTGGAGGTCTTGTAGTCAAGCTGCCGCAGCACTGGGGAGAATGAGATTGGCAGAATGGACTAAACTTATAGATAATAGCCATCTTTCTGTTTCGGAGGCTAGCTTGCCTCTGTTTGTGAATGATAGGTTTTCCAGAGGTGGAGGCAGTGGTCAGGCAGGATTTCCAGGTTTTTTTCGTTCCTCTTCAAGACATTTCTGGGGAAAATAAAAATCTGCTGCATTCACACAATCGGCAGTAAAGGTGTCTACTATCGCACTAAGAGGGATGTCATTCATGCTGGTCTGTAAAAATTATTGTTGGGACATAGTCCAGGAATTTGGCTGATGAAGGAGTACAGTTCCTGCTGCATGCTTCTGTGGCTAAGGTAATTATGCAGCCACCAGTAGCAAGTCACCAGTAGGAAGTGGATGGAATCCTACAGTGTTTTGCTCCAGACCTCTTGATGTCCAGCGGGTAGGAAAGGTGTTATTTTGCTATCCCAGCTAAGGGTGCAAAATTAGCACGGGTTGTGTTTGTTTATTTTATTTTCCATTTTTAGATTTATAAACTGCTTAATTTTTTTAAAAAAGGCTCTGCAAGGTGTACACGAGACAGTAAGAAATTATTGACAATACACGGATGAGATCAGCAAAAATTTAAGAGCAAATGCTAAATTAGATAGGATGGTTTAAATATAAAAACGGTGTTTAGCAGACCCCTAAAACATTATAAATATAAAACAAAAGGGACGTGGGCGGCACTGTGGGTTAAACAACAGAGCCTAGGACTTGCCGCTCAGAAGGTCGGCGGTTCAAATCCCTGTGACGGGGTGAGCTCCCGTTGTTCGGTCCCTGCTCCTGCCAACCTAGCAGTTCGAAAGCACATCAAAGTGCAAGTAGATAAATAGGTACCGCTCTGGCGGGAAGGTAAACGGCGTTTCCGTGCGCTGCTCTGGTTGGCCAGAAGCGGCTTAGTCATGCTGGCCACATGACCCAGAAGCTGTACGCTGGCTCCCTCGGCCAATAAAGCAAGATGAGCGCCACAACCCCAGAGTCGTCCGTGACTGGACTTAATGGTCAGGAGTCCCTTTATCTTTACCTAAAACAATATAACAAGCGTGTCTGCCTAACGTTACCATTTCTCACTCTCGATCACCACCCGCTGTGTTTGCTTTCTGCTAATTCCCTCCCCCTCCCCCATTCTGCTAGACCTGAATGCCGAACTTCAGCTGGACCGCATGAAGCAGAAATACGGGCGACGGGTTTTGCTGCAGCAGTCCAGCCAATCGAGCCAAACGTTCCTGCTGAAACTGTCAAGAGACAAACCCAAAACCTGCAAGGATGTTGATGCCTACCTGCGGGTATGAGACATGGGCAAAGCATGGCACTTCGTATATTTTGGGAGGTGTACAGGGGGAAGCCTTAGGAGTAGTAGATTTGTACTGGACAGTTCTCACCTCGTTCTGCTTTGTTCTGAGAGCCAGTGTGGTGTAGTGGTTAAGAGCGGTAGACTCGTAATCTGGTGAACCGGGTTTGCTTCCCTGCTCCTCCACATGCAGCTGCTGGGTGACCTTGGGAAGTCTCTCAGCCCCACTCACCTCACAGGGTGTTTGTTGTGGGGGAGGAAGGGAAAGGAGATTGTTAGCCGCTTTGAGACTCCTTCGGGTAGTGATAAAGCGGGATATCAAATCCAAACTCCTCTTCTCGTTTGTTGTTCTGTAACGCTTCCCCCCTGTTACGGCCTTATTGCCATCTGGAGGGGCGCTCTTTGCCCTGTAGCGCAACAAAGCAGGACAAAAGACGAACTGGAACATTTGCGGTATAAAAAGTGACCGGTTTTCAGCAGGAAGTTGTGGGACATGTGCTAATTGGAAGTGAAGCATGCACTGATTGGAAACTTTTGCAGGCACAAACACTATTGAAAGGGAGGTCATGTATAAATGCCCCAATGCCGCCATGAGTGCAAATCATCATGAATACACAACAGGTCCCCCAGAAATGCAGAGGAAGCATAAGGAAAAATGCTTCTGAGTACATACAGAGTGCATTGCTCCCCCTTCTCTGTATTGCGAGATCAACCACAACCTGTACTGGCATCCCTGGGACCTGATGGCAAGGTGATCACAGACCTACCACTTTTTGCAAATCTGGCTTGTGAAACTAAATGGGAACACTCATTGGCTTTTCCTGTTTAGGGAAGCTTTTAATGTTTGATGTATTACAGTATTTTAATATTTTTTTGGAAGTTGCCCAGAGTAGCTGGGGAAGCCCAGCCAGATGGGCGGGGTATAATAATAGTAATTATTATTATTATTATTATTATTATTATTATTATTATTATTATTTCCTTGTTTTGGGGGCAAGAGATCCTTCCTGAGCATTCCTGCTACCTTTGCTTCTGGCAAGGCTCCTCTAAGACACCCAAAATCTCTCCCCATCAATGGAGCTCCATGCTTGCACCTGTTAAAGTGATGCCAGGGGGAAAGGGGAGGAACTTGGGAGAAGGAATGTGTGTGAGTGAGGTCATTGTTCCTGGTGCTGATGCTGGGTGAGCATCCTTTGTCAAACTGGCAGCTTTCTAATAGGCCGTTCACCAATAGGATGCATTAGTGGAGATGATGATGATGATGGTAATAATAATAATAATAATAATAATAATAATAATAATAATTTATTTATACCCTGCCCATCTGGCTGAGTTTTCCCCAGCCACTCTGGGCAGCTTCCAATTGAGTGTTAAAAACAATACAGCATTAAATATTAAAAACTTCCCTAAACAGGGCTGCCTTCAGATGGGCAATTCACCTGCATGGTGGTGTGTAAGAATATGACGTAGTTCTGCAGTTTGAAATTTTGACAGCCAGTCGGAAGGTAGAGAGCAGTGGTTCAGCTGGGCTGGCAACCATCTGGGCAGGTTGCTGGAGTCCAAGCAATTGCTTTCCTGGGATATGACGTAGGGTAAGTGGCTGTGTTGCCTATTGAAGGAGGCTGCAAACTATACATTCAAAGCACATCCACCCTACCTCAAAGAATTCTGGGAAATGTGGTTTGTCAAGGGTTGCTGGGATTGTAACTCCCTGAGAGGCAAACTACAGTGGCCAGATTTTTTTGCAGTGGGAAATAAGTTTCAAAGAGTGCTTTAATGGTATAATGTGAATGTATTTGTCTCCGTGGTAAAAATAAATATTGCAAAGACCAGGGCCAGCTCAGGGTGCTTTGCTGCAAATGTGTGCTACCCTGCTGAAGTCAAAGCAAACCCACAGATTACAAACAAACTCTGAAAATCTGGATTTTCTGGGTAAGGGCCTTAAGGCTGCCCAAGTAATTTTTGCTGCAAATTGCGGAAGTGACTCTTCCTGGCAGGAAAAATGCAACCCTAAGAAATCAAACAACTAGCCATTTGCTTCCCTTTCAAAGCAGCCGAGATCAGCCACCTTGAGTCAGTTGTCTCTTATCTAAAGGTAGACTTCACGGTGTGTCCTCAGCTAAAAGGAACCCAGACCCTTGTGAAACTGCCGTTTGAAAGACATATTGGCACCACACACACAAATCATGAGAGAGACGGCTGTTTTATGTTAGTTTTTTGTTACTTCAGATGTTGCTGGAACCAGCCTCGCAACTTCTAGGTGAGCGTTGGAGAGAAATTTTTAAAACATCCAATTTTTAAAATAAAAAATCCCAAGTGTGTTTTCTTCCATCACACCCATGAAGAAGGGCATCATGCATGCTATTGTAGAGTGTATGCCTGCATATTCAAACCATTTCACAGACCCCAGGTAGGGATGGCATTCCAGGTCATAGCTGTCAACTTACAGATTTGAAAATAAGGGAACAGCAGCCTCGAAAATAAGGGAGCAGCAGCCAAAATAAGGGATTTTACTTAGTTTATACATAAATCCGGCACTGATGGAGCCATGCTGCTTTTGCAGTTATGAAAGACTTATGAAAGGGATGCAGAGGGGGAAATCACTACATTAAGATGCTGCACTGGTTGGAGGGGATGCTAAGCAGCACGTCGGGGCTGCTGTCGTCCTGGCGCGAGGAGTTCCATCGGCCCTTCCCCACCCGAGAGAGGGGGAGGGAGAGAGACTCTTGCCCACGCCGCCTGTGAGCCCGGCATGAGGCGGTTGCGGCACAGCCGCTGAAGTGCCGCCCTTCTGCGTCCCTCCCCATCCCCTCCTCTTCCTCCTCCCTCAGGCTGCCTCCTCAGCCGCTGCTGCCACTGCTGCTGCCGCCTCCGGCTTCCCCGGGCGAGCATGAAACCCGGGAAATTTAAGGGACATCATCAATAAGGGACAGCAGCGGGACATGGCGCTGGGATAAGGGAGTTTCCCACCAAATAAGGGACGGTTGACAGCTATATTCCAGGTGTGGCCACTGGCGTTTCCGCCTTTTAATTCTGGCAGGTGCCTTGCCGTTTCGATAGTCGTGCGGCGTGACACGCAGTAGTTCCAGCGAGCTCCGTTTCTGCATCTGGGCAAACTGCGGAGATTTTATCCCTGTTAATGCCGAGCTGTTGCACTTTGAACAATTGAAGTGAAAAGATGAGCTAGCCTTAGGGGGAATCTCTGAGCCACTTCTCTGCCTCCCACAGGAGGAGGGCGATTTCAAGGACAAACTGAGTCCCATTGTTGTGAGTTTCAACTTCAGTTTGGCATCGGCATCTGCAGACGGGGAGATGCAGCCTGTGCTGTCTGGCCAAACAATGGTCCAGGATCAGGTGAGATGCACCACCAGCCTCAAAGCTTTGGCATTGTATGACTTTGAATCCACTGTTTTAAAGCCGCTGGCTGCTTCTGTATTTCTTTTGTGTACTGGTATTTTGATTTTCTTCCATTGCTTTTTTTTTGTAATTTTAAGCCACCTTGGGACCCTATTGAAGCTGAAATAAGCTAGCAAACAGAATCATAGAATTGCAGAGATGGAAGGGACCCTGAGGATCATCTAGTCCAACCCCCTGCAATTTGCAGCTGCCCCAAATACTTAAACAAAATTGTCACTTAGTCAAGTGCTAAAATGCTTAAATTAGAATCGCATCCTCTGAGCCAGAAACCAGGCTTCCTGATCCCAGGAATATGAGCCTGGTGTGTATGAAATTGTAAGGGAGTTGCCTTTTGCGCATGCTCAGGGAGTCCTCTCCCTCACAATGCTGAAGACTGAGTTTTGGCTTTGAAAGCATGATAGCCAGAACCAGGAGGGGTGGGGGGTGGATATAAGCACTGACATTTAGATTTTCTGGATTCTATCCCCCCTAAGCACTCTAACGGTTAATGCTGTTAGACAATTATAAAGAGATAGGATTGTTTATCTGAATGACAGATAACCACGTTGATTTCCCATCTGCACTACAGGGCCATGTGATCCTTCTGCAATCTTTCATGTTGAGCTTGAACACATCACCCCCAACCCACATCAGAGCTCTTCCACACTTCCTTCCTGCCCCATGTTTTCTAGGCGCTTTAAGGCTCTGGATCTGAGCCCCGTTTTCCCCAGTAAAACCCTCTCTTTAATGCTGAATTGGAACAAACAACGTTTCAGGTTTTCCGCGGACTGCTGTTTGTTCCGATTTAGCGGTAAAGAGCAGGAAAAGTGCTGAGGCTCCAGGCTGGGATTGCTCATCACTCAGTCAAAGCTCTGCCTGTTTGTTACATCCCACAGACCCGTATCATTGTGGATTGTGGAGAAGACAACATCTGCATCCCAGACCTCCGACTCTCCGCTCACACGTAAGGACCTGCGCCTTGCAGCACCAACAGCTGTCTCTTCTTGAGTCTCAAGAGTGCTAGTCCTGGTGATCTAACCTGGGGCTGTCGTCCAAAACGAGGAAGTTCAGGGTTCAGATTTTCCTTGAATCTGGAATCCCAGTCTTTTTACTCATAGAAGTGTGGTATGTGAGAGGCTGTAGTGGCCCAGGGCAGCGGGAAGGCAAAATGCTCTGGACATTATTTTATTTATTTTATTTATTACATTTATATACTACCTTTATCTTCCAAGGATCTCAAGATGGTGCACATGGTTTTACTTTAAAGGCCCATTTAAAAGACAGAACTGACGGGACCAAATGTATGTCCCTTGGAAGAGAGATCTACAATTATGGGGCCACCACTGAAAAGGCCCTGTCTCTTGTGCCCACCACTTTAGCTGACCTTAATGGGAAACAGAAGAATAGCAGTTCTGATACTGATCTGAAGGGCTGGGCAGATTTATATGGTGTGGTACAAACTACAGCTACATACACTGTGTTTCATTTTGGGCTCCTTCAAACCACCTGCTTATTTAGCATTCATCATACTCCTCTTACACAAAGCATATGCAATGGTTAGACTGTGTCCAGCGAGCAGTCAATTTCGTTTGTCTGCAGGACAGTTATATGACAATGATTTACTGCACCCCAATTTGCTTGCAGGGCGGTTTGCACATCTTCCTACTCATTGTTCGCTCATCACCCCACACTTCTCAGACAATTTCCCCATCACTTTCCTAACGGCAGAAAGCCTCTCTCTGTGTCTGTTTCTCGTAGATTTGCTGCACCAGGCCAAGAGAGCGTTTAATCTGCTTTAACTTTGCAAATCTAAAGATCCCTCCTGCAAGATAGTGACAGCCTGGAGGCACCCGGGGTGAGCTGTCACGATTGCTCAGCTGAGACAATAAAATATAACCTGAATCTTGCAGCTACCTCTTTTTCGTACAATGATTTCCTAATGCACAGCAAAAGGCATTTCTTATAACTCTGTCTCTCTCCCTGCATCCCACCCCTGCTATGCGGTTGTGTCTCAGGAACGAAGGCTCCCTGCTAATTGGGGCAGAGAATGTGCTTCTCCTCCAGACCACGGCGATGAATTCTGGTGAAGGAGCCTATGAGGCAGAACTGGTGGTGGAGCTGCCACACGGAACTTACTTCCAGACAGCTAACAGCGACGGGCAGGTAAGACCTTTCACTCGTAGCTGGTCCACGCTGCTGAGTTACAGTTGTTGGGAAACTGTGTACATGCAGCTACTCACACAGAGTCAATTAAGGTTTGGCAGACAGCCAGAAGGCAATCTGAAGGAGTAATTCTGCCTGGTGAAAACAGAAACATGGAGACAACTCCCTGATTGGTCAAGCTCTCTCAAGAGAGTGATAATTAATGGCCTACTAACTGGAATGTGTTAGTTCAGTGTTCAGTATTCAGAGGTTCAGAGTTCTGGCCTTGCAGACAACTTCATTGTCCAGAAAGTGGGAGAAGCAACAAGAGGAACAGCCATTTTAGATCTGGTCCTACCCAATGTTGATGACCTGGTTAGTGGGGTAGAAGTGGAAGGATCATTAGGCGCGAGTGATCATGCTCTTCTGAAGTTTACTATACAGCGGAAAGGAGCAGCCAAGCATACTAGGACTCAATTTCTTGACTTTAAGAAAGCCGACTTCATAAAACTTAGGGAAGTGCTGGGTGAGATCCCATGGACAGTAATACTAAAAGGAAAGGGAGTTCATGATGGCTGGGAGTTTGTTAAGAGGGAGATAGTAAAAGCACAACTTCAGGCAATACCAATGAGACGGAAACATGGAAGGTGCCTAAAGAAGCCAGGGTGGCTATCTAAAGAACTTTTAACTGAGTTAAGATTAAAAAAGGATGTGTACAAAAAATGGAAAAGGGGGGAAACCACCAAAGAGGAATTCAAACAAATAGCCAGCACGTGTAGACACAAAGTCAGAAAAGCTAAAGCACAGAATGAACTCAGGCTTGCTAGAGAGGTTAAAAGCAACAAAAAAAGGCTTTTATGGGTATGTTCGTAGCAAAAGGAAGAACAAAGAAACCCTGGGGTCACTCAGAGGAGAAGATGGTGAAATGCAAACAGGGGACACAGAAAGGGCTGAACTCCTCAATGCCTTCTTTGCCTCAGTCTTCTCCGATAAAGAAAACAATGCCCGACCTGAATAATTTGGAGCAAATGATTCAGCAGAGGAAACACAGCCCAGAATAACTAAGGAGATAGTACAAGAATACTTGGCTAGTTTAGATGTATTCAAGTCTCCAGGGCCAGATGAACTGCATCCAAGAGTATTAAAAGAACTGGCAGATGTGATCTCAGAACCACTGGCAGTCATCTTTGAGAATTCCTGGAGAACAGGCGAAGTCCCGGCAGACTGGAGGAGGGCAAATGTTGTCCCTATTTTCAAAAAGGGGAAAAGAGAGGACCCAAATAATTACCGCCCAGTCAGTCTGACATCAATACCAGGGAAGATTCTGGAGCAGATCATTAAGCAAACAGTCTGTGAGCACCTAGAAAGGAATGCTGTGATCACCAATAGTCAGCATGGATTTCTGAAAAATAAGTCATGTCAGACTAACCTGATCTCGTTTTTTGACAGAATTACAAGCCTGGTAGATGAAGGGAACGCAGTGGATGTAGCCTACCTTGATTTCAGCAAGGCATTTGACAAGGTGTCCCATGATATTCTTGTAAAGAAGCTGGTAAAATGCGGTCTTGACAATGCTACCACTCAGTGGATTTGTAACTCGCTGATTGACCGAACCCAAAGGGTGCTCATCAATGGTTCCTCTTCATCCTGGAGAAGAGTGACTAGTGGGGTGCCACAGGGTTCTTATTCAACATCTTTATCAACGACTTGGATGATGGACTCAAGGGCATCCTGATCAAATTTGCAGATGACACCAAACTGGGAGGGGTGGCTAACACCCCAGAGGACAGGATCACACTTCAGAACAACCTTGACAGATTAGAGAACTGGGCCAAAACAAACAAGATGAATTTTAACAGGGAGAAATGTAAAGTATTGCACATGGGCAAAAAAAATGAGAGGCACAAATACAAGATGGGTGACACCTGGCTTGAGAGCAGTACATGTGAAAAGGATCTAGGAGTCTTGGTTGACCACAAACTTGACATGAGCCAACAGTGTGACGCGGCAGCTAAAAAAGCCAATGCAATTCTGGGCTGCATCAATAGGAGTATAGCATCTAGATCAAGGGAAGTAATAGTGCCACTGTATTCTGCTCTGGTCAGACTTCACCTGGAGTACTGTGTCCAGTTCTGGGCACCACAGTTCAAGAAGGACACTGACAAACTGGAACGTGTCCAGAGGAGGGCAACCAAAATGGTCAAAGGCCTGGAAACGATGCCTTATGAGGAACGGCTAAGGGAGCTGGGCATGTTTAGCCTGGAGAAGAGGAGGTTAAGGGGCGATATGATAGCCATGTTCAAATATATAAAAGGATGTCACATAGAGGAGGGAGAAAGGTTGTTTTCTGCTGCTCCAGAGAAGCGGACACAGAGCAATGGTTCCAAACTACAAGAAAGAAGATTCCACCTAAACATTAGGAAGAACTTCCTGACAGTAAGAGCTGTTCGACAGTGGAATTTGCCGCCAAGGAGTGTGGTGGAGTCTCCTTCTTTGGAGGTCTTTAAGCAGAGGCTTGACAACCATATGTCAGGAGTGCTCTGATGGTGTTTCCTGCTTGGCAGGGGGTTGGACTCGATGGCCCTTGTGGTCTCTTCCAACTCTATGATTCTATGATTCCTTGTGCCCTCCATCTTTCCCAACATCAGGGTGTTTTCCAGGGAGTCTTCTCATGAGGTGGCCAAAGTATTGGAGCCTCAGCTTCACAATCTGTCCTTCCAGTGAGCACTCAGGGCTGATTTCCTTCAGGATGGATAGATAGGTTTGATCTTCTTGCAGTCCATGGGACTCTGAAGAGTTTCCTCCAGCACCATAATTCAAAAGCATCAATTCTTCGGCGATCAGCCTTCTTTATGGTCCAGCTCTCACTCCCATACATCACTACTGGGAAAACCATAGCTTTTACTATACGGACCTTTGTTGGCAAGGTGATGTCTCTACTTTTTAAGATGCTGTTTAAGAAACCACAAAATACAGCGTACATATTTTCATCTTCTCAGTCACCTTCTTCACAGAAGCGTCCTTAAGATATTATTAAGATATCTCATATTTATTCTATTCCTGCAAATTCTGATGAGGATTCTAGGCTGCCTGGCAGCTTCCTGCTTGCCAAAGCTTATCTCTTTTAACTTCCAAAGAAGGAGGAAAGAGGTCCGAAAGGACGAAGTGGTCCTTTGCAGAATGGTATAGCCCTTTCAGAACTCAAAATGCTGACTGAGTGGGTTAGAAAAGACTCCGATACCCTTGTTCTGTAGCTCGGCTGTGGTCATGAATATACTGATTGGTGGTCCAGGTGTAATTCTTCTATTTGCAACAACAGGGATGCTCTCCAGGTCATTGCCAGCCTTTCATATTGGTCACTCACCTGTCTGACAGTGAAGTCACCTGTTCTCTCTCTCTCCTTCTCTGCAGAAGTTGATTTGCAACACCCGTAAGGAGAACGAGACCCGCTTGGTGGCCTGTGAAATTGGCAACCCCATGAAATCCAACACCACGGTATGTGGCTGATTTCTTAACCAGGGCAGTGCCATACTCAGGCTTACCTTTTTTTTCTTGGAAGCAATAGACATCCAACCTCTCCCCTGTCTGTCACCTTTTTTACAGATCCAGGTAGATGTGGAGCTAAGTGTCAGCCAGCTGGAAGAGGCCAGTGATAACATAACTTTGATGCTGCAACTAAGAAGGTAACAGTCAACGCTGCCCCACTTCCTAGACCCTGGAAGCCAAGTCCTCGTACCAGGAAACTCACAGCCCCATCTGTGGCACAGCCAGCAACCTTCCAGTACTGTATATTGTTTGAAAACCAAACCAATCAAGAAATTTTCTAAATAAATAGCAGGTGAATTAAATAAGCAGGCACCTTCGCTGTTTAGTTATTCTCTCCCCCCAAAAAAGATATAATAATAATAATAATGTATTTATACCCCGCCCATCTGGCAGGGTATATAAGGGGCGCTGTCTTGTATATATGAAGCTGCCAACTTTTTCCTCAAGTCAGGGCTCCTCCTGTCAGATGTCAAGGAAATAAACAACTATCTGACTTTTAGAAGACATCTGAAGGCAGCCCTGTTTAGGGAAGTTTTTAATGTTTGATGTTCTATCATGTTTTTACTATTCTGCTGGGAGCTGCCCAGCGTGGCTGGGGCAACCCAGTCAGATGGGAGGCATACAAATAAAATTGTTGTTGTTGTTAGCCACCCATCTGACGTGGTTGCCCCAGCCACTCTGGGCGGCTCCCAACAAAATATCAAAAACACAATAAAACATCAAACATTAAAAAATTCCCCATACAGGGCTGCCTTCAGATGTCTTCTAAAAATCAGATAGTTGTTTATTTCCTTGACATCTGATGGGAGGGCGTTTCACAGGGCGGGCGCCACCACCGAGAAGGTACCTCTGCCTGGATCCGTGTAACTTCACTTCTCGCAGTGAGGGAACTGCCAGAAGGCCCTCGGCGCTGGACCTCTGTGTCCGTGCTGAACGATGAGGGTGGAGACACTTCTTCAGGTATACAAGGTCAAGGCCGTTTAGGGTTTTAAGGGTCAGCACTTTAAACTGCTGCAAGGCAGAAATCTACAGGCAGCTTTCCCAAATCGCTGCATCTCTGTTCCTCCTCCACATCAAGACTTTTCATGTCCAAAGCCTGGACTCCAGGCTTTGAGAAAACACTCTTGTGGCGCTCGCTCAATAACTCCCACCTTCTCCTGCAGCAAGAACAGCAACAACCCCAATAGCGCCATGGAACAATTGCAGGTGCCGGTCAAGGTTGCTGCAAGAATGGAACTGCTAGGGTGAGTAAGTCACATGGATGAGAGGAGATTTGCAGATAGATGGATTTCTGTCTGTATTAGTATTAACGTTTATGTGTATATGTTTATATATTGTTGCATGCTTGTATATCTGTGTAAATAGACCACATATCATAAAAGACACCCCAGTCTCTGAGCGGTGTGAGATTCCAGGGGTTCCAGGCGCTTACACAGGGCCTGTGTTTCCTTTTTGGAAATGAAGCACAGCACAGCCCGTGGTGTCTTTATGATAGATGGTTTATTTACACATATATTCAACCTGAGCCTACGGTGGAGGGGTTCACAGCATTTCTCCCATTGCTGCAATCCTGGATCCAAAAAGAAATCAAACACGGCCATCTGTCCCTCTGCTGAGCTTGCCGCGTTTTAGAGACTGCAACTATTTTATCTCTCAGCTCACATCCTAAGCAACTGAAATACTAAAAACAACTCCTTCCAGCTCTAAAACTCTACTTCTTGTCTTTCTAACTAATTCTGAGTTGAGGGTGCACTTGCCCTCCCCATTTGCCCTCTGGCAAAGAGCCACTCCAATACTAGGCTGGCTCCTGGCTTGCATTTTAACATGCTAAATCCAGTAAACCCAGAAATTAGAAGGGTCCGTGCACTCCACAAACTCATAACAATGTGTATGTGTGTGTGTGTGTGTGTGTGTGTGTGTGTACACAGAGAGAGATGCATATATATGTAAACCAGTGGCACTGCCCCACCAACCTCATTTGTCCCCCAGCCAGCCCCCACTTGTCTGCCTTCATATTTACAACCAGACCAGTGGTATCAGCTTTCTCTTCCTTAGTCTCAGGGCTCATCCGCACTTCTGCTTGTCCCACCACTTTCCATTGGGAAAACCCACTCTTTGCTGCTGAATCGGAGCAAACATCTGTCAGGTTTTCTGCGGATTCACATTTGTTCCAATTCAGCGTCAAAGAGTGGGTTTTCCCAGGGAAAGTGACAGGGCAAACAGAAAACCACTCAGATCCGTGCATAGAAAACATAGGGCATGCTAGAAACCTCTTGGATTTGTGCTTTCTATGCGCAGGACAAATGTGGACGAGCCCTCAGTGTTGCCCTTGTAGAACTCAACAGGGAGAAGGCCAGGGACAAAACTTGAATGAATTGGCTCTGCCTGTTGTTGGCTCTGGCGCCACCTGCTGTTGGGCTCCTTGCCTTCCACCCAGTGGCCACCAGCTGCTACAGACATACAAACCCAGCCTGATGCGATAACAGTGGGGGGAAAGCTTTCCCACCTGATTCTGCTGGTCCTACAAGGTTGATTCGGCTGCTGGCTTTGTGGGCAGGAGGTGTCGGTGGAGTGGAGCTGCTGGGAATATCGGTTGGGAAGGGCATTTTGCTTCAGGAGGAAGCGTGTATGTGTCCCATGACAAGAGGGGGCGATCACTTTCATCCTTGCTCTCTCCGTGCTCTCCTCCCCAGGAGGTCTGCCCCAGATGTCGTTGTGGTCCCACTGGCCTTTGGCGACTATAAGAACACAAGCAAAGACATAAATGACTATGGACCAAGAGTTGAACATGTTTACCAGGTACAAATAAACACAGTTTGGAACTGGATGCACAGGGGTATACTGCAACCCACTGCATCCCCTCCAATATTCCTCAGATGAAAATAGGGACATATTCTTCATCAGTGTGTCCCCCGAACCTGCACACCTCCCCTTAGTGACTGGGGTAGAGATGCAGATGCAGTGGCTGAACAAAGCAAGCCAGAGTCAAGTGACTGTCATGGTTGCTCTTTGGCACTCACTGAGGGCCAGGAGGTCAGCTGGCTAGCCCCGGCTGGGCCGTTCCCTTCCAGCCGTCCCGCTGCGAAGACCATCACCTCTGCTCCAACGTAAATCAGTGACCCGGGCTTCTGAGCCAGGGCACACTATCAGCAGATAGAACTCCGCACACAGAATAGGCGTGAGGCTTGTGGAAGCATACTACAACTACAGATTTATTAAGCATAAATCAGGACAAAGAAACATGTCGTCTCTCATGTCTCAGAGAGAACAGCCAAAAGCAAAAGCTATACACAACGGAAGTTCCCAGCAAGCTGTGCTGGAATGTAAACAGACATGTGACACGTAACAATCCCATGTCTGTTCCTAAGGTGGAATGGAAATGTCAACACTCACAATTCCCTGGCGTGGCCTTGCGGATAGGCTGCACCCCCTATGCCCCGCTGTCTTTAGGGGAGACTGACGGACTGGGGAGCGGGGAAACAGTGAAAAACTTTCTGTGGGGCATTCAAGTGAATTGGATCTTGTTTTCATAAAAACAGGAAGTGACGCCATATTGAATGGGGAGGAAGGGAGCAGGGCGGGAGGCATAGATCTAAGAAATGTGTTAGAGGGATGCACCGATCTGAACTTCTGGTAACATGCTGAAATCCGGTACTGAAGGGAAAAGGCCCCTTCGGAATTCGGAATTCTGTATGAAAAAGTGAGAGGCTGTGATGGCTTCAGGGTTTTTGCGGTGATCCCGGTATTTTGTGGGGGGCAGTTGGAAGGCATGCCACTGTGGATACATCTGTTGTGGAATTCTACTCAATATTGATCCAGAGCAGATTCCAGCGTATAGTTAGCAGAGTAAAAACTCAAACACGTTGCAGAATTCCCCCCCCCCCAAAATAGACCAGAGGTGATTAATATTCCATCCAGCAGAGCTTTACTGCTACTGAAGGCAAATGAGCATAATAACTTATAAGTCTAAACCTCTACACTAAGCTTACTATGTACAGAACACCACACCGGAAGGAAGAGAGATAGAAAGAGAAAGTGAAACCCAGGCTCCTTCTGGCATATTTTTGTAGTCAGCATGACCTTGACAGAAAGAGATAACAGAACCAGTTTAAGCCAGCTGAAGTCAGCTTCTCTGAAGGAATAACCCAAACACCATGAACCTTCTGTTTGCTTCTTTCACACAGAGAAGCTTCTAGAACCCTCTTGAATTAATTAGAATAGGAAAGATCTCTATACATCAGATCAATACTTTCTGTACTAAAAATGCAAACCGACAGTGTCTTCTCCATTGCTGACCCCTCTTCCTTCCTTGTCCTTCTCTAAGTTGCAGAATGCTGGCCCTAGCACTGTCTCTGGGGCCGAGCTTCTTGTGGATTTCCCCAGCCACTTCCGGGAAGGCTTCCTGCTTTACATCGCAAGGGTGAGCACGGAAGGCAACATTGCCTGTTCACCCACAAACGACACCAACCCTCTGAAGGTAGGAGCAACCTCTGGGAAGGGGAGACAAAGTATGGAGGGCCTGAGAGCACCTCTATCAAGTCTCCTCCTTTTTTTTAGTTTAAAGTCCCAAATGCTTCAACCTTTCCTCCTAGGAGAGTTGCCCCATCCCCTTTATCTTATCAGTTGCCTTTTTTTCCTGGTCTGCTTCTGCCTTAATAATAATAATATAATAATAATTTACAGTGGTACCTCGGGTTAAGTACTTAATTCGTTCCGGAGGTCCGTTCTTAACCTGAAACTGTTCTTAACCTGAAGCACCACTTTAGCTAATGGGGCCTCCTGCTGCGCTGCCGGAGCCCGATTTCTGTTCTCATCCTGAAGCAAAGTTCTTAACCCGAGGTAATGTTTCTGGGTTAGCGGAGTCTGTAACCTGAAGCGTATGTAACCTGAAGCGTATGTAACCTGAAGCGTATGTAACCCGAGGTACCACTGTATTATTTGTACCCACCCATCTGGCTGGGTTTCCCCAGCCACCCTGGGCGGCTTCCAACAAAGATTAAAAATACATTAAAATGTCACACATTAAAAACTTCCCTTCAATATGGCTGCCTGCTTTTCACCTGAACACTATTTCTTTCCTCGTAGCTGAAAGTCCAGGAGCCCACAACTGCTCCCAGCTACAATACGACTGCCCAACCACGGCGCTTGCGTGAGAGGCGGGATGTGAACTCAGCAGCGCTGCAGGAACCCATTGTGGTGGTGAGACTTGGTGGGAAATGGGACGGACTTCATAGTGTCATTTAAAGCAGTTGTCACCGGATCTGGGTTCATATATCCCTGCTGCTCATCACTCGGGCTAATCCTCAGTTATCCAATCTGTAAACTTGGGATGGATGAGTGACTTATCGTGCAAAATTGTTTTGAAAATGAATGAGGCAAGCATTCTGCTCGTGTAGAAGCCCCCATGCAGTAGCAGTTCAGCATAGTGTGATCAAAATAGCTAGCTGGAAAACCCCTCTGCACTCAAGAGATCTAGAAACTTGATTGTTTTAAAATTTCAATACCATATTTTTTGCTCTATAAGACTCCCTCCTAAAAAGTAAGGGGAAATGTGTGTGCGTCTTATGGAGCAAATGCAGGCTGCACAGCTATCCCAGAAGCCAGAATAGCAAGAGGGATTGTTGCTTTCTCTGCGCAGCGATCCCTCTTGCTGTTCTGGCTTCTGAGATTCAGAATTTTTTTTTTCTTGTTTTCCTCCTCCAAAAACTAGGTGCGTCTTGTGGTCTGGTGCATCTTATGGAGCGAAAAATACGGTACTTAAGATGTAGTTACTAAATTTACACTTTCAACTTGAGCTGAACAATTCTATGGTCCCACTATGCAATTGGGGCACTTATTACCATACATTTAAACTCACGAGTTCCCCCACGAATCTTGGGAACTGTAGTTTACCCCAACAAAGCTGATATTCCTAGCACCTTAAACTACAGTTCCTAGGAGTCTTCTGGGAGAATCATGTGCTTTAACTATATGGTGTGTATACAGTCTAAGTGTGCATAATGTGATGCCAGAATAGTTTAGCCACATGCTACACACTCTGTGGCATCCAACATATGGTCTCCCTGCCAGAGGTGTCTATATTGCTAATAGTTTCTGTTAGTTGGTGCAGAATTATCCTATGATCTGTCATGGCCGAGTGGGCAGTTTTCTCTCCCCCCCCCATTGAGTTTAATGGGTGGTTTTGGGCATGTACCAACTCTGCTGGAGGCCTGCCAGCAATATCCATGGCCCTGAATTTCCCCTGGCAGAGGCATATCATTTGACATGGGATGGGCCAAAAATATGATTCAGTTCGCCTTTTTAAAGGCAAACCTACCTAATTTTCCCTTTCCAAGACAACGCATGAACTGAAGCACAACCATCCTTTGGAATTCCCCCTTCCCCAGATTTTTCAGTGCAGTTCTCCAGCCGAGTAAAGTTTACCAAAATACAAACATCAGAGGTAAAGTGTGCATAGAAATGTGTATATAAATGACATACAAGTATTCAGTATATTAGGGGAACTTGCTTTGCTAATAATAATAAAAAGAAGAATAATGATGTATACTAGGTCAACGTGCCTGCAAAAAATGTGTATATTAGCAGAAATTCACTTTGAAAGCTAATGAATTTTCATTAAGACTGAAACCAGTTCAAAAACTGATGAGAAAACGTAGAAGACTGAGCAATGAAGAAATGGGAAACAGAATTCCATAACTTCACACACATACAAACACCCACACATACACATAGTTTGTATCTGGAGGTTAGGATTGCACCCTGTGTTTATCCACAGGTTATATACATCCTGCAGGCTGAATTAAATTAACTCAACTCTCTTGATCCAACCTACCTGCAGAACTGTAGTAGCCAAGACTGTGCCGTCATCTGCTGCCAAGTGGGGACTCTGGAGAAAGGGCAAGGAGCCATGGTGACCATCCATGCAGTGCTGTGGCTGCAGACTTTCCTGGAGGTAAGGAAGGAGCTTCTGTGCAAGGGATGGGGAGGCAGAGAGTTCCCTTCCTAGAAAACAAGACTGCCTTGATTTTGGAATACCCCCTCTCTGGAGAGGCTTGCCTGGCTCCAACATTGCAAGCACTTCAGTGCCTTTGGGAAATTTTAATTGTTCTCATTTTACACTTTGCTTTGAAATATTCTATTTGTTTTGGGGGGGCATGTTTTTAATATATATGTGTGTGTATATATATATATATATATGTTGTTGTTGTTTAGTCGTTTAGTCGTGTCCGACTCTTCGTGACCCCATGGACCAGAGAACGCCAGGCACTCCTGTCCTCCACTGCCCCCCGCAGCTTGGTCAGACTCATGCTGGTAACCTCGAAAACACTGTCCAACCATCTCGTCCTCTGTCGCCCCCTTCTCCTTGTGCCCTCCATCTTTCCCAACATCAGGGTCTTCTCCAGGGAGTCTTCTCTTCTCATGAGGTGGCCAAAGTACTGGAGCCTCAGCTTCACAATCTGTCCTTCCAGTGAGCACTCAGGGCTGATTTCCTGGGCTGATATATATATATATATATATATATATATATATATATATATATGCGGGTGTGTATGTGTGTATATCTATATCTATATATCTATATCTCTATATCTCTATATCTCTATCTCTATCTCTATCTATATCTATATCTATATCTATATCTATATCTATATCTTCATCTATATCTATATCTACCAGTGCACAACTTCCTGTAATCCAGACAAGATGAAGGGTAGCATACATTTTTACAACATCACAAGATGCAGTTATGATTAAGAAGTGGCAAACAGTTTGTGATTTATTTATTTGTTTATATGGCACCATCCATATGAATGGTGCTTGCTTGCTTGCTTGCTTTATTTAATTTCTATACAGCTTTATATTTTTAATAAAAACCTCAAAGCGGTTTACATTACAGCATATTAAATCAATAAAACATTAGGTGGGCGATGTTCCTCCAGCCTCAAGAACCCCTTGCCCCGAGGAGCTTCTAATCTAACATTCTCCATGGAGGAAACAAGACATGAAGGGGAAGGGGAGCCGAGGATACGCAGGGAACGATAATGTGATTGTTTCAGTGATTCAGTGGACGCTTGGGTTGCGAACGTGATCCGTGCGGGATGCACATTCGTAACCCGCAGCGTTCGCAACCTGCAGCGGCGCACGGGAGGGTTGCGATTCGGCATTTCAGCACATGCGCAAAGCACGATTTAGCGCTTCAGCGCATGCACAACCGCCGAAACCCAGAAGTAACCTGTTCCGGTACTTCCGGGTTTTGGCGGTCCGTAACCCGAAAAAACGCAACCTGAAGCGTTTGTAACCCGAGGTATGACTGTAATGTACTTAGGCTGAGTTACAGCAGGGCATGGTAACTGGAGAGAGATGAGCCAAAGATTTCGTGACCAAAGGTGGATCTGGAGGAGAGATTTGAAGGAAGTAAGAGAGGTAGTCTGTGGCAACATTCACTCTGTATGTTTAAAGCACTATGATACCGCTTTAAACAGTCATGGCTTCCCCCAAAGAATTATGGGAGCTGTAGTTGTCAGTTTGCATTTCTTAGTATAGAAAGTATTGATCTGATGTGTAGAGATCTTTCCCGTTCTGCTTAGTTCAGGAGGGTTCTGGAAGATTTCTTTCTATGTGAAACAGGAAGAAGGTTTCTGATGTTTGGGTTATTCCTTCAGAGAAGCTGAGTACAGCTGGTTTAAATTGGTTCTGTTATCTTTCTGTCCAGGTGCTGCTGACTATAATAGTCAGGCCAGAAGGAGCCTGGGTTTCACTTACTTTCTCTTTCTAGCTCTTTGTTCTGGTGTGGTGTTCTGTTCTGTATGCTACAGTGTTGAGATTTAGTCTTATTATAAGTTCTTGTTAGTTTAAGATAAGTCTGCTGCAACTAGATCTTTTATGGACCGTGCCAATCCTGAATGTATTGGATTTGTGACCAATATGCTCATTTTCCTTCAGTAGCAGTAAAGCTCTGCTGGATGAAATATTAATTGCCTCTGGTCTATTTTTGGGAACTCTGCAACGTGTTTAAGTTTTTCCTCCACATGCAGCGCATCAGTAGTTTGTGCCCCCCACCCCGTGCTATAATTTCCAGAGTTCTCTATGGAGAGGGATTGACTGTTAAATCACTCTGGGAACTGTACCCTTGTGAGTGGAACAGGGATCTCCTTACAACTCTCAGCACCCTTAACAAACTAGGATTATTTAAGGGAAACTGTGGTTGTTTAAAGTGGCATCATAGCAGTTTATATGTAGCGTGTGAAAGTGGCTTGGGCGTCACGGTTGAGCAAGGAAAGAAATCTAGAATAAACCCCTTCATCTAGCAAGCATAGTATGAGTCCAGGTTCTTATTTCTAAAAGTTGCAGAGCTCTAAACACCAACACCACCCAACCCGGAAGCCAGCGCCATTTGGGGGCGCCATGTTTTGGCCTCGCACAGGGCACCGTATTTCAAAAGGTCACCAAAGCTTGCCCCTGATGGCAGGTCCATAATAAGGGCTCAGGTAATGCATGATGGTCTCTTCTCCCACAGCACCCCATGAAGGAGCAACTCCTCATCCAGTCTCAGGCCCGATTCAACACTTCAGGGATGCCATACCGCATTCAGCCGGATGTTCTGCCAAGCGGATCCTCTCTGGTACGTCAGTGAATCAGTGTTACTGAAACTCAGCTTTGCATAAAAATGTCAGGTCTACTGGATCAGGCCAATGGCCCCTCTAGACCGGCATCCTGTTCTCAAGCCAGACCTGAGCACAAGAGCACTTTCCCCTTTTGTGGTTTTCTGTGGCTCAAGAATAGGTAACCCTGACCATTAGGTCCAGTCGTGGCCGACTCTGGGGTTGTGGCGCTCATCTCACTTTACTGGCCAAGGGAGCCTGCGTACAGCTTCCGGGTCATGTGGCCAGCATGACTAAGCTGCTTCTGGTGAACCAGAGGAGCGCATGGAAACGCTGTTTACCTTCCCACCGGAGTGGTACCTATTTATCTACTTGCACTTTGATGTGCTTTTGAACTGCTAGGTTGGCAGGAGCAGGGACTGAGCAACAGGAGCTCACCCTGTCACAGGGATTCGAACCACCGACCTTCTGATTGGCAAGCCCAAGAGGTTCAGTGGTTTAACCCACAGTGCCACCCGCTCAAGAATATTTCGGCTTATTGAGATGAACAGGGCCTCGTTGATGTTTTAACTCAGGCATACCCAGGAAGCAAAAATAGGGACAATGATTCACCAGGGACAAGGACCAGAAGACTGTATCTGTCCCTCCTACCTAGGGGTAGTTGAAGTATAAGGACATGAGGGTATATTATGGGTTTTGGCAAGTCATAAAGCCAAGTGGGTTGCGTGTGAGATGGATCCATGGGGCCCACTATCTGGGATTGCCCAATTTCTGAAAATACCTGGTCATTTGGTGAAGTCAGGGGCTGGAGCCTGATGGGCCTGATGGGACTGCAATAAGAATTCTAAGGTCTCAAATATAGAATTAATGTTCAGGAATGCACAAGGTAAACACACATGCATTAAGTATACAAACCGCATGCCTGAAATAGTACAGGAGAGCAATCCTGAAGCCATCTTGTCTTGTATGTATGATGCATTTTGGGGTTAAGGGGTTGGGCAATTGTCTTCCAAGGGGCTTGCAGACCACTGCAAGGAGAAGGGGAACTTGGTTGCAACAGAAGATAAAGATCTTCCTTGTTTTCGCTGGATCTTGCCTGCATCCAAAATGGGCTCAAAATGCTAGTTAAATTCGCAAAGTACCCAGTTCCAAATTTTAAGACCGAAGCCTGAATGGCAGTTAAATAACTGGTGTTTGACAGCCCTACAAGAATCACTTGGACCTGCCGCCAAGGTAGAGGAGCTCAGCCATTTTGTTTTCTGCGTTGGAGATAGAAGACTTACCGTACTTGGGCATGAAAACCCCTCCATTATTTCAATTGCATCAGGGAGACGAGGGTTCAGCTCACATTGGCTTTCTCTTTCCTATCCCTCCCCCCTGCCCCACCCAGACTAAGACACTGGTGGAGTGGGTGGACCCGGCTGCCGAGAGGGATATTCCTGTGTGGTGGATCATAGCAGCTATAGTGGTAGGACTTTTCCTCCTTGCAATCTTCATTATCGTTCTTTGGAAGGTAAGTAAAACCTTGGGGCGGGCAATTCTGGGCCTACAGGCAAAGTGGACCAATCACATGGGGTGCCAATAGTCCAGTGGTTTTGGCTTTAGCTGGGGCTTAACAAAAATAGGAGCGCCTCCGTCCCCTGCAGAAAATGAGCCTTCATGGATGGTCCGATGTCGCAGTAACTAGCATGCCTCATTGGGGAGGTATGGTATATAGAATCATAGAATTATAAACTGAAAGCGACTTCCAAGTGTCTAGTCCAACCCCCTGCAATGCAAGAATCTCAACTAAAACTTCCATGACTAATAATAATAATAATAATAATAATAATAATAATAATAATAATTTTTATTTATACCCCACCCTCCCCAGCCAAGACTGGGCTCAGGGTGGCTAACACCAGGTATAAAAACAATTAATTAAAATACAACTTAAAAACAAGATTAAAGTACAACATTAAAATGCAGCCTCATTTCAGTAGAAACTCAAATAAAAAACTTTTGGGGGATAAAAACGTCAAATCTTCACCAAGGCCAGCTATCCAAACTGGTCCTACACGGGCCAGAAAAAAGCCAGGGAAGTCCCCAAATAGGAGTTGTTGTTGTTGTTGTTGTTGTTGTTGTTGTTGTTGTTGTTGTTGTGATCAGATCAGCCAACCGCAGCATGCTTCTGGGTGCCTTATGTGTTTATTTTGAGAACAGCAGCCCAATCAAGGCATTCACCAGTTCAAAGAAGCCTATTTCTTTTTTTTTAATAGACGGGCTTTTTCAAGAGGAAGCGACCACCCACAGAGGAAGAGGAACAATTGTCCCAATGACCCTGGGGCAAAAACATCTGGGAAGGAGCAGTAGTGGGTGATCCTCACACAAACACACGCCTGCCAATGTGATCTCATTTCTGCCTGGATCCCTCCCTCCCTGTTCCCAAGGAGATGTCAGCTAGACCCTTTTTCTGAGACACCCCCTCTCCCCTTTGCTCTGCAATTTAATACCTTTCCTCAGCTATACTTCTGCGCGCATCCCATTCTCTTGCTAAATAGATGCCCGCAGTAGGCAGTATCCACATTCATGGTTAGCGCCACAGAAGAGTGATTCCTTCACCCTTAAAAACAAGGTCCTGACTGGAAGACACGGGCCATCCGTGAAATTAAAAACAAAACAAAAGCTCACTAATTCTTAAGTGGAAAAAATAGGCCTTGGAGAAACAAGTAGGGAGGGAAAAAACCCAGCACTCTTTTTAAAAGTGCAGAATTAATTCCATTAATATACATTTGTTTAGTCGTTTAGTCATGTCCGACTCTTTGTGACCCCATGGACCAGAGCACGCCAGGCACTCCTGTCTTCCACTGCCTCCCGCAGTTTGGTCAAACCCATACTGGTAGCTTCGAGAATATACATAATATGCATAAAACATGCCAAATACTCGATGCATCATGAAAGCAATCAGAAGAAGAATGCCATTGCCGCCTATACTCTGTTCAAAATTTGGTACTGTAAATTATAGTTGGGCTTGTCCATTCCACTCATCATGTGCCACATTTTCTTGTCATTCTATAAGAGGCTGGTCTGTTCAGTTGCTTCAGAGTTATTCTTTAGGAGTGAATCTTAACAGGCGTGGGAACTCTCCTCATAGCTGTCAACTTACAGATTTGAAAATAAGGGACCAGCAGCCTGGAAAATAAGGGATCAGCAGCCAATATAAGGGATTTTCCAAGCACAGGTATGTTCAACTTCTGAGCCCCTCCGAGTCAAAGGCAGAAAGCCCAGCCAGTAGCCAAACGAAACCTCAAGCGGTGGTTCCCACAGCGCAGCAACCCGTCAAAGGGGATGCAGCAAGAGAAACCACTGTCACCTCTCCGCTGGGAAGCGCTGAGCAAAGGCGAGTCCCCAGGCAACGCGGCCGATTTGATTGGCACAAGGCATGCAAGCTCCACCCCCCAGTTTTCTTAGACTTCTTATTGGGTGAGCAACGCAGCCAAGCAACACAGTTGGAGCCTCCCTCCTCCCTAGCCGGCAGGGAGGGAGGGAGAGGAGCTGCTTCCTTTGATACCTGGGAAATTTAAGGGACATCATCAATAAGGGACAGCAGCAGGACACGGCGCAGGGATAAGGGACTTTCCCGCCAAATAAGGGACGGTTGACAGCTATGACTCTCCTAGAGATGATCTGTAGACTCCATATGCTCAAGGAGCAGTGCCCATTTCTGATCAATGCCCTGTCAGCTCCCCAGTTGTGACCATTTCCTCCAAGACACAAAGATGATCTTGGAATTTTCCCTCTTGCACCAGCAACGTTGCCTTTCATCTCCTCTTTGTGGCCTCAAACAAGTCCAAATCTTCAGCAGGAGAGGAGAACCATTTTGGGCTGATTCCCAAAGCTGGGGAGCTGGAGGGGCAGAAAAGGCTGCTGGTGGTTCTATTCCTCCATGCAGCGCCACACCCTGGGATCTGCTGAGCTCACACGGAGGCTAATGAAGGCATGGGACATATTACCTTTAGTGTAAAATGCATTTTGCTGTTTAATAAACGAAAGATACCATTTAATTCTTGGGGTTTTACTTTTACCATGTTTTTCTACCAGCTTTGTGTCAGGAAATACTTTCAATTACCATAACATGGGAGCTATAATTGCCTCACCAGTAGTTGGAAACCCATTAGTATTGTGCAGGTTCCAAGTTTAAAGGATACATTTATTTATTTCAAACACTTGTATACCACCCTTCATCCAATAGATTCCAGAGCGGTGAACAAGAGAGAGAGAGAGTGTGTAAAACAACTTTCTGGTGATTACTGGCACCTTTCCCCCTATATATATATATATAAAACACTGCATTTATACTGTACATACACAATTAAAGAACCAAAAAAATTAACAATGTTATGAAGCAGCAGCTAAAACCAGATGCATGAGCAATGAAGGCAATCACTTCGCCTGCCTGTTGTTCTTTATTGTTAGAAGAGAGAGAAGAAACCCACCATAGTTTCAGTGCAGAAGCCAAATTGTCTGCTAGCTTTGGATGTACAGTAAATTGAATGACAAATCAGTCTGGGCCCTTCAAGATTTCTGAGTCTCCTACTTGTTACTTCCTGACAACCCCTGTATATTTTGGGAGTGGGGGAAGCTGCTAATCTGGGATTAAGCCTTTCTTTATTTGTTGTGCCAATTAGTTGATTAAAGCTCGAAGCCTTTGTTTGAATGGGCAAGATGCAAATGAACATTGACCTGTTGTTGTCCTTGCGGTTAATTCTGGGAGACATGGCATCCTCAGGTGTGGGGAGGCATATAGAACATTTCTTGCCGTTTAATGCATGTAGCAGGCAGACCAGGTGTGCTGGGATTTGTTAATATTTGAGCAGGACATATGAAAGCAAGACGATATGACTTCAGCTCATAAAACAAAAACACAGGGACAGCTTTGAATCATCAAAGAATTGTAATTTTGAGATTCCCCTCCCCCCCCCCCCCCGGTCATGCATGTTCAATACGTTGGCTCCACATGCCCCAATATCCGAAAGGGGGGGCTGTGGGCTCTCCTTCCTTGGAGGTTTTTCAGCAGCGGTTGGATGGAAATCTGCCATGGATGCTTTAGCTGAGATTTCTGCATTGCAGGGCGTTGGACTGGATGACCCTTGGGGTCCCTTCCAATTCTACGGTTCTTTAATAATGTACACATTGGCATCGTAAAGGTAAAGGGACCCCTGACCATTAGGTCCAGTTGTGGCCGACTCTGGGGTTGCGGCGCTCATCTCGCTTTACTGGCCGAGGGAGCCGGCGTACAGTGTCTGGGTCATGTGGCCAGCATGACTAAGCCGCTTCTGGCGAACCAGAGCAGCGCACAGAAACGCCGTTTACCTTCCCACCGGAGTGGTACCCATTTATCTACTTGCACTTTGACGTGCTTTTGAACTGCTAGGTGGGCAGGAGCTGGGACCGAACAACGGGAGCTCACCCCGTTGCAGGGATTTGAACCGCCGACCTTCTGATTGGCAATTCCTAGGCTCTGTGGTTTAACCCCCAGGGCCACCCATGTCCCTTATTGGCATCTTATTGTTGTTTAGTCGTTTAGTCGTGTCCGACTCTTCGTGACCCCATGGACCAGAGCACGCCAGGCACTCCTGTCTTCTACTGCCTCCCGCAGTTTGGTCAAACTCATGTTCGTAGCTTCGAGAACACTGTCCAACCATCTCGTCCTCTGTCATCCCCTTCGCCTTGTGCCCTCCTTCTTTCCAAACATCAGGGTCTTTTCCAGGGAGTCTTCTCTTCTCATGAGGTGGCCAAAGTATTGGAGCCTCAGCTTCAGGATCTGTCCTTCCAGTGAGCACTCAGGGCTGATTTCCTTCAGAATCGATAGGTTTGATCTTCTTGCAGTCCATGGGACTCTCAAGAGTCTCCTCCAGCACCATAATTCAAAAGCCTCAATCTTAAGAAACCTGCTAAGTCCTGCCACCCACCATTTGAAGACGTGTTGCACACCCAGAAAATAACCCTGGAGAGGAAACGGAAGAGGGGAAAGCCCTGCGGAGAGGGCGAGGCTTACTTGGAACAATCTTCACGTTCTGCACATGCTCAGAGGCACAGTGCACCCCCTCCCTTCCCCTGAACTTTTTAATCCCCCCCCCTTTGCCCAGGACTATTCCCTGGCATTGGACACAGTTTCTAGGTGAGGTAAGCTAAAGGCGGAGCACCCGAGAAGAAGGAGGCGGAGGAAGAAGAAGAAGAGGAGACCGAGGGGGCGGCGGCGGTGCTGGCTTGTTCCAGCAGGTGGAGCAGTCGCAGCTTCTCCCCGCCGGGCAGGAGGGGGCTGCCGGGGACGAGGAGACACAATCGCCGCCGCCGCCGCGTAACCGGATCCCGCACAGCCCAGTGCGCCCGACTTGCCGCCCAGGCTCCTCCGGGCGCGCCATGGCCGGGTAGCGGGGAGCCGGTGGGGGCGGCCACAATGCTGCGGGCGCCGGCCCTGGCGATGCGCTTCGCCCTCCTGCTGCCGCTGCTGGTCGGCCCCGGCTGGCCGGCTCGCGGCAAGGCGCAGCCCGGGGAGCCTCCCAGCCCGCAGGGTGAGTGGGCGCGCGGGGGGCGGGCGCCGGAGAGGAAGGAAAAGGCTGCGGGGGTCTTGCATGCAGAAGGCGGGTAGTGGCGGGGCGGGGAATGGGGGTGAATCGAGGGAGCCCCCCCTCCTGCGGTGGGAGCCGGGGATCTGGCTGGGTGGGTGGGGCAGTTTGGGGTGGGGTGGGGTGGGGGGGGCTATTGCTCCGTGCCATTTATGCGGGTGCGAGAGCTGTTGGCGCGCGGTGGCGCATTTCCAGAAAAAGTGGGGTGGATGGGTGGGAAACGGAGGCATATATTTAGCTGGATTTCAAACCCCAGCTCCAATTTTTGTGTATTGTGTGTGTATGTGGCTGCTTCTCCCGCCTCCGCCTTTCTGGATCGGGGGTGGATTGTGGGTTTCCCCTCGGCTCTGGTCTGCTGGTTCCCCAAAAGGAGATGGGCGAGACCTTGCAGGACGGCGGCGAAAGAGATGCGCCGTGGGGCACCGGGAATGGGGGTGCGCGGTGGGTGGGTCCGCGCCGATCCCTTCCACTCGATCACGCACACAAACCCCCCCTAAATATTGCGCCCCTCTCTCGGTATTGGGCTCCGGGATGGGACCCCCCCAAGGCTCCATCCCTCCTTTTCATAGACAGGGAAGAGGTGGGGGGAAGGAGGGTTTTGGGGGGGGCGCGGGGGGGGGGCGCGCAGGGTTTTTGTCTATTCTTACGCCCGTTCCCAGCCCCCTTGAGCTCCCTCCACCTTCCATCTGCCAGCCCCCTGCTCGCACCATCTCTTTCTCCTCCCCTTAACACCCATCCCTTTGGCTGGCCATCTCCTTACATGGCAATCTGTTTATTTCAGGGTCTTTTCTTCTACTGCTGCCCACCCTGAACCTTTTGTCTGCCTCTCTGCGGTCCCCATCCTTGAGCCACCGTCTCCCCCCCTTGTGTTTCTCCCCCCTCTGCTTCTGTCTGTATACCATCTGACTGGAATATTGCCTGTCTCGGTCCACACCCATTTCTCCCCCTGCACATCCTTTTTGACCTCTGTCGGATGTACCTGTTGTCTGCCTGCCTTGCATTCTGCTTGTTGATCTCGTGCATTTCATAAAGACACACACCTCTCTGCTCCTACACGCATGCACAGTCGTTTGTGAGCTGCCCTGTGGTGTGTGTGTGACCTGCCTGCGTTGGACGGCATTGTGTCTGAAACAGAAATCTCCCCATTTGCGGTGTTTGATCTGTGGTGGCTCTTTCATACATGACGTGTGTGGACAGGGCCTATCAGAGGTGCATAATTCTTCCTCTAACACATTTCGTCTACCTGTTCCTTATGCAGTGCCCTTTTCTGTTTATCGGTTTCACTCTGCCCCCCCCCCCACTTAGATGTTGTCAGGGGTTCAGGGAGAGAGGCGCAGAGGAGGGAGGAGACCGAGAGTGAGGGAGAAGGATTCCAGCCTGACGAGGAAGAGGACGACAATGACCCGAGATGGTCCATGAGTCCGTCCAGTGGATCGGAGGATTCCCAAAAGGGAGCCCCCCTGGTCAAGCCAAGGGGAGCCCAAGGGGGAAGCAGTCAGGAGCAGGGGAACGTAGGGGGAACCGCCAGTGGGAGTTGGAGATCGAGACCTGCTTCTCCACCGGAACGGAGTGAAGAGGGTGGAGTTACCAGTGTGTCGGGAGGAACAGAACAAGGAGCAGAGGGGGGAAGGAGATCGGGGCAAGACGTCCTGCCGGAAGGGGCGGAAAGCAGTACCGGGAGCAGTGTGGCTGTTGAAAGGAAGGTGAGGAGCAACGTACGCGCGCCAAGTTCAAATGTGGAGGCGCGCGGAAGTGGGGAGAGCTCTGGGGAGGAGCCTGGTGCTAAAGCACGAAGGAGGGGGCAGCAGGCAGGAGAAGACTCAGCCTCTGGGGAGTCCCGGAAAGAGGGAACACAGGGGGGCAGGAAGACCCTGCGGAAAAGGAAGGAGAGGAAAAGGTGGAGCAGCACAAGCCTCTTAAATTGGTGCAGGGGAGGGACGGACTCAGAGGGGACTTCTAACATCTAAGGGTAACAGATGTGGAGCCACGGAGTTTGGATGTAATGACGACAATGATCTTCAATAAAACCTTTTGTATATAACTTGGACTGGACTTTGGTCTCTTGTGAGCTGGGACCCAGGGTGGCTCTGACAGTAAGTCCCCTCCAAAGAACGCAAAAATTTTTTTTTGCAAAGCTCACGAACGGTGACAGCCATGAGTGCGGAGGAGCAGTTGACAGCTCTGCGAACTACAGTTTCCGAACTCACTGCTGCAGTCCTTGCGTCTCAGAAGAAGCATGACGAAACGGAGAAGCGCTGCCAGGACCTGCAAACCAGGTGGGAACGTGCAAGCAGGGAAGGGATTGGACTTGGACGGAGGGGGGGCAGCCTAGTCACCCACTTCGATGGGAACCTGAAGCACTACCCCAGTTTCAGAGCAGACGTTTTGTATGCATTGCACTTGCTTCGTCATGACTTTAAAGATGAGGAGGAGAAAGTGGGGTTTATTGTTTCTCACTTGCATGGGCCGGCCAGAGACTGGTTGCGCAATTTGTGGCGTGAAGATGGCCCTGCCCGCCGCGATGCAGATGAATTCATTAAAGCAATGGATGCCTGCTTCCAGTCAACTGTAGATGTGGATCTTGCACGCAGGGAAATTTTTGGATTGCGGCAAGGCAAAGCCACTGTGCGTCAGTACCATTCCAGATTTTTTGCTTTACTGACTGCGCTAAGCTGGGAGAAGGATTGTGCACCTGTGAGGGATTTGTTCTGGGAGGGGCTCAGCGGTCCCATTAAGGATGAACTTGCCAGGGGAGACAGACCCCAGACCCTGGAGGAGCTTGTGCAGAGGGCTTTGGCGATTGGGATAAGGCACGAGGGACGTCCTTGGCACACTGAGAAAGAACGTCAGGTGCGTCCACCAGATGCGAGGACGTCTTCTTTCATCCCCAGGGAGTTCAGTCAGTCACATCCTTCGCCACTGGGAAGGCAGGGGGAGGAGCCCATGGAACTTGGTGGTGCTAAGGCTCAAGCAACAGCCAGAGCCCCAGCTTCCGGTGCAGTAAAGGCACAGCCTCCTAGAGGGACCAGGAAGTGTTACATTTGCGACAGTGCACAGCACATGGCGAAAGAGTGTCCCCAGAGGCTGCAGAAACACACTGCAGCTTTAGCAACTGTTGCAGCAGAAAGGATGCAAGCAGAGCAACCTCAGGGAAACGACAGTGCCTGGCTGGAAGCAGAGCTGCTGGGGCTCAGCCAGGCGAATCTGTAGAGCAGTCCCCAGCGCTTTTGCAACGCACAGACCCTTTACCACCCAAGCCAGCGGTGCAGCTCACTGCAACACTTCAGTTGCCGAATGGAACCACCCTGGAAGTCCCCATCACGATTGATTCTGGTAGCAACGCAGATTTTGTGGGGACGCACTTTGTCAAGCAGCATCGCATAGCGCTTCTGCCAGCGACAACACCTCTGAACGTAGTCACGGTGGATGGCAGGAAATTGCTAGGAGGACAAGTTGTGCAACAGACGCCTCCCATGGTGATGAGGATTGGAAATCATCGAGAAGTCATCAGCTTCAATGTCACCCGCCTTTCAGACACGCCTATAGTATTAGGCATGAGTTGGCTGGAGAGACACAGTCCTGCTGTAGCGTGGTACCAACGGCAGATCACCTTTTGCTCATCGTACTGTGCTCAACATTGCATCCAGTCCAGCCAGGAGGAGGGAGCTGAGCAGCAGTTGCAACTTGGCATGGTGCAGGCAGTACCCCGCAAGTACGAGGGGTTCCTGGAGGTTTTCTGCGAGAAGGAAGCTGACCAGTTGCCGCCCCACAGGCCTTATGATTGTGCCATCGACCTGGTGCCAGGGGCGCAGTTGCCGACTGCAAAGCTGTATTCCATGTCTGAGGACGAGATGCAAGAACTCAGGGAGTTCATAGAGCACAATTTGAAGCGCGGATTCATCCGAGAATCGAAAGCGGTGGGGGGCAGTCCTGTTTTCTTTGTAAAGAAAAAGGACACGCCCCAAAAAAGACTCATTGTGGACTATCGATTCATAAACAGTAAGACCAAACCCAAGGCCTTCCCCATGCCCAAGATAGATGATCTCCTGGCAACCGTAAGGAAGGGGAAGATCTTCACCAAATTGGATCTGCGTGGAGCGTATAACCTCATACGCATCCGGGAGGGCGATGAGTGGAAGACGGCCATGTTCACGCCTCTGGGCACGTACGAATACAGAGTGATGCCATTTGGTCTCCAAAATGGATCTCACGTCTTTCAAGCATTTATGCATCACGTGCTAGCGGGACTTCTCTACAAGAAATGCGTGTGTTTCCTCGACGACATCCTGATCTTTTCGGAAACGGAGGAGGCCCATGAGAAGGACGTAAAGGAAGTCCTGCAGAGACTACGGGAGAACAAGCTCTACGCCAAGTTAGAGAAGTGCCAGTTTGATGTGACGGACGTGGATTTCCTAGGCTACAAGCTGTCCGACAAGGGGTTGGCCATGGACAGCGCCAAGGTCCGCGCGGTGTTGGACTGGAAGAGCCCTCGCAATCGGAAGGAAGTCCAAAGATTCATCGGCTTCGCCAACTTCTACCGCAAATTCATCAGAGGTTTTGCAAAGGAGACGGCAGCGATCACGGACACTCTCAGTTCCAAGAAAAAGAGGTTCGTGTGGACGGAACAGGCGGAGCGCTCTTTTCAGAAGCTTAAAAGCCTTTTCGCCTCCGAGGAGCAGCTGCTGCACGTGAATCCAGGCAAGCCCATACGAGTAGAGACCGACGCGTCAGACAGAGCGGTTGGAGCCGTACTCCTGCAAGAAGATCCACATGGAAACTGGAGACCCGGTGCCTTTTACTCCAGAAAGCTCAGCAAAGCGGAGCAAAACTACACCATATGGGACAGGGAGCTGTTAGCCATTCACGCAGCGTTCAAAGCGTGGCGACATTTCCTCATTGGAGCCAAGCACACAGTGCAGGTCCGCACGGATCACAAGAATTTAGAGTATTGGCGCACGGCGAAACTCCAGAGCCAAAGACACATGCGCTGGGCAGAGTTCTTCGCAGATTTCGACTTCAGGATAGAGTATGTCCCAGGGGACTCCAACGTTATAGCCGATGCGCTCTCCAGGAAACCGCAATATCTTGAGGAAGCGGCGCCAATAGCAGCCAGGCACATTTTTGCACCGCAGGCGTGGGCGTGCGCTGCCATCGCTGTCGACCTGGACGCAGTGCGACGCGCGTTGCAGGTAGATCAGTTTGCACAATCCAAAATAGAGGAGCTGCGTAGGGGTTCGCTGAGAGACGATGAGTTCCAGTTACGCGACGGACTGTTAACTCACAAGGGTGCCCTCTACGTGCCGAGCGACGAGCTCCGAGCAAAGGTTCTGCAGCAGTTGCACGACGCTCCCAGTGCGGGCCATTTCGGCAGGGAGAAGACAATAGAACTGGTGGCCAGGGACTTTTGGTGGCCCCAGATGCGAGGAGAAGTAGCAGAGTACGTCGCCAGATGTGACACTTGTCAGAGGTCCAAGCCAGTACACCAGAAGCCGGCGGGCTTGCTGGAACCACTGGAAACACCACAGCAACCGTGGGAGAGGGTGGCGCTGGACTTCGTCACTGACCTGCCCAGTTCCAGAGGCAAGACGGCGGTACTGGTGGTGGTGGACTTGTTCACCAAGATGGCGCACTTCATTCCCTGCGCGAAGGTGGCGACGGCGGAACAGACCGCCAAGCTCTTCATCGACCACGTGTTCCGGGCGCATGGGCTGCCGCGGGCCATCCTGTCCGACAGGGGGCGCCAGTTTATTTCCAATTTTTGGCAGAAGCTCCTAGGTATCCTGCGCGTCAAGATCAACCTAGCGTCGGCAAGACATCCACAAACCAACGGCCAGGCCGAGAGGGTCAACGCGATCATGCAGCAGTACCTGAGATGTTATGCAAATCAGCGACCCACAGCTTGGGTGGACTACCTACCGATGGCGGAGTTTGCCTACAACAACACGAAGCATGCGTCGACGGGGGTGACGCCGTTCTTCGCGAACAATGGACGTCATCCCAGGACCTTCCCGGGGTTCGTAGCACCAAGAGAGGGGGAGCCGCAAGAGGCCGACCAGTTCGCTGCAGAACTACAAGAGGTGCACGAGGAGCTGCGGAGACATTTGGAGCTAGCCAAACAAGCATATAAGGTGCAGGCAGACAAAGGCAGAAGAGTGGGAGAGGACATCCAGGTGGGGGACTGGGTGTGGTTAGCGGCCCAGGCGATGCCAACCAAGTCGTTGGCCAAGAAGAAGCTAGGGCACAGGCAGCTAGGACCATACCAGGTGGAGGCTAAGATCAACCCCGTGGCTTTTCGACTGGCCCTCCCCGAAGGTTCCAGAGTCCACCCGGTTTTTCATAGGTCGGTGCTCACTCCCTACAAGGCCCCGCACAGGTTTCAGGAGTCTGAAACAGTACCGCAGCCACGCACAGAGTCACCTAGGAGGGAGGGATCGCCTAGGGTCGAACCACTCAACGAGGTCACAGAGATCCTGGACTCGAGATGGGGGGAAGAGGGAATAGAATACTTTCTAGTCAGAGAGGGTGCACCAGTCAGTGCCAGTGGGTGGGTGCCGGACTACGCTTTAGACGAACCTCTTTT
This sequence comes from Podarcis cretensis, assembly GCF_951804945.1. Classification (NCBI taxonomy): domain Eukaryota; kingdom Metazoa; phylum Chordata; class Lepidosauria; order Squamata; family Lacertidae; genus Podarcis; species Podarcis cretensis. The sequence continues at coordinate 15,513,082 of NC_137182.1, forward strand.
AAAGGACGAGTTCCATGCCCTTTTCCCACATAGACCCATGCCAGCCGAGTACTTCGATGACTGGCTCTTTACCCCCACATGTTCAGGCAGCACTTTCCACGGCTTTTCTTCAGCCGAGGAAAGAACGCCGAACTCAAACTCGCCCAGGGGATCGTGTTCGGGGGTGGACACAGAGCCCTCTTATTGGTGGGATGAGCAACCAGAGGAAGCCTGGCGCAAGAAATGGCTGAAGGGGCCTTGGCAGGCAGCACCAAACGAAGTAGCAATGGAAGAGGGAACTGCGAACATGTTGGGTGAAGAACCCGAATTCGAACACACGTACACCGAGCTGCCAGCAGAGGTCATGGACGTAGCCGACCTGTATCCTGCATCTACCTCCGAGGAGCTGCAGTTCCCACAACCCGCACCCGATGGGGGGGAGGGGGGAAGGGGGGGCTTCGAGGGGGGGATGGATGTCAGGGGTTCAGGGAGAGAGGCGCAGAGGAGGGAGGAGACCGAGAGTGAGGGAGAAGGATTCCAGCCTGACGAGGAAGAGGACGACAATGACCCGAGATGGTCCATGAGTCCGTCCAGTGGATCGGAGGATTCCCAAAAGGGAGCCCCCCTGGTCAAGCCAAGGGGAGCCCAAGGGGGAAGCAGTCAGGAGCAGGGGAACGTAGGGGGAACCGCCAGTGGGAGTTGGAGATCGAGACCTGCTTCTCCACCGGAACGGAGTGAAGAGGGTGGAGTTACCAGTGTGTCGGGAGGAACAGAACAAGGAGCAGAGGGGGGAAGGAGATCGGGGCAAGACGTCCTGCCGGAAGGGGCGGAAAGCAGTACCGGGAGCAGTGTGGCTGTTGAAAGGAAGGTGAGGAGCAACGTACGCGCGCCAAGTTCAAATGTGGAGGCGCGCGGAAGTGGGGAGAGCTCTGGGGAGGAGCCTGGTGCTAAAGCACGAAGGAGGGGGCAGCAGGCAGGAGAAGACTCAGCCTCTGGGGAGTCCCGGAAAGAGGGAACACAGGGGGGCAGGAAGACCCTGCGGAAAAGGAAGGAGAGGAAAAGGTGGAGCAGCACAAGCCTCTTAAATTGGTGCAGGGGAGGGACGGACTCAGAGGGGACTTCTAACATCTAAGGGTAACAGATGTGGAGCCACGGAGTTTGGATGTAATGACGACAATGATCTTCAATAAAACCTTTTGTATATAACTTGGACTGGACTTTGGTCTCTTGTGAGCTGGGACCCAGGGTGGCTCTGACAGATGTATTTTCCCAAGTGCCACCATGCGACTTAATTCCCAATCTCCACCCCCGGCTTGGCGCCATACCTTCCCTTAGGGTATCCTTGCTGGGAACATGGAGTTTGCCTTGGAGACCCTGATTCTGAGCTATTGCTGCGACGGAGTGCTGTATCATTGGGGGGGGGCACCTGCCTCCTGGACCCTGGAGAAGGGCTGGGTGGGGGGGGGGAGGCAAGGGTGCACAGGGACCTCTCCCCATCTGTGGCTTGAGGGGCAGCCAAGTGAATCCCACACTCCACCCTCTTCTTGTTTAGTGGCTTGGGTCCATATGGCAGCGTGGAGACAGAGGGCCTGTTTGTTTGTTCTGGATGATGGAGCTAGAGAATTGGGTGTTGCGAGCATATTAGCAATTTAATATTCATGTTGTGCTTTCATTGTTGTGACCAGCTCTGGGACCTTAGGGTGAAGGAGGGGTAATAAATTGTAATGCGTAATAATAATGATAGTTCTTCTTTCCCAGGTTGTGTGTGTGTGTTGGGTGTTGGTAGAGAGAAATGGCAACCCCTCCCTGTGCACTGTGCTGAGATATCTGCCACTTCAGCTTTATTCTGTTATAGACCTAATAGACTCTGACGTTTCCAGAAAACTGCTTGTCTTCCCTGGAACTGTCATTGCATATTGGGAGGGGGGGGGAAAGGACTCCACCCTTTCACCTGCTGCTTGCCCCATGCACCAGTTAATATGTCAGCAGCATCTCTGGCAAGTTTGACCAATGAGCTCTGCCTCCTCAAACCTGAACTCGAATCACATCACGCCTCTTTGTGTGTGTGGAGCACAGGGAAGAAGGTATCTGGGCAAGATGTTGTGGCTCAGCCCTGTTTAAAAGGGAAATGCTCACCTGTGCATATACATGCTAATGTCCTTGATTTGGTGACTTTGCCAGTCTTCTGCTTTCACCTCTTTTGTTTCGCCCCACTCCACACACACAAAAAAGACCAACGGGCAGAGTTCTGTGCTCCCTTTGCATTTGGCAAGTTCCTGCTAACATTTTTAGATTAGTTTTTAATATGTGTGATGCTTTTCCAAAAGCAGTTGTGCTCAAAGCAAGTGGCAATTCACAAATAGTAATGATTCAGCAACAACAATCCCTTTTTGTATTTATGAGTGTTTATTAAATTACAGCTTTTCACATAATTATTGCCAGACCCAGTTTTAATTTTTTTTTCTTGCATTTGACTAATTCCATTTATACCTATCTACCATCTATCTATCATCATATTTTAATCATTCTAGCTTTTGCATAAATTTCTCGTTAAAAACTTAGGCTGTTTTACTTTCTGACACAGCTTCTTACTTTTAGGCTAAGCTGTGTTTCTTCTTTTTAAAATGAATATGTCCATTTGGCACATGCCAGCCTAACTTCCATGCCTTTGAGCCTACAGTTCTACCTACCTGCTAAAAACATTGCTCCTGGCATTACCAGTCCTGGCTGCCAGTTTCTTTTCTCTGATATCTTCCAGACAAGTTTTTTAGACCCAGCACCTCTTTTATCATAAACGAACTGATTCTGCTTCGTTTTTTTATTTATTTACTGTGTGGTATTCAACTAAGTCCAACTCAGAGTAGACCCATTGATACTGATGAACCTAAGTTAGTCATGTCTGTTTACTTCAGGGGTCAACTCCTGAATTTTTGTTGGAAGCTGCCCAGAGCGGCTGAGGTAACCCAGTCACATGGGCGGGGTATAAGAAACAAATTATCATCATCATCATCATCATCATCATCATCATCATCATCAGTTTTCCCCCACTAAGGATCCCAGAGCCAGGGGATCCTGACTGACCTCCCTATTTAGACAGTGTCTGGACTCAGACATGCTTAACTTCATCAGGCAGCTTCAAACCAAATTCTGGTTTCACCATCACTTTTTAAAATCGGCTCTCCTTTGGTTTCCGATAAACGGAAAACAGATTTTTCTCTCCTTTGCCTAATTTTTGAACTCTGGAACAGAAAGAGCCTCAAAACACCCTGAATTCTACTGGTATTTCAAGAGATCTTTGTGCCTCTTGGTTTCCCCTAGCAGCCTCTGTATTCTTACTATTGAAGAGTGTTTTATACTACTTGCTATTGTCAGACAGTTTGTTAATGACAGAGATATGGGTGAAGATCAGTGTCACCCAAGAAGGCTTAGAGTTATCCAGTCACTATCCTCTTGAGTACCTTTTCCTGGAAAGGGTATACAGTGGTACCTCGGGTTAAAAACTTAATTCATTCTGGAGGTCCGTTCTTAACCTGAAACTGTTCTTAACCTGAGGTACCACTTTAGCTAATGGGGGCCTCGTGCCACTGCTGCGCGATTTCTGTTCTCATCCTGAAGCAAAGTTCTTAACCCGAGGTACTATTTATGGGTTAGGGAATCTGTAACCTGAAGCGTCTGTAACCTGAAGCGTCTGTAACCCGAGGTACCAATGTATTGGTGACTGGTATTAGAGTTGGCACAATCCTCCAGGTGCAGCATGGGTATTTTTTCAGGAGTGCCCACACAACTGTCTCCATATGTGCAGTGGAGAATGTTTCCTCCCATTTATAAGCCTTAGAGAGGAGTAACCAGATTTTACTGGGCTGCAACTCTCATAATTCTTCACCGTTGGCCATGATGGTACGAGTCATTGTCCAATAACATCTGAAAGGCACCCCATTAATTCCCCTTGCTCTCGAACATAGCTGGTCAACCTGCCACTGCTTTTGTTGTTGTTTAGTCGTGTCCGACTCTTCGTGACCCCATGGACCAGAGCACGCCAGGCACTCCTGTCTTCCACTGCCTCCTGCAGTTTGGTCAAACTCATGCTGGTAGCTTCAAGAACACCATCCAACCATCTCGTCCTCTGTCATCCCCTTGTCTTTGTGCCCTCCATCTTTCCCAACATCAGGGTATTTTCGAGGGAGTCTTCTCTTCTCATGAGGTGGCCATAGTATTGGAGCCTCAGCTTCAGGATCTGTCCTTCCAGTGAGCACTTGGGGCTGATTTCCTTAAGAATGGATAGGTTTGATCTTCTTGCAGTCTGTGGGACTCTCAAGAGTCTCCTCCAGCACCATAATTCAAAAGCATCACTGCCACTGCTAGATACCCTAAACCATGATGGGCAAAGGCTAAAAACAGGGTAGGCTGAAGTTTGTTGACATCCCCAAGACTGAAATTCACCCAGTGATTCCTGATCAGACAGTGCTCTGGGTGCACTGAGAGACTGCGAAAGCTACAAAGTACAGTGGTACCCAGGTTAAGTACTTAATTTGTTCCGGACGTCTGTTCTTAACCTGAAGCTGTTCTTAACCTGAAGCACCACTTTAGCTAATGGGGCCTCCTGCTGCTGCCGTGCCGCCGGAGCACAATTTCTGTTCTCATCCTGAAGCAAAGTTCTTAACCCGAGGTACTATTTCTGGGTTAGTGGAGTCTGTAACCTGAAGCGTATGTAACCTGAAGTGTCTGTAGCCCGAGGTACCACTGTAGTTGTAGAGGCAAGCAATGCTATCCTCAAAAGCAAATTGAAAACTACGAACCTATGAAGATTCCTTGACATAATCCTGCGAGCCGTTCCTTTCAAGGCTTGTGCTGCAGATCCCAAATTGCAGAGGTGATGAGGACTTGCCAGGAGCTCGGTTTTGTTTTGCAGTTTTATAAATTTCTATAGGACGCCGCAGGGGACGCGGGTGGCGCTGTGGGTCAAACCTCAGTGCCTAGGACTTGCCGATCGCATGGTCGGCGGTTCGAATCCCCGTGGCGGGGTAAGCTCCCGTAGTTCGGTCCCAGCGCCTGCCAACCTAGCAGTTCGAAAGCACCCCTGGGTGCAAGTAGATAAATAGGGACCGCTTACCAGCGGGAAGGTAAACGGCGTTCCGTGTGCTGCGCTGACTCGCCAGATGCAGCTTGTCACGCTGGCCAGGTGACCCGGAAGTGTCTGCGGACAGCGCTGGCTCCCGGCCTATAGAGTGAGATGAGCGCACTACCCTAGAGTCTGGCAAGGCTGGCCCGTACGGGCAGGGGTACCTTTACCTTATAGGACGCCGCAGTGAAGACATAAGCATTTGGAGTGTTTCGGATGGAATGGAGCACAAGAAGGGGAAATTGCTGCAGAGGTTGAAAAGAAGTGGGGACATGCATTAAGCTTAAGTAGAATAGGTAGAGATCAAATGAAATTATGTGAACATCCTCCTTCCTCCCCCCCCCCAAAAAAAATAAAAAAATTATCCACGTCTGGAGAAGCCTGCCATGGATGCTGATCCAATTTTGAGGGAAGCAGTCATGGCTAGGGGAAGAAAACCTAGCAGAGTGTCCCTGATCCTTCAGCCAGATAAAGCCAACCAGGATAGGAAACTTTGGTCTGTGCTGTATCCGGATTCTTGACCGGCAAGCGAATTTGGCAGGATTTCCTCTGGCGGATGAGGCTGCTGGGATGGGGAACAGTGTATGTGATGGTCATAGGATGCTTGCTGCCCAATTGCCTGGAGTGTGGCTGTGCTCATTTCTGAAAATCTCCAATTTTTGTGCGGAATAACCGCCCGGTCTTCTCCATCTCCAAAGACATCACATCTGAAAAAGCCGGAGGCAGGAGAATTGTGCCTGGATCCTCTCAGGGTGCCACACAACCAAAAGCAGATTAAAAGGACACATTTTGAAGGCCCCACAGCTGTGTTGACTGCTCTCCTTGCCTGGTCTTGGCAGACCTGTTGAGCGGGGTTTCCCCGTGGGCTGATTTGTGGGTCACAAATTGTGCAGGCCTGCTCCAGACCTCTCTTTTGCTTCTGCTGTGGTGAATTGGTGAGCGGCTTTGTGGACATAGCTTTTGTGTGGTCCGGCCAAGAAGACCCCCGGCCAAGTACAGATCAGGCCTGATCCTGCAGGACAGCAGCTGCTGCTGCAATGCTAGTGTGTGTTAATGCAACGCTTGGCTGTTTCTCCTCTCCCAGCCTGTCTTGGCTCTCTTGCACCCCACTCTCTTCCTTGAATGTGTGTGGGAAGGTCAGGGTCCCCCAGCCCTTCGCTGGATTTGGCTTCCCTAGTGCCTGTCCTGGAAAAGGACATCAGGCCAGCGTTGGCCAACAATATTTTGCTTATAGTTGTGGAAAAATGGGACATCTGGAAAGCATCTGGATCCAACAGCATTCCTCAGCTGCAAAAATCCAACTGCTGCATAGTTGGGGGTGGGGGTGCTCCTGGATTCAATAATACTCTTTTTTTACCTCAGGGACTATTGCAGCCTGCAATGTATTATGTATTTGTCCTAGACACAAATGACTTGTGGAAACTACAAGCTCATTTGACGGCGATTACTTCCTCCTGAGGAACTTTGACGATAGCTGTCTTGAGAGAGTGCTGAGTGCTGTCTCGGCCTCTCACACCAAACTCTCTATTATTACTATGAATCCCGGGCCGGGGTCTGGGAATGCGCTGCAACATTTTGTTGTTGGTCCCTGCTTGTTAGCGTCATATTAGCAAAAGCCAAGGGGTTGGAAGCCACCCAAAAATATGGGAAGGGGTTTATATCCTCTGCGGTCTCTCTCGGTACGCAGAAGTATTCAGCGTTGTAAATTAAAAGAAAAAGAACTTTTTAAATTAAAAAATGCAGTAACAACAAAATCCTGACAAGGCCTCAGAATGCTGGTTGCAGCTGAGGAAGGGGCGGATGGGGGTTGAGATCTAAATAAATCAGGTCAGAAAGGCAGATTGTGTGAGTTCATCAGATAAAGTAGGCAGTGGTGGAAAAATAGAATATTGCCCACCCCACCCCCAAAAAAATGCTAGAGAAAAGAAGGAATTGATCTGCTCAAGTCCCTGGCAGCTTGTCGTAAGAATGGAGCAGGGTGGGGTGGGGGAATAAGGTTAGTGAGTTACCTTCTGTGAGGTTTTAAAAAACCCCTTCCCAGCTATGCTATACAGGGATGTTTCAGGACAAAGGAAAGACAAAGTACAGTGGTACCTCGGGTTAAGTACTTAATTTGTTCCAGAGGTCCGTACTTAACCTGAAACTGTTCTTAACCTGAAGCACCACTTTAGCTAATGGGGCCTCCCGCTGCCACCGCGCCGCCGGAGCGCGATTTCTGTTCTCATCCTGAAGCAAAGTTCTTAACCTGAAGCACTATTTCTGGGTTAGCGGAGTCTGTAACCTGAAGCGTCTGTAACCCGAGGTACCACTGTACAGTTTTCTCTCCATTTTAATGCTCCAGGAGTCCTGCTTGCTGTAGCAGTGTAAGAAGTTCAGGTGTTTTGGCTGGTACCTGCCACTACATGGCTCAGGAGGGGAAGATTGGGGTAGTTGTGTGTGTGTTTGGGGGCAAGGTGCCCTTTTATCCCCTCCCCGAAGTCTCCACTTCCTTGATTGGAGCTCTCAGGTGGTTGGGGGCACGCTGCACCATTTTGTTGCAGCAGGTCCCATTTCTTCCCTCTTACTCCCTGGCCTGTTCTGTAGGAACATTTCTCCAACTGCTATATAACAACAAAGTCGTGTACAGCACAGCAAAGGGATATTTAGGAACAAACTGGGGGACGCGACAAAACGTTGGCACATATCCCCAGTCTCAGTGAACTGGTACAGCCAGACTGGGAAAGGAGCTTTGTTCTGCTTTGAGGGAATGTCCGCCCTTTCAAAAGCCCTCAAGGAAGCCCTGGAACAGCAAAACAAGGTTTCGTTTCCAGGTTGGCTGGGCCCCAGAGCAGAAGATTCATTGTTGGGGGCTAAAGATGCACAGCAAGATTTTTGTTGCGTGTCCCCACTTGTCGTTCTTAATCGTTCTGATCTATAGAGCACTTTGAGTTTGCAAAGTTGCTTGAAGTCTCTCCCCCCCTGTTTATTTTCACCCCATCCTCCTTGAAGTGGGTCAGTTTTATTCACACACACACACACATTTTTATTAATTTTTTAACATATGTTCCAACTGTCATACAACATAACTTCTCATCTTATACAATATTTTTAGACTTCTGTCAACACCTCTGATAATTTTATGTTCTTTATCACTTATTATGCATTTCTTAATTTCATATTACCTTTAATTATCCTTAACTAATAATTCGCCTCATTATATTTCTTGCAATATTTCAAATAATTCACCTTACAAAACTTATTGCGAACCTACTAGCGTAATCTGTTCATCACAATTGCTTTTCAAATAGTTCATAAATTTACTCCAGTCTTCTGAGAATCTCTGGTCCCGCAGGTTTCGAATCCTTCCTGTTAATTTATCTAATTCTGCATAGTCCATCAGTTTCATCCTCCATTCTTCTTTCATCGGTAGTTCTTCTTGCTTGAAGTGGGTCTGTTTCCATGCTTCTTTGGGAGCTGCTAAGCTAGTGTATGATCATAGTATATGAAAATGCCCAAACTGTCATCATAAACAGAGAACAGTGATGTAAGTGCCTGAGGTAATGGGAGTATAGAGCCAGCAGCCTTTTCATTCCTGTTGTTCCTCCACTATCTGGAGTGACTCCCATCTAAACATTTTTTTCTTCCCAGCCTTTGAAACCGTGGTTGGTAGCTAAATGCTCTCATCAAGAATCCCTCCTTTCTTAATCCCACACATGTATGCAGATAGCGGTGAATTGTCTCTTGTGTACTTAGTGGGGATGGACAGTGGCACTCTGCACATCCTTAGAGGCAACCTAGCAACACATATGGCGTACCAGCTCTGGCGTTCAAAATAGGCCCGAGAGCTCCACCTTGGCTCAGATTATGTCCTCATTGTATGGCCTTGGGAAAGTCCAGAGAACATTTTCTCTTTCCGGTCTTGTTTGGCCACAGGAATAAACAAAAGCTCCACTCTCTTGGCAAAGCGTTGGCTTCCGTAACAAAAGGATTGTTGGATTCAGACCGGAGTAGAACTCTTGGCATGCAAGTTGCATACATACTATACCAGGGGTCAGCAAACCTTTTTAGCAGGGGGCCGGTCCACTGTCCCTCAGACCTTGTGGGGGGGGCCGGACTATATTTTGAAAGAAATAAAAATGGACGAATTCCTATGCCCCACAAATAACCCAGAGATGTGTTTTAAATAAAAGCACACATTCTATTCATGTAAAAACACCAGGCAGGCCCCACAAATAACCCAGAGATGCATTTTAAATAAAAGGACACATTCTACTCATGTAGAAACATGCTGACTCTTGGACCGTCTGCAGCCGGATTTAGAAGGCGATTGGGCCAGATCCGGCCCCTGGGCCTTAATTTGCCTACCCATGTGCTATTCCTTTAAAGCACACTCAAAATACATTCTCCCCCCCCCCCCAAAAAAAAAGAATTATGTGAGCTGTAGTTTATTGATGATTGCTAGGAATTGTAAGTCTCTGAGGGGTAAACCATTGTTAGCCAGACTCCAGGCGTGTTTTGCAACTGGCGCAGTTCCAATTGCGACCGCACAGAGATCTCTGGATCTGGCGACGGGAAAATAAAATGTCACTTAGGGAAGAATCTGAAATACTTTTCTCAAAGCTTGAATTTGTTTTGTTTTGGATTGTGTGATGTTTTAATGTGTTGTCAACTGCTTTGAGCTTTCTTCTTTAAAATATAAAATGTTATAGAAATGAGATGGTGATGATGATAGTAATAATAATAATTTTAAAAAAAACACTGCCAAAAGGCATCTAGACATTCCATTGTGGTGACCATCATATCTAGGTTTAAGGCACCATTTGGCAATTAGATTATATCTCCGAGCTGCAAACACAGGCATAAACTACAATGCCCAGAATTCTTTGAGGGAAAGAATGTGCATTGAATGTGCTTTAAAGGTATAGTATTGCATGCAGCCTAAAACTATAGCAATGTCTTCCAGAGGTGACTTTCTCTTCATCATTATCAGTCTATTGAAGCATCGTAAGGTGTAATAATACACTGAACTAGCAACTGACATGGGCTTAGGGTCTGAGGAAAGCTATTTGTCTCTGTGGACCTGGAGCACAATGCAGACCATGTGGGGACGGAGGGTTAGGAGAAGCAGGTGCAGGATTGGGCGAATCAGAGAGAAAATCAATGTCCTGCCTGGAGGGAAAACACAGGAGAGGTTGGCAGATTGGCAATAATGGACAGGGAATGTGTCAGGAGGTGACCTGAATCTGGGCGGCTGCGTGACGCAGTGCTGCCCGTTTGAGACAGGAGACAATTTATAGACTTTAAAGAGAGTTGAAAGTGGGGTCACTGCTCTTGCTGCGCTTGGCTCCGCCTTCTTTGGCTTCGAATAAACAATATTTTTCGGAGTTTAAAATTACTCAGAAAGACTTGATTGGCCAGAGGCGACAAGGAAAGAGAAGAAATGCTTCTACTTTCCGGGAAGCCAAACCTCCCTCAAACCACTTCGGGCTCTTTTTGAAACGGTGGAGGACCATGGTTGAGACGCAGAGTACATGGTTTGCATGCAAAAAAGGTCTAGGTTCAATCCCTGACCATCTCCAGGTCAAACTGGGATTGTCCCCTGTCTGAAATCCTGGAGGGCTGCTGCAATGCTGAAAGCAGTACTGTGGTGGATGGACTAATGACAGCATTAAGGCATATATAAAACCAGATTCCTGAGTTCCATGGGCTTATCCGCACTGGAGTTTAATGCGGATTTGAAGCTGGCTGGTCTTGCTTTGTGGCATCCACACATCCTCATCCAAATGGTAGCCGCTTCCCACCCTCCCACTAAATTTAGATTGTCCCAATCCACTGATAATCCAATAAAGGAAGAAAATCCAATATAAAACCACACGTTACCTGACTGCAGACACACTGAAGCGCATTCTGCGTATTGTTTTTGTTTTTAACTTGTGTGGTAACATTTCGCTGTGTGCTGTACAATTGCAATCTCTCCTGACTTCCATTTTATTTCCATCAGTCCCTTTTAGCCTGCCATTTCCCATCTGTTGTTTCTGAAGGACCATTCGTGTTATTTTTTAAACCACTACTAATGTTTTATTTATTTCGTAAAATTTATACACCAAAACCCCCCCAAAAAAACCTCAAAGTGATTTGCAAAAAGATACAGCCATAAAATTGGGCATGGGGAATTACAAAACACAAGACGTTAAAATACTAAACAGACTGAAACTCACACCATCTTTTCTAAGCCTCTGAGTAGCCCTGACTAAACAAGGCACCGAAAATAATACAATGAAGGCACCTGCTTGATATCAATAGGGCGGGAGCTGCAAATTGTAGGTGCTGCCACACTTAAACGATTGGGTTCCTACAAATGCGGAATGTGTATTATGTGACACCCTTTAGTAGTATCATTTCTGCCAATCAAAGCGGTCAAGTTGGGCACATGTAGGGTAAGATGATCTTGGAAATACACTGGTCAAAAGCTGCCAAGGGCTTTAAATGCCAACCGTAACACCTTGAACCTGGCCCGGTAGCAAATCGTCAACCAGTACAGCTCTCTGAGCACAGGTATTATATGCTGACAAGGCCTCACTCCTGTCAGCAGTCGTGTTGAACACTAACTGCAGCTTCTGGTTCTGGTTCAAGTGTGAGGGAAGCCCCACATAGAGCACATTGCAGTAATCCAGTCTTGAATTAACTAATGCATGAACTACTTTGGCAAGGCTTTCCTGGTCCAGGAATGTCCATAGTTGTTGAACCAATTGTGGTTGTTGCTCTAGTGTTGTTGTTTTTCTTTTTAAAGAAACTTGTATAGAACAACAGTATTGAAATTAAAAATAAAATTGGCTCTTGCGGGGAAAAAGAACAGAAGTGGCCTTCTTTCATGCAAGCGACTCCAAATCCTTGACTGGCTTGGAGCTTACACCTTTTTTTAAAAAACAACAACTGCTCTGGTATATTGAAAAACTTGTGTTTAAAAAAAAGACAATAAAATTTTTTAAAAGCATGTGCACACAGGTAAACAAATGCCCATAACAGACCTCAGGTTTCTGGAATTCAAGGAGGGTAGTGAAGGACTAACTGAAGGGAGGCGGTGACCGCACAAATATATCCCATGAAGCACTTTCTCGGTGTGGTTGGGAAATTTCAAGGTAGATATTGGAGGCATTAATCTGAAAATGCTAATGTGTGGATGAAGGTGCACAGACACACAGAGAGAAGATGCAGCAACCGGTTAGCAACATCATGTGGATATAACCTAGTCTCTTATCTTCAGTATGCAGGATTCTGCATGCACGGAACAGGGCTTGTCCCCTGTGGTTAATTTCTAGTGAGAGAGATCCAGGAACTCAAAGCTCTGCCATAAACAAACAAACCCTCATATGAGAGTGAAGAAGTAGAAGTCTGGATAGGCCTTTTTAGTGGTCAGAGAAACAATTCTGTGCATGCTCAGAGACATTATTATTTTGTATGATACATGCCCAGCCCTGTCATTAATTTTGCACATGTGCAGAGGAAAAAAACATTTCTCTCTGTCTTAGTTTTAGCAGTGGTTTGTGAGTTACGCATTTTCCAGGGCCCAACCGCCCCAGCATTGAAAATAGATTCTATCTAGGACTGTAGGAAGGGTTTTTGTTTAATTTAAGAGGACAGCGGGGAGAGGTTTTGACTCCCAAATGTTCTTTTTTATTCATGTATCTATATGCATTCACTTAATTAGAAAGCCTTGAGGTGTCAGTATTGTGCATTGTAAAGAGAGAACCTTTGAGCTTGTCTGTGTGCAATAAAAGCACGTCGAGGGACCATGGTGGAATTGTGTCCTTTTGCCACCATCAGCGCCACCCTGGTTTGGAGCACAGCAAGATGGTTAAAAGTGTGTGAAAGGGCAAGCCGAGCCGAGCATTTGTTGTGGGGGGCACTGTTCTGGTCGGCACCAAGCGCCATGGTAACCCATGGGCCTGCTGAAGGATGCGGGCCTAGGCCTTGCTCTGTGCAACGGTCCCCATGGCAACAAACTCCAGCGATGGGAAGGAGGTTATTCACATCACTTTGCTTTCTAGGCCTGAGTGGAGCTTGGAGGGAGGGGGTACTTTGTAGGACAAATGAGGCCGTTGCCACGGTGACAGGACCGCAATCCAAAAAGGGGGAGGTTGGTTTGACTGCTGAGGGCACAGGCCTTTGGACGGCAGGAAATAATCAGGGTTTTTTTAGTTGGGGGGGGGGTTGGAGTGGGGACCCCGTGTCTGTAGAAAAACCCCACAGCATTTCCTCAGAGATGCATGGCAGGCAACTTGCTACAGGCTGCTGTATGAACCATGGCTGGTCAGTTTTAAACTGAGTTCATGTTGGGAGTTTTCCAGGGGCTCCATTTCCAGAAGCATGGGCTTTGCAGAGGGCCTTCTTGGTAGCAGCACCCGTCTGATGTCAAGGAAATAAACAACTACAGTGGTACCTCGGGTTACAAACACTTCGGGTTAGAGACTCTGCTAACCTAGAAATAGTACTTTGGGTTAAGAACTTTGCTTCAGGATGAGAACAGAAATCGTGCTCCGGTGGCGCGGCGGCAGCAGGAGGCCCCATTAGCTAAAGGGGTACCCCAAGTTAAGAACGGTTTCAGGTTAAGAACGGACCTCCAGAACGAATTAAGTTCTTAATCTGAGGTACCACTGTATCTGACATCTGAAGGCAGCCCCGCAGAGGGAAGTTTTTAATGTTTGATGTCTTACTGTGATTTAATTTGTTGGAAGCCGCCCAGAGTGGCTGGGGCAACCCAGTCAAATGGGCAGCATATAAGTTATTATTATTACTATTACATTTATTATTATTCCTATCTATTGCACCCTCCCTTCACACCGACAGAGAGGGAGTTAAAGAGCCATGAGGCAGGCAAAGGGCTCTTTAACTCCTTTGCTCCCAGTGCGGACAGCAGCAGAACGAGCTTTGGCTTTTACAGTCTTTCCTTTGGGCACCTCAACCTACTCTGTTCCATTCCTTTGTGTCTTTGACATAGCAGTGAGCAGCTGAGGTGCCTAAAAGGGGAACATTTTACAGAACTTCAGTTGCTGCTCACACTGGGGGATTTGGGCCTCCAGAGCCCTTTGTCTCCTATTGAAAGTTGGGTTGCTCACTGGTCACAAAAGGAAACCGAAACAACATTCCTCCGCCCAGCCAGCCTGTTTTCAGGTCAGATGCCAGAACAGCAAGGGGAAAGGAGAGCTGCTGTGTGTTTTGTTTGTAGGTGAAGGGGCTGTGGGGTTGTGTGCTTTTTTAACCATTTGTCTTAGGTGATTAGTCTGATTTTACATTGCCAAAAACTACTGGGAGCGCAGCTGCTTGAGTCTGTCCCCTGATCCGCCCTGTGTTCTAGTCCTCCGGACCAGAGGTCTGTACATCTGTGCCCTGTCCAATAAGTTGGTTTTCACCCAATCTTGTAGCTCAAAATGTTTTAACTCAAATTAAGTCAAAAATAGCTTTGTTTTGGTGGGGTCTTTTTACACAATGGCCTTTGATTTTTTCCAAGTCACACGGTCACAGGAAGTGCAAAGGAGTCGCGCTCTGTATTTCAAATGTTATTCTAGCTGTGCAAATGGAGAGGTGCTAGCTGCTTCCTCTTCCCCTGCAAGCAGCTACTCTCTGAACGCACTTTGTGAGCAATGACTGACCCCAGCTCCACCTTGATTTTGCGTGGAATCCTACCCCCAGCCCTTCTTCCAGGCAGCCCCTTGATGGAGAGAGGAAACAGCCGTGGCCTGCCTCCAGCTGGAGCTTCCTGGTCACCAGGGAGCTTAAATCCAAAGCCAAGTGGAGTTGAATCAGCCCCTCTGTCCGGAGGTCTTCTTCTGTTTGCACGCAGGGTGAGGAGAATATGTCAGGCAGGCAGCCAGCAGAGGAGATCTTTGCCATGTGTGATCAATCCTCAAGTTTGCACATTGTTGGAATGGACTGGGGTGATGGGAGCCAGCTCCGCTTGAGCTGCAGGGAATTTCACAGTGAGACAAACCTTTTGCTAGGGTTTAGTATTCTTGAACGGCTCAGTGAGGTATCTCATTTTTGCTTCCCCTTCTTGCTAGCACTGCTCCACTTTCACCGTTCTTCTGTGGCTAAAGTACATTTCCCATCACTGTGGGAAACTTTCATTTATTTGGAATAAACAGATGACTATAAGAATGCATGTTAATGTTTGCCTGTTATCCCTCCCCCCTCTTTTTTTGGTCTTTTGAGTTGCATCATTCTGATATGGGAGCATAACTTGCATAAGGAATTCTACATATTTCAACCAGATTTCGAACTAGAATTCCTGCATTGCAGGGGGCTAAGCTAGATTGCCCTCAGGGTCCCTTCCAACTTTATGATTCTATGATTTACTAGCCTGCTTTGAATTGTGGCCACACAGAGGGCTTGGGATTCAGGCCTCATCATGGGACTCAAACTGCCTTGGTCGCGCTGGTTGATGATCTCCGGCGGGCTAGGGACAAAGGTGAGAGTTGTTTCCTAGTTCTGCTGGATCTCTCAGCGGCCTTTGATACAATCGACCATAACATCCTTCTGGACCGTCTAGAGCAGTGTTCCCCAACCTTGGGCCTCCAGCTGTTTTTGGACTACAACTCCCATCATCCTTGACCATGGGTCTTGCTAGCGAGGGATGATGGGAGTTGTAGTCCAAAAACAGCTGGAGGCCCAAGGTTGGGGAACACTCGTCTAGAGGGGCTGGGAGCTGGGGGCACTGTTATACAGTGGTTTCGCTCCTTCCTCCTGGGCCGTGTTCAGAAAGTGGTGGTGGGGGATGAGTGTTCAGACCCCTGGGCCCTCACTTGTGGGGTGCCTCAAGGTTCCGTCCTCTCCCCCATGCTTTTAACATCTATATGAAGCTGCTGGGAGAGATCATCAGGGGGTTTGGACTGGGTGTCCATCAATATGCAGATGATACCCAGCTCTACCTCTCTTTCAAATCAGAACCAGTGAAGGCGGTGAGGGTCCTGTGTGAGTGCCTGGAGGCGGTTGGAGGATGGATGGCGGCTAATGGATTGAAGTTGAATCCTGACAAGACAGAAGTACTGTTTTTGGGGGACAGGGGGCGGGCTGGTGTGGAGGACTCCCTGGTCCTGAATAGGGTAACTGTGCCCCTGAAGGACCAGGTGCGCAGCCTGGGAGTCATTTTGGACTCACAGCTGTCCATGGAGGTGCAGGTCAGTTCTGTATCCAGGGCAGCTGTCTACCAACTCCACCTGGTACGCAGGCTAAGACCCTACCTGCCCGCGGACTGTCTCGCCAGAGTGGTGCATGCTCTAGTTATCTCCCGCTTGGACTACTGCAATGCGCTCTACGTGGGGCTACCTTTGAAGGTGACTCGGAAACTACAACTAATCCAACTAATCTGTGATATTTTAGTGTATTTTTGGTTTCTATGGAAGCCGCCCAGAGTGGCTGGGGAAGCCCAGAGATGGGCGGGGTACAAATAATAAATTATTATTATTATTATTATTATTATTAGGGGAGAACTGAGGTCTTATTTGTTCCTGAGCAGTGTGAGAGAGTCAGGGGTGGCAACTTGAATAAAATAAAATATTGGGGTGCACAAGATGTGGTGTGCACACACCATTTGAATGCCCATCAACTTCGGTGAGGCAGCCTCATAACATGAAGGGATCTTGGCCCTTAGGAGTTGGTTCCACAGGATACCCTGCTGGTTTTTCCCTTCTTCAAACCCAGGAAGAAATAAAGACCACAGCCCTCTCCTAAGCCTTCCTCAATTTGCAGATAACTCAGGGGAGAAGATTCTGTGCTGGGCGCATCAAGGAGGGGAGTTACCAGAGGAGGAGGAGGAGGAGGAGGAGAGACAGTTGCCATTGGCAACTAGATGTGTGGAATCCTGATGCTCACAACATTGCTTTTCACTTGTGTGACTCACATATACACAAACCATTACCTGAGTGGTTGTGATGTTCCTGTGCATTCACAGGCTAGCAAAGAGCGCATGCCAGACACAGAGTGTTGAAACTGGGGCAGCTGCAGCGAGGGAAGCGAGGAGTTGGATTGCCGGAGAGGAAATCCTCACACGCAAAGGAACAGCGGGAGGGGTTCTGTGCTGGGAGCAGAAATGAGCGAAAGATGATATGCTGGGTAGCCAAATAGGAAGAGGGCTGAGGAGACAATACATCTTAAGGACAATGGACCAAATAGGGTGGCTACAGGAAGGTCATGGAGGCCTTAGAGGTGGAAAGGAAACTGAATGCCCCTTGTTGTTTTAACTAACCACACCTTTTGTTCAAATGAAATGGCAACACGAAAACCAACAAAGGAGGGGAAAGGCCACTTATAAACCATACAAGTTACTTTTGAGTTGGGGAAAACATTGGGGGCAAGTTTGCTGTCCTCACAGACCCTTTCTGTATTTTTTCTCTTCCCTCCAGAGGTGGTCATCAAGGTCCAGGTGTATGAGAACGGCGACCTGTCCCCACTGCCTCAGGCAGCCGTGGAAGTGTATGGCAACCAGACATCTCTGGCTTCAGGCGCCACCGACCATGAGGGTGTCAGCATGCTCCCCATCAGCTACCGCCTGGGCACCTGGGTCATCGTCACAGCCTCCAAGCGTGGTTTTGTTACAAACTCTGTTCCTTGGCGCGTCAACAAGCTGCCACGTGAGTTGCGGTGCCCAATGGCTAAGAGAGAGTCTGGGTGGCTAGAAGACCACAGATTGGGGGGGGGGGCTGTCAGTGCATGATGGGCACTTCATGGGGGGGGGTCACAAAGGATACAAACTTTTATCAGCTTTCACCAAGTAACTTCTGTTCTGTAGGAATAAAGGAATATTTGTTGCTTTGGTAGAAGGAGGTCACTCCTTCCTCTTCGCTGGAATGGTGGCGCTTCTCAATATTTTACAGAAGAGTCATTTCACTTGGATGATGGGACGAACCCAGCATCTCTGTCACATGGCTAGATTCCACTCAGTATGTACGAATCTCATATCATAGTTTGTGTTCAGTACACAAGAACATTTACAAGAGCACGGCTGGATCTAACCAAAGGTTAATCTCAGTGCTGGGAATTTGCCAGGCGTGTTGTGTGATGGGGGCGGGTCCAGTTGCGACCACATGGAGCTCTCTGGATGCTAGGTTGGTGACTGACATCTCCATCAGACTGGCCCTTCCAGCTTTCTTAAGCAGGCCAGCAGAAGAGCTTATTTATTGCATGTGTAAAGGTAAAGGGACCCCTGACCATTAGGTCCAGTCGTGGCCGACTCTGGGGTTTCGGCACTCATCTCGCTTTATTGGCCGAGGGAGCCGGCGTACAGCTTCCAGGTCATGTGGCCAGTATGACTAAGCCGCTTCTGGCGAACCAGAGCAGCGCACGGAAACGCCGTTTACCTTCCCGCTGGAGTGGTACCTATTTATCTACTTGCACTTTGACATGCTTTCGAACTGCTAGGTTGGCAGGAGCAGGGACCGAGCAACGGGAGCTCACCCCGTCACGGGAATTCAAACTGCCGACCTTCTGATTGGCAAGTCCTAGGCTCTGTGGTTTAACCCACAGTGCCACCCGCGTCCCTAGATTGCTTGTATAGATCACTTTTTTCTCCGTGTCCTTGTTCACACACACCCCTCATCACTTAATCCCTACAACGACCCTGTGTGGTAGGTTAAGAGGCTGCGACTGACTCCAAGGTCACCCATTGAGCTTCATGACTGAGTGGGGATTTGAATCCTGATCTCCCAGACCAACAGTTTAATCACTACACAACACTGCCTTCCTAGCGTACTTCTGCTATGGGGCAGCTTATTTTTTTTTGGGGGGGGGAGGAGAGATAATTTATAGTGAAATAATTAAACCGTTTGGGGTGTATAGAATAAGTTGGGGAGCCCTCACCCCCTTGCAAATGAAGCAAAGCGCACGCATTATGTGTGAACCCTTAGTGTTCACTGGCAAAGACTAACTGGCGCTGGAAATAAGGTCACCTCATTGACCCACCCTGGGGGTTGGAAGCGAAAGTCACAGCTGGCGTATAACACTATCAATAATTTCTGCCTGTAGGCAGGAAATGGGAGGCAACCAACACACACATGCATAAAAATATAGATGTCTTGTGTTTACATACCTTTTTGGACACAGGAGAAGGCCAGAACAGGATTTTGAATTAAAGTGCATGCACACTGTGTTTCGAAAGCAGGTTGGATTAGCTTCCAGTTCACATATCTCAGTCCCTCCAAGCGTCCTTATTTTCCAGGGACAGTCCTGGATTTACAGAAGTTGTCCTGGTTTCTAATTTGATCCCGGAATGTCCTGCTTTTCCTTAGGACATCCCTATTTTCCTCGGAGAAATGTTGGAGGGTATGGAGTTAGGTGATCCCCGAGCCAAGGAGATCCTTTAGAATCTCCTTTAGAAGACATCTGAAGGCATCCCTGTATAGGGAATTATTTTTGAAAAATGTTTAATGTTTTATTATGTTTTTATATGGGACGCGGGTGGCGCTGTGGTATAAATCACTGAGCCTCTTAGGCTTGCCGATCAGAAGGTCGGCAGTTTGAATCCCTGCGATGCGGCGAGCTCCCGTTGTTGATTTCCTTAAGAATGGATACGTTTGATCTTCTTGCAGTCCATGGGACTCTCAAGAGTCTCCTCCAGCACCATAATTCAAAAGCATCAATTCTTTGGCGATCAGCCTTCTTTATGGTCCAGCTCTCACTTCCGTACATCACTACTGGGAAAACCATGGCTTTAACTATACGGACTATACAAACTATACCCAGGTTTAGAGACAGCCTAATAGTACCTATCATAAGTCAAGATGTTAAATCTTAATCATTGGTGTTAGACTGTCACATACATGCTCACAGTTGTTGTCCTGTCTTTAGGCAGGTCCTGTCTTTAGACAGAGCAAGCTGGAGGGTGGCAGCAGCTAGTCCTCTGGCCACTCCCATCCTCCTGAGCCATCATGGTGTAGTGGTTAAGAGCGGTAGACTCGTAATCTGGTGAACCAGGTTCGCTTCCCCACTCCTCCACATGCAGCTGCTGGGTGACCTTGGGCTTCCCTCTGAAGTCTCTCAGCCTCACTCACCTCACAGTGTTTGTGGTGGGGGAGGAAGGGAAAGGAGAATGTTAGCTGCTTTGAGACTCCTTCGGGTAGTGATAAAGCGGGATATCAAATCCAAACTCTTCTCTTCTCCTGAGCTTCCACTCGGGTGGCAGTGATGCATCCTTGTGACCGGTCTAAGCTGCCTCACCGAGTTGCTTTCTCCTGATGTGTCACTTATAGTATGGTTGGGAATGGCTGTGACTGAGCGAGCAGGCAGAGGGGGAGCCAGCCAAGGCCATGCGCCCCAGCAGACATTGCACTCGCACACATGTGATGATGCTGCACTGCGGTGTTTGTTTGCACAGGTAACAAGCAATGCCAGGTGGAGCGGTTAGTAAGGACAGAGCTTTGGGTCTCACATAGGACGTGCCCTGCGTCTTCTAAGCTAGCCTGCTGCCCTTAGGTGTTGTGGTGGAGGTTCCTGTCCTGTCTCCCGCATTGGAGTAAGACTCTAGTGTCAGTGCAGCTGACTTCTGCATTTGGAATAGCAGCAATCCTTTAATACAGGCACCAAAATGCTTTTGGCTGGCCCTGCTGTGAGCATGATATGGCAATCTCCCTGCAGTTAGTGTGTCATTGTTGCACAAAGGTTTTGTGGCGCATATTTCAAGTTTAGTTCCCCCCCCCCAATTTTTTTTATTGGTTTTTCAAAAAATTTCAAACAAACAAACAAACAAACAAACATAAATCTCCACTATATTTAAATCAAACTTAATAACATTGTAAATGACTTCCTCGTATCTCCCTAGTTGAATTTCAGTGTATATCATTTTAACCGTTTTTCAACACCAATATTCTTTATAAAATTAACTTATTCACTTAACATCTTTCTTTCTTTTCAGTTCAGCATTACAACATGTTTATTCATCGTATTTCAAGTTTTTAACCAGAGGGTCAACCTCCTAGAGATTTCTTTTCTTTCTTTTATTTAATGTTTTGGGGCACTTGGGAGAGGCTTATTCTCCAAGCAGAAAGCGAGGAGGAAGATTCGGGTGTTCAATTACACGAGGGAAGACCAGAGCCTTCCCTCCTCCTCCGTTTTTCTTTTTTTCATTTGATGTTCTTTCCCAACCACCGTTTTTCATTCTCCCCAGGGTTCTAGTTCCTGTTGCTCATCAACATACCATGCCAGAGATGCCAACCGTGATTCAGGGAATATTTCAGGGAAGCAATTCAGATTGCTCAAGCCACATGCCAAAGGGGATTGCAGCTCCCAGCCCTCTAAGAAACCACTAGCCAGTCAGCCCTGTGAAAATTCCTTCTTGCCATCAAATTTGGAAACTTTAAGTAAACATCCACTCATGAGTTTACAGGCCAAGAAGAGTTTGGATTTGATATCCCGCTTTTCACTCCCTTTAAGGAGTCTCAAAGCGGCTAACATTCTCCTTTCCCTTCCTCCCCCACAACAAACACTCTGTGAGGTGAGGGGCTGAGAGACTTCAGAGAAGTGTGACTAGCCCAAGGTCACCCAGCAGCTGCATGTGGAGGAGCAGGGAATCGAACCCCGTTCACCAGATTACGAGACTACCGCTCTTAACCACTACACCACACTGGCTCTCCAGTGGCCTCTAACATATTTAACTGGCCTCTTAACATCTTTAAAACTAGATATTTATGTATGTACCCTTCAGGAGAAAAGGCTGAGGAGTAAACCCTACACAAATCCGAAGTGGAGTCCCTAAGATGGTTGGAGAGTATCTTGTATGCCTCCTTCCAGCAACTCAAGCAACATGGGAGGTGGCAGTTATGAGTTACTGGTCTCTGCAGCCGCAGCAAGAGCTGTGGTTCTCCAGCCGTTTGACTTTGCCCCTGGAGACACACTGCTGAGACAAACAGATGTCTGAAGGAGCGTCTCCACCCCCATCGTCCAGCCTGGACACAGAGGTCCCTCACCGTGAGAGGCCAAGTTACAGGGAATTAGGCAGAGGGCCTTCTCGGTAGTGGCACCCGCCCTTTGAAATGCCCTTCCACCAGATGTCAAGGAAATAAACAACTCTCTGACTTTTAGAAGACATCTGAAGGCAGCCCTGTTTAGGGAAGTTTTTAACTTTTGACATTTTATCGTATTTTTAATATTCTGTTGGGAGCCGCCAAGAGTGGCTGGGGAAACCCAGCCAAATGGGTGGGGTATAAATAATAAATTATTATTATTATAACAACCCTTCAAAGTTCTGTGGGGGTGGGTGGGAATACACATACTTATTTTACATGTAGGAAATACGAGGCTCATGGTATTATAATTAGTAAGTCATAAGTTTTATTTTCCCCCTGGAAAATGTTGTTGCTTCATCAACATTTTATTTAGTTCAAAATAGTTTTCTACAGCCCAGAATGAACAGTGTAAAATTATGATGCCAGAAAAATCTATTTTTTAATTGTTGCTATACGTTTTGCTTCTGAACTGCTTCCCCCCACACACCTAAAAATTTCAGAACTGTTTGCACCAGACCAGCTTTTTTGGATCCAGTTTTCATGCAAGCCACTCCCTCCTCTCACTATCTTATATAGGCCAACAACAAACTTGCTCTCAGAATTGCAGAGCCTTATGTATCCAAAATGGTACTATCCATGCACTGCCCCACAGGAAGGCATTTAACAGGGCTCATAGGAAACCCTCGTGGGATTGGCAGAAGTACGGGAAACTCCAAATCAGGCTGTTGACAACTGTGCATCCTCAGTGACCACAGAGCAATGACTGATGGCTGAAGTGGGAGGGAACGAAAAACCCAGGCGGGTGGAGTGGGGAGTGGGATAGTTTATTCCGGAAAAAGAGACGGCAGGCTCTTCAAACTCCTGTGTCTCAGATTGTGCATGAGTTGTAAATTGGGATACATTGGGGTTCTAAGAAGCCATGTTAGGGACCACTTAGGTCTGTCTCCCCTGGAGAGTGATGAAATCGGAGTTATTTCAGAGTTATTTCTACTTCTCATGTTTTAGGGTTGAACTCTCAGATTGAAACAGATTGTAAGGCTGAGCCTAGGCTCAAATTATGCTCTAGCTGCCATCCTTGTTGAGAAAGGGAGAGGATGGGCTGTGACAAGCCTTGTCAGATGTGCCTGACAGAGCCATCTGTCTAGCACCCTCCATGTTTTCCTCGGTTTCGGCCATTTGTCTTGGCTTTGGGCCTCGGCTGCTCCAGGATGCAGTTGTGGGAACACTTGTTAGAGCTGGTTGACAGATTTATTGAAGATGAACAGGTTGAAATTCTGCCTTCTAGGAATCTAAAAAATAAGGAAACTCGGTTTCCACGAAGTCCACCATCCAACTTGTCATAGAATTGTAGAGTTGGAAGGGACCACGAGGGTCATCTAGTCCAACCCCCTGCAGTGCAGGAAACTTTCGCCCAACATGGGTCTTGAACCCACAACCCTGAGAGTAAGTCTTCTGCTCTAGTAAAGGGACCCCTGACCATTAGGTCCAGTTGTGGCCGACTCTGGGGTGGCAGCGCTCATCTCGCTTTATTGGCCGAGGGAGCCGGCGTACAGCTTCCGGGTCATGTGGTCAGCATGACTAAGCCGCTTCTGGCGAACCAGAGCAGCGCACGGAAACACCGTTTACCTTCCCAGTGGAGCGGTACCTATTTATCTACTTGCACTTTGACATGCTTTCGAACTTCTAGGTTGGCAGGAGCAGGGACTGAGCAACGGGAGCGCACCCCGTCGCGGGGATTCAAACCACCAACCTTCTGATCGGCAAGTCCTAGGCTCTGTGGTTTAACCCACAGCGCCACCCGCGTCCCCTTGTGCTCTACCGAGCTGGTAAATGTATCTCTCCCTCCCTGATCACTGCTACTTGACCCACAATAAAAGCCATGAAAGCTGTGAATAATATAATAATATTTACTTTAGTTCAGATCCTATTCCTGCAACTGTGATTTTTTAAAATACAAAAATCAAGCTTTCTAAAATTGCCGTGCTGTAAGGCTGAATGAACCATGCAGACTTAAAAAGTTTTTACTCTGCTTTGTTATGTGGACTTGCAAATTTATTCTTCGCTTGCAAAGAGATTTAGTTCAATCTAGCAGCTTCAGTGGTTGTTAGCAATAATTTCCAGAGGCTAAGAGGACTTTCTCCTGCCCAAAGAGCTTAACGATCTTGTAATTCAACACAGGGGAAACCACAGAGGAATGGCTGGGAAATCCAGACAGAATGAATGGGAAGAGCATGTGTTTATATATCAATTACATGTGGTTATGATTAGTTACAGCACAGTATTGCATCTAGAAAAGGTGGGTTTTGAGAAAGGATTTGATGGAAGAAAGCTGGCATTGCAGAGATGCTCTGGGAGGCTCTTCCAGACATAAGGGGCAGCAAGGAAGAAAGGGAGAGCAGCAGGAGCTGGATGAGCAAAGATCACAGGTAGGGTGGGATGCATTGAAATGTAAGAGCAGAGAGATAAGAGGTGGAGGCAAAGCCATGGGGGTGGGTGGGGGCTTTGAATAAAGAGCCTGCACTGGGGCCAGAAACAGCAAGGCAGCCAGGTGTAGGGGTATAAGGTGGGATGTGGGATGCAGGTGGTGCTGTGGTCCAAACCACTGAGCCTCTTGGGCTTGCCGATCAGAAGGTCAGCGGTTCAAATCCCTGTGACGGATGCCTGTGCAAAAATATTTTTGTCCATCTGCAAGAAACTTGCAACTGGGGCGCAGGCCCTCCTTCCTCAATCTATTCCACCCAAGTTATAACGACAAATGAAAGCTGTTGGGATGCTGCACTTCCAAACAGCCACTGGGAAGAGGCGGATTGCTTGGATGACATGGTGCCCAGGGATGGGGCAGTGGTGGCGCTGTGGTCTAAACCACTGAGCCTCTTGGGCTTGCCGATCGGAAGATCAGCAGTTCGAATCCCCGCGACGGGGTGAGCTCTTGTTGCTCTGTCCCAGCTCCTGCCAGCCTAGCAGTTCAAAAGCACACCAGTGCAAGTAGATAAATAGGTACTGCTGTGGCGGGAAGGTAAACAGCATTTCCATGCGCTCTGGTTTCCGTCACAGTGTCCCGTTGCACCAGAAGCGGTTTAGTCTTGCTGGCCACATGACCCGGAAAGCTGTCTGTGGGCAAACGCCGGCTCCCTTGGCCTGAAAGCAAGATGATCACCGCAACCCCATAGTCGCATTTGACTGGACTTAACCGTCCAGGGGTCATAGAATCATAGAATCATAGAGTTGGAAGAGACCACAAGGGCCATCGAGTCCAACCCCCTGCCAAGCAGGAAACATGTCCTTTACCATGTGGTCAGAGCAGCAAGAGGGGTGAATTGTTTTGGCCCCAGAACACTGGGTAAAGGTGAAAGGGACCAAGGTAAGATAACGCAAGGCTAGAGAGGAAAATGGAGTAGCCAGGTGAGAGATAACTAGGGAGTGAACCAGGATGGAGAGAGACCGATACAGTGGTACCTCGGGTTACATACACTTCAGGTTACAGACTCCGCTAACCCAGAAATATTACCTCGGATTAAGAACTTTGCTTCAGGATGAGAACAGAAATCGTGTGGCGGCAGCACGAGGCCCCATTAGCTAAAGTGGTGCTTCAGATTAAGAACAGTTTCAGGTTAAGAACGGATCTCTGAAATGAATTAAGTACGTAACCAGAGGTACCACTGTACATTTCCCCCAGTGTTGTAAAGGAGGAAGAGGCAGGCCATGGCAACAGACTGAATAAGGAGAGAGATAGAAGGATTTGTACCTATCCAATGAGGTGAGTGGTGATGCCGTCAGTGGCTAAGGAGAGTGTACACGGAGGAAAGATGAGAAGTCTTGTCCTGAGCATACGAAATTACGACCAAGTATTCAAGTGGAAAGATTGGCTAGAATAGGGTAAGCAACTGGAGATGCAGGTTTGGAGGTGAGGGAGACCGTTCTGGGCTAGAAAGAAAGTGCTGGTTTTCCTCAGTGTACAAGTCAGAGGCGGGGGACCTGTGGTCCCCCAGCTCTTGTTGCACTCTGACTCCCATCAGCCCCAACCAGCATGGCCTGTGGACAGACATGATGGGAGTTGTAGTCCAGCCACGGTTTCCCCACCCCCGGTCTTGATGGTACCAAAAGCCGTGGGATTTAATGAGGTCATCCAGAGACAGTGTGTGGGGAAAAAAGAATAGCAGAGGTCCAAGAATAAGAGCCCCGAAAGAAAAGCTTCCCCTTGTGGAAACATAAAAGGAGCATTTAGGTAGGAAGAGAAGCATGGTTAAGAGATGAGGGGTGCCTTATACATGCCTTCCTGCTCCTCCCCTTCCTCTCCACCTTCCATTTCTCAGTTCTCTTTTGTGGGGCAGCATTATATCTGCACTGAGGTTATTCACAGCATGTTTAGATTTAATCAAGGTTTGCAAATCCATCTTTAAATTATGGTCTGGAGATGAGCAGATTTTGCAGCTGTGCTGACTCATGATGGAATTGCTATCTTGGGATAGGATAATGAGAAATCATTGCGTATACTATCAGTATTCCCACTCCACCATTAGTATTTCCATTAAACTCCCCACCCCACTTTATGATGGACCAGTACTAATAATAAATTAGCGGGGGGGGGGGAGCAAGCAAACTCCTCTAATGAGTGCTTCATAAGAGAAAATAAGCAAAATGGCTCAGTTCAGACATCACACCAAGCCTTGATTAATGAAGCTAAATAATGGTTTGATGTGATGTCTGAATAGTTTGTGTTTGGCTAGCAAATCACAATTGGAGACCACTTTCTAGAATGGGTTTGCAAACAATGGTTTGTGTTAACTGTAAATCACCATGAAAGGCAGGATGCAGATTTAACTAACTAAGGGCTCACCCAAATTTGCCCTTGCCCCCTGCTTTCCCCCAGGGAAACCCAATTTTTACTGCTGAATTGGAGCAAATATCAATTGGGTTTTCTCTGGATTGACGTTTTCTCTGATTTATCACTAAAGAGTGGGTTTTCCCGGGGAAAGCAAGGGCAAAACCGTTCGGACTCTTGTCTGCAAGCATGGGACAAGTAGAAAATAACCCATTCTTTCTAGGTATGTGGCAAGCGGAAGTGTAGACGAGCCCTCGGGTTTGGTGTGATGTTTAAATTAATAAACAATACCTATGACTAGTACTTTGGAAACTATTCTGCCTTGGAAACTATTCTGCCGCTTTGCCGTGCGTTTGTGGGGAGGGCTCTTCCCCCTGCTAGCCCATTCTCCATCTTGGGCTTGGGGACGGCCCATACTCCACCTCAGCGTGAAGGACTCCAAGGAGGCCCGGGACACTGCTGCTGCCGCTTTGCCGGTGAGTCTTGGGGAGGACCGCTCCCCCTGCAAGCCCATTCTCCACCTTGGGCCTGGGGGCGGGCCCCAGACTCCACCTCAGCATATAAGGCTCCACGGAGGCCTCGGAACATCGCTGCTGCCGCTCTGCCGTGCGTTTGTGGGGAGGGCTCTTCCCCCTGCAGGCCCACTCTCCACCAAGCCAGGGGGCGGGGCCCACGCTCACCACCGACGCAGCCTCGGGGACACTGGTGCTGCTGCAGCGGTTGTTGGAAGTGTTTTTATATGTTTTAAACTGTTTTTATTTTTTTGCTTTGTTGTACCACCATAAGCGGTGGTTTTTATCTATGTACTTTTATTTTGTTTTGATTTATTGTGGGTTGGGGTGGGGTGGTTGGGGAGTGGGGTGGGGATTGGTTTTGTTTTCATGTAATTGTTTTTGTTTGTTTGCTTTTATATTCTGTAAATGGAGGCAAGTATGAGGCTTGGGATTCCTACTGTGGAGGGGCGAGGGAGGTATGGCGGTGGGGGCAGATGTCATAGGCGAAGGGGATCGAGATACGGATATGCTCGTACCCCTTCCAATCTGCGCCCCATCCCGAGAGACGAGGGTAGGGTGAGCAAGGATTACTCACCTCCGTCACTGGTGTTGTGCAATGCCAGGTCTATAGGCAACAAAACCGCCACCCTGCGAGATTTCTTCACCTCGCAGGGGGTTGACCTGGCATGTGTGACGGAGACCTGGGTGCGCGAAGGGGATACTGTTACCCTACGAGAGATGGCGCCCCCGGGTTTCTCCGTCCTTCACCAGTCGCGGACTGTGGGCCGGGGGGGAGGGGTGGCGTTATTAATCCGGGAAGATTGTTCTTTCAGGGCTCTACCATCGCCATCGATCCCCGGCATTGAATGTGTTGGCCTAGTGTGGGGCTCCGAGGTGAGCTTGGCTGTCTGGCTGGTGTACCGGCCACCTAGCGCACCAGCAGCCACCCTGTCAGGCCTGCTGGAGGCGGTGGCCGGCTGGGCCTTGGAGTTCCCTAACCTATTGGTATTGGGGGACTTCAACATCCATGCTGATGCCACTTCCTCCTCACAGGCTCTGGACCTGGTGTCTTCCATGGCGACACTAGGGCTCTCCCAGTTTGTTTCGGGCCCCACACATCAAGCAGGCCACACGCTGGATTTGATCTTTGGCGTCGGTATAGATGTGATCATGTTTCCTTCGATGAAGGTGCCATGGTCTGATCACTATGCTCTGAAAGCCAGGATTGACGTTCCACCCCCACCCTGCTTGGGTGGCGAGCCAATTTGGGCTCGCCCGCAGAGGCTGATGGACCCTGATAGATTCCGTCAAGCCTTGCGGGACCTTTCTCCCCCTGGCGACTCATTGACTGAGCTTGTTGAGGCCTGGAATACCCAGCTCCTGGCAGCCATCAATGAGATCGCACCTAAGCGCCCTCTGCGACCCCGCAGAAACCGGGCTCCCTGGTTTACCGAGGAGCTCCGGAAAATGAAGCGGGACCTCAGACGGCTAGAGCGAGTATGGCGGGGTGCCCGTGACGGAGCCTCAAGAACATCTTATAGGGTTTTTATGAAAACCTATGAGATGGCAGTGAAGGCCGCTAAAAAGTCCTACTTCTCGGCCTCCATTGCATCCGCTAGCTCTCGCCCGGCACAATTATTTAGTATAATTCGGTTTTTAACGTCCCTCGAAGGACAGCCAAATTTAAATAACAATTTGACACACAGCTGTGAGGCATTTGCGAGCTTTTTTGCGGAGAAGGTCTTGTTGCTCCGCCATGACCTCCCTGCCAATTTGGATACAATAAAGGAACTGGAGGCCCCTCGACTGTCCTCGGGTTCAGTATTGGACCACTTTGACTGGATATCGCCAGCTGATGTAGACAGATTCCTCCGAGCTGGAAAGCCCACCACCTGTCCTCTCGACCCGTGCCCGTCCTGGCTGATTAGAGCGTGCCCAGAAGAAGTGCGGGCCCCCCTGGGGGATATCATCAATCTGTCCCTTGGCACCGGGACATTCCCAGGGGAACTGAAGGAGGCAGTGGTGCGCCCGCTCTTAAAGAAAACATCATTAGATCCCTTAGATCTATCCAATTACCGCCCGGTTTTGAATCTTCCATTCCTGGGTAAGGTGATTGAGAGAGCGGTTGCTGAACAGCTTGGTAGGTTTCTGGATGAAACATCAGCTCTGGATCCATTCCAGTCCGGCTTCCGCGCTGGTCATGGGACCGAGATGGCTCTGGTCGCCCTAACAGATGATCTCCGCAGGCAGCTGGATCGAGGCGGGTCGGGGCTGCTGATTCTTCTAGACCTGTCAGCAGCCTTCGACATGGTCGATCACGAACTCCTGGACCACCGCCTTGCCGACGTGGGGATCCAGGGCACAGTCCTTCAATGGCTGCGCTCGTTTCTCTCTGGTCGGGGACAGAGGGTGGCGCTTGGGGGGGAATTGTCATCCCGCCACTCCTTGGTGTGTGGTGTGCCTCAGGGTGCAATACTCTCCCCGATGCTTTTTAACATCTTCATGCGCCCCCTCGCCCAGCTTGTCCGGAGTTTTGGGCTGGGCTGCCATCAGTATGCTGATGACACCCAACTCTATTTGTTGATGGACGGCCACCCGGACTCGGCCCCAGACACACTGATCAGATGCTTGGAGGCTGTGGCTGGATGGTTACGTGGGAGCCAGCTGAAGTTAAATCCTTCGAAGACAGAGGTCCTCTGGCTGGGACGGGACGACATGGGACTGAGGGGGCAACTCCCATCTCTTGCGGGGGTGCAGTTAGTGCCAGCACCGTCCGTTAAGAGTTTGGGTGTAATCTTCGATACCTCCCTCTCCATGGAGGCGCAGATTGCAGCTACAACAAAGGCGGCATTTTTTCATCTCCGCCAAGCTAAGCAGTTGGCTCCTTACCTCTCTTGCCCTGACCTAGCCACTGTGATCCACGCGACGGTCACCTCCAGACTGGATTATTGTAACTCGCTCTACGTGGGGCTGCCCTTGAGACTGACCCAGAAACTCCATCGGGTGCAGAATGCCGCAGCGAGACTCCTTACGGGGTCCTCGCTTAGAGATCACATTCATCCGGTGCTATACCAGCTGCACTGGCTCCCGGTGGAGTACAGGATCAGGTTTAAGGTGCTGGTTTTAACCTTCAAAGCCCTATACGGCCTAGGGCCCTCGTACCTACGGGACCGCCTCTCCTGGTATGCCCCACAGAGGAACTTACGATCTTCAAATAAAAACACCTTGAGGGTCCCAGGCCTCAGAGAGGTTAGGCTGGCCTCAACTAGAGCCAGGGCTTTTTCGGCTGCGGCTCCAACCTGGTGGAACGCTCTGTCACAAGAGACAAGGGCCCTGCAGGACTTGACATCTTTCCGCAGGGCCTGCAAGACAGAGCTGTTCCACCTGGCATTTGGTCAGGGCGCAGCCTGACCCCCTCCTCTGGCAATCTTTACAAAGCTTTAGTTTATGGTTGCCATCAATTTTGGTTTTAATTCATTTTTATAATGTTTTATAATGTCACACTGTTTTAATGTTGTTAGCCGCCCTGAGCCCGGCTTCGGCTGGGGAGGGCGGGATATAAATAAAATTTATTATTATTATTATTATTATTATTATTATTGGGACTGGAGTACTGAGCAGACAGATAACAGTTCTAAACTGTGGTTTGCCAGTTGTACACCTGGAAGCTCAAGTGCTTGAGTTCGAAACTAGGATTAGTGCAAGCCATAGACTGGTGTGATGTTTAGGCTGAGTCTTTGCAAATGACAACACATCAGAGAGGAGCACACCCAGTTGTTTTTCTTTCCGTTTCTTTTTCTGCGCCTCCTGCCACCCTGCAACAGAACTCTTTCTAGGGGATTTTACTCCCAAGACAGACTACCTAGTGAAGTTATCAGGAAACTTGGTGCTAGGCACAGAAAGACTTTGACTAAGTCTGATTCTCTTTTTCTCTCTTCCCTCCCACAATTTCCCTTTGGAGTCTATGCCTCTGTCAGCCTCTATCTGCTCCCTGAGCGCCCTGCAACACTCATCCTCTATGATGACCTGGTACAGATCCTCCTTGGCTCTCCAGGTAAGTCCTCCGTTCCATTTGCCAGAAAGTGAAGGGCATGTGGCCGGCACCCAAGGAGCCAGTTTGGCTATCTGGGGATTGGGGATCCCACACAATTGCTAGTGCCATCTTCTGGGTTGCAGGGGATGCTGGTCCTGTTTAAGATTGCAGAGCACATTACTGTCCTCTGTGCACACTACTGGGAAGTAAGTGTGGTTAGGGGAGACAAAGGGAAATGTTGGCTTGCTCTCTACAAACTTGGCACCTCCTCCAAGGCCTCTGGCAGTCTGTGCCTGCATGGGGAGGCAGTCTTCAGCACCATGCCAGTTCACAGGGGGCATTTGGGAGAGACGTCTGCAGCCCAAGGGACTTTTTGAGCTGGGCTGGATGATGGGAGGAGGGAAGTAGGAAGGTCAGTGCTCTGGGCCTTTGCTAGAACTGTATAAGCCAGGGATGTCCAACAGGTCAATCGTGATCTACTGGTCGATCCCTGGGAGGTTTCGGTAGATCGCTGGCTCCTCCATCCAGCCCCATCCTCTAGATCGCTAGTGCGGAAGTTGGGATTTTTGCAGCAAGGCTGACTGTCTCATTTGCCATCTCTTGGTGGGGACTTTTTATAACTTACTTGACCTAATCCCCAAGCTTAAGAACTGAGCCCCCCCCCCCCCAAAATGGGACGTACTTGTACTTCCCTAATAAAAGCTCAACAGCTTTGACCTGAACCCTTTAAAAAAATGGGACGTTCCGCCCCGAAAAAAGCTCAACAACAAAGACCTGAAACCCCGCCCCACAAAATGTGAGGTTCTTCCCTTAAAAAAGCCCAACAATTTTGACCTGAACCCCCCAAAAAAGGGGTAGATCACTGCCAGATTTTAATTGTGTGAGTAGATCGCAGTCTCTTGGAAGTTGGACGTCCCTGGTATAAGCGAGCGAGCTGAGGAGGTGACCCTGGGTCAGGTTTGAGCTGCTCAGGAGTCTGTGGGATTGAGATGGGTTGCTGTGCTGTGAAGTGGTGGATGAGAGAATTAGGGTGGTGGGTGCTCTAGGTCCCTGGAGGGAGATGGCCAGTGGCCCTCTGCTCTGATCTAATGGGCTCCATAAGAGAGGTGCCTCCATAAACTTGCCAAATAAGGCAAGTCACTCTCATGTTGCTCACCTTTCATAATTTCTTGCCTTCCTGTTATCCATGGGGAGGAGCTGAGCATGGTTTGCTCAGCATACTGAATCCTCTTATCAAGGGCTAAATTCCAAGGGCTAAATACGTTTTTAAAAGGTGAATTACAGTCAATATAAACTCACAAAAAATGGCATACATACAGAGCAACGCAACAGGATTCAAATTCCACGTGTTGTCATGAATTTGAGCAGCCCTATGCTATACAGTGGTACCTCGGGTTACATACGCTTCAGGTTACAGACGCTTCAGGTTACAGACTCCGCTAACCCAGAAATAGTACCTCGGGTTAAGAACTTTACCTCAGGATGAGAACAGAAATTGCACAGGGTGGCGCGGCAGCAGCAGCGGGAGGCCCCATTAGCTAAACTGGTGCTTCAGGTTAAGAACAGTTTCAGGTTAAGAACGGACCTCCGGAACGAATTAAGTATATAACCAGAGGTACCACTGTACAGAGCATAGCTGAGTACAGTGGTACCTCAGTTTTCTAGTGTAATCTGTTTCGGGAGACCGTTTGAGTTCTGAAACGTTCGAAAACCAAGGCGTGCTTTTCCAGCCGACAGGACTCAACAGCCGACAGGCTCTTGCACTCGGCAGTAGCCACCTCGGAAATTTGACTTCCGAGGCACGTTCGAAAACCGAAGCATTTGCTTCCGAGTTTACGGCATTCAAAAACTGAAACATTCGTCAATAGAGACATTCGAAAACTGAGGTACCACTGTATATTGCTGGCAGCGGCTCTTGTTTCCTGAATGGTGAGCAGAAATCACTCTGCGCGTGCTCAGGGATGCTTCCTTGCATTTGCCAGGCCGCATGTCCACAATAATCTCAGGTTGCAAACTGCGGGCGGGATCGAGACGAGCTGCATCCCACGGTTTTCTGTGTGAGTGCTGCCTTGGTAGGCCGGCAGCTGAAATGGTTGATTCTTACAGGGGCCAAGAGCCAGCCGTGGGCTCAGTTCCAGCGCAAATCCGCCCGCCTGCCCCGCAGCTCCACCTACAGCCAGCTCTCAGCCTCCCTGACCGCTGCCAGCAGTGGGCCGGATATGAGGGGCTTCCCATCTTTCATCGGGGCTGAAAGCAACGGCAGCGGTAAGGGGACTGGGCCCAGATCCTGGGTGAAAAATGGTGAGGATGCGATACGGAATGTTGAAGGCTGTGGAACCAGCCCTTTGATTGCTCAGAGGGATAGTTGTCTGCCTTAAAGCAGTGGATTTGGGGGCAGCAAACAGATTGCAGCTGCCAGATTTCTGGCCGGGGTTCTGTTTAGATCTCATAATGCCCCCTTTTTAAAAAGCAGCAGCTGCATCAGTGGCCAGTTCATTTCCAGACCCAGTTCAAGGTGCTCACCTGAGTGTGTAAAGTCCTAAAAATTATCTAGGCCTTCAATACCTCAAAGACCACCTCCTTCGCTGCAGACCCTTTTGGGTGCTGAGATGGATGAAAGAGCCCTCATGGTAGTTCCTCTGCCCTCAGAGGCCTGGGAGAGGGCCTTATCTGTGGCGGCCCCTAAGCTGTGGAACTCAGAAGTTCATCCTGCACTTTTATTATACAGCTTCCGGCAAGTGCTGAAGGCACACACCTCTTTACCCTGGATTTTGTTACACGAGGTGTGTGTTTTTCTGACCCACCTTATTTTTCTGATCGTTAAGTTGTTTCAAACTGTTTTTAATACTGTTGTGTTTTGCAACCTGCCCTTAGGGTGAGTAATTAACAACAAGAAGAAGTTTGTTAGTACAGTCATACCTTGGAAGTCGAATGGAATCCATTCTAGAAGTCAGTTCGGCTTCCAAAACGTTCAGAAACCAAAGCGTGGCTTCTGATTGGCTGCAGGAAGCTCCTGCAGCCAATCAGAAGCCCCGTTGCACTTTCAGCTTAAAAGAATAGTTCGCAAACCGGAACTGTCGCTTCTGGGTTTGTGGTGTTTGGGAGCCAAAATGTTTGAGAACTAAGCTGTTCAAAAACCAAGGTACGGCTGTATAGCTTTATCAACTGGACAGCTCGGTTGGTTAGAGCGTAGTGCTGTTGACACCAAAGTCGCAGGTTCGATCCCTGTATGGGACTGCTGAATAATCTTGCATTTCAGGGGGTTGGACTAGATTATCCTCGGGGTCTCTTCCAACTCTGCAATTCTACTATCGTTGGGTGGGGTGCATGGGGGGGGGACTTTAGTTTTTTCTGCCTTGGGAACCAAAGTATCTTGGGATGTCTCTGGAGGCGGAAGCAACTCTTTTCCTAACCCTTTTGTCCCCTCGCAGCCAACAGCACATGGCTGGAGCTGGTGCCCATCGTCGCTGTCAGCGTCCACCTCTTCACTGGCAACGGGACAGAAATCCAGCTCTCTGGCTCCGTCCACCTCTCTATCCCGCTGCCGCCTGACACTGCCGCTGCAGCAGCCACCAGCGTGCCGGCCTGGCGCTTTGACCTCAAGAGCGGTGAGAGCGGGCAAGATCCTCCTGGTCTGCAGTCACATTCAAACTGCTCAGTTCTTGCCACATTCCACAGGCACACAAGGCAGGGAGCAATGTTGCTTCCGTCGGAGAAAGCACCCTGCATATTTATACAAGGGTCTTTGGCGTGGGGGTGCACCAGCCTCTTTCCAGACCCCAAACAACTCCCCTGTCACCCATGGCTCTGCAGTGCCATAAAACCACCTAAGTGCTTATAAAAGTCCATTAGCAGGACTCCAGGGGTAGGGAAGGAATCATGCCACATCTGTAAATAGAAGACTGGTTGGGAGGGGGCCATGCTCTTATAAGGGGGTTATTATTGCTGGTGTTGAAAGCATTTTGAGTTGACGGCTGGCTTTGTGCTCCCACTTTATGATTCCAGTTTGGGACCACCCGTCATTTGTGGCTGAAAGGAAGGGGATTATATGGACATTGTTTGTTTCTACGGTGCCCTGCTTGCTCCAATTTGCCTGGGTCTTCTTGGCTCATCTAAGGAATGAGCTCTATTGAAACCTCTGTAGCAGCGCATAGTGGGTTCATGAGGAGCCACTGGCCTGTCTGAAATTGGGAGGAAAGTTGCTGAGGTGCCCAATTGGGACTGGGGGAGCCATGGAATCAAGAACTATGCCTGGGACCACATTGGTTCTCTAGGTTGCCTCTTCCTCCTTCGCATTTATTCTGCACAACAGAATATGTGGCCTGCTGTGCTATCTACATTATCTCTCTCTCTCTCTCTCTCTCTCTCTCTCTCTCTCTCTCTCTCTCTCACACACACACACACACACACACACACCTACCTCTAGCCTAGCTGTATAGCTCTGTCCTAGCTTATGCCAACCTAGCAGTTTGAAAGCACACCAGTGCAAGTAGATAAATAGGTACCGCTGTGGCAGGAATGAAAACAGCGTTTCCATGCGCTCTGGTTTCCATCACAGTGTTCCATTGTGCTAGAAGCGGTTTAGTCCTGTTGGCAACATGAACCAGAAAGCTGTCTGTGGACAAACGCCGGCTCCCTCAGCCTGAAGTGAGATGAGCGCCACAACCCCATAGTTGCCTTTGACTGGACTTAACTATCCAGGGGTCCTTTACCTTTTACCTTTTATACGTTTTGCAGGTTAGGGATGGGGCTGGTGAGTGGCCAGTCCTTTGTCTGGGAAAGGGCTTGGTCCAGATGTCCTTTCAGCTTACTTCTGATTCAGCAGTTCTTCTTTCTCTCAGGTCTGTGGATTCGGAATGGGACGGGCCTCATCCGCAAGGAAGGGAACCAGCTTTACTGGACGTTTGTCTCCCCACAGCTGGGCTATTGGGCGGCTGCCATGCTGTCTCCAACAACGGGTAAAGTATCACCACCAAATTCTTAATTACTTTGCTGAGGAACCAGCCAGGAAGGTGCTGGCAGATCTCTTGTGTTAGCAGGAGTGCACATTCTCTGCACACCTGTGGGAATTTGCTTGGAATGTGGTATCTTGTGGATTACGAGTTCCTGAAAAACGAGTGCCTCTCAGTTTGCACGGAGTGGTTGCCACACAAGCACTGAATAAATGCAACCAGGGCTGGGGTGAGTGACATGCTCAGAAAAGCATGATAAAAACTGAAAAAATGCAATAGAAATAAGTCTGGGATTAAGGGAAAGGGCATCTAGGGATAACCAAAATGAATATGGGGAATAAATCCCTCCCTGCATAAATCTGCTCATATTTATATTTGTAGATATCCAGTGCTATTTTTCTAGAAAAGAGGTGCTGGAACTCACCATGAACACCTCCCTTGTTCTCTTGCAATTTCAATGGCACCGTTCTGGGAGGTCCCAGCGAGTTCCCGCTGGAAAAGCCCCGTATATAAATCTGCTTGAAATTATATTCCACTAATCTGAGCATTTTTTATCAGTCCCATCTTCTGATGTTTTAATAAAAAGAAAGCCATGCACAAAATGTTTAGTAATTAGAAAAATTGCCTTAAAATTATAGGCATGACTTTAAATCAAGCTTTTAAAGAGCCCCCGTGCCTGGTTTGGAAATTTATATAGTTGGGATTAAAAAAACACACACAAATTAGCTACATCTTTATGCCCTGCTGGATCAGATCCATGGTAACCCCATTTTGTACGTCATCCCATTTCCAACATAGATGTTTCAGGGAAACTTTCAAGTCAGCCCATAAAGAGGTCTCTTCGTTGCAGGGCTGGCCAGTGCAGTTGGAGGCATAAAGGACATTGCCACCTACCACACAATTTTCTTGCTCACCATCCTGGGTGCCCTGGCATTGCTGGTCCTCATCCTGCTCTGCCTGCTTATCTACTACTGCAGGTGAGTGCTGCTTGCCCAACTTCCCACTTCCAGCCTTGTCTTCTCAAACCACATTAATTTTTCTAAAGCTTGCTCTCCCTATCGCTGCAAGGGCTTATTTACTGTATTTTTGCTTTCATTTCATCTGGGTATTGTGGAGGTCGGGAACTGGCAGCCCGCAGGCTGGATCTGAGCCAATGGGCCATTTGAACCGGGCGCCAGTTGAGGGATCTTTCTTTCTCAAATGGAACTGCAAAAGGACTTCAGCTACTGGGGCTCTGAGTGGTAGCTGAAGCAGGGAGGCAGATGGAATGTTTCAGGCATCAGAGGAGATCAAGGACAAACCCTTTTCTTCCCAGCGACCCCTTTAGATACAGCTCACAGCTGCAGTTTCTGAAGGTTTCTCTTTTCCCCCTCCCTCTCTCACCTGGGTGAGGGAATTCAGCTAAGTTGGGAGTCAGTGCCTCAAGTTTCCAAGAGCGTCACAAAGCAGGTTTTGTTGTAGGTGATAAACATATACATATACATATACATATACATATACACACATATACACACACACACACACACACACACACACACACACACAGTGGTGTATCTGGATGTGAACGGGATCCGTTCCGGAGCCCTGTTCACATCATGAGCAGAATGCAACCCGCGTCTGTGCATGCGCAGGTCGTGATTCGCCGCGTCTGTGCATGCGCGTGACGTCATTCTGAGCGTCTGTGCATGCACGAGTGGCGAAACCCGTTCCATTACTTTCGGGTCGCTGCGGGACGCAACCTGGAAAGATTTAACCCAAAGTGACTTTAACCCAAGGTATGACTGTACATATATATACACACACACACTTGTCCTTGGAATGCTTCAGAGGTCTTGGATCCGGGAGATCCTACTGCTAACATAATCTGGCTCTGTTCCCCATCAGTAAAATTGGAGTTATAGAACCTTGCGCCCCAACATTATTATTCATGGGAAGGAACCACACTTTGCAAATCGGAGCCCTCTTCCAAACGATCTGTTCTAGTAGGGCCCAGGCAGCCCTGGGAAAGGCAGCTGAGCTGAGGATTGCAGGAATAGTTCTAAGGAATTTGACAGCTGTTGCAAGCACTTTGTTGCAAAATGTCAGGCAGCCTCTGGCCGATTAGTCATGGGTTCATTCCTTTCCCCTCCCACTCTCCCAAGGCTCTGCTCCTTCGCTCTTTGTCACCCAACCCTATGTCCTAGTGAACACTTCTGTGTAGTAAAAGAGGACAGCAGAACCCCAGAGAACAGGCATCCAGATACACATTGAACTGGGAATGGGGAGGAGGGGAATTTCAGCCAAAGGTACGAGCAAACACCTTTGACTTTAGAAATTAAGTGCTTTGCATGACTACTGGTGAGTCTCAAACCCAGCTTGCTTGTGTCCC
This sequence comes from Podarcis cretensis, assembly GCF_951804945.1. NCBI lineage: Eukaryota > Metazoa > Chordata > Lepidosauria > Squamata > Lacertidae > Podarcis > Podarcis cretensis. The sequence continues at coordinate 15,551,819 of NC_137182.1, forward strand.
GGGGAAGAGGGTTCATTTCCTTCAGCCCTGAATACCTTGACATTTAAACTTCTTTAACATTCCGTTCACTCTTTTACTTTTATAGAATTATAGAGGTAGAAAGAGCTGAGAGGTCATCTGGGAAATTCTCCTCTCACACCCCCACAGCACACAACCCTACGTCCAAAAGGCAGGAGCATCCAATTATTAGTATCTAAATTTGTATACTGCCCTTCATCTGAAGATCACAGGGTGGGAGAAGTGAGATTACAGGGAACTAGTCAAAGGGCCTCTCGGAAGCTGCGCCTGCCCTGCGGAACGCCATCCCGTCAGATGTAAAACAGATAAACAGCTATGTGATTTTTAAAAGACATCTGAAGGCAGCCCTGCTAAGGGAAGTTTTTAGAGTTTGATGTTGCCCTGTGCAAGGCACATGTCTCTCCCCTGAGCTAGAGCACTTCTGCTATGGCTACCTGTGAATTTATCTGCACCTACATTTTCTTCTTCTTCTTCCAGTGCGGTGTGGTGTAGTGGTTAAGAGCAGTAGACTCGTATTCTGGTGAACCGGGTTCGCTTCCCTGCTCCTCCACATGCAGCTGCTGGGTGACCTTGGGCTAGTCACACTTCTCTGAAGTCTCTCAGCCCCACTCACCTCACAGAGTGTTTGTTGTGGGGGGAGGAAGGGAAAGGAGAATGTTAGCCGCTTTGAGACTCCTTCGGGTAGTGATAAAGCGGGATATCAAATCCAAACTCTTCTTCTTCTTCCCCCTTTCCAGGAGGCTGTGCCTGAAGCCACGTCAACAACACAGAAAGCTCCAGCTCTCTGGGGCTCTGGATGCCTCCAAGAAAGACCAGGCCACCTCCATGTCCCAGATCAACCTCATCTGCACCAGCCACCTGGAGACGGCCTCTTCCAACGGGGACACGGATGTGCACACGCCCATCCTCAAGTCGGCCTTCTCCTCCTCCCGGGAGTTCGAGAGCTCCCGGGAAGAGTTCTTCAAGCAAGTGTCCAACCAGAAAGCCCGCCACGCCAGCAAGGCCTCCATGGCGGACACTCTGAGCCAGCGGGGGGCCCTTAAGGACAGCTACGCTCAAGTGGCGGAGGGCTACTCCCTCAAGGCGGCCCGCTCAATGGATGTGCCCGGTGCCCTGGAGCCCCCTCTCCACGAGGACTACAAGCGCGGCTATTCCCACCAGCGCCCCGAGGACAAGAGCAAGCAGGCACGCCACGACAGCAAGGGCTACTCGCAGGAGCCCCCGTCGCCGCCGCCTCTCCCGCCTCCCTTCGACCATTACGGGGGCCACAAAGGGGAGCCCAAGCCGCCCGAGTTCATGATGTCGCAGTCCGTGGACCACCTGGCTCGCCCCACCTCCCTGAGCCAGCCCGGGCAGCTCATTTTCTGCGGATCCATCGACCACATGAAGGATTCCATGTACCGGAACGTGATGCCGACGCTGGTCATCCCGGCCCACTACATGCGCCTGGCTCCCTCGGACCAGCCTGCGGGGGGTTCCGAGAGCCAGCCAGACCTGGACCCGGGCGGCATGGGGATCCCTCACCAGTTTGTGCCCGGGGAGCAGCAGCAAAGGCAGCAGCAGCCCTTCCTGCAGCAGCAGCTGCAGCACCCGCAGTTCCAGCTGCAGCAGCACCCGGGGGAAGAGGCCGAGGGGAAGGGCTGGGGCCCCCACACGCAGTCTGTCAGCGGCTCCGTCACCATCCCAGTGCTGCTGAACGAGTCCACCATGGCCCAGCTGAACGGGGAGCTACAAGCCCTGACGGAGAAGAAGCTGCTGGAGCTGGGTGTGAAGCAGCACCCTCGCGCCTGGTTTGTGTCCCTGGACGGGCGGTCCTCCCAAGTCCGCCACTCGTACATCGACCTCCAGGGCAACGAGAGGAGCCGCAGCAACGACGCCAGCCTGGACTCCGGGGTGGACGTCAACGAGGCCAAGCCCCCCAAGAGGCTGAAGGAGGAGCGCTTGGCGCCGCCTGCCATGGGCCCCACTTACTCCAAGCTGGTCTTCGCCGACGCCGACACGGAGCCCAGCAGCAGCGAGAGCCGAACCGCCATCTGCTCCCCCGAGGACAACTCCCTGACGCCCCTCCTGGACGAGAACGCCGACCACCGGGCGGCCACCATCCCCCGGCGCGGGCGCAGCCGTGGAAACAGCTCCCGCAGCAGCAACAGCAACAGCGAGCTGCGCCGCGACTCCATGACCAGCCCGGAGGACGACAGCAACGAGCCCTCCGAAGGGACGGACGACCAGGGGGACAAGAAGAGCCCCTGGCAGAAACGCGAAGAGCGGCCGCTCATGGTCTTCAACGTGAAGTAGTGGGCAGAAGTGTGCGTGCGAGGAGGTGGGCGGGGGGATGGGTCGCTCTCGTTGCACAGTTGGGGGAGGGGAGCGGAGATCGCCCGGACCACAGAGGTCAGGCTTCCCGCACACAATCTTGGCGCCACTTCCTGCCCTCTCCATCTCGTCAAATGCTTGGTGAAACGGGAACCGCCCGGACTTTTGACAGGACAGACTGATGGAGCGAGAGGCGGCTTGCGGCCAAGCTGTACTCTGTTCTTTTTCCCAGCATGCCCCGCGACCACCCGATAAGTTTGCCTTGCCCAAGGCAGGTTAAGAAGTGCTGCATCAACGGGCTGAGTGAGTTGGGCCTCTTACCCTTTTCCACCGATACCAGCCACTGTGAGCCAGGCAGCAACGTGGGGCACAGGAACTGCCGTGTGTGTGTGTGTGCCCACATCTGGGACAAAGCAAGTTTCGCTGCTCTGAGAGACCTTCTGCCAGATCCCAGGAGGTGGACATGGCCTTGTTCTGTGTGGCTCCGGTTCCAAGAGCCCCTTATCCCCACCCAGCCTTGGCACGGCCAGAACTAGCGTTGGCTCCTTGCCCTGACATTATTGGGAGTGGAGGTGAACTGGAAGGCGTTACTGGGGCTCTTCACACCCCCCCCCTTTTCCTTGGGGGCGGGGCGGGCAATTCGTACAGTTCCTTTAAAAAAATAATTGTCCTGTGGATTTTCCAAGCCGTAGCATGGTTTGGTGGGGGGGGGGGGAGTCGGTCAAGTGCCCAAAAGCTCTAGGCTGATGCCCATCATTGCCTGTCGTGCCTCAGTGCCCCCAACAACCTGGGCGACAGTACCACGGACAAGTACGGTGGGTTTGGGGAGTGGGGGCACCTGTGTGGCAACTGTACATATGTGTGTGCATGCGTGTATGTCAGGGGGCGGGTGGGAGCCTGAGCCACGGCGTGCGTGTGGGTAAGCATGTCAGTGGCGGCCGACCTCGCTGCCAAACAAACTCCCTTGAGGAGTCACTTTTGTGCCCCCCATCTCCCCACCCCACCCCTTTGTGCCTGCAACTCCTTGGTCTCCTCCAAGTGCCTTCTGGCCCCAAACGTCTCTCCACTACCACCACCGCATCTCCTCCCCACCCAGGCAGCTGTGAATGAAACCTTGGGTGTCCACAGAAGGGTACTGCAGACGGACCATCTGCTCAAATCTTCCTTTCACTCTAATCCCTCTTCTCTCCTGCCAGGGAGCGCTTGGGGATGGGAGGGGCGGGGAAGCACAGAAGGAAAAAGTCATCCTCGGCCTCTCTCGCAAGCCCAGCTGCCAACTGACTTAAGCCGTCAGCGGAGACAGCCTGGGCAGCTGCCCCATCCAGCAACATGGCAGCATCAGTGACCAATTTCCCAGATAAAAGGGCAGGACCAAATTGGGGTGTTTGTGTGTACCGATGGAGGGGTGTGTGTGTATGTGTGTGTGTGTGTCTTACATCGTCGATGGAGGGGAGTGTTTGTATCATGCTTTATATATTTGGAGGGGGGGGGATATGTAGCGTGTTCCTCCTCAGCAGCCCCCAGCAGGGCACCGATGGATGCCTCGTGGACCATTGAGGGGATACGGGATGGTTTTATTTGGGGAAGGGATAGAGGAACCACTAGCTTGAGGCTTTGTCAGCGAAATGGGGGTGGGGGGAGCAAATGGGGAGGGGTGGGGTGGTTGGCTGAAAACCTAAAAGTGTCTTGGGGGGGGGCTTCTTTTGAAACCAATGAGTCGGGCCTGACCCCTTCTGAAACAGTAGAGGGCCGCCGGAGAAGTCAACAGGTCAGAAACCATTTGGGCGGAGAGAGGGGAAAGGTGGTTGTTTCTGACGCACCTCAGCACCCACTGAAGAGAGTTAATAAAGCTTCGCAATTCCAGCTGCAGACCCTGTCCTTCTGGAGCCCCTTCCCCACAACACCAGGGCTTGCTCGCCATGTCTTAGAAGCTGCTGAAACCCCTGGGGAGGAGTTTTTTGGGGGACAGGTGATGAGTCACTCCATGGTCGAGATAGCGAGGCCCTTTACATACACTCAGAAACACTTTGTTCTCCGTTCACCTGTTCCAGGGCTGAGCCTTAGCAATGAAAACAGGTTCTGGGGCTGAGCCCTAGTTCAACAAAACCCTTCTCCTACCTGAGTCAGGCTTTTCAGACTGTTGCCCTGGGGGCGGGGGCAACTTTTCTTTTTCTCTAATTCCCTTTCCTGGGCGATTTCTACTTTTATCTTCTTCCACAGCATATGTTTGTAGGATTTCTCTCCTCCCACCCGCTTTTGCCGGTCCACCACATTAGAGATAACTGTCACCTGTGGAACTCCCTGTTCCTTGATGTGGCTGTCTGCAAAGACTCTCCAGAGAGGGGACCAGGAGCCACCGGGAGCTGTTTTGCATGAGATGAAGATTTCTGCATGGAAGTCTACATTGAAAACTGCAGAAATCCAATGTGTCATGCATATGTCTCTTTCCCAGCTTGTACACATTAATACTTTCCGTGTGGGGGGGAAATAATCTGTGAATCAGCTCCACACCCCAGCTACTACTGTCTTTGACAATATCTATGAGTATTGGAGGATCATCTTGGTCTGGTGACTAGCCCAGCAGAAGAAAGCCAGCAGTGTTTTTTTTGCAGGCTGTAGGTGCTTAATGCACAGAGAGAATCCACTGAGCCATAACGGATTTCCCCGCTCTCCTCCCTTTGTGGAATCCCCCCCCCCCTTTTTAAAAACTCTTAGCCTCATGGCCAGTCAAAGAGCTGTTTCAAATGAGCATACATTGCTGCAAGTGCATTGCATATTTCAAGTGTCAACTGTCACAGTTTTCAAGGGGGTTGTGTCTGTTCCATCTCCTAGATCACGCCTTGCTCAGCCTGATCAGTACCAGCAAACCTGTCTCCAAGGTGGCTGGTCCTAAGCTACCGTTGCCATGACGTTGAGGTATCTCTCAGATCAATGCACATCTTGTAGGAATGTAGCCCTATACAAAGATGGTGGCACTGTAGTCAAACCCACAGGAAGTTATATGTAGTTAAATGCAGTGGCAGAGCCACACCCCACAAAATATCAGGACCCCCCAGAACCAGATACCTCTTACTCCTTCCTGGTCCAGTGCTGTTTTCTACTACCTTTTTATAGTTGGAAATAAAAATACCTTGCACATAAAGGGAGCTGGGTAAGTGAGGGTGGTTTCTGACACTGATGCATCTTTAACTGTGGGGAATGCCTTTGCTTTCTCTGAACTCTGAACTCTCTTGTTGAAAAACCTTTTTTGGATTTTTTTTAAAAAAATTATTATTATTATATAAATATATTGGGCAAACTTGGCAAAACTGGAGACTTGGTGGCAGCTGCTGGTGAAACCTCATACTTGTTCTTTAGAATGGTATTAATATATAAACCCTCTGAATTTATCAAGGTTTCATTGCATGGTGGTTGTTTCCTTTCCTAGGCAGCAAATCCTTCCCCCACTAAGCTCGGCTGAGTCTAGAGGCGAGCAGGTTTAGACTTAATTCAAAAGCAGCCGCATACAAACGGGTGGGGGACAGGGACAATGTGGATTTACTGATGGGCTTGCAAGACTCTGCTCTTACATTTTATATTGAGCTCCTTCCCTGTTGGCTGAGGGAACTTAACCCGTTGAATTTGCTGGGAGCTGCGCAGCATTTTGGGGAGCGAGCACCCGCTGAGGGGAAAAAAACGTGGCAACCTCGTGTGGGATATAAGTGGAAAGAAAGTGGGCACTGTTCAGTGTGGAAAAGTATAAATGTTTTGGCTGGTACAAGAGTGTTTTCCATACTGCAGAATACAATCTTTATGAGCTACCATTTTATGATAGCAAAAGTGGGTTGCGTCTTGGACTCCCTACCAAGCCATTTTTGCCTGAGCAGCTGTGAATAAAGAGGGTGCTCAAGCATTTCGACCGCCTTTCCGTGCGTTGGGGAGGGAGGACAAAGGACCCTTCCCAATACAGCATGAGGGAAATGGAAAATTGGTTTGCCCAAGAGAGAGAAGATCAGAGGAACTGCAAGCAAGCTGGAAGCAAAGAAGCTGGATAAGGAAAAGAGTTTGCCCAGGGCTTGAGGCGGGACTAGGCCACAGGCCTTTGCTAAAGTAGTTGTATCATTTGGCAAGGGCAGCTGAGGTTTCCCTGTTGCAAAACAGCAAGCAGCCGCATCTCCGGTTGCAGGGCTTGAACTCAAATGCTTGCAAACGCGACCACTGGAATGTTCTACCTCCTCACCATGCATGAATTCATGAAGCCACGATAGATGCAAAGGGAAATACAGCACCCCACCCCACCCCAAAGCAAACTGGTGCTGAATGCTGACAGAAATAGGAGTCAACCACTGAAAAACAAGTTGGGTATCAATGGGCTTGGGAAAGGAACTTGGAGGTTTGCAAAAGAATGACAAACCTAAGGGAGCAGCAACAACAAGACCCAGCCGAAATGAGGGCCGTGTAATGTCAAAAGCTATGAAATAATGAGGGTTTTTTGGGGGGGTGGCCCGTGGGTGGAATAGCCTACTGATGAAGGAAAATGGCTGGCCATTGGAAGTTGAGACAGCATTGCGGCTTTTTGTCCCTTCTGATAAACTCTGGTAGCCCTGATGCCTATGAGCTTGGCCAGTCTTGACAGACTCTGGGGTTGTGCGCCCATCTCACTTAAGAGGCCAGGGGCCAGCGCTGTCCGGAGACACTTCCGGGTCACGTGGCCAGCGTGACATCGCTGCTCTGGCGAGCCAGAGTCGCACACGGAAACGCCGTTTACCTTCCCGCTGGTAAGCGGTCCCTATTTATCTACTTGCACCCGGAGGTGCTTTCGAACTGCTAGGTTGGCAGGCGCTGGGACCGAGCAGCGGGAGCGCACCCCGCCGCAGGGATTCGAACCGCCGACCTTTCGATCGGCAAGCCCTAGGCGCTGAGGCTTTAACCCACAGCGCCACCTGCGTCCCATACAAGAGGCACTAATGGCCATCAATTCGGATGGCTTCAAAAGAGGATTAGAGGGGTATGTGGAGGGCAAGACTATGGCTATATTCTGCCCCCCACTGTTGGAGGTGGTACACCACAAAATGCCCGTTGCTGGTTTTCACAAGTGGGAAAGGCTACTGTAGCACTGAGGTCCTTCTTGCTGGAACCCCAGAAGTATCTTGGCCACCATGAGAACACAATGATGGACCACTGGCTTAACCCAGTAGGCTCTTAAGTTCTTGCCTGCCCTCTTGGAGTTGCCAATGGTGGCTTCTTGGACCTACCAGTTGTTGAAGACAGCGGACATGGGGGTATCCCATGAAATTAAGTACCTCCCCTCCCTATGCAATATAGTGGGGTGTTTTGACAGGGCGAGAAGAGACGCTTTCTCATGCTGACTCCCCCAAAACCTTTCCTCCCATATTGCAACACCACAAGCCCCCGATCATGAGCTCTTTATATAACACATGCAAGTTTACGGAGGACGGAAAAGAAAGCTTAAGGCAAACAAGAACCTTTCCCTACAAGCCCTAAACGGCACGTATTGTGAGGAGCTGGGGTCCAGGATACAGTGCAACATTAAAATTCAAGCTAAACACAGTATTAGACGGACCCACCAGATGGCAACTCCCGTCATCACAAGTCCTGTTGTGTTTCTCAATAAGGGAAGATGGGGATTTTGAGTCGTTGGCAGGTAAGGAGGCTGGTAGTTCTTCCGCTAGTCCACTTTTGGAACTTTTGCTGCACACTCGATCTTGCCCCATATGCCCTGGCTCCTGCTCAAGCAGCCCCAGTTACAGCCCTGATCTGACACACACACACACACGGTATTCCAGGGTCTGCCTGCTTCATCTGATTGCTGGGAGATTATATTAATGCTGAGATTTTACCTGGTCAGTTTCTGGTTTCTGCAGATTTCCCCCAACCGCTGCCTTCCAGGGTGGAATTGAGAGATGTCCATAACAGTACAGTATATAGATGATGATATTATATTATTATTATTATTATTATTATTATTATTATTATTATTATTATTATTCTGCCCATCTGAGTGGGTTACTCCAGCCACTCTGGGCGGCTTCCAACAAATTAAGACATCGAACATTTAAAACTTCCATATACAGGGCTGCCTTCAGGAGTCTTGTGTAGTCAGAAGTTTATTTCCTTGACTACCAAAAAGGCCCTCTACCTGGTTCCCTGTAGCTTCACTTCTTGCAGTGAGGGAACCGCCAGAAGGCCCTCAGACCTGGACCTCAGTGTCCGGGCTGAACGATGGGGGTGGAGATGCTACTTCTGGTATACTGGGCCGAGGCCATTTAGGGCTTTAAAGGTTAGCACCAACCCTTGGAATTGTGCTCGGAAATGAGCCACTGTAGGTCTTTCAGGACCGGTGTTATATGGTCCCGGGGGCCCCTTCCAGTCACCCATCTGGTAGCTGGATTCAGGATTAACTGTAGTTTCTGAGTCACCTTCAAAGGTAGCCCCACATAGAGCACATTGCAGTAGTCCAAGCGGATTAAGGGTTTCAATGAGTTGTCACCAGTGTGTTTGCAAAAATTAAAAGCAGGGAGGGAGGGAGTACATATTGGAGCTTCTAAAACTGGCCATATTTCATGTGAAATACAGCAGAATGGTTCTGCTTTCAACTGTGCAATTCCATCTGTGCTGGTGTGGGGAACAATGTAAGAAGATTGACCTTTGATGTTACTGTAGGGAAACTTTGGTTAGCTGTGGCTTGAGATCCACACCTCTAATCTGCAACATTAACAGTGGATTACACTGTAGGACTATCATAAGCCACGGTCTCTCAACCAAAGGGTTGGCAGGTGGTGTGGGGGTGTGAGATACTACCTCAGGTTAAGAATGGCTTACAACAGCCCTGTAATGTTGTTCTCTATTAATGCTGCAGATGGATTGTATGCCCTGCAGAATTTACACTGGCTGGACTTTTTTCTTAAATGAAGTTTGAAAACGGTTTAAAAAGTGCCCACAAAATAAGACTGAAGTTAGAGAAAGCACCTCCTCCTCTCTCTACTGCTACATTTTGTTGTAGTGTGGACATCCTGGTAATTGACTGCAACTGGATTTCTCTGGGTAGCTCTCACTGCCGTCCCTGTAGAGATTTAAAAATGGCTTCTAAATGAAAACATGGGAATTATCTACCCAGACATTGAGATGTGCTATGGTGCTCCAGAGACCTGGTACCCCCAGCCAGCAGGCTAAGCACATTGGGCAACTGGGCCGATGGAGGGATAGCTCATTTATTGCTCATTCCCTAATTATACAATCATAAAACACAGCATGCAAAGAGTCATTAAAAGGGGGATGGATCACCCACAAAATGCACTTTCAAAATGGGCATGAAAGCTGCCCTGAGCTGTTCAGAAATGACATTGACTCAGAACCCCTTTATAGCCTTTCCCCTTTTAAAATTATTTGCAAAGTAAACTGCAATCTTCGTCCTCTAACTGCACTCACTTAAAGTTGCATAAAACATCAAGCTTCACAAAGGCACAGAACTGCTTGCAATAATAGCCAGATCTGTAGGGGTAAAGAGCCTAAACTAAGCAAAAGGGAAATTCAGATAGAACTCTCTCATCCACGCCTTTCTAATTTTTAACATTACCCCGTGGATTTCACTGTTTAGTCATTTTAGGGCTAAACCCTCAGGTGGAATGGAAGGGTGCTAATTCCTAACATAATAATTAAAAAATGCAGTACAGTCTGGGACTGGGGCGGTTTACTGATACTCTTTCTGCCCTTCTCAAAATAAAAATAAGCTATATCCAACTCAGTTAAGCTGAGACTCCATGAGATGGATTGCTCCACCATAAAGGTAAAGGTAAAGGTACCCCTGCCCGTACGGGCCAGTCTTGACAGACTCTGGGGTTGTGCGCCCATCTCACTTAAGAGGCCAGGGGCCAGCGCTGTCCGGAGACACTTCCGGGTCACGTGGCCAGCGTGACATCGCTGCTCTGGCCAGAGCCAGAGCCAGAGCCGCACACGGAAACGCCGTTTACCTTCCCACTGGTAAGCGGTCCCTATTTATCTACTTGCACCCGGGGGTGCTTTCGAACTGCTAGGTTGGCAGGCGCTGGGACCGAGCAGCGGGAGCGCACCCTGCCGCAGGGATTCGAACCGCCGACCTTTCGATCGGCAAGCCCTAGGCGCTGAGGCTTTAACCCACAGCACCACCTGCGTCCCCTGCTCCACCATAGTACATTGCAATAAAATACAAATCCCCTCTGCGTAGAACATTAGCAGGGGTCAGGGAGAAAGCGGCTGCTAGTCCAGAAGACCATCGATAACTCTTGTTAAGGGTGCAGGTTGATGTGAAAAACCTTTACATGCTAACAGGAACACGCTGCTGATGTAGCCCGACTACAGGAATTTGAGTGAAGCAGCGTCTTCACGCGCCCTCTAGAGGCCCTGCAGTTTCGCGCCCACCTATTGACTTTAAATTGTGATTTCAGAAGTTCTTTGTTAGAAGCAAGGGGAGGAAAAGAACAGGAAAAGGGAGCAAAAAATTAGTTTGCCCCCCCAAACCTGCCAGGAATATATTTAAAGATCTGCGGAGCAGCTGAACCCCAGGGATGGGAATGGCCTTCCAATGCTCGCTTGAAAATTGAATTAGGGAATTGCCTAATAATTGTCCAAAGGGTGTTTCATTAATCTGGATTCTTGCGCGAGGAAGCTCTTCCCTACAAGTAATACTTTTGAAACGGCGGCTTATTCAGTCAGCACTGTATTACAGAAGCGAAACATAACTTACAAAAATAATACGTAGCATACTTGCCAATGCCAAGCAGCTGGTTATAACGCCTGTGCGTGATAGAACATGAATTACACCACTGGTAACAATGTACTGCAAACAGCATGCAGGATTAAACAGACCCTTAGGAAGACTTAGTGAGGCCCAATCTTTTTATGATCCTAATGACCTTTATGATCCTAAAGCCTAATTTACACGTGTTTCACGGCAGTAACGCTGCCGTTGTGCATATGCCATACAGACATCAACAACTAGATGGGAAAGCAGGTGTGATTGGAATTTTATGGTCTTAGATATATGGTAATGTTCATAACTGCACATACATACACAGGAAGACCAACCTGGAACCATTTTGATTCCTAAACTGACCAAATCCTTTCTCTGCAAGGTTAAACTGGAAAAGCCTCCCCGTTGTCTCTTTCCTCACAAATCCTGTCTCAAGGATATGTCTGTTTGAATAAGGTGTGAGCCTGTGACCTGGCCCAGGAAATAAGTATTTTACCACTACAAAAGAATGGCCAGGCTCCTCAGGCAATCCAATCAAGTAACCTGCTAGACAGGAGATAAACAACAACAGGAGAAAAACAATATTAAAATTTCTGTGATGTAGGTGGGATGTATCTGAGGGGTGGTCTTAGGTTACACCCCTTCTGTGATGTATGCATAATGTTTCTGGGGGTGGTCTTGATCTAGAGGATGGGAATTTCAAAAGTCTTTATAAACCCTTGCACAGCATTTTTGGGGGTCCTCTGCCTTTCCTGCGAGTGAGGGGAGCACCCTGTTGCAACAGATCAATAAAGATCAAGCTTACTAGCTGCTTTGCTTCTCAATATTCTCTGGTTGGCCTCTGTTATTCTCTCCTACCAATAGGGAACCGATGTAAGGACTCTATATGGGCTCTTGGATACCCCATAAGGGAAAAGGGCATATTGTTGTTTTTTTACAACACAGGGCAGCAATCGGCACGCTCTCAGAGCCACTCTTTCTTCCTTACCACTTCCGGGGCTGAGCACCCGGCGTGGAAAACCAGAAGTTCCGGCGAGCCTGAGCCGGTGTTCAGGCTGCAGAAATGAAATAAAAAATACATTTTTTAAAAAAAACCACCCCTTCCCTTCCCTGCCTCGTCACGTGCGCAACAAAGCGCATTCGAACTGCCGGGGTCATGTGCGCGTTTTGCAAATGGACTTAAGCAACAGATCATATGACTGCCTCCCAATCTGCGGGGGGGTGGGGGGGGGCAAGGCCCGCGATAGCGAAGCAACCAACCAAAAAGGGGGAAAGGAAGGAAAAGCGGCCAAACAGATTGCAGGGAGAGCGGCTCGGCCAATTCCATGGAGAGCCGGAGGCGTGGCCTTGCACCCGGGGTTTTGCTTTTGGGGCTGGGAGGAACCGGCTAGCGAAGGTCCTGCCGCGCCAGTCTTCTTGCGGGGCGAAGCTGGTACAAAGGGTGAGTTGATTTGGGCAGCCCGGGTGCAACAGCAGAGGGGTCCCCACCCCAGGGTTATTATCATCTGCGCATGCAATAGGTTGGGGAATATACAGGAAGAGAAAGCTGGCTGTTTCAGCATTGCTTCCTGAGAGCAGTCAGGCTGACCCCTGTTGAAGACGGAATACTAGGCTCAATGCAAACTCCTTTGCGTTTTTTTTACATCGTTGTCCTCTCTCTCTCTTTTTCCCTTTCCTTTCACCTCCCCCCCCCCCAAGATTAATTGGAAACTGAGCATTTCTCTCTGTCGTGCGCTTTCTTTTTCGCCTTGCAGGATATATTGCAGAGAAGCTCACCAGGTGCCCTCATTACATATATTTAGGCTCCAGGAAGAAACATTCCTCTTCACCCAGGCCTCTGGCTAATTAAAGAGTCTATGGGCTTTTAAACTGGGGAGAATTAGGCTTGGTCTGTTACTAAGTTACCGTATGTATTTTTGTGTTTTTTTCTATTGTAAACCGCCCTGTGATCCTCAGGTGACGAGCAGTATAGAAATGTAATAAACAATAATAATAAAAAAAACACAGTCAGGATTTGACCCTGGGATCTAGCTTCAGTGCCAGGTGCTGTCAGTAATTAAGTCCTGCACTGTCAGCTCTGACAACGGCTTTAAAAGCCATGGGTCAGCCCCAGAGGATGGTTTTTTTCTGCTAAATAAATAACAGCAGCAATCATTCTGAGCTGTGTCAGGTGGGGCTGGTTGCTAGGCCTGGTTCTTGGACTCATAGTGGTTAGAAACAGCTACACTGTGCTCTGTAGAGCTGGGCTAGAGTGGCCTTTTCTGTGCAGCTGTTGAAAACCCCCCACACATTATTCCTGCATTACAGAGGGTTGGACTAGATGACCCTCGGGGATCCCTTCCAACTCTACAATTCTGTGATTCTATATAAGTTGACCTCAAAACCTACACCCTGAAGGTTGCCGTCCTGGCTGTTTATGGCTTCTTGTGGTTATTGTAAAAGAGACTATGTTGCACTTCCTTTTCGCAACTAGGTTTTTACTTCCTCACAAGCTGAACCCAAAAATCAGTGTGTGCGCTCTCTTCTGGTTGAAGTCAACGTGTGTTGCCTGCTTATTGAGTTTGGATCATTGTAAGTTCTGTGTTTCACCTCTTGTTCTGTAGGTGTGTCTGTGCTGAGATCTCAAGCAGGCAGGGCAAGGCCAGAGCGTTGCAGTCTGGCATCGGTCTTCAGTTTTGCATGCAGAAGGGTCCAGGTTGAATCCCCAGCTCTGGCAGGGAGACGCCTATTGTCAACCCCTGGAAAGCTGCTGTCGCTTGGTGTAGGTAGTATTTGGCTAAATGAGGAGTTTCCTGTGTGCTTCTAAGGGGAAACATGTTTGTTTTCTCACATGCAGGCTGTTTTTGCACAGAGCATAATGGTTGCTGGAAGGATAGTGGTCTCACACCCATCGCAAGCAAACTCACGGTGTCCTGGGATTCTTGTGGAAAAGGTGACTGTGCCATTGCAGCGGAATATGCACAAACAGTTACCACACCCCATAACTTTTCTGTAGTACTGGCTTGGCTGTGGATGCTTGGGTTCCTCCAGGGCAGCTTTCCCCAACCCGGTGCCCTTCAGATGTTGAGAAGCTAAGCTGTATTTCAAAATATCTGGAGGTCTGCCAGAGGGGGGGGGGCTGTTCATGTATGGTACCGGGTGAAGCACGGTGTTTGCTATCTGGTGGTAATCCTGACACTTTTAAACCAGTGTTAGAGACTTTGAACCAGTGTTAGAAACTTAAGCCAGTGTTAGAAACTCCTTAAACCGACTCTGGGGTTGCGGCGCTCATCTCGCTTTATTGGCCAAGGGAGCGTACAGCTTCCAGGTCATGTGGCGTACAGCTTCCGGGTCATGTGGCCAGCATGACTAAGCCGCTTCTGGCGAATCAGAGCAGCGCATGGAAACGCCGTTTACCTTCCCGCCTGAGTGGTACCTATTTATCTACTTGCACTTTGACGTGCTTTCGAACTGCTAGGTGGGCAGGAGCAGGGACCGAGCAATGGGAGCTCACCCCGTCGCGGGGATTCGAACTGCCAACCTTCTGATTGGCAAGTCCTAGGCTCTGTGGTTTAACCCACAGCGCCACCCGCGTCCCCCATTTTGCAGTAGGGTGGCTCTAAAGTCTTTATTTTTTCAAACGATGGACTGGCTGTGATTGATTCTCAATTAAACACCTGGCTAGTTCAGATAACAACCATGAGCTAGGTTAAGAGCTCTGAAAACTTAAAAGAAGAAAAGTCCACATATATTGCGACCTTTTTTTTCTGGAAGGTGACTGCTCCTGCTCAGGCAGGTTCCAGAAATTCATTCCTATCATGCAGGTAAAATATAACTGATAGAATTCTACAGGATGTGTTGTGAAAACAGTCCAGATCCAATGATCTCTAGGCAGGCACCTCCAGATGATGGAGACGTTAGACATCTTCTTGGAGCCCAGGCATCTTCACTCGGTCAAAAGTGGTCGAAAGCCAGGCGCAAAATGTGTTTGGCTAATTCTTAACACTGTTTAAACCTTCTTTGGCTTGGGGCCAGCGGACTTTAAGGACCATTTCCTTCTGCATGGATATGCCCAGTTGTTGAGATCTTCCCCAGAGGCCCACCTTATCTGTACTTGGTCTCCCTGCTGGCGGAGGCAAGGTTGGGGAGGGTCTACAATTGCTCTTTTTTCAGTCCTTTTGCTCACCTTCGCAGGGATAAAACTTGGACTTTGTTATCTCTTTGGCTCCAGGTAGAGACCTTTTTGTTTGCCTAGGATATTTTTTTGGATGTTGTTCACTTAATTCCCGGCTAGCTCTAGAGTTAACATTTTTCTTTTTTTCTTTTTTACTGTTCTGTTGTTTTATAAATCTTGGGGTAGATCAGTAGTTGTCATTCTTAGGCCTGTTAGCCAGGAATCCTTTGAGGCAAAAATGAATGAGCTGCAGCCAATCCGAACTTCTTGGCTTGGTGTACCTGCATGATACATGTTTCTTAAGCGTAACGTTCCGATACTTAGGAGTGATTGTAACAAGGCATATGATCTGGTTATGCCAGCGGCACTTTAGCTCCATATATTATGATTTATTTACGGTAATTTCTTAGTCACTTTATCTTGCCCAGGGCAACTCAGAGTGACTTAAAACCAAATAGATTTTTTTTTTTGGGGGGGGGGATTCCAAATAGATTCATTAAAACCAAGGGGGAAAATAAGTACATTAAAAGCATCCCACTCACTTCTAAAAGGCCACAGATGGTTAAAGACCCAGTTATGGAGGAAAGTTTTTGCCTGGCACCTAAAAATATCTAATGATGGTGCCAGGTCAGCTTTCACAAATGTGGAGACAGTCTCCGGACCTCTTGTGGAGGAGGCACACAAAGAAGGGCCTCAGGTGATGATCTCACGGTCTGTGTCGCTTCATATGGGGAGAGGCCAACCTTGAGCTATTGTGGTCCTGGCACTATCTTAAAGGAGCTACATAGCTGGGAGTGCCTGAGCCTTTCCTGGCTTGGCAAGATTACGGCAGCAAAAATGTCCGTCTGAGTTTCTCTTTGATTTTCCAAGTCTTTCCTGTAACAGCCCCAGAAATGCAATGTGCTAAGTGGCAAAGAAATCATTTTGCTATGAAAGAGAAATGGTGTTGCTTGGCTACTGACATGCTGTACAGAGTTAAGACCCAAGCGGGGCTTGGTATGCCTAATTTAAGGGTACACTGCCATGCCTTTTAATTGAAACAATTATTACTTATGAATATGTCCCCTGGCTTCAACTGTGAGTAGGGACTGCAGTGCCTTCACTTTGAGCACTGCTGCTTTTACACCTCTCATGGGGTATAATTTAAAAAAATAAAAATAGAGAATCCATTTTTTATAACAACCTTGGTGATCTGAAGGTGTTTGGCATAATAAATTGGCCCACAAGAGAATCTCCCACCTTGCCATTTCTTGATCACCCTCTTTTTAGACACGGAGACAAGTTTACTCAACAAGAGGGGTGAGTACCTAGAGAACAAGGGATTTGGTGGAAAAACCAACACATAAAACAAACAGATATTTGATCCATCCATGTACATTGCTTTGACATGTCTTGCGAGATCACACTGCCTGCACATTACTACTGCAGTTTGTGTAGATCCATACTCTAGTTGGATCATCTTTCTGTTGTGATTTCTGAGAAGTAAGAAAGTTTGGCTCCGCAAGGGGTTGGCTTTTTGCTTGTGTTGCAAAGGGGGGGGGGGGGGCAGCAGACAGGAGAAAGAGGCACATCCGGTTCGGGAAGGAGGGCTGTTTCTCTACTGTTTCCTAGTAATATTTAGGAGCGCCAGCTCTCTGTGCTTTGCGAGAGAAGCCTAGGACTATATAGCAGGAGGGAGTGTGTCTTTTCACAGTTGTGCAGGTCAACAAGCCACCTGTAAGCCTGAATTTCCTCCCATTTTTCAACTGCACCCCACCAGCACTGCCACAGGTTTCCATGACTCCTTCTTTTTCAGGGTCTGATTCTGTGAGTGTGTGATGGCCAAAAAAAAAGTACGAGTCAGATCAACAGGACATCTTTTTGAAAAAGCTGTGACCTGCACGCTCCTGCTCATATTTATTTGCACATAAAAGTTAAGGGACCCCTGGACGGTGGTGGTTGTTGTTTAGTCGTTTAGTCGTGTCCGACTCTTCGTGACCCCCTGGACCAGAGCACACCAGGCACTCCTGTCTTCCACTGTCTCCCGCAGTTTGGTCAAACTCATGCTGGTAGCTTCGAGAACACTGTCCAACCATCTCGTCCTCTGTCGTCCCCTCCTCCTTGTGCCCTCCATCTTTCCCAACATCAGGGTCTTTTCCAGGGAGTCTTCTCTTCTCATGAGGTGGCCAAAGTATTGGAGCCTCAGCTTCAGGATCTGTCCTTCCAGTGAGCACTCAGGGCTGATTTCCTTCAGAATGGAGAGGTTTGATCTTCTTGCAGTCCATGGGACTCTCAAGAGTCTCCTCCAGCTCCATAATTCAAAAGCATCAATTCTTTGGCGATCAGCCTTCTTTATGGTCCAGCTCTCACTTCCATACATCACTACCTGGACGGTTAAGTCCAGTCAAAGGTGACTCTGGGGTTGCAGCGCTCATCTTGCTTTCAGGCCAAGGGAACCGGTGTTTGTCCACAGACAGCTTTCCGGGTCATGTGGCCAGCATGACTAAACCGCTTCTGGCACAACAGAACATCGTGATGGAAACCAGAGCGCATGGAAACGCTGTTTGCCTTCCCGCCACAGCAGTACCTATTTATCTACTTGCACTGGCGTGCTTTTGAACTGCTAGGTTGGCATAAGCTAGGACAGAGCAACAGGGGCTCACCACCATTGAGCGGATTCGAACCGCCGACCTTCCAATCGGCAAGCCCAAGAGGCTCAGTGGTTTAGACCACTGCGCCATCACTGCCCCATCCCTGGGCGTCATGTTATCCAAGCAATCTGCCTCTTCCCAGTGGCTGTTTGGAAGTGCAGCATCCCAACAGCTTTCATTTGTCGTTATAACTTGGGTGGAATAGATTGGGGAAGGAGGGCCTGCGCCCCAGTTGCAAGTTTCTTGCAGATGGACAAAAAGATTTTTGCACAGGCATTCACAGAGGATGGTTTTCACATGATGTGGATATTTGATTTTGATTACCCTGTTTCAGGGTGCCACATGATGAACATGCATTTAAAACCATTCATCAACACCTGCAGATGAATTGGGGAACTAGTAATTTCAAAGAAGGAACTAGGTTCAGCCTCGTCAAAGGCAGCTGGTTCTGAAGGCATGTGACGTTCTCTTTCTCTCATCCTTTCTGTTCCTCTATAGCTGGGACAGGGGGGGAAACCCTAGATCTCCAGCCGTTGTTGAACTTGGCTGATGGTAGTTACGACTCCTATCCTTACATCATGACTCCTTTATGGAGCAACTGCTGAAGAAACCCGGCTTCTCTTGCAAACCCCATCAGATTTCTGAAGCCAAGAGATCGGGGTGTCCCACCATGATGGATATGAAGCTTAGCTGGTCTGGACTGGCTACTCCAGATTAAAGTGCGTATTTCTCCCAAGCCGCTGTTGCTCAAATCTACGGTCTTGCATTGTGCACACTTTAGATACGAGCTGTCCTCAGGTTTAGCAAAGTACCTTAGTTATCCCTTTTGGCTAATTGACTCCTCCTGCTAGCAAGCTGATCTGAAAAATCTTTAGATCTGTAAATTACAGACTTAACACCTAATTCTATAATTCCTAAACTGCTGATTCTGGAGAAAGGAATGGTCTTCCTGCTTTATTGCGGTCAACTTTTTTTTTGTGGGTAAATGAACCTCTGAGTAGGCATCAGGTGAATCGGAGGATAGAAGTAGTTGTGATTTTGTGTTCCTGGGGGCTAAGTTCATTTTATAGGCTGGAAAGGATTGAAGTTGAGTTTGGAGCTGGAGTGCAGAGCGGGCGTAAGTTCAGGTGAAACCCATGTCAATTCAGATGCTGTGCTTTCTAACTCGAATGTTAGCGCCTTGATCTCTCTCTAGCTCATGCATTTTATGGAATCTGCTTGTTCTGCCTCCTCTTCTTCCTCCCTGAAAGTTTCATTTCATGAAAGTTTCATTTCAAGTCTCCCCCCCCCCTCTCTCTCTGTGTGTGTGAGTCAGTCAGTCATAGAAGCTGCAGACCAAAAGTTTCCATTTGGGTTGCAGGGACACATAATTTCAGTTCCTGATTGCGGCTGCCAATTTGGCTCTATTTTGGACTTCTGTGGCAATAAAGAGAAACAAAGGCAGCAGCAGACCCGCCTGTGCACCCACCCTCAAGCCCCCTAACCTGGCCAGCGACCTCTTTACAAGAGGCACTTGCTTCAGGCAGGCAGAACCTTTCTAAAACTCAGTAAGGGTAGATATTGCATATTATGTCATAGAATTCTAAAGTTTGGAAGGGACCCCAAGGTTCATCTAGTCTAACCCCCTGCAGTCATGCTACCTTTCAGCCAAGGATCCCCTCAGGGTTGGACTGAAAATACAGAATTAAAAAAAAACATGGCTCCCTAGGCCAGTAAAGCGAGATGAGCGCCGCAACCCCAGAGTCGGTCACGACTGGACCTAATGGTCAGGGGTCCCTTTACCTATAAAATACAATTTTTTTTATTTTGTTTTTAAATTAAAACAGCAACATAGCAATGCTTTTTCTGAAGAGGGACTGGGGACGGGATTCATGTTTTCTCATGCTAGGCCTGGTGGTAGTTGTGGCTACTGGTCTAGCCCAATGTATTTTGCTGCCTGAGGTGAAGGGTAAGCAGACATCCCCATGCCCTGCGCCATTCCAGTGTGGCGTGGTGGTCAGACTGTTAGACTTGGGCCTGGGAGACCAGGGTTCAAATCCGCACTCGGCCATGAAGCTCATTGAGTGATCCTGGGCCAGTCACTCTACCTCAGCCAACCTACCTCTCAGTGTTGTTTGAGGGTAAAGTGGGGAGACCAAGTAGGCCACCTTGAGCTCCTTGGTGGGATAAGGTAAAAGGTAAAGGGACCCCTGACCATTAGGTCCAGTCGTGGCCGACTCTGGGGTTGCAGCGCTCATCTTGCTTTACTGGCCGAGGGAGCCGGTGTACAGCTTCTGGGTCATGTGGCCAGCATGACTAAGCTGCTTCTGGCCAACCAGAGCAGCACACGGAAACGCCGTTTATCTTCCTGCCGGAGCGGTACCTATTTATCTACTTGCACCTGACATGCTTTCAAACTGCTAGGTTGGCAGGAGCAGGGACCGAGCAACGAAAACACTGGAATGGAGCAAAATCCTGCTTCTCACCTGAGGGCACTTGGCTACAGCGTTGGCCATGGGGTACACACAGCTCTGTACTCCCAACCAGGGTGGATTTGATTTAAATCAAATCGATTTAAATCACAATTTAAAGCACTAGTCAGTAAGTCTTGATTTAAATCATCTTTTTACAGAAAGACTCATTCTTGCTGGTATAATCTTAATATTTACAACCAGATAAAGGTTTACATTTTTTGAATAATAAATTTTCAGGGTAGTTTTTACAGCTATATCAAAAGTTACTGATTTGGTTATACTATTAGAAATACATAGATAATTATGAAATTATTGTGAGGTTTAATAAGTCAACTTTATATTTGGACAACTTTTCTGCTGTATTGGAAGGAGAAAAATAAGCATTTCCTCAATAACAATTTATTTAACTAAAACAATAACATAGCATATGTGTCCATGTTTGTTAACTGATGTGGTCAAACAATTTTTTAAAAATTAGACTGAGTTTTAGCACATGAAAAACTTAAAACAAATCCTTATTTCCTGATGAATAGCCTTTGGACTATAATGTAACTTAAATAGAAAACTATCTTTAGAAAGGTTTTTCCTCCAAAAGCATTTTATTTTTAAAAAATCGTGGATTTTTTTTTATCCGCCCTGCTCCCAACACCTCATCGCTGTACCCTGCCCCTCGGCATCTGCTGTCTGAAGTAATAACCTCATTCTGCCTAATGGTAGGGTTGGCCTCGCTTTGAAGATTTCTTGGGCAGCGGTAGGAGCTCAGTGACAAGGCCTTTCCTTCCAGCCTGCAGTCAGCAACTCTATGGCGCAATGCAGCATTGACTAGAACTTCCCATTACCAGCTCTGTTCACACCCAGAGCTTGCTCACATGATGTTGTACAAAATGACTGAGTCACACGAGGGTCAGTTAAGTCAGCTGATGACCCAGCTGAGTCACGTGATACTCCAGTAGGTCAGAGTTCTGGGCATAGCTGTCAGGTGTCCCTTATTTGAAGGGACAGTCCCTTATTCCAGCGCCATGTCCCGCTGCTGTCCCTTATTGATGGATATGGATGTCCCTTAAATGATGTCCCTTAAATTTCAAAGGAAGCAGCTCCTCTCCCTCCCTCCCTGCCGGCCAGGGAGGAGGGAGGCTCCAACTGTGTTGCTTGGCTGTGTTGCTCACCCAATAAGAAGTCTAAGAACGACTGGGGGGTGGAGCTTGCATGCCTTGTGTGTGGCTAGTTAATGCAAGCTGAGGGGGTTTTTGAATGCTGGATGCCATTTTGTTGCACGTGCTGCTGCAAACTTTGCAGTGCAAAGCCAGGCCGGGGAGCCATCTTAAGTTGAGGCTGCACAGGCCTTGTGGTGCATGTGATTCAGATTCTATTCAGTTGAACCTCTGGTTACAAAGTTGGTTGGACAGTGTTCTCGAAGCATGAGTGTGACCAGACTGCAGGAGGACAGGAAGACTGGAGTGCCTGGAACAGGTGAGGCTGCAGGTCCCTTATTTTCAAGGCTGCTGGTCCCTTATTTTCAAATCTGTAAGTTGACAGCTATGGTTCTGGGTCATGCTTTTGATGCACGTGTTGCTTGGGTCTGCTTCTTGGCATTTATTATTATTAATTAAATTTGTCAGTCACTTTATCTTGCCCAGGCAACCGAGATATCATGGACTTCCCCCAGGGAAAGAAGGCTCAGAGCCTGGGGGTGAGTGGTGGGACGACCATGAGTGGTAAGAGGTTGAAGACGGGGAGGAGGAGGTGTCGGAAGCTGAAGAAACAACAGGGTTTAGGAAGCGGGGGGAGTCTGGCAGAGGGAAGTCCAGACTTGGAGCAGAAGCTGAAGCAATGGAGGGCAAGAGGCAGAGATACCGTATTTTTCGCTCCGTAGGGTGCACCGGACCATAGGGCGCACCTAGTTTTTTAGGGGGGGGGAAATAAAGAAAAAAAATTATTTCCCCCCCCCCCATCCCCAAAGAGCAAAGAAGGCAAGACAGCGAGCGGGATCCATCCCGCTGGCTGTCTTGGCTTCCTCTTTAGCCACACGCAACCTCTCCAGCTGGGAGAGACTGCACACGGCTTCGTTTTTAGCCGCGGGGCTGGGGCGGGGGAAGCCCGAGCTTCCCCGATTCCAGCCCCCAGAACAGGTCCAGGAGCGGCGGGATAATTCAAAAGCATCAATTCTTTGGCGATCAGCTTTCTTTATGGTCCAGCTCTCACTTCCATACACCACTACTGGGAAAACCGTAGCTTTAACTATACGGACCTTTGTTGGCCAGGTGATGTCTCTGCTTTTTAAGATGCTGCCTAGGTATGTCATTGCTTTTCTCCCAAGAAGCAGGCATCTTTTAATTTCATGACTGCTGGAAGACATTGACTTGCCTGTAATTAATCAACACCTGTCCTTTTCTCCATCTTTCTCTTTTCAGGTTCTTGGCGAAGATGCGGTGGGTACAGCTGTTTGTATGCCTGGTGCTCGGAGGGTCAGCTTATTCTCTGCAGTGCCCCGATGGCCATAGCTGTAAGGGATCCTCCGTTTGTTGCAAGCTCTCTGGAGAAGATGGATATTCCTGCTGTGACCAGCCTCAGGTGAGAACCAGATTTGCACCTTCCACAAGTAGGTGAAAAGCCAAGTCTTTGTCCCTCTCCCAACTTCGTAAAGGCAGAGCTGTTTCCCCCCCTTCCATGAAATGCACCCTTTTTAAACAATGGTTTATTTAAAGTACTTCTGGACATCAAAAAGATTCCAGAATGGTGCAGAAATGTTTGTATAATGCATAAATACAAATTAAAACATAGGAAGGAAGCATAAAATAGCCGCAACAGGAAAAACAAATACTCCCAAAGCTTATATTTTTAATAAAAATAAAATCCTCACCCCACATATGAGCAGGAATGAGCTTGCTAAGCTCTACCCTCCCGTTTCACTATTTCCCTCTCCCTCTCCATGAGTTGAAGACAGGGTTCGAAATTAACAGGGCGCCAGGCTCATTTTGCACCTAAAGATTCTTCATTTGCAAACACCTCAAAAAGTCTGGGTGCCCTTTTTTGCGCCTGGCTGGCACTCAAGGATTACTGAAATGTATCTGTTTTGAAGCCTTGAAGTAAATGTTAAGGATAGACAATATGTTGAGGAGTTTAACAGTAAAGAGTAGAGTGTTTTGAAAACTGAACTATGGTACCAATATTGTAAACACCAGATTAAACATGTATTAACTATTTCTGATTAAAAAAGTGCTATTAACAATGTCTCTCTTATGTGAATTATTAGTTCAAGCTTATCAGAATAATAAATAATAATCCTGGTCTGAGACCGTAAAAGTTCATTCATGCCAATAAAAAGTGTTGCCGACAGCCCCCCTCCCCCAAGTAGACACTCTGTTTTGGCGCCTATAACCCAGGCCCCAGGAGCCGTTTGGCTCCTAGCTTTTCTGTATCAGTTTCTAACACTGGCTGGAGCTCAAAGTCCACAAGTAAAATGGCTCCCTGCCACTTACTTGGCAGTGGAACTGAGCTTGCTGTTCCGGCTCACCCCACCTGTTTGTGGCACACGCGCACCAATAGCACACCTGAAAAGGATCAGAATAGAACAGTGTTCCACCAGTCCATACAACCCTGAACCTCTATGTACACCTGTGCATATATATATATATATCCATAGTTAACTCCCTCCCCCTGGCCCCCACGAGGTAGTAATGACCATCACCAGCCTGGGTGGATTTACAAAAAGATTAGACAAATTCATGGAGGGTAGGGCTGTTGGCAGTCTTAGAAACTCAGATATAATCTAGGCACCAAATGGCTCCTTAAACCAAGGCCGCAGACGCCAAAACGGAACGTCCAGTTGCCACTTTGGGGGCTCTAAAGTCTCATTTTTTCAAACAATGGACTGATTGATTCTCAGTTAAACATCTGGCTAGTTCAGATGACAACCTTGAGCTTAGGTTAAGAACTTTGAGAACTTAAAAGAAGAAAAGTAACTTGATCCCAGGGGACAGTTCTCATATATATTGGCCTCTTCCAACTAGACGTTCCGATTTGGTGACCGCAACCTTCGTTTAAGGAGCCATTTGGCGCCAAGCTCATATATCTGAGTTTCTAACACTGAGTAGAACCTTAGAATCATGGAATTGTAGAGTCGGAAGGGACCTCAATAGTTATCTGCTTCAACCCCCTGCAATGCTGGAATCTTTTGCCCCACGTGGGGCTCAAACCCACAACCCTGAGATTAAGAGTCTCACGCCCTACTGACTGAGCTACGTGACACCTCCCCACACCCCCCAGCTCTGTATCAGCTGTTTCTTCCAGGGAGGTCTTGGGTCTGTGTGAGTATCTGCACGGGGCCAGTTCTGCTCCCCACTTTCCCACTTCCTCTTTCTGTTTTCAGTTCACAGGTGTCTCCCTGCGCATGTTCCCTCCGCAAGACAACTCTCTCCACCAGGTGGTGGAGCCCTCTGGTGTCGCGTGCTTAGACGGCCGTGTGTGCCCGGCGGAATACTCCTGCCTGCGTACTCCAGACAATGACTTGGCCTGCTGCCCCTGGAAAGAGGTGAGACACAGAAGAGAACAGGGGAGGGTGTTCCTGCAAGGTGCAGGTCTTCTCCAGGACTGTTTCGGGATAGCCGAAAGGGAAAGATTTGTGAGATTTTGACCAGCTTCTGCCCATCTGAAGCTGATACAGGCTCGTCTTATCTTGAGCCCAAACAGCATAGTCCACACAGCAGAAGGATAAGCAGTATGTGCCACATTCTTAACTTTATTTACACTTCTATGCATCTTGCCTCTGTGAGAGCAGAGAAGCAACTCCTCTCGGAAACAAAGAACACCGAGAGAACAGTGAAAAACAGGAAACCAGTGAACGTCACATCCAGTCTCCCATTCCCGTGGGAATCCAACAGTAACTCTGACTGTGGAATGCAAAACAATGTCTTGTGACTGCAGTTGCTGCTCAGTGAGGGAAATAGAAACCAACAAGATTCAGCCTCCATGTCCTACACCTTGTAGTCTCAGCCTGCCTTTTTCCTTTTGTGCTCTGTGCTGAAATAAATCTCAGAACAGATGTTCTAACACTTAATAGATCTCTGTTTCCATTTGGACCCTGCTCCTAACTGGGTGATTAAAAAGGAGGAGAAATATGATTTTCGTATTGAGTATCTCAGAAAGGTCTCTGCCAGAGTTTGTGGGTAGGATGCTTTTTAGTTGTGAAGGCAGCAGAAACCTCTCCGAAAGCTCTTCCTATCCCCAGCCATGACTGCAAGATATTTTAGTCAGTCTCTCCTTTGAGTAGGTGAGCCACCACCCTTCTTGATCGACCTTGTGATCTCCGCTTAACCTGAGCACTGTGGAGCAACGAAGCACAGAAGGAGGGGATGGCAACTGACTGTAGTCCTGGAAAGGGATGGAAGGAAAGCATCCCACTGAGTGGCTGCAGCCAGCTACATGGCTGCCATGCCTCCCTGTCTAGTTCATGGGCAGACTTGAGTCCCCAACACCTCTGCCTAGAAAATACCCACCCTGCTGTGGTCCAGGCAAAGGCAGATTCCTTCTGAGCCTGCAATCACCACCCCCATCTCTTGTGCTGAATGTCTTTCCCCCTGACATTCCCCTCCTCTCCATAGCTGTCAACCGTCCCTTATTTGGCGGGAAAGTCTCTTATCCCAGCGCTGTGTCCCGCTGCTGTCCCTTATTGATGATGTCCCTTAAATTTCCCAGGTTTCAAAGGAAGCAGCTCCTCTCCCTCCCTCCCTGCTGGCCAGGGAGGAGGGAGGCTCCAACTGTGTTGCTTGGCTGCCCAGCCCGCCCCCCTCCGGCCTCCTCTCACCAGCCTCGGTCCCCGGGAGCCCCTCCCCGCTGGGACTGGTGGGAGCCTCGGGCCCTTCTGCCGCCATCCTCCTCGCGGCCGCCGAACTGAGCGTCTCTGCCTGGGGTAGCATCTTCATAGCTTGGACTTCCTTTTGCGCATGAAGTGGTTGCTGCTTGTAGTTATTTAATTGCAGTGCTTCATCAGCTTGAACAGCAACCTCTGGAAATGCAGGGCTAAAAACCGGTGCTGCTCTCCAAAATTATCTGGTCCCTTTTAACTTTGTATTTCAGCTGGTTGACTACAATCCCTTATTTTGGCTGCTGATCTCTTATTTTCGAGGCTGCTGGTCCCTTATTTTCAAATCTGTAAGTTGACAGCTATGCTCCTCTCTTACAGGGCATCTCCTGTGCTGGCGGTCACTATTGCTGCCCCCTTGGCTCCCGCTGCAGTCCTGATGGGAAATCCTGCTCGAAGAGTGAAGGTACCGTGGGGCAGGGTGATGGAAAGGAGAGAGGGGTGGTCACAGCTGGAACAATGAACTGCAAAACCTGGCAAGAAGAATTTTCTAATTATCCCAGTGGCTTCCTCTGAATGCCAAGCTTTTCGAAAATTGGCTAGAACTTACTTTTAACATGGATTTTCTGTTGCTTTTGGCTTCTAGTTCCTGCCAGAGTCGGTGCTGTTCAGTGTCCAGATGGGGAATCGGAATGCCCAAACGAGTCTACTTGTTGTATGATGCCCGATGGAGTCTGGGGCTGTTGCCCGATGCCCGAGGTATGGGGGCCCGGCAGATGGAATCGTAGAGTTGGAAGGGACCCCCAGAGGTCATCTGTTCCAACCCCCTGCAATGCAGGAATCTCAGCTCAACACACACCACAATTGCCTCGTTACATAACTCATGTTCAGAATACCACAACACACACGTAACTGGCTATAAAGTAACATAACATTATATATAATTAAACTGTAGTCGTCATGTCAAAAAATTGCAAAGCACAGTTCCTGGTGGCAACAACATATCATATTACTATTAAGCTTCTATATGTTTTTATTGTTGTAAAGTCCAAGGATAGTCAAGTCCAAAGATTGTCAAGTCCAACGATTACAATTCCTATTGGCATTGCCATTTCATACTGATATCTTCCTTCTGCATCACTAACCTATAAAAATCAAAGAAGCTTAATTCTGCAGTCTATAAATGATACAAGCATCTTTCATTTGCATAATTTGTCCTTTCTTGTGTGTGTGTGTGTGTGTGTGTGTGTGTATGTATATATATATAATTTCTTCACTGTTAGCACTTTGTGTCATTTTTGTTTTCTCGTAATCACAAGCCACACTGAAGGCCACTCAGCCACTTTTTGTGCTTCTGAGATTTTAACACGTTTCTTGTGCGCTTTCAACCATATATGTACAGCCCAATATATGTACATATATGTACAGCCCAAGGGACTAGAAACTTGGTTTTAAAGTGAAGAGAGAACTGGATTCCCCACCCAGTGTTCTGTTCTGTGCTTTTCCCTGCAGATGCTTCCGCAACTCACGAAACACTTAGTGTAAGCAAAAGCTGCAGAGAACAGTGTCCCCCCCCCCTTAAAATCAAGGTATTAATTGATTTGATGTCTAGCCTTTGGGTGACTAACAACCTGAAAACCCGTCATATATTATTAAATCTTTAGCTTGCCTTTTTCCTGACCGCTAAAAGCCAATCTGATGGAAAAGCAGAGGCTTCTGAAGGGCACCTGCAGTTGTCTTGAGACGTTGCGGGAGCCACAGCACCATGACGGAGCACTTACTGCTGTCTGTCAGAGTAGACAATAGTGGTCGAGATCAGAGGTGGGTGGACTTCAGGCTCCCACATTCTACTTTGCTATTGATTAGAACCCAAAGATCTGCCAGCCAGAACCAGATGCAAAAGGCCAGCACTTAACAATTAAAGAATTCTGAGCCCAGGAATGTGAGTGGCAGAACCGAACCGCGTCCCAGTCCTTCCACACACACAAAATTCAGTGGTGGCTGGTGCATGTTTGGGACTGGTAGGGCAGGAGACAAGGAGCCCAACAGCAGGTGGTGCCAGAGCCAATGCCAAGCGAAGCCAACTCAGTCTCCTTCTGTCACCATCTTGGTCTCTGGCGAGTTCTGCAAGGCAGCATTGGGACTGAGGAGGAGAAAGCAGATAAACCAGAGTTGCCCTCTGGAAGAGCGAGGTTGGGGGGCAGTGCCCCTTCTACCGTAATGAGGCACCCTCCACAGAATACAATCCTCGTCACCTGCCCCAACTTTCTGCGCTTCAGCAGTTGTACTGGGAGTGTAGTTTGGTTGCTGCTGTTATTAAACAACAGAATAGGAAATCCTTGTTGATCTTCTTCCAAATTGCCCCAAGATCCACCTTTGGATCCCTCACTGCCTTGGGTCTGACTTGGTTTTAAGTTCTTGTATTGATCAGGAGGTTGTGGAGCAACTTCTGGGCCACACCTTATACCATTGATACCAAGTGTGTCTGTGCGGCTTGAATCCCTGAAGATTCCCAGAAGGGAGAGTGGGTCTTACGGGGTAGCAAGACCCATTGGCTAGCTGGGGGGTGGGGAGGAGTCTGCAGTGCAGCAAGAGAGCAGGTGCACTATAGAACGGCTCCAGGTCGTGCAAAAAGAAAAGAAAAACTCAAAAAGAACCAGGGGGCAAATTCGTGAGAGAATGCAAAAAGCAGAAATAGGTTCTCCAAAGTCCACATCTGTGAGAGTTTCATTATAGCTGAATGCAGTATTATAGCTGGATGTGTTTCGGAACCGAAGCTCCTCCTTAAGTAATTATGCTGGGATACAACTTGACACCTCTTAAAAAACCTAACTAAATATTTAAAAATGTAAAAAAAAAAAAAACTCAAGAGAAAGTCATTACGAACTCAACATCTCAAAGGCACAAGTGCTCTTGAACTTTCTGAAGCGATTGGCAAAAGAGTCTGTGTAATATAGCTGCTAAGAAGCTTGAGGTGGTGCTTCTTGAAGGAAAAATACTGTGTGTGCTGATGTACTTGTGAGCAGATAACTTAGAAATAGGACCGGGTAATTGAGGTGTGTGTGTGTGAAGCAAGCAGCAAATCAAATCAGGCAGGGATGGGAAACCCGTGGCTGTTATCCGTGGTCATTGGACTACACCTCCCATCATCCATGCCAGACTAGAAACTTGTTTGGGTATAAAAGGCAATAATAAAAGCACAATCTTTGGGATACATGATCAGGGTGGCTTACAATTAAATATTGAAAGTACCGTGAACCCGTAAGCTAAGAAAAGCAAATATATAACAGCAACATGAAAATTTAAAAAAACAACAACCAGTTGAAATAATGGATTTTGGGCTTACTGTCACATTCCTCGCCTCTTTTTCTCCCAAGGCATTGTGCTGTGAAGACAAGATCCACTGCTGCCCACACAACACAACTTGCGACCTGCCACACGCGCGGTGCTTTGCAGCCTCCGGGGAGCACCCTCTTCGGAAGAAGTTCCCAGCGACCAGGCGAGCGGTTCTGTTGGGTACGGAACGGGGAGTGAAGGATGGGGTGGACCTGGAGTTGCTGCCCATTCAGTGCAGCAGTTCTTCATTCCCCTTCTGACAAGGCAGCGCATCCTACCCCCTTAAATTCCTGTCCCTGAACCTCCTCTGCAGATTCACCTCGGAACAGTCTCTGCCCAGGTAATGAGTCCAGCTGCCCGGATACAGATACCTGCTGCATTCTCCCAACGGGCCAATATGGCTGCTGCCACCTACCCAATGTAAGTATCAAATTCAGAAAGACAACTGGATGGGATTGTGTGGGTCCAGTGGAAGGGGCCAGTGTTGCTAGGCCTGTGGCTCTCGCTAAATTCAAATTGTGGCAGCTCTGTTTTTTGACCAACATACAGTGGAACCTTGGTTCTTGAACTCAATCTGTTCCAGAAGTCCGTTTGACTCTTTAAACTGTTCGAAAACCAAGGCGTTGCGGAGTCGATTTGTTCGTCAACTAAGCTGTTCGAAAACCAAAGTTTCACTGTACATTGGATTTTGGCTGTGGGGGTGAAGCAAGAAATCACCTCCCTCTTTCATTTGCCCACTTCCCTGAGGCTTGTACTCCACTCTAGCGCTGGGCGATGCCTGGTTTTCGACATCACAATTTATCACAAGCTGAACTTTGCGATATACCAATATACAGTGGACACTCGGGTTGCGAACATGATCTGTGCGGGGTGCACATTCACAACCCGCATCTGCGCACGCGCAGATTGCGATCCGGCACTTCTGTGCATGCGTGACTGCCGAAACCCAGAAGTAACCCATTCCGGTACTTCTAGGTTTCAGCGGTCCGCAACCCAAAAAAACACAACTTGAAGCGGTTGTAACCCGAGGTATGACTGTATCACAATGTCTGAAATAAGGGCAGAGCATTGTAGAGGCATTGGCTGGCTTCACGGTTTCCCCCACATTTTGACTTTTGCACAGAGCATACACACACACATCGTGATTCGCAATACATTTCCAGGTCAAAAATTATGAAACCAATATCATGATATGGACTTCAAACTGATTTTGGACGATATATTTCCCAGTCTTACTCCCAGCAACACAGATCCACCAATGCAGCTTCTTCTGAGGACCTTGACTCCCCAACACTTGATTCATTTTAGGGGAGCTTTGGGGTGTCTGTTCCGTGAAGCCTTGCTGTAAATTAGCACTTGTCCTCTGGGCTTGCTGCCCGTACCAGCAAGATATGGAAAAGATGCAGCCCTCAAACCAGAAGCATGGCTTGCAATGTTTGGCATGAACTGGTGCCCTCCAGCCCACCCTACGTCCCAAGCTAGGCAGATGCAGGCAGTGCCGTTTTGGATCTAATGCCCACAACCTTTCCTCGCCTCCTGCCAGGCTGTCTGCTGCAGCGACCACCTTCACTGCTGCCCACAGGGCACCACGTGCGACCTGGAGCACTCGCGATGCACTATGACCCCACAGAGGTCATGGCCCATCTTGCACCTCGCTGTGGACCTCCGCCAAACAGGTGAGGCAGGACTCGGTGTGTGGGGGGTGGTATTCTGCAAAGCAGCAAGGGAGGCGAAAATTGATGCCTGCACACATTATGTCGAATGGGGATAGCTAGCATCGTGGTGTCAGAAGTGGTTGGGAGGTGTAGGTCAGCTGCTTCAGAAAGGCACCAGGTTGGCTGCCCATGGTATAGACTTTTGGAGAGGGGCTGCTGCTTATTGGAGGCGCATCTGCCTTGCAAGCAGAAGGTCCCAGGTTCAATTTCTGGCATCTCCTGCAAGAAGGGCCTTTACACTCGCCAGAAGCTCGGCCCTGCCCTCGCCGGCCCTGGAAGGAGCCTTGAAAAAAGTCCCATACACTGAGACTTTGCGCCTCTTCATTGGGGGATATAGGAAGCCCAGAGCACTTGTTCTTTAGATGTCTCTTTTATGAAGAGGCACGTAGTTAAGACCATTGATCCCCTACTGGTGAGGCTCGCTGACCTCTTGGAAAAGCAAAAATTCGACCTATTCCTGTTAGGCAAAGATCAGAAGACGACCCGGATGGTCGCCAGATTCTGTGTACAGATCTGTAGGCGCAGACCATCTCCCAACGCAAACTAGTTCGTTAACAAAATCCCCAAACTCGATTCTATGGGTGACTCTGGGTCAGCTCGCTGCGGTAGTTTATTGTTGTACATTGTTTTTAAATTTATTGTTGTGCATTGTTTCAATTGTTTGTTTTCCTTCTGTGACTGTACCCCCAAGTGTGTTTTATAAGCTGGTCTCCGACCGTAATAAATTATCTATCTATCTGGCATTCCCAGGTTAGGGCTGGGAGAGATCTGTGCCTGAAACAGTGGCGAGACACTCCTAGTCGGTGTAGACAGTCCTTAGCTAGATGGGCCAATGCTCTAGCGTGGTATAATGCAGCTTCCTCTGCTCCTAAGGGAGCGAGACCAAAAGTTGATACTCCTCACTCCTCACCCCTCACGCTGCCTTCCCCATACCAGCTAAGCAACACACCAGGCTTCGGGAAGGAGGCGCAAAGCTCTGGCAGGGTCCTAGAGCCCTCCCATCTCCTTCCTAAAACTAGGAAAGGCTTTGGAAAGGAGGCAGAACGCTACTAGGACTCTGCCAGAACACCACACCTCCTTCCCAAAGCCCAGCACCTCACTTACCTGGCCTTGGCAAGACAGTGGGGAGGGGGAGGTTAAACTATCAGGCGATAGTCAAATGTTGCCAAACAGCCTTGAGGAAGGGCGTTCTTGGTTCCCATTCCGATGTGCCTCCCTCCCCTTCTTGTAGTCGGTGTTGTCCAGTGTGACGATGAGCACACCTGCCCAGATGGGAACACCTGCTGCCTGCGAAGCCCAGGCGAATGGGGGTGCTGCCCATTGGAGGAGGTAAGAGAGCGATGGATGAGGGGACAGGGGTGCAGGTGGTCCAAGACTCAGTCTCTGGCGCCTACGGGGTCCCTTCTGAAATCCCACCAGGCAGTCCTGAACTAGGTAGATCAAGACAACTTCCTTTCTTCCTTCTGTGGGGCAAGGGTTTTGACTCAAGTCAGGAAGTGGCCATGGAGGGGGCGGGGCGGGGCGGGGCGGGGCGGACAGGACGAATCCTATAGTTTAAGGTTACCAGTTTCCCTCCCAATGAATCCGGGGACACCTTTCAACTTCCAGCTAAATACATGGATTTTGTCAGGGGACTGATTTGTAAATCCGGGGACTGTCCCCAAGAAACGGGGACATCTGGTAACTTTACTATAGTTGTGCCTGTGGAGGGTACCAGGCCTTGGTCCCCGATACCTGCTGTTAAAACCGTGGTTTCCAAAGGGGGCACTAAGAGGCAAGGGGGTGGCAGGGGGCGCTGGAGGTGTAAATGACTATCGGACTTGGATGAACCTGATACCCAGTGACACCAGCTTCTCCATTTTTGTTGAACTAATAGAGCAAAGTAGTTTTCATTGGATTTTGAACAAATGTGTAGCAGGTGGTTACTGCTTTCAATTTTACAGTGGTGCCTCGCAAGACGAAAAGAATCCGTTCCTCGATTCTCTTCGTCTAGCAGTTTTTTCGTCTTGCGAAGCAAGCCCATTGACGGCTTAGTGGATTTAGCGCGATTAGCGGCTTTTAGCGGCTTAGAAAAAGGGGGGAAAGGGAAAAAACCCACAGGAACTCGCAATACATTTTCGTCTTGCGAAGCAAGCCCATAGGAAATTTGTTTTGCGAAGCACCTCCAAAACGGAAAACTCTTTCGTCTAGCGAGTTTTCTGTCTTGCGAGGCATTTGTCTTGCGGGGCACCACTGTACTGTGTTGCTTACTATGTTCCTTAGTGAGTAACCGCTATTCTGAATGTTTTTATATGGCAGGGGTAACTGGGAATAATCATCATTATCATCATTATCATTATTTATCAGTAATTTATACCCCACCCATCTGGCTGGGTTTCCCCAGCCACTCTGGGCAGCTTACAGCACATAAAAAATTGTGCAACATTAGACATTTTTAAAATTTCCCTATACAGGGCTGCCTTCAGATGTCTTTTAAAAGTCTGGTAGTTGTTTATCTCCTTGACATCTGATGGGAAGGCGTTCCACAGGACAGTCGCCGCTACCAAGAAGGTCCTCTGCCTGGTTCCCTGTAACCTCACTTCTTGCAGTGAGGGAACCGCCAGAAGGCCCTTGGAGCTAGATCTTAGTGTGTGGATTGAAAAATGGGGGTGCAAACGCTCCTTCATGTATATTAAGCTGAAGCCGTTTAGGGCTTTAAAGGTCAGCACCAACGCTTTGAATTGTGCTCAGAAACATACTGGGAGCCACTGAAGATCCTTTAGGACTAGTTACAGTGGTACGTTGGGTTAAGAACCTAATTCGTTCTGGAGGTCTGTTCTTAACCTGAAGCAGCACTTTAGCTAATGGGGCTTACGCTCCCGCCGCGCCGCTGGAGCACGATTTCTGTTCTCATCCTGAATCAAAGTTTTTAACCCGAGGTACTATTTCTGGGTTAGCGGAGTCTGTAACCTGAAGCGTATGTAACCCGAGGTACCAGTGTATATGGTCCCAGCGGCTGCTCCCAGTCACAAGCCTGGCAGCTGCATTCTGAGTCTCCGTGAGACCCAGGGGATGGTGGCCTGAAAATGTTCAGGAACCTCTATGTCGAAAAGGATCTCTGCTAGCTGGGCTGGTGGGGAGGGTCTTCCTTCCATGGCTAGCTGGCAGCCTCCTTGTACCCTCTCTGTGTCAACTGCTCCACGAATGAACCTGAGAGCCTTCCGTGTCCTTTTCCAGGCTGTCTGCTGCTCAGACCATGTCCACTGCTGCCCAAAGGGCTACACGTGCAACGTGGCTGCAGGGACCTGCGACGAAGGCGGCAGAAGAATCCCATGGCTGGCAAAAGCAGATCCACGCTCCCTGCCTGTGAGCTCTGCGGGCACGGCAGTGCCGTGTGATGCCCACACGGAATGCCCAGAAGGGCACACCTGCTGCCGTCTGTCATCGGGCGCGTGGGGCTGCTGCCCCTTGCCAGAGGTAAGAGGAGGGTGGGGCAGGTTCCATCTGCCAGGGCCGGCTAAATCAA
The DNA here is from genome assembly GCF_951804945.1 of Podarcis cretensis. Lineage (NCBI taxonomy): Eukaryota > Metazoa > Chordata > Lepidosauria > Squamata > Lacertidae > Podarcis > Podarcis cretensis. Next base: position 15,586,470 of record NC_137182.1, read on the forward strand.
CACTCACTGCCAAATGCCACAGTGGCCTGTGCGCTCCAAGTGTCTTGGCTGTGGAACGGAAAGGGGGGGAAGTGGGTTCAAGCCTGGCAGCGCTTGGGAGTGTGCTCACGGCCAGAGTTTTGCTGTCTGTAAAATGGGAACAAGCGGAGCCCATTTGTGGGGTGAACAGCAGATTGCATAATGCCGTTACCCAGCAATGAGGTGCATCTTGACAACTAGAAACCAGTGGCTTTTGCTCAGTGAAATTCTGTCTCCCCCTCGCCAATCGCATGCACACGAAAGCTCAAACCAATTAACAAACTTAGTTGGTCTCTAAGGTGCTACTGGAATGATTTTTTTTTTTTTATTTGACTACGGCAGACCAACACAGCTACAGTGGTGCCTCACAAGACGAAAAGAATCCGTTCCGCGAGTCTCTTCGTCTTGCGGTTTTTTCGTCTTGCGAAGCAAGCCCATTAGCGGCTTAGCGCTATTAGCGGCTTAGCGGATCAGCTGATAAGCAGCTTAGCGGCTTAGAAAAGGGGGGGGGGTTGAAACCCGCAGGAACTCGCAAGACATTTTCATCTTGCGAAGCAAGCCCATAGGAAATTCGTTTTGCGAAGCACCTCCAAAACGGAAAACCCTTTCGTCTAGCAGGTTTTCCGTCTTGCGAGGCATTCGTCTTGCGGGGCACCACTGTACCTACCTGTAACCTGCCCTATGGTTTGTGTTGCGGTCAGTGATATTTCTAGGCCCCTTCTTTCCTTTTCTTGGGCTCCTTTCCCTCTCTGCTTTTCCCCAAGCCTTCTCAGTGTCGAAGCCCAAAGCGCCTGGAGAGAGGGATATGTGGGGAAGTAAAATATGGGCTGGCAAGTTTTCAGCCCGGCTGTCTCCCCTGCGTTTCCCATTTAAATTGGTTCTCCCACTTTTTGCAGGATGGCAGCAGCTCCCTAACCTGATGCAATCCCATCTAATTTGGTTCTGGCTTTCTTTGCATTTGGCAGCTGGGGGTGCCCAGTGATTTGCCAGATTAGTAATAATTTCATTACTTTATCCCGATGGATCGGGAAGGGACTCTTCTGCCCTTACATGCCATCTAGCACTTCCCCTGCACAACTGCTCTGTCCCTGGGGCTTCCAACACATTTGGAAGAAAAACGTGAGGTTTCATTAGCAATGAAGGAAAAACTCATCTGGTCAGGCCCCCCCCCCCAGCATATAATGCCGTTCCCCCACCCCATGCATTCTTTTGAAAAACCTACAAAATCAGCCTGTAATTTGAAGCTGACTAGGAACAGGAGTGGGACGCGGGTGGCGCTGTGGGTAAACCTCAGTGCCTAGGACTTGCTGATCGTATGGTCGGCGGTTCGAATCCCCGCGGCGGGGTGAGCTCCCGTCGTTCGGTCCCAGCTCCTGCCCACCTAGCAGTTTGAAAGCACGTCAAAGTGCAAGTAGATAAATAGGGACCGCTTTATAGCGGGAAGGTAAACGGTGTTTCCATGTGCTGCGCTGGTGCTGGCTCGCCAACTGCAGCTTTGTCACGCTGGCCACGTGACCTGGAAGTGTCTTCAGACGGCGCCGGCTCACAGCCTCTAGAGCAAGATGAGCACGCAACCCTAGAGTCGGACACGACTGGCCCGTACGGGCAGGGGTACCTTTACCTTTACCTTTAGGAACAGGAGTAGGCTATTCCGTTGATTCCCGTAGCATCGTTGACTTGGGTCTCCAAACAAAATCCCATTGAAAACTTGGTGAGACCAGAGACCCTGCCACCATTCAGAGTCAGGGATTGTAAATCCTGTCCCCGATTCCTTCCAGGCTCACAAGTTCCTCCCCCCCCTCTGCTCCCCCCCCCCAGGCCATCTGCTGCAAGGACGGCTCCCACTGCTGCCCTGCCAACTACCAGTGCAACTTGTCGGAAGGCACTTGCACCAAGAACGGAGGCAGCATCCCTTGGCTGGAGAAGAAGCCGGCCATCGCTGGCCTCGCCTCTTTGAGCAGGAATGTGAAATGCAACGACGAGTTCAGCTGCGCAGATGGGCAGACGTGCTGCACGGCCGGAGCGCTGAGCTGGGCGTGCTGCCCTTTCCCACAGGTACGTCGAGTGGGCGGGTTTCCTTACAGGTAAAGGTAGCGGTTTCCTTACAGGTAAAGAGTGGTTGATTTGGGAAGCAGCCTATAGGCCCCAGATGAGGGGCGAGTCCTCATCCATCCTTCCTTTCCTCTGCAGGCCGTGTGCTGCTCTGACCAAAAGCATTGCTGCCCTGGGGGCTACACCTGTGATGTGGAACACGACTCCTGTGTCCAAAGCGGACAGCCTTCCCGGCAGGTCTCGATGGCTCTCATTCAGCCGAGGGAGGTGAATGACATCAAGTGTGACGAGAAGGCGAGCTGCCCAGACGGGCACACCTGCTGCCGGTTGCCCTCGGGCGAGTGGGGGTGCTGCCCTTTCCCAGAGGTAAGCTGGGGTGGTGGAAGAGTCCCCAACAAGTTGCTATCAAGTGTGAAACTAATGTGATGGTGCTGTTCTGTGCAGTTCAAGAAAAACCTAACTTGAACTCTGTTTTTAAACAAAGGGGAATCCTTCCCCTGCTGTAATATGCCTTTGTGGCAGGCAATGGTTCTAAAAAGAGGAATCTCTTTGGTGGCTCACCTTCTCCCCATTGGCCAATCCCTGTGTTTTCTTAAGATGCTTCCAGCTGGGAAAACGGTTCCTGGGGTTCAGCCCTTGTAGTCATCATCTCCTAAAGAGCTGGTGCAGCATAAGGGACTGAGCTCTGACCCCAGGAAGTCCCAGATTCAAATCCTGCTCCTCTTTCTCGGCCTCTTGTGAATTCACGACGATGCCCGACGCCAGTGGTTCTCAGAATTTTTTTGCCGTTTTGGTCTCTGATCTTTGATGTTAAATCTTGCCAGCTCCTATTCTTGTATCTCTCTCCTGTCTCCCCTGCAGGCTGTCTGTTGCCCAGACCGTGTCCACTGCTGCCCCAAAGACTACACTTGCGATCCAGGTCAGAAAACCTGCCAGTCGCCGCAGCACTCTCTACCTTGGGCTCCCAAGCATCCTGCCGGTGTGACTCAGAACCGTGGCATCCAATGCAACGACACAACCAGCTGTGAGGAAGGGCAGACCTGCTGCAGGGATGTCTCGGGCGGGTGGAGCTGCTGCCAGCTGCCCAACGTGAGTGCAGCCGGGGCTTTGCACAAACTTAACGCGGGTGGCGCTGTGGGTTAAACCACAGAGACTAGGACTTGCCGATCAGAAGGTTGGCGGTTTGAATCCCCGCGATGGGGTGAGCTCCCATTGCTTAGTCCCTGATCCTGCCAACCTAGCAGTTCGAAAGCACCTCGAAGTGCAAGTAGATAAGTAGGTACCGCTCCGGCGGGAAGGTAAACGGCGTTTCCGTGCGCTGCTCTGGTTCGCCAGAAGCGGCTTAGTCATGCTGGCCACATGACCCAGAAGCTGTCTGTGGACAAACGCCAGCTCGCTCGGACAATAAAGCGAGATGAGCGCCGCAACCCCAGAGTCGGTCACGACTGGACCTAATGGTCAGGGGTCCCTTTACCTTTACCTTCTGCCCAGGTGCCAGCACAGAACGCTGAAGCAAAAGCTTGCCAGGGCACTGGGCGACTGACTGACATGCGGGAGGCAGCCTTGCAGTGTGTGATGCTGGAATAGACTCTGATCTATTAGGAAATGGGGCAAGCGGCTTGGGCAGAGGCAGCGAGCAGGGCAAAGCACAGAAAAAGATAGAGCAGGTGGCAGGAGGCAGAGTCTGGAGGGTGCTGGTCAGAGAAGAAGCAGCTTGGTTTCTGCAGGGTGTTGGGTGCTATTCAGGCACCCTTTGTGAACTCTGAGGCATGCGTTAACTAACCTAAATGCTGTTCTGGGAAAAGATAGTTCTGGCAGTAAATAAATAAGTGTTTCACTAGCCAAGGGAGATGGCCCCAGCCCCCTTGACTCCTGCTCGCCACCCCAGTAACCTGAGAACACGCCCAAGGTTTTCCAAGCCAGTAAGAGCCAGTGTGGTGTAGTGGTTAAGAGGGGTAGTCTCGTAATCTGGGGAACCGGGTTCACGTCCCCACTCCTCCACATGCAGCTGCTGGGTGACCTTGGGCCAGTCACACTTCTCTGAAGTCTCTCAGCCCCACTCACCTCACAGAGTGTTTGTTGTGGGGGAGGAAGGGAAAGGAGAATGCTAGCCGCTTTGAGACTCCTTTGGGTAGTGATAAAGCGGGATATCAAATCCAAACTCTTCTTCTTCTTGTTCTTCAACTGTCTTCACAGCTTTAAGGTCTAAAAACCTGAGTTCGTGTAAAACGAAAGAGGAGATTTCTCAGGGTGCATGTAATTCTTAAAAAGAGGTGCAAATTTCAGCTTGTCAGCCATTCCATTTTTTCCACCCCCTTGTTTTTGTTCATTGCACTGCCTTTGGCCATGTCTTCTCCACTGGCGAGACGTTGGTTAATAACAGAAACTTGTATCCTTTTTAGCAGTTAAAAGCAAACCCCCTTTCACGTATGGGCAACGCTTTGGCTAGGTCATCGAGTGTTGCGGCGTCAGGACAGACCCTGAGGACCAAAGCTTTTCTCTCTCTGCTTCTGCAGGCTGTTTGCTGCGAGGATCACAAACACTGCTGCCCTTTGGGCTACACCTGCAACGTGGCAGCTCGGACATGTGAGAAGCAGTTCTGGCCCAGGCTCTTGCCTGCAGGCGGTCTGCTGAGTTCCTCGCGCGCCCCCATGTCCGGCCGGGACGTGTCGTGCGGTGATCAGCACTACTGTCACGACCACCAGACCTGCTGCAAGTCCAGCTCAGGCGGATGGGCCTGTTGCCCTTACGACAAGGTCAGTGGCTGTGCTGGGGACGGAGGGGTTGGTTGCAGGTTCGAACTGGTTAGCGGGGAGGACTTGTGTGTTTGGCGGGGTGCCAACTAGATAAGATTTTGAGCAGAGGTCATGGGAGGGACGCTATCTTAGTTTGAAACATTCTGAGAAGCAGGATCGATGGCTTAAAGGGAGTGAAACACGGAGGTAGAAAGCAGATGGGGATTGTGGCCAGTGTCCTTGACTGATGGCCAGGCAGGTTGGGAATCCCTTGTGTATATATCCCTGGGATTTCTTGTATCTCATCATCAGCCATGTGAGTTTTCTGGGAAATTCTGAACAAAAGAAAAATTCCTGTGCAAATTTATTTTTATTTTGCTTGTGTTTACTAAACAAAGCTACAAAAAAACCCAAACCAGCCACCTTTGAAACAGCCAATATCACATTTCCAATTGGCATCCAATCACTGTTACCAGTGAAGTTAGATGAATCACTGGAAATATTTCCACTATGCAGCACCGGTAATGATGTTCATGCTTTCTTATGGATGATGTGATTTGAGTCTTGCCTTGCTTGTTGTTGTTGTTGTTGTTGTTGGTGGTGTGTGGCATTTCTCCCTCCCATCCTCATGAAGCTCCTCCTGTTCAAAGGGGAAGGAGATAAATATTAAATAAAATAAAAAAGGGAAAAGAATAGGTCGTACCTTGGAAGTTGAAGGGGATCCATTCCAGAAGTCCATTCAACTTCCAAAATGTTAGGAACTCAAAGCACGGCTTGTGATTGGCTGCTGGAAGTGCCTGGAGCCAATTGGAAGCCCCGTTGGTTGTTAAGCTTCCAAAAATAGTTTGCAAACCAGTACTGTCACTTCCAGGTTTGCAACATTCAGGAGACAAAACGAGAATTAAGCTGTTCAAAAACCAAGGTACGACTGTACATTAAAAAACCCTTTTAAGAAGTACCGTATTTTTCGCTCTCTAGGATGCACTTTTCCCCCTCCAAAAATTAAGGGGAAATGTGTGTGCGTCCTATGGAGCGAATGCAGGCTCCTTGGCTTCAGCAATAGCCGTCTGAAGCCTTCGGAGCGCAGCGCGAGTTCCCGCTGCGTTCAGGAGGCTTCAGGTTCCTTTCGCTGAAGCCAGGAGTCTGGTCTTTGAGGCTGGCGGTGGGGGAAAGCAGCGCTTCCCCCCACCGCCAGCCCCACAAGCTCGGCGGGGGGGGGGGCAGCGGGAAGGCGGCACGCCACCTTTGCACTGTTCCCCGACCTGGTCTTTGAGGCTTTTCCCCGAGGAGGGAGAAGGGACTGACTGGCCGTGTCAGTCCCTTCTCCCTCCTGGTCAAAAAGCCCGCAGAGCAGGAAGAAGGTCTGGGAGAAGCGCACAGGCTGTGTGCAGCCTGTCCGCTGCTCCCAGAGCTGGGGGGGAGGGGAGAATAATATTTTCCCCCTTGATTTCCCCCTCTGAAAACTAGGTGTGCCCTATGGAGCGAAAAATACGATAGTTCAAAACAGCAATAAAATGTATACTATAGTTTTTTGTAGTCTTAAGTATATGTTAATCCATGTGTTACTATGGTTTTGACACATACATTCCAAATATCATTAAATTCTCAATGTGTAATCTTTGTCTGAGGCTATCTGTACATGGGCTGCAAGAGTTATTACTTGTCTCTACTGCTATCCTGTCACGGGGGGTCCAAGTGGAGGCTGGCCCCCACCAACCTCTGTCTTGAGTCCTTTATCCCTCCTCCTTTCTTACTTGCAGCTAATCCAGGGGTGGCTCTGTACCTGCTTCCTCCATGGACTATTCCTCTTGTTGGTGCTGGGTTATCGCTCCTCTTTTCACCAATCTTGATGGGTTTTTCAAACTCACCAGCCTCCTCGAGGGTCCAAGTAAGGCCTCTTGAGACAGAGCAGAAACATGAATAAACATCCTAGTACCGTCTTTTCAGTGTCTTGCAATCTTTTAAACAAGAAGTTCTCTAGATTTTCTAAGTCTTGAGTACTCCTTTCCAACAGGAAGTATCACCCCATCATTTTTGCCTCTCTCTCTCTGTCTCCCCCTGTAGGGCTCCTGCTGCTCTGACAAACGCCACTGCTGTCCGCCTGGCTTCCGTTGTTCCTGGAGGGGCACTGAATGCATTAAACAGAAGCCACTCCGCTGGGACACGGGGGCCTTCACCCATCGCTCTACCCAAGCACATGCGTTGCTCTGAAGTGCCTTTTCGTGTCTGGCCTCTCCCAATACTTGGGTGCTGGAGCGAGCTCTGCTTTTTTTCAGGGAGGGACATTTGTAAGCGTGTGCAGGAGAGCTGGCCGACTTCTGCCAGTTTGCCGTTCTGATCAGGAAGGGGATTCCTGCTGCCTTACACTTGCCCCCTACATGGGTGAAACTCTCTTCTCTAGAGGCATTGCCAGAGAGAATAAATCCCCTCTCTCCCCCATCCCCCAATGCCCACCAGGGAACCCTGGCTTCACTGCTATGCCCCAGTCGTAGCTGCAGCCTGGAAGGGTTCTTGTTTTTGATTACTTTTGTGCTGTTTCTTAAAAAAAGAAAGAATAAATCTTGACACTGGATTGGCAGTTGTTTGCTGCTGTGCTTACCAACCATGGGTCTCTCATTTCGGGTTTCTTTGCAGCCATCGTGTGCGTTGCCCCTTCTCTCCTTCTGTATCCTGTATAGAAATGAAATAAATAATAATAAACACAGCCAGGATTTGACCCTGAGATTTAGCTTCGGTGCAAAGTGCTGTCGATAACGGGAGGCCTGCGTCGTCAGCCGAAACAATGGCTTTAAAAGCCGGGAGTCGGCCCCAGTGGATGTCTCTTCTGCTAAATAACGGCAGCAACTATTCAAGTTAGGACTAGTTGCTAGGCCAGGTTCTCAAAAGTGGTTAAAAACCACTGCACTGCGTTCTGTATAGCTGGGATGAGTGGCCTTTTACTGGCCGACTGTTGGAAGAGTTTTGTGATGCACAAAATCCCACACATTATTCCATCACTGCAGGGGGCTGGACTAGAAGACTCTCAGGGTCCCTTCTAACTCTATGATTGTAAAAGCATCGCTTCCTCTTTGCAGCGATTCTATATTTTACTCTAGGAGACTTAGTTTGGTCAGAATCTAGTCTACCCTGTCAGAGTTAACAGTAAAGACATTACTTCTGGTAAGTTGAGCCACGGTGGCCACTAGAGGGCCATAACTTTTTGTCTCTGGCTTTTTAGATTTGTTTACCCATGTACTGGAAGGGACGCGGGTGGCGCTGTGGGTTAAACCACAGAGCCTAGGACTTGCCGATCAGAAGGTCAGCGGTTCGAGTGACGGGGTGAGCTCCTGTTGCTCGGTCCCTGCTCCTGCCAACCTAGCAGTTCAAAAGCATGTCAAAGTGCAAGTAGATAAATAGGTACCGCTCCGGCGGGAAGGTAAACAGCGTTTCCGTGCGCTGCTCTGGTTTGCCAGAAGCGGCTTAGTCATGCTGGCCACATGACCCGGAAGCTGTACGCCGGTTCCCTCGGCCAATAAAGTGAGATGAGCGCCGCAACCCCAGAGTCGGTCACGACTGGACCTAATAGTACATGGGTAAAGGTAAAGGTAAAGGTAAAGGTAAAGGTAAAGGGACCCCTGACTATCTGAAACCAAAGAGGCGCATTGGCTGCATATATTGGCATTATTTTCAGCTCTCCCACCCCCAGTATTTGTTAATTTTAAGTCAGCGCACTGAGCAAGAAGAGTTCTGTGGAAGATATCTGTTCATCAACCCCGTTTCCCACCATCTGCCTATAAGAAACCTCCTTTCTCCAGTGATTACTGAAAAACCCTAAAACCAATCCTTGCAATGTTCCAGATTGAGCTTACAAATGTTGATTTTCAGCTGACAGAAACTCTGACCAACTTTAGATAGGTAGCCGTGTTGGTCTGCCATAGTCAAAACAAAATAAAAAATTCCTTCCAGTAGCACCTTAAAGACCAACTAATCATACCAAGAACTAACTTAGTTGGTCTTTAAGGTGCTACTGGAAGGAATTTTTTATTTTGTTTTGACTCTGACCAACTTTGATATTGTTCAATCTTGGAAATGTAAAAATCCACCAACATTTGCAGAACAACCAAAGAAAAACTTGGGAAACGGTCTTGCAAATAAAGACAACATATAACAAAAAAACACTATTTATCGAAGGATGGCCCATGGTTCTACATTTCTGGAATGACAAAGAGCAGACACCTCACAGTATATATTTTCTCTACTTTCCCTTCTGTTTTCCTAATCCTTTTGTATCCATATTTTGTCCTCGTTTTATTACTGTGCGTTAATATTAAAATTCAATTAATTTTAAAGTTGGGGAGGTTTCCGTAGCTACGACGCCAGCGATTGAACCTGGAGCCTTCCATATTGCAAAGTGGGCTGTCTTAATCCTGTGCTCTAGCCATCTCTAAACCCGTGAGGTGTGAGTTACCTACTTTATTTAGGAGGAGGTTGGGAATGGTGCTGAAAGAATCTTGATTCGTGAGAAATGGAGCTACGAAAACGAAGAGGGATGCTTCAGCAAGCACAACTCAAGAAGAGCGCCAAAGCAGGTCGGTTGTCAAGGTAACAGTGACCTGCCCACCTTTATGACATCTTTTGCGGCTGCTTTAAAAGTCACCAACCAGAGGTGTCCAGGGTGGGAACGAGGAGAGAGTAAATCTGATTATGGGAGAACGAGTTTGTACATGCAGGAGTGGAGGTTTTGTGTTTTGGTTTGCTCTGTTACTTATATTTTTTTTACCTATATTTTTTTTCTATTTAATATTTATCTTGTAGCTTTATACCTTCGTATTTCATGTTTTATTAGATAGCTAGGGGTAGGATTGGGAGTTCAGGCAGCTTTAGTTGGATATTTAGGTAGGTGAAAGAAGAGTTCTACTTATTTTTTTTTAAGAGCAGCTCTTGCCAGAAGACAAGCTTCATAATCTTAAGGAGGATTTCTTCTGCTTCTACTTGTATCCTGGGGTTAAGAGCCCAGGATTCCCCCCCCCCCCCCGGCCCTTGGCAGCTGCCAGGCCAGTCGCTCTGCTGAGTCCAGTACCTACTGACCAAGAGACCTGTAGGACTCTCTATAGCAGGCGCCCCCAAACTCGGCCCTCCAGCTGTTTTGGGACTACAATTCCCACCATCCCTGACCATTGGGTCCTGTTAGCTAGGGATGATGGGAGTTGTAGTCCCAAAACAGCTGGAGGGCTGAGTTTGGGGATGCCTGCACTATAGCCTTTATTTTGGTATCTCTACACAAGTCACATGGAGTGAGGGATGGACCACACCCTCCGAACTACACAGGTCAAGTCACTGCCCCAACTCTCCACCCAAAGCAAAAATGGGCTGGAAGCGTGAAATAATCCCACAAGTACCCCGTTAATTGGATTAACGACGCCAGGACGTCTGTGTTAGTAGTTCCTGATTGTTCCGACTGGCCATTATAAACTGGACATGATAATCACAACGCTGTACTTTTCTGACCTTGCTTTCACCATTCTGCCCAACTAGGTAGCCATCTACCCATCCATATCTACAGACAGACAGACAGACACCTATCTACCTACCTACCTATCTATAACTTATGATAACATTCCATGCAGCTGAAAAAGTAAATTTATGGATGCCATAATTAAATTGGCTAGTCTTTAAGGCACTACAAGGCCTCTTTCCACTCCACCCACCCAATCCAAAAAGACCCACTAACAAAATAAACACCCCTTCGAAGTACCACTAAGTTTTTTGTTTCAATTTTTTATAAATTGTATAACTTACCATTCTTGTGCAAGGTAATTTACTCCCACCGAGGATAAGCCCGTCTACAATTTTCAGATCCTTTAATTCTGAAAGAAGCACGAGTCAAAAGAGAAATGAAAAGTTAAAAAAGATGTAGAATGCCAATAAGCTTGGCCCATCATCCCTGTCCCATCAGCTACGCTGGCTGGAGCCGATGGGAACTGGGAGTACAATGATGGCATCTGAATGGGCAGAGTTCTCCCATCCCTGTGCACAGCTTGCCTCCCAGACATTATGACCTGTTAGGTGAGATGGGGTCCAGGTAGCGATGTAGAAGATGGCCATGAAGGCCAGACCTAGGCCTCTTGAGGATGGGTGCGAAGACGCCAAAAACGTCTTCCAAAAACGTCCTCCTCACATAGAGGAGGGAGAAAGGTTGTTTTCTGCTGCTCCAGAGAAGCGGACACGGAGCAATGGTTCCAAACTACAAGAAAGAAGATTCCACCTAAACATTAGGAAGAACTTCCTGACAGTAAGAGCTGTTTGACAGTGGAATTTGCTGCCAAGGAGTGTGGTGGAGTCTCCTTCTTTGGAGGTCTTTAAGCAGAGGCTTGACAACCATATGTCAGGAGTGTTCTGATGGTGTTTCCTGCTTGGCAGGGGGTTGGACTCGATGGCCCTTGTGGTCTCTTCCAACTCTATGATTCTATGATTAGCCTGCAAGACTAGCATCACACCCAGTACTGACTGCCTCTCTCCACCAGCTTAGGCAGGAGCAGTGCACGAGCAGAATTCTAAACACCTCATTTTTAAGTGCATCCAAACATGTTGAATCATCCTAGAACTGTAGAGTTGGAAGGGACCCCAAGGGTTATCTAGTCCAATCACTGCAATGCGGGTAAAGGGACCCCTGACCATTAGGTCCAGTCACGGACGACTCTGGGGTTGCGGCGCTCATCTCGCTTTATTGGCCGAGGGAGCCAGCATACAGCTTTCGGGTCATATGGCCAGCATGACTAAGCCGCTTCTGGTGAACCAGAGCAGCGCACGGAAACGCCGTTTACGTTCCCGCTGGAGTGGTACCTATTTATCTACTTGCACTTCATGCTTTCGAACTGCTGGGTTGGCAGGAGCAGGGACCGAGCAACGGGGGCTCACCGTCGTGACCGATTCAAACTGCCAACCTTCTGATCGGCAAGCCCTAGGCTCTGTGGTTTAACCCATAGCGCCACCCGCGTCCCCTGAAATGCAGGAATCTCAGCCAAAGCATCCATGACAGATGGACATCCAACCTCTGCTTTAAAATCTCCAAGGAAGGAGAGTCCACAACCTCTAGAGGGAGACCGATCCTTTTTCGAACAGAAAGTGTTTTCCCTGATGTTTAGTCAGAATCTCCTGTAACGTGAAGCCATTGTTTCAAGTCCTCCCCCTCCAGAGCTGGACAAAACAAGCTTGTTCCCTCTTCCACGGGACAGCCCCTGATATTTTTGAAGATGGCGACCATATGGCAATTACTGGCAGGATCCATAGGGTGCATTTCTCCCCTATCTTCTCACTAAAGGTCCTTTATTCTGCTCCTATTGCTGCAGAAAACGTCAGCCTGCAAGGAGAAATCCTCAAATTCTCCAGCAGCTGCTTGCTTTTGTGTGCCCTCCTGTGGTGAGCTAAAGGTACTACCATGGAAAAAAATCAGACACAGAACTGACAAGTAAAATAAATTCTGTAGTCACGTCTGTATTCCATCACAAGGCATCTAAAGAGGCAGTAATCAGGTGTCCCCGACGGGACTTCTCACCTCTTCGGAGGGCCTTTCTAAAACCCTTTCTAAAAAAAGAGTGAGGTAAACTTACCTGGAGATTTAGAGCAGTAAATTAAAATAGAATGACAGAAAGAAAACAATGGGTTGGTACCAAAGCAAGTTGATTTGTTATGTGGCCTTAGTGCACCGATAGGTTCAACACTATTTATTTTTAATTTCAAGCTGTAGTGAGTTGCCGTCAGGATGTAAATGGGAAACCTGCATAAAACTGGTTGTCGGGAATTGTGGGTAGCAAGGTGGAAATATCTAAATTAATGGTTCTTATTAGCCTGAGTAACACAGAGTTAGAAACAAAAGAGGAATGTAACTGGGTAAAATTGATGGTAATTGCAGCCAGACAGGTTATAGCGAGTAATTGGAAAAATGCAGAAGAGCTAGGGGTGAACCAATGGAAGGAAAAATTGAAAAATATTATAATCTTAGAATATCTTAACTGTGAAGATACATAACATGAAAGGGTCAGTGAGAAGGAGGAGGCTTGGTTTGAGAATAAATTGAATTATTTGGGCAGGTTTGAACAATTTGGGGCAATTAAAATGTTAAAAGTTGAATAAACCTTGTGGAGGCAGAAGTCTTAAGGTATATAGAATTGTACATATGGTTGTTCTGAATATGTTATTATTGATTATGTAAACCCAATGTATCAGCCGCCTGGGGGTTTTCACTGTTTGTTTACCAACAACCAAAACACAACCAAACTGGTTCAGCGCCCCCCAAATCTAATAAAAATTATAGTGTGCGTTGTCCCTTTTCCCAATAGAGCATCTCAGACTAAGGACCAGACACAGGAAGCCAGCCTGAGCAGTGGCCCATCAGAAAAAAGGTAACCAAAGATAAAATCACACTGCGGTTAGAAGAGGGTTCTTCACTCCTCCTGGTAACCCTCCCCACCTATATAATATATACATTCTTATATTCCCTGCAGGCCAGGGTGCACACATACATCTTTCTAGATATGCAGTTGGCTAGCAGCTCCCTGGCAGCCACAGAATTCTTGGTTGCCTAGGAGGCCCAGGCAAGTCCTCAAATGCAAGGTTTTCCAGCTTACCTCTCGGCCGTGGCCATCTGTGTGTGCTTTTAGCCTGGGCTTTCCCGTTTTATCTCTCCTGAAAAGCAAGCGCAGGTCACTTCGTTACATTCCTCCATCGCTATCTTTTGAGGGGGGTGGGAGAGGAATCTGAACACTGGAAAAACAGCAGCAAAACTGACCAGCTGCAGTGTTTTGAAATACGCTCTACAGGACACAACCGACCATAGGACGCACCTTGTTTTAGAGGGGGAGAAGAGGGGGGAAAAATCTCCCCCTCTCTGCTCAACGCCCCTTCAGTGAAGCGGCAGAAGAAACGGAGCCCCTTCCATTTCTCCTCCCGCTTAGCTGAAGGGGCGCTGCGCAGCTCTCCCTCTCTGCTGAAGCCAGGAGAGTCCTGCTCTCCCGGCTTCGGCAAAAAGAACCCGAAGCCTCCGGAGAGCAGCGGGAGCGCTCCCACTGTGTTTCGGAGGCTTCGCGTTGCTATCGCTGAAGCAAAGGAGCCTGCATTCGCTCCATAGGACGCACACACATTTCTCCTCATTTTTGGAGGGGGGAAGTGCGTCCTATAGAGCGTAAAATACGGTACGTTGGGTGAATGACAGGTGCCCCACCACACCTGACTGGTCCTTGCTGTACTGGAAAGTTTGAGGATTCCACCCCTTCCTGCCATCCCGCTCTGCTCCTCAACATAAGAAAGCACAGATGTCTTAAAGGCAGCAAGAACCCTTTGGAATCTCTCCTGCTACGTTTAAGGGCCTTCTCAGTGATGACTCCGACCTGGTGGAATGCTCTGTCCGATGAGACTAGGGCCCTTCAGGATTTAAGCTCCTTCCCTTGGGCCCGTAAGACAGAGCTATTCCGCCTGGCCTTTAATTTGAATTCAGTCTGATCTTTTATTTTCCTTCTCTTCCTTCTCCCCTCCCCTTTTATGAAGATCACTCGCTCTGAGACCCCACAGCTAATTCTCCCCTGGCCTCCTCACTGGCCCAAGTAGGACCAATTCAGCCAGCTAGCCCTGGGGATTATCTAATTGATTTTTATTGTTATTCATGTTTTTATACTGTATTTTATGCTGCTTTTATAATTAAGTGTTTTAAAGTGTATTAAATTTGTTGTTAGCCGCCCTGAGCCCGTTTTTTGAACCAGGAAGGGCGGGGTATAAAAAATTATTATTATTATTATTATTATTATTATTATTATTATTATTATTATATTAGTAGTAGTAGTAGTAGTAGTAGTAAAATGTTTCATCCCATCTTTACCCCACACTGTCAATGCGTCCTTCTGATCTTCCAAAGGGTCCATTGTTCTTCCTTATTAACACTGTGATCTTCCTCTCTTTTCTCTATCCCCTTCAGCCCTTCATCTTTGGCCGAGGGATTGAGCTCACTTTGCAAAACGGTTCTGAAGATAAGGGGTGATGAGGGACACAGAGACCAGCCTTACTGAAGCTGCTGTTAAGAGAAAGAAAATTTCCCACTTACAATACAATGCTTGCAACTTAGAAAACGAGACACAGATAGTCAGACAACTGAAGATGTCAGGGAAAAGATCTGGATTACATGCTACAGAGATCTGTACAACCCTGTTATCGTGCTATGTTTTAATTTCAGAATCTGCCACTTGCTATTTATAAAAGCGCCCTGGAAACAGCTGAAAACGATGAACCTTTAAAACCACAAAAACTATAACAAGCAGTGAACCAATCTAATTCCCTTGTCCCATCCTTTTGTCAGGAACAGACCTACTTCACAAAAACTTTAGTTCCTTCTGACGGCCACAAGAATACAGTGGTACCTCGGGTTACATACGCTTCAGGTTACATATGCTTCAGGTTAGAATCCGCTAACCCAGAAATAGTACCTTGGGTTAAGAACTTTGCTTCAGGATGAGAACAGAAATCGCGCAGCAGCAGCGGGAGACCCCATTAGCTAAAGTGGTGCTTCAGGTTGAGAACAGTTTCAGGTTAAGAACGGGCCTCCGGAACGAATTAAGTATGTAACCAGAGGTACCACTGTACATTGATTTTCAGTATTCTTTAGACACATTAACAAACACACAATACATTTATTTGCGGATGACATCTTACCGATTCTTTGCAACCTGGCAGAAGCAACCCTGAATTGAAGACTATACTAGCAGAGTTTGAAAACATTGCAAATCTAGGAACTGATGACATTAAATCTGAGTCAAGGTGCCTCAAGATCCCCCATGATCTGGCAAGGGCACCTTCAGAATATGTTTTACATTGAAAATAAATAGCTTTGAATATTCAGGTTTACAAGTTCCCTCAAGGAATTCTGGGTGTTGAGTCACGTTTCTGGAATTTAAATATTTGCTGGCTAGATGTAAGGACCATTGTAAGGATGGCGATTCTCCCTGATTTCTCTTGTCTGTTCCCAGTATTGCCAATAAGGAACCACTAACTTATTCTCCTAAAATGGCAGAAAATGTTGGAAGTCTTCTGCAGTGAGGATAAGGGATCGGGAAGTGGCAAAGGTTCCTTATGCAGGAAGTGGAAGGATTTAACTTGCTAGGCCTTAGAAAGTGAGTGTTCCCAGTCAGCTGACGGAACAAAAAGGGTTTCTGCTTACTTTTGGACTCGCGTGGCAACGCCAACAGATTGAGAACAAACCTAGGGTTTTGGTTTCAAAGAGTCTGAATGGAAGACAATGTGATCTTCCATACCTTCATTGCAATTTGCAAAATGCCTTTGAAATTAATACCCAGAGGGCAATCCTAGCCCTGTTCATTATAAAAACCCGGTGCTGAGGTTTCTGTACCAGTGACTTGTGCTAGCTAATGAAAAACCTTTTAAGGGAGCTTTTGGTTATGCTGAACAGTTTGGTATTGGTTTGTTTTTTTAAAAAGCCAAGCTACCAAAATCCCTTTCTGTTCTGCATTTGTCCCTAACTACTATGTGCTTCTGATGCTGGGAGCTGTTGCAAACCAAAGAGTACCACAAACTGCTCTCCAACCGTGCTGGTCTGCATTACTTACCATCTCCCGACGCCTGCAAGTTTTGGCTTCCGACCAGCAAATTTCCCCCCTTCCGTCTCGAATGCCTTTCTGTTAGCATCACATTGACCTTCCGCTTTTCCGTCATAAAAGCACAACGCATCTGTATATTTCCAGGGTTTAAATGTGAGCACGGGGCTCCCTAAGCTTTGGAGCACGGTTTGCGGGATGCCCACTCAGCCCTGGAAGGAACGAATGTTATTGATAAAAAAGTGTTTTTAGAGCACAAGCAGAAAGCCTCAGGATAAAGAGTGCAAGTCTGCATCGCGTGACGTAAAAGTAAAATGAGCTGGAGTAGTGTAATGGCTGGAAGAGGAAGTTGCAAATCAGGGGGTTCCGGGTCCGAATCTTGCCTCTTGCAGGAACTCACTAGGGTGGCCTTAGGCAAAGCTACTTTCTCTCACACTTCATCCCGCCCCTTCCATCTGCAAAATAAGGGAGAATACTAACTTATCTTTCAAGGCTGTTGCAAGCATTACAACATCCAGATACTGCACATGAAACACATGGAACACTCGAAGTGTTTACAGCTGTTATGTCGTATAAAAATTATATTTAACACAAGTCTTTAAACTTGCTTGTGACAAGGCAGGGAGGCTTCTATTTTTAAAAATAAAAATCTGACTCCCCTTTCCCCCCTGTAGGGCATCAATGGCTGATTGTTATTGTTTAGTAGTTTAGTCTTGTCCGACTCTTCGTGACCCCATGGACCAGAGCACGCCAGGCACTCCTGTCTTCCACTGCCTCCCGCAGTTTGGTCAGACTCATGCTGGTAGCTTCGAGATCACTGTCCAACCATCTTGTCCTCTGTCGTCCCCTTCTCCTTGGGCCCTCCATCTTTCCCAACATCAGGGTTTTTTCCAGGGAGTCTTCTCTTCTCATGAGGTGGCCAAAGTACTGGAGCCTCAGCTTCAGGATCTGTCCTTCCAGTAAACACTCAGGGCTAATTTCCTTAAGAATGGATGCATTTGATCTTCTTGCAGTCCTTGGGACTCTCAACTCCAGCACCGTAATTCAAAAGCATCAATTCTTCGGCAATCAGCCTTCTTTATGGTCCAGCTCTTACTTCCATACATCACTACTGGGAAAACCATAGCTTTAACTATACAGACCTTTGTTGGCAAGGTGATGTCTCTGCTTTTTAAGATGCTGTCTAGTTTTGTCATTGCTTTTCTCCCAAGGAGCAGGTGTCTTTTAATTTCGTGACTGCTGTTACCATCTCCAGTGATCATGGAGCCCAAGAAAGTAAAATCTCTCACTGCCTCCATTTCTTCCCCTTCTATTTGCCAGGAAGTGATGGGCCCAGTGATACTAGTATATATAGCCAATTTTTTTTTTGTTTTTGTTTTTTAAAAATGTGGATGACTAGTAACTTTTCTGGACTTATTTGAAAGTTGACAGGAAGCCCTAGCACCCACTTCTGCACTGGCCATGCCTGAGGGTGTGGCTCTCTCATTGTCCTCAGAGCAGACTCTCCAGCTCCGCAACCACAAGAGTGGCTTCTGAAAAATTCATCATGAAACGGAAGCATGCAAATCTATCAGATTCCTATGCATTTTGTACCTCCAGCCAATAGAAAGTGGCCTACTACGTCGCAGGAGTTATTGCATCTGTGTTCAATACCTGGAACTGAATGCACTGCAAAAATTCACAGCCTGCCAACAAAAGAAAAGCAAGTATTAGGCGCATTTTATTCCCAGGCCTTTCCTGGAAGCCACATAACTACCCTATGAGAGGATAGCCTGTCCCATAATATTAAACTTGAGGAAAAGCTATAGTTATTCAGCAGCGAGGGGAAATGTATTCTGCACATGCTTAGGGACACTAGAGCACTGTTGCTTGACATTTTCCTAAGCCAACAATGACAAGGAGCTCCAGGGCAAACCCCGGCTTCCATAGAAAAATGCATCTAGTCCACTTCCTCCCCAACGAAGAGGTTTTGAGAACTTGCCATGTGACGGCTCGTCAGCATAAAAGAAACATCCACTTCACTGGAAGCCACACATGCTCCATTTCAAAGTAAGATGAACTCTCCTTCTTGCAGCTAAAATGAATATGAAACAGCTATGGAAACTAGGATTTGGAGCTCAAGTCACTTTGCATTTGGGGGGAGAAGTTTAACTGCTGGCAGCAAAAGTTTGCCTCTTTTCCTGCGCAAAGTGCAAAGGAATGCAAATGATTGTCGCAGAGAGAAGCAAGCAGATGCAAGCCCAAGCAACTACAGTCATAAAAAGGTAAAGGGACCCCTGACCATTAGGTCCAGTCGTGGCTGACTCTGGGGTTGCGGTGCTCATCTCGCTTTGTTGGCCGAGGGAGCCGGCGTACAGCTTCCGGGTCATGTGGCCAGCATGACTAAGCCGCTTCTGGTGAGCCAGAGCAGCGCACGGAAATGCCGTTTACCTTCCTGCTGGAGAGGTACCTATTTATCTACTTGCACTTTGACGTGCTTTCAAACTGCTAGGTTGGTGGGAGCAGGGACCCCATCACCCCATCACGGGGATTCGAACCACTGATCTTCTGATTGGCAAGCCCTAGGCTCTGTGGTTTAACCCACAGCGCCACCCGCATCCTATCCTTTAGAAGCCTTTAAAAGGCAGACAGGCATGTATTTCCAAGGAAGCTGGATACCGTGCTTAAGAGTTGTCATGATGACTAACTTAAGTCTTGTGATTTCAAAGGATCTACCCTAAGCGTGACTAACTCTGGAGCCAGTCCTACCCCCCCACCAAAAGTTTAGATTTGCATACTGTGAGTTGCCTTCAGTTGGGGGGGGGGGGTTGAGAGAGAGATGGAAAGCCGGACATTTCGGAATACATCCAAGTAGGTTTTTCAGCCTGGCCACCCCTGACCTCCATACCTTGGGAAGAAATCATAGAGCAGTTCCGCGAAGAATAGCTCCATACCACCAGAAGACAGGGAGAACAGAACGGCACGGCCCTGGATTCGTAATACATTATTAGTTGAAAGTAGTGAACACTGCACATGAACCTCTCATCTGTTTTCCCTTGCCCTTGCCAAAAAGGCATCACCGAAGGCACTAAACATTGCCGTCTCTGTTGTCTAATTATAAACCTAAGACAAATGCCAAAATCTGACTGGTCTCTTGAGCAAAACAAACTCTGAACACATCTCTCTCCCCCCGCTGCCCCTAGAATTCTTATTGCTCTGAGCAATGAGAAAAATGGGAGGCCATTTAATCAGAACAGCCCTGTCATTTAGCAACAATGAAGAACCCTTCAAACAAGGCTGTATTGCAAAGGATCCTTTTTCAGAGATTTGAAGGCGAAATGATTTTGCTATTCTTGCCTCCCAAATATCCATATGCATGCATTCCGCCCCACCCAAATGACTACGGTTCTCTGGTTTAAGCAGCTATTTCAGGTTCTCACAGCGCTTCCAAAAGCTCACAAAAATCTGTTTGTCCAGTGATGAAGGCATTACGGCCTGGAGTTGGTTAGTGAGTGGGTGTTGATAATGCCAAGGTTGCAGGTTTGATTCCCATATGGGACAGCTACATTATTCCTGCATCGCAAGGGTTTGAACGAGAAGATCCTCAGAGTCCCAACTCCACAGTTCTGTGGAGAATTATATTAGAAAGCTTCATTGCCTACCCCCTTTAATTCTCTGAAAAGCTGTCACTTCTCTACAATTTCAGTTCCTCCTATGTTTGAAAAACTAGTGTAGAAAAAATAAGCACACATCAGAAGTTAAAGAAATGATAAGCTAAATATCCAGATTTTGTGACACTCCAGGCAAGCGCTAAATACACGGCTGGTATAAAGTTTTCTTATTGCTTCCAAATCATGATCCCTCCCTCTCTCTTAGTAAAGCAGTTGCTGAAGAATTGTGCTAGGCATCACACTTTCGACACTTAAAAAATAATTCAATATTCCCATCCCTGTTCATGAGCTTCTCTAACTTTTTTTGGCGGGGAGGGGAAGAACCTCATTGTCAAAATTCAGGAAAATCTAAGGTGAATTTTTATTTTTTTTTAGATCTGCAGGCCTAAGGGGAGAAAACAAACACCTTACAAAAACACCCAGAATTACCAACTTTGTTTCCTTTTAATATAAAAAGTATAACTGAGATATCCAATGTACAAATACCAAAAATTGTGCATAATAAAATGTACCATAATGCTGTACACACAGTGTAAACCGTTCCAACGAGAATGATTGGGTTTTTAAAAAAATAATTAAAAAAAATAAACCCGGGTCTTCTCCTGACCTGGAAGAAACAAGAAATAAATGTTCTGGAAACACTGGAATGTGAGCACAAACTCTTCTTCTCTCCCCCGCCCCCGCCCCTTTGGAGAGTGTCCTTTGGCAGCCCCAAACACCCCTGAACTTAAACAAAGCCAAACATTTTATTTATGGGAATTCCTTCGGCATTCAGCATAAGCAGCACAGCATTAATTCCCAGGCAGGGCAGCGTCAAATCCAGACCGAGGTTTTCCCATCCCCTGACTTGCTGCTGCCGCTGCTTTTATTTGAGCTGCCCTTTGGCTTCTTCTCCTTGGAGCAGGTCGGGTTGTTCTGGTTGTTGTAGGCTTGGATGGCGAGGTCTAAGCGTTCCTGGGCGACTTTGATTTCCCGCTGGAGGGTCTCCAACTCGGTGGGGATGTTCTCCTCGTTGCTCCCGTATTGCTGCTCTTGGGCGATGTTCGCCTTATTCTGCTTGTAGGCCATTTTGGCGTTGGACAGTTCCGTGTACTGGATCTGGTCGGGCTTCACCGCGATGTTGTAGCCCGGAGGCGCGGACGGCGTGTTCCAAGTGAACGGGTAGTTGTACGTCCCCGAGTCCTCCAGCTCTTTCTGCTTATTGTTCAGCGTGTCCCGGATGGTGCCGAACCCCAAGTGGAGCATTTCCCACACGTTCAGAAGTAAACACAGGCAGCTCACGCCATACATGATGAGCAGGAAGATGGTTTTTTCCGTAGGCCGCGAAATGAAGCAGTCTATCGTGTGCGGACACGGCTTCCGGCTGCAAAGGAATCTCGGGCTCACTTCGAACCCGTAGAGGAAATACTGGCCGACGAGGAAGCCGATTTCAAAAACAGTCCTGCTCAGGAGTTGCAGTATATAAATCTTCATAAGGCCGTCCTCTCGGATGCGCCTCCTGCCGTCGTGCTTCACTTTGGTCGGAGGCGGGTTTTCCTTGTTCTCGCTCTCCAGCTCGATCTCTGGGTACATCATCGGGTCCTCCTCGTGGTCGTCCTCAGCCTCTTCCAAGCCCCGGTGTTGTTTCCATCGCATGGGGAAAGGCTTGCTTCGGAACTTCCTCTCCGTTTCGCCGTGCTCCACCATCCGGGCGATTTTGTGAATGGCGTAGGCGAGGTACATCACCGAGGGAGTGGAAACGAGGATGATCTGGAAGACCCAAAAGCGCACGTGAGAGAGCGGGGCGAAAGCGTCGTAGCAAACATTCTCGCAGCCCGGCTGTTCCGTGTTGCACACGAACTTGCTCTGCTCATCGTAGTAGATGGACTCCCCTCCCACGGCAGTGAGGACGATGCGGAAGACGATCAGCAGCGTCAACCAGATCTTCCCAACGAACGTGGAGTGGTTGTGGATTTCTTCGAGGAGACGTGTCAGGAAACTCCAACTCATGGTGGTCAAAGGCTGTTAGCTAAGAACAAAAAAAAAAAGGGGGGGGGAGAGAAGAGAACGTGGCTATTAATATCTCGATATAAACAAAGCAAAAGCCCTCTTAATCCCCAAGCCACTTTGCAAGAGTGCAAGGAATCTGAAGCAGAAATACCGCAAGACTGGTTAACGTGCAATTAGGGCAAGGAAATGTTAACGTGCAAATAGTGCAAGGAAATGAGGCTTGTCCTGTTGTGTCGTGAAATAAACTACCTAAACGCACCTAAGAATAAATTTCCAGCTCTGCGAAACTTTCGTCTACCAACATTTTGCGTATACTTGTTTCTACCATTGCATGTTATCCTGTACTTATATACATGAATAATTTAACCATTCTCTACATTTCCAAAGACCAGCATAAAGAAACCCACATTACACCCCAACTAAGGAAAAGGCCGGTTCACACAATGGAAAGGAAAATTATTGCCAAGTGGTATTTTGAAATTACCTGCTGCTGCTATGCATTATCTATTTCACTTTGTGTTTTTAAACTATGTACAAATGTGGATTTGAGTGTGTGCATTTACTCACAAGCAGGGCATTTATATAAATCACAGACTGATTTAAATTATTACAGTGCTACCTCGGGTTACAGACGCTTCAGGTTACAGACTCCGCTAACCCAGAAATAGTAACTCAGGTTAAGAACTTTACCTCAGGAGGAGAACAGAAATCATGTGCTGGTGACGTGGCAGCAGCGGGAGGCACCATTAGCTAAAGTGGCACCTCAGGTTAAGGA
Source organism: Podarcis cretensis (assembly GCF_951804945.1). Taxonomy (NCBI): domain Eukaryota; kingdom Metazoa; phylum Chordata; class Lepidosauria; order Squamata; family Lacertidae; genus Podarcis; species Podarcis cretensis. The sequence continues at coordinate 15,609,265 of NC_137182.1, forward strand.
CAGTTTCAGGTTAAGAGTGGACCTCCAGAACGAATTAAGTTCTTAACCCGAGGTACCACTGTATTTAAATTATTATTTAAATCACCAAGAAGGAGACTGAAGCCTCCAACATTCCAATTAACATATTTCCTAAGTAAGCATGTATAACTAATTGGTAGTTGTAACCATTAAAAAGTATCTGCTTATTAAAGCATTTATACTTCCTGGGCTCCAGGCTCATGCAGCTGAGGGCCAGATCTCAAGGGGATCCATGAGGCTTTGGGTCCAGTGGATCCAAACGGCTTAACAAAGCTTGGGCTTAGGGTTCTAAGTGAACAATGCAGTCTATATCTGAACTGGCCCTAAAGCAAATGCTGCCTGGGTGTCAAGAGTTTAAAAAGTCGTAATTTATAACCCTAAAAGGCATGTTATTTAACATTTGATAACTCAGTTTAAAGCAGGAGTGGGGAACTGCAGGTCTAGGGGGCCAAATGTGCTTCTATCTGGCCCTGAAAACTCTTTCCAGGCCATGCACACCCCATCCTGTTCTACACCCTTCTCAAGTAGTTATTCCTGGTTGGAAAGCATCCTTGAGCAGTGATGCTGCTTGCTTAGATGGAAAATGCAGAGAATGGTGTTGGTGTGTGTGAAGAAAATTAATTTTGCATGGCTAGAATATAGCCTATTGCAGGAATTCCCAAAGTGCAGGGCGCACTAATGTTCCACAGGATTCATTCAGGTGGTCTGCACTAGTAACTCTGCATAGTCATGTACTTGGAAAAGGATGTCCTACTGCTGTATGCCATCCTCTGGTTTTCAAGAATCTCCCCAGCTGGGCAGTGTTCAACATGGTTTGAAGGCGGTTAGGGTAAAGAGACCCCTGACGGTTAGGTCCAGTCGTGGACGACTCTGGTGTTGCAGCGCTCATCTCGCTTTATTGGCCGAGGGAGCCGGCGTACAGCTTCTGGGTCATGTGGCCAGCATGACTAAGCCGCTTCTGGCGAACCAGAGCAGTGCACAGAAATGCCGTTTTACTTTCCCGTCTGAGTGGTACCTATTTATCTACTTGCACTTTGACGTGCTTTCGAACTGCTAGGTGGGCAGGAGAAGTGACCGAGCAATGGGAGCTCACCCCATCTCGGGGATTTGAACAGCCAAACTTCCGATTGGCAAGCCCTAGGCTCTGTGGTTCTCTGCCCCTAAAGAATCGGGTTCACAGTTAGGACCCTGCACTGTTGCATGACGCAAAGGTGGCATTGGTAGCTCAGAGTACTGTTAGGGCTGGGCGATATATCGATATATTGTCCAAAACCAGTTTGAAGTCCATATCATAATATCAGTTTCATGGTTTCTGAGCTGGCACTATACTGCGAATCATGGTGTCCAGGGGTGTGCCATGCAAAAATCACAATGTGGGGGAAACCGGGAAACCAGCCAATGTCTTCATCCTTGTTTTAGACATCGTGATATATTGGTGCATCACAATGCTTGGCTGGTGATATAATCGCGATGTTGAAAACCAGATTATCGCCCAGCCTTAAGTGCTGTTTATCAGCACAGAAGCGCAGCCAACAAATAAAGGAAGTGTATTTGTGCTCTTCATGGAAATTCCACCTAGCCAAGTGGGTCAAAAGTCAGTCTGGTGTAAGTACACAAACTCATAATCTAGGGAGACTTGGTTTCAAACACCCATTCAGCCATGAAGTCTATTGGATAACTTCAGATTGAACCCAATGCTCCCTCGCAGACTTGTTAGGTATAAAACAGGCCTGAGAAAACTGTATGTCTTCTTCCACCTTGAACTCTGTGAAGTTAAGGATGAGCTAAAAATAATAAACAAGAACTGTGAAGTTGTCCTATCCTTTTCTTTAAAAGAAAAGGGGGAAAAGGCTTAACATGTATGTACCGTGCAAGAGGCAATCCAAACATGGACATGGGCAAGTTAACCTTCTCCAATCCTAGGCCCTTATCTCCCATAGAGTATGACTCTTTTTTTTAAAAAAAAAAGACAGAGAGACAGAAATATCTTTCAGGAGACAGGCCAACACGCCTTATTAGGCAAAAGATTATATTTATGGGAGAAACCCTTCCCACTTCCAAGGCTGTTTCAGCAGAGGAAGAAGCTGCCTAGGGAGACTGCGAAGTCAGTCTCCTTCCTCTGGCATTCACCCCAACCCTCAAGGCCTCATGCTCTCTTTACCATTTTAAGGTGTCCACATACATGGAGATTAAAACAGTCTATTTTCCGTAATGGGAGGCTGTAAAACCTACAACCGGGGTTGAGTTTCCATTCCGTATTTTATCCCAAATGAGCTATGTTCACGTGTCCTGCTAAAAAAAAATATTGTGTGTACAGTAGTACCTCGGGTTAAGTACTTAATTCGTTCCGGAGGTCCGTTCTTAACCTGAAACTGTTCTTAACCTGAAGCAACACTTTAGCTAATGGGGCCTCTCGCTGCCGCCGGAGCACTATTTCTGTACTCATCCTTAAGCAAAGTTCTTAACCCAAGGTACTATTTCTGGGTTAGCGGAGTCTGTAACCTGAAGCGTCTGTAACCCGAGGTAGCACTGTACATGTGTATCTCATGTGAAATGTGCCAGGCAGAGCAGTTGTAATGGGGGCACAGAGAGCCAGCATTCTCTATGCCAGCAGAAGCTAGTGCAGAGATGAATTGCCCACCATCCTAGCCACCCCCAAAACTAGCAAGGAAAGGAAGGGGAGCTAGAACTGCAATCCTAGCCATTTAGATCGGCCTCTGGGAGAGGGTCTCCTCCGAATCCCATCATCAGATGGTTGTACTCTCATGTTTTGTTTCTTTGTCTCTCAGAGAAACGAACGAGCCATTTATTCAGCACGCATCCTGATTTACACAACCTTTACACAACAGTTAAAACTATGTCTGGTTTCCATACGGTTACAGGCCACCCCAATTTCTGCTGAGCAGTAGCAGAAGATTCCAGGGGTCTTGGCACTCAACCAGAGTTTCTGTTTCCTTGGGGGAAATTGAGATGCAGCAGAGACTAGTGGCTTTACGAAATATGGTTCGTTTGCAGAGTTTTATGGAGACAGAGAACACTGTGTTTACATCCCAAGAGGGACTTGCAGCAGCCCAGCAATGGATACGGAGGCATCCTAAGCACCATCCACCTCTCTCTTTGCAACAGCCTGCTGCCCTTTAGTCCCCGCATGGAGTTCTGCCCACTTCCTGTTCCTTCTTCTCAGAAACCCCTGCTCCCCACACCTCCGTTGTACAAGGACACCTCTCTTCCTGTGGCAACATCACACACTCCTGTTACCCTGGCAACCTCTCTATGGGCCTTCTGCCAGGTTGATAACATCCATTGAGGGGCTAACGGAAACCAATGTTTCTTCAACGACCCACCATCACCAGGTTGGCCTCATGGGGATGATAGCAGGTGTTATTCCCAGCCCTGGCTAAATTCATGAATGCACGAGTTTGCTCAAATTCTGAACCTTCACTGAATGTGGAGATTATGGGGAGTCTGCCCACCCCACCCCCCCAATTCATAACAGTACTGTCAGGGAACTGCCATCGGAGCCAGAGGCGGAGGGAAGGCTCCAGAGGGATGCCGGAGAGGGTCCCAGTAGGGAGAGAGGCAGCCCATCCGCTGGGGAAGGAAATCAGCGTAGCACCAGTGGAGGAGGGGGGCAGATGGGGAAGTCGGAGAGAAGGCTCCAGGACTCCTCGCCGGAGACCAGCGGGGAGAGCACAGGTCCTCCGCTGCCCACACCCTCCCTGCGCAGAAGACTTCTGCGCAGGTAGAGTAGGAAGAGACTGGGCGTCAAAGAACTTCTTTGCTGGAAGAAGTTCAAGAAACGCCCACTGACGGATTCTGCCAACGATTGAGGCAGCCACGGATGGGTGGCTGTCCGAACAGAAAGGGTTCACCCAGGTAACTCAGCCAGGTGTGGCGCCAACTTACGCACAAGCAACCCCCCTAGAACCATTACAAGTACATACCATTTATTCTGATTTGTCTACAGGGCAGTTACATGACAGTGTGAATTGCTTGCAGGGAAGGAGCAGAACAGCTCTGCAATCCCCATGGATCACCTTAGGTGTAAGATCACCTTAAGGCTGCTTTCTCATGGTTTTGACAAGTGCAGTGATATTTCAGGCAACACTTCGGAATGATCACCGCCATTTTAGCAGTATGTCAATCCCCTCCTAGCCGCATTCAATTTTTAAAGTTGTGGTCAAACACGTAGGGCCCATATTAAAAGCATGTAGTGTGCGGCTCTGGCTCGCCAGATGCAGCTTTGTCACGCTGGCCACGTGACCCGGAAGTGTCTCCGGACAGCGCTGGCCCCTGGCCTCTTAAGTGAGATGGGCGCACAACCCCAGAGTCTGTCAAGACTGGCCTGTACGGGCAGGGGTACCTTTACCTTTACCTTTATATTCATGCAGCAGTGCTTAAAGTTTTTAGAAACGTGGTTCAGTGCAAATGTAGAAATCGATTAGAAAAATGAAACACAGTGCAAAAAAGGGCACACTCATGAAGCTTTGTCACGCCCAGTAGTCTGAATGGAACACAAAAAGATGTACACCCAAAAGAGTGTGGACAGTCAGCGGTAATTTCAATTCCCTCTGTGCCACCTCCAAGAGAAGGCTGGAAGGATGTGACAATGGTGAAAATGGGGGCCCCAGCCTGTGGAACAGTCTCCCCAGGGAAGTTTGCCAGGCACCAACGCTATAATCATGCAACACCAAGTAAATATGTTCCTATTCTCCCGGGTTCCGAGGAATTGCTATATTGGTTTTTGCAGCCGTGTTTTTTATGCTAGCAGCTGGGTGCTTATCCTACAGCTGGGTGGGGAAATGTTTTTTCTTTTTTCATTTTACATGTTTGTATTGTGAATAAACATTTATAAACAGATGTACCGATATGTACAGTGGTACCTCGGGTTACATACGCTTCAGGTTACAGACTCCGCTAACCCAGAAATAGTACCTAAGGTTAAGAACTTTGCTTCTGGATGAGAACAGAAATTGTGCTCTGGCAGCATGGCGGCAGCAGGAGACCCCATTAGCTAAAGTGGTGCTTCAGGTTAAGAACAGTTTCAGGTTAAGAATGGACCTCCGGAACGAATTACAGTGGTGCCCCGCAAGACGAATGCCTCGCAAGACGGAAAACTCGCTAGACGAAAGAGTTTTCCGTTTTGGAGGCGCTTCGCAAAACGAATTTCCTATGGGCTTGCTTCGCAAGACGAAAATGTCTTGCGAGTTCCTGCGGTTTTTCCCCCCTCCCCCTTTTTCTAAGCCGCTAAGCCGCTAATCTGCTAAAAGCCGCTAAACCGCTAATAGCGCTAATCCGCTAAACCGTCAATGGGCTTGCTTCGCAAGACGAAAAAACCGCTAGACGAAGAGACTCGCGGAACAGATTCTTTTCGTCTTGAGAGGTACCACTGTAAGTACTTAACCTGAGGCACCACTGTATTTCATTCTGCCCATAAACAGCTTCAATACTTCTTTGTAAGAAGCAACTCAGAAACTGAACAACAACAACAACAGAAACAACAGAGAGTGGAAAAAGCGGTGATTGCACAGTGCTAGGAGTTGCCAGCCTGGATAGCGAGTTCATTGTGGATTCATATCAGGGATTTCCCGATTTGTAACTCAGCCAGGTATTGTACACTAAAGGGAAGCTACAGGACGGAACTTCACTCCCTGTAGTTGTCATAATTTTGCATTACCGCTGAGAATGGCAAAGGCTTTTCTGAGGACAAAGGGGAAGTCAGAGCAAAAAGTATTATTCTTCCATTTTTATCTGTTTTCTGGCTCAGCTGCATGGTTTTGTTTTGTTTTTTTAAAAAAGCAACATTCTGCAGTCTTGCTGTTCAGAGGTCACCCGTCCCCAGAGAAAAATGAAAGCTGCCAATTTATACAATTATCGGAAACAAGGGTGAAGCTTCTCCCGAACAGCATCATTTCAAATGGTATAAGGGGTGGGGGGTGGGGAGGGGGAATCATGTCTGAAGAAGTCCCTGCATCCAAAAAGGTAGCATGTCAGGGAGAAGAGCCCAGCCTGGTCTCCTCTCCCAACAAACTATTTTTCTAGTTCTGGCTCCATGTTCAGCCACGGACGTGCAGAACACACACACACACGCTCAATGTCTAGGTCTGGGTACGGCTGCCCAAAGGCACGGACTGTGTGCAAGAAAAGCACTGCCATTGCCAGGATCGTGTTTAACATTCCACCACAAACTGCAGCAGTGAAACAGGAAGCTCTATTACAGTAGTAGCAGCAGCAGCGGCGACTTAAAAAAAAATCAAGCAAACCATATGCGTATGTAAGAGGCAAAAGAAGAGCAGGGGAATATCTCAAACAGATAATAATAATAATAATAATAATAATAATAATAATAATAATAATATATTATTTATACCCCACCCATCTGTCTGGGTTTCCCTAGCCACTCTGGGCGGCTTCCAACAGAATATTAAAATACAATAGTCTATTAAACATTAAAAGCTTCCCTAAACAGGGCTGCCTTCAAATGTCTTCTAAAAGTCTGGTACAGTGGTACCTCGAGTAAAGTACTTAATTCGTTACAGAGGTCCGTACTTAACCTGAAACTGTTCTTAACCTGAAGCACCACTTTAGCTAATGGAGCCTCCTGCTGCTGCCGCGCCCCCGGAGCACAATTTCTGTTCTCATCCTGAAGCAAAGTTCTTAACCTGAAGCAGTATTTCTGGGTTAAGGGAGTCTGTAACCTGAAGCATATGTAACCCAAGGTACCACTGTAGTTGTTTTTCTCTTTGACATCTGGTGGGAGGGCGTTCCACAGGGCAGGTGCCACCACCGAGAAGGCCCTCTGCCTGGTTCCCTGTAACTTGGCTTCTCGCAGCGAGGGAACCGCCAGAAGGCCCTCGGCGCTGGAAATCAGGCAATGGCAAGCAAACTGTCACAAAATGAGACTCATTCCTGGGATAGACAGCCATTTCCCTCCCAATATTGGAAGGCGTCCAATCCATACCGGGTTAAGTTTTGAGGCCCCCAATCTCCCAACTGCTCCCGATGGCTTCATAAAGAAGTTAAATAGCATTGGGAATATAACATTGCCCCACAGATCTTCATGCTATTCCAAGAGACCAGCCATGCAAGTGGAGGGGCATTCCAGAACAGTGCCCCCCAACACCCAACTCGCAGAGACACCCCAGGAGGACAACACAGTCAGTGGTAGCAAAAGCTGCTGAGAGATCCAGTGTGGGGCTGCCTACAATTGACACCCCCTCCAATTTTGGTCGGTATGGAGTAGAGTTCAATCCACTCCAACCCATTTCTCCCACCCAGGTTTCAGCTCTTCCATTCAGGCCAGTTCCCAGCTCAAGCATAACTAAATCATGGCTGAGGGTGGCCCTACTAAGTACTGACTTGGCATTCAATAATAGCATCACGAGGGTAGACAAGTCACCAGTTAACCTGCAGGGCAAGATCAGTAGAGGGGATGACCGCTGTTGCTCCCATAAAGAGCTATAATCAGTCTGATAAAAGCCAGGCTTTGAATCATAGAAGAAGAAGAAGAAGAGGAAGAAGAGGAAGAAGAAGAGGAGGAGGAGGAGGAGGAGGAGTCTGGATTTGATATCCCGCTTTATCACTATCCTAAGGAGTCTCAAAGCGGCTAACATTCTCCTTTCCCTTCCTCACTCACAACAAACACTCTGTGAGGTGAGTGAGGCTGAGAGACTTCAGAGAAGTGTGACTGGCCCAAGGTCACCCAGCAGCTACATGCGGAGGAGCAGGGAAGCGAACCCGGTTCACCAGATTACGAGTCTACCACTTTTAACCACTATACCACACTGGCTCTCATAGAATTGGGAAGGCCCACAACAGCCATCTATCTGGTCCAACCCCTGCAATGCAGGAATATTTTGCCCAACATGGGGCTTGAACCCACAACCCTTAAGAGACTGAGCTATTGTTCTCCCAGCGTTTTGTCTGCAGCATGTGATACCAGCAGCAAGGCAAGGCAAGGGGGATGCAACAGGAAAGGTCTAGGTGGGGGGGCTAACCCCCTCCCCAGCTCAACCCCCGTTCTCACCTGCTGAAAAACATTCCAGCAGGATTCTTTTCGAGCCTTTAGGTACAGTCAGGTTATAAACCGAAAACGAACACATTCCTTGTTAGGGAAGGGGTAGAAAGACAGTGGAGAAGCGGGTATGTGCATTTTGCAGAGCTAATAAACGAGCAATTACTAAGGATGGATGCACTCAAGGGAGAAATTCCAGCAGCAGCCACATCTGATTATGTCTCCTAAATTCAATTAGAGTCATTCATCTTTCAGGCTCCTTACGGATGCCAACTACACCGCCATCCATTTCCATGCCCTGCAAAACTGGTCTGGTTTCGGGGGCAGAGATATGGGGCCAAATTTTGGTAGATTTAATTAGCAACCTAGGTTTTCCAGAACTCGTTATGATTCCTTTTCCCTGAGAACCAGTAACACTGAACAATTCATTCAGCTCTCACTGGAAGGACTGATCCTGAAGCTGAGGCTCCAATACTTTGGCCACCTCATGAGAAGGGAAGACTCCCTGGAAAAGACCCTGATGTTGGGAAAGATGGAGGGCACAAGGAGAAGGGGACGACAGAGGACGAGATGGTTGGACAGTGTTCTCGAAGCTACCAGCATGAGTTTGACCAAGCTGCGGGAGGCAGGGGAAGACAGGAGTGCCTGGCGTGCTCTGGTCCATGGGGTCATGAAGAGTCGGACACGACTAAATGACAACAAAAATAATAATCTGACCAGAGAAACACACACACACAAAAGAACCCCTAACTAGTTTTCTGAGGGTGTAGAACATGGCCAACTAGGGTAAAACTAGACATTACGTGGGAGACTCTTGATCGCATCTCCCAATTTATTTGCTTAAAGGCAGCTTGCATGAGATGCAGAGCTAATTGCCTCCCCTATCACTCATCCCATAAGTATCTCTCTCACACACTTATTTGGAAATGGGCTGCAAAATTAAATGGGGCGTCTAAGGTAAACTGTTTAGGTGTAGGCCTGGGCGATATATCAGTATGAGGAGCAGACCACTATAGGTTTCACTATATCACTGGTGAAACGGCCACTGCTCCCAAATCCCTCTGCTAGTGACTTCCTCCAGTGAGCGTTGCGAGAAGAGGGACGCAGAAGCGGTGGGGGTTTCACCAGCAATACATCGCTGGGTGAAACCACCATCCCATTCTGCCCTCATACGAGGTGCCGATACAGCTTGTTCCTCCCTCAGCATCTTTAAACTGCTCGGCTGAGGAGCGTGCGGTTACTGCTCCTCTCCGAGCAGGTAAAGGATTCCCCAGCCCGGCTCTGGCTCCCCCGAAAGTGGGGGGAGCACCGGGGACTGCTCTGCCAGGGATGGGGTCCGGGGATGCCGGACTGTGATGCTGGAAAGCTGATGTTACCCAGCCCTACTTAGGTGTAGATGGAAAAACAGGTACAGTGGTACCTCGGGTTAAGAACTTAATTCATTCTGGAGATCCGCTCTTAACCTGAAACTGTTCTTAGCCTGAGGTACCACTTTAGCTAATGGGGCCTCCTCCTGCTGCCGTGCTGCTGCTGCCGTACGATTTCTGTTCTCATCCTGAAGCAAAGTTCTTAACCCGAGGTATTATTTCTGGGTTAGCGAAGTCTGTAACCTGAAGCGTTTGTAACCTGAAGTGTCTGTAACCCGAGGTACCACTGTACTTCCTCACAAGTATCTACGAATGAGTTTTCTAGCCAGCAACATTTCCTAAGTGCATCTCTAAAGACACACCACTGCAGCTGCAAAGGAACTACAGTAGAATTCTATCAGTTATATTTTATCCGCACAATCAGAATGAATTTCTGGAACCAAACTGCTTTTCCTGTGTAACCTGAGCAGGAGCAGTCACCATTAAGAAAAAGAGGTCGGAATAGGCCAATATATATGTGGGCTGTCCCTGGATCAAGTCATTTTTCACTAGACGGATGTTTCACTGAGAATCAATCACAGTCATTCTGTCATTTGAAAAACAAGATTTTAGAGCCGTCTGGCCCCAAAATGGAAGCTAGTCATTCCATTTTGGCGACTGCAACTATGGATTAAGGCAGAGTTTTCCAAATTTTTCATGTTGGTGATGACACTTTTTAGACATGCATCATTTCACGACATGGTAATTCAGTTTTACTAGCAAACCGGAGGTTAAACTAACCCCTTTCCAGCCCCGAGAGGAGCACACGGAGCGTTCACACGACACACCTACACTCTGCAGTCGGTACACGAACGTGTCACAACACAGAGTTTGGAAAGCTCTGTTTTAAGGAGCCATTTGGCTCCTAGACTATGTATCTGATTTTCTAACACACAGTGTTTTAAAATATGCACCACAGTCCTGACCCTGGCGAGAGAGCCGTTTTCCAGAGTAAGCGCCCCTCCTGGGAGCACCGCACATTTTAAACAGAACCATTCTTATTTATCTGATGGGAGTCCAGATTACCTGTATACAGTAGAACCTCTGCTTACATTACCCTCGGGTAACGTAAACTTCAGGCTGCGAAAGCCACAAACCCAGAAGTGTTTTTCCGGGTTTCGCCGCTTGTGCATGTGCAGAAGCGGTCTATCGTGCTGTGCGCATGCGCAGAACAGGCACCTCCGGTTGTGGAAACCTTGAGCTCTGGAACGGATCCCGTCCGCAACCAGAGGTACCACTGTATATAGAGCATCCATCCTGATTTGCTTGCACAAAGTATGTGGCGAGGTTAGATATACTCAGCTATTTACTGATCATTCATTTCGATTTGCTTGCAGGATGTTAGAAGGTGTTGTATCAAATAAACGTTACCCTGTGCTTTCTAGTGCATTTTCCTTATGTCAAAAGTCTCATTCAGCGGCGACAAGCAGATTTGTTGCACGAGAGCTCCAAATGAACTTTAATTAAGCAGCCTAGATGGGATGCGAGTGGCGCTGTAGGTTAAACCACAGAGCCTAGGACTTGCCGATCAGAAGGTCAGCGGTTCGAATCCCCATGACGGGGTGAGCTCCCACTGCTCGGTCCCTGCTCCTGCCAACCTAGCAGTTTGAAAGCACGTCAAAGTGCAAGTAGATAAATAGGTACCACTCTGGCAGGAAGGTAAACGGCGTTTCCATGCGCTGCTATGGTTCGCCAGAAGCGGATTAGTCATGCTGGCCACATAACCTGGAAGCTGTACGCCGGCTCCCTTGGCCAATAAAGCGAGATGAGCACCGCAACCCCAGAGTCGGCCACGACTGGACCTAATGGTCAGGGGTCCCTTTACCTTTAAGCAGCCTGGGTTTGCCGGTATGTGACTGAGTCCCACCCCAAAATAGCGACAGTCTGGAGGTGCTTTGGGAAAGCCCAGGTAATAGCCAGTTCACACCACAAAACTTGTGCCTCCAGGTCTGTGTGCCTGAATCCTAATTCAAAAATTCTATGCAAGTTTTAAAAACAAAATCTCTCATCTCTGTGCTTTGCAAGGGGTTGGGCTAGATGACCCTTTAAGGTCCCTTCGCAACTCTATAAATTCTATGATTCTATGGTTCTTATATAACAGCTGAGTGAGAATTCTGATACATCCCGCCCCCCCTTGCAAATGTTTTCCAAATAACTGGGGTTATTCAAAGCATGCCTTGCCCATCTCATGTGACATGTTGAAAACAGAAGACGAGTTCAAAAAAAGCCACTAATGTCAATGTTGATTTGAAAACGTCTTCTCAAGAGACGTTTTGTTTGACAAGAAGCTTTTGCTCTGCTTGCCTAGTCTGGGCATTTTAACAAGGCATGGCTGATCCCCCCCCCCCCCCACATCCTTTTCCGAAGAATCCAAAAACCACTTGTGAAATTATTAGACCTTAGATCTTTCTTCTATGCATAAAACCAAGATGTCAAAATATCTGGGGGAAGAAATCTGGGGGGAGGAGCGCAGCTATAGATCCACAGGATGTTTTTCTGCGGTCAAAAAAATTTAATATGTCAACTTAGCTGCCTTTGCTCTTTCAACAAATCCAGGCACATAGATTGTTGAAAGACACAGAAAATTGCATGTCCTGTACTGAAAATTCAAAAGAAGCTTTCCGTGATCTCTTGAATGCTCAAAAGGTACCAAGGAAGGGGGGAAAGCAGCCCAAATAATATTTAGCACATCCCATCAGATGTCAAGGAAATAAACAACTATCTGACTTTTAGAAGACATCTGAAGGCAGCCCTCTTTAGGGAAGTTTTTAACGTTTTTAACGTTTAGTATTTTTAACATTTTGCTGGGAGCCGCCCCGAGTGGCTTGGGCTACCCAGTCAAATGGGCAGCACCTAAATAATAAAACTGTTATTATTAGTAGTAGTAGTGGTAATAGTAATTTGGGAACACTTTTTAGTTACGTTGCAGGAGCTACATTGCTATCAATGGCAATTGTGACTTAAATAAGACTGGTGTGTTAGGCTTTGCACACAGGTAAAATACGTTCTCTGACCTAAAACCTAACCTCTGGACAGTGGTAACTGAGGATAAATCACCTGTAAATGTAAAGGTAAAGGATGGTTAAGTCCAGTCAAAGGAGACTATGGGGTTGGGGGGCTCATCTCGCTTTCAGGCTGAGGGAACCGGCCTTTGTCCACAGACAGCTTTCCGGGTCATGTGGCCAGCATGACTAAACCACTTCTGGTGCAACAGAACACCATGATGGAAGCCAGAGCACATGGAAACGCCGTTTACCTTCCCGCCACAGCAGTACCCTTTTATCTACTTGCACTGGTGTGCTTTCAAACTGCTGGGTTGGCAGGAGCTGGGACAGTGCCATCCCAGCTTTGCAACTTAAGAATCACAGAACTGTAGATTTGGAAGGGACCCCGAGGGTCATCTAGTTCAACCCTCTGCAAGGCAGGAATCTCAACTGGATCACCCATGACAGATGGCTATCCAACCTCTGCTTAAAAACCTCCAAAGGAGGACAGCTCATGACCTCCCAGGGGAGTCTGTTCAAACAGCTTTTACTGTCAGAAAGTTCTTCCTGTTTGGTCAGAATCTCCCTTCTTGTAACTTGGTTCCATTGGATTGGGTCCTACCCTCCGTAGCAGGAGAAAAATAACCAGTCGGGCATGTGTCTCTACCAGGGCCCTACTCGTGTGTAGGCTGAACTCATGACAACAAAGAGCTTGCTCCATCCTTCCTGGGACAGCCCTTTAGATTTTTGAAGATGGCTATCATATCTCCTCTCAGTCTCCTCTTTACCAGGCTAAACATACCCAAAATCCTTCAACCACTCCTTATAAGGTTTGGTTTCCAGACCCATGATCATCTTGGTTGCCTTCGCACTGCAGTAGGATGCTGACTCAGCCATGCTGCTTTCTCAAAAACATTAAACGTTGCAGCGTATCACTGCACTCTTTTTTTATCTTATCAAATTAAATTTGCAAAAGCAGCTGCAAAAACTGCTCCAAGAATGGTTGCAAAGGTGTTGGTGGGTTTTAGGTAACAGCTTCACAGCCAGCTATTCTCCAGTTTAAGCTAAACCGCCCTGAAAACGTGCCCAAATCCTTTCATCATACAGTGGTGCCTCGCAAGACGAAAAGAATCCGTTCCGCGATTCTCTTCGTCTAGCGGTTTTTTCGTCTTGCGAAGCAAGCCCATTGACGGCTTAGCGGATTAGCGCTATTAGCGGCTTTTAGCAGCTTTTAGTGGCTTATCAGGCTTAGCGGCTTAGAAAAAGGGGGGGGGGGAGCGGAAAAAAGTCGGAAAAACTCGCAAGACATTTCGTCTTGCGAAGCAAGCCCACAGGGAAATTTGTCTTGCGAAGTGCCTCCAAAACGGAAAACCCTTTCGTCTAGCGGGTTTTTCGTCTTGCGAGGCATTCGTCTTGCGGGGCACCACTGTAGTTTATCCTGGGGCAAAATAAGGGATGTTTATATGGAAATCAGCAGGGGAACTTTTGAAGTGGCTCCACTGCTCTCAAATTGGTACATCTGTCTGCACTCTTAAAAAGACTAGGAAGATAGAAACACAGTTTAAGAGCAAACAACAAACCAACAGTGGGGACTGGGTTGGCTCAGGACTTTTTGGGGGCAAACCTCCTTTCTTTTGCTCATGTGAAACTCCTTTCGGAAACAGTTCTGCTCAAAGCCCACTCCTTGGGGAAAAAAGCAATAACCTCGCACAAAAGAGCACGTTTCACCTATGATTAAATGTGAAGTGTGAATGGGCATGACAGTGGCAGAGGCAAGGCACGCAAACACACACCCTGCAGGCTTTTTTGAGAGGTCATGCACCAAGGGTTTGGAGTACGCATTCAGACAGCTCCGATGTCAGGAGTGGCTGCTTCTGAAAACCATGAGCCATGACAAAGACCACTGTGACAGACTGGCACACAAACCCACAAAATTTATTCATCTCCTTACTAATGTCCCTTTGACACACACCTATGTTACCTCATTCGCAACACACCGATGTTCCAAAAGGAAAACGACAACCAGCCAGTAGGCACTGCCTTAGCGTCTGATTCCCTCCCCGCCCCCACTGTGCTAATTAAGTACCAACCGTGCATGTACACAAATGTGCACACACTTTGTTTTTCAAATATTTTCCATGCCCTGAAGTGCACAAAAAAGCACAGACTCAGGCCAGGCAACTGTAAATTCTCAGCATACTATTTTTAATGTGGGCTGCTTGCACAGTTTTCCTTTTTTTGCCCCCTTTGCAAATCTGAGGAATCACAGGGGGGGGGGGAATCCATTCAGGAGTGTGCCAGAAATAGTTACGAGCACAGCCATAAAATAAAGAAAGCATCAAGGAAGCACAGTGGTGCCTCGCAAGACGAAAAGAATCCGTTCCGCGAGTCTCTTCGTCTTGCGGTTTTTTCGTCTTGCAAAGCACCCCTATAAGCGGCTTAGCGGCTTAGCGCTATTAGCGGCTATTAGCAGCTTAGCGGCTTAGAAAAAGGGGAGGGAGGGAAAAAATCGCAAGAACTCGCAAGACGTTTTCGTCTTGCGAAGCAAGCCCATAGGGAAATTCATCTTGCGAAGCACCTCAAAAGACGGAAAACCCTTTCGTCTAGCGAGTTTTTCGTCTTGCGAGGCGTTCGTCTTGCGGGACACCACTGTACCGGGCAGGGGAAGGGGAACAGCACCAAGTCAAGAGTTGATTCACCCACCCCAAAACCAAACCACTTTTTGCAACCCCAAACGGAGTGTTTTGAAGGCTAATGTCTCCCCTTATTGGATCATCACTGGATCATCCTTGGATCAGACAAACCCAAATTTACAGGTGGGAAAGCATTGAGACTAGTATCGTTTAAGCAGGCTTCCTCAAGACTCGGCCCTCCAGATGTTTTGAGACTACAATCCTCATCATCCCTGACCACTGGTCCTGCTAGCTAGGGATCATGGGAGTTGTAGGCCAAAAACATCTGGAGGGCCGAGGTTGAGGAAGTCTGCGTTTAAGGGTAACATCATGTGGACTATCAAATTTAACAGAAATGCAACAGCTGCAAAAGTACAGCAAACTCCAGTGTGAATAAGTCCCAAGAGTGATATATTGATCAGCTGTTTGATTTGGTGGGGTGGCCATACTGAAAAACATGCAAAGGCCCTTAAGGTAAAGGTAATGGGACCCCTGACCATTAGGTCCAGTCGTGGCCGACTCTGGGGTTGCGGTGCTCATCTTGCTTTATTGGCCGAGGGAGCCAGCGTACAGCTTCCGGGTGGCCAGCAAGACTAAGCCGCTTCTGGCGAACCAGAGCAGCGCACGGAAAAGCCGTTTACCTTCCTGCCGGAGCGGTACCTAACCTACTTGCTAGGTTGGCAGGAGCAGGGACCGAGCAACGGGAGCTCACCCCGTTGCGGGGATTCAAACTGCCGACCTACAGATCGGCAAGTCCTAGGCTCTGTGGTTTAACCCACAGCGCCACCCGTGCCCCTGAAAAGGCCCTTAGGTCCCCTGTAACCGTTAACCGCACAACCACACCCCCAACTAAAAACACCTTTCAGCTGCTATCTAGGAAACAGAGTAAGACCTATTGCACTCCAATGGGGATCAAAGAGATCGCCAACCAAGCATGACAAACTGGCCACTAAAACTGCCCAAGGAAAGATGAAATCTGGATTAAATACCTTATCAAAATTTACAGGCTAGCATTTGGATGGCGGTGGGTGGGCTCAGCAAAACCTTGCAAGTATGGACACCACCGATTCCCTAATAAACTCCCAAGTGTAACCACCCTCAGACGGTAAAGGTTTTGACTTTGGGAGAAGGAAATGGAATAGTGGCGGCAGTTTCCATACTTTCCTAACATACTCTTCTGTCTTCCCATGGTTTCAAGTTGTGCTGGGATCTATCTGACAGGCAAACTTGTGAAGCTACTGCCGTTTCATATAACTTCACTCTACTTTTTTGGCGAGCACTATCTTAGCATCACATTTATATTTTCTATCAATCTTTGAATTACTCCTAAAATAATTTCGGCTTCTGGACATTAAGATATTCTGCTTAGTAGTTCTTAAATGAAACAACATTGATAGCGCTAATTAAGTAATACTATACAAAACAAAAATGAAAGAAAACCCTGCTGTTTTTCTGGTTACCAACCTATCAGCAACATTTTCAATTAAAAAACAACAACTTTCAATCCAAAAAGACACTTAGACTATTAAAAAAACAACAACACACAAGGTTGTGCATGTCACCAGAGGAAAGATGGGATATATAAATAATGGAAATAAATAAACTGGAATAGTCTACACGAGAGGGTCCAGGTGTGTCTTAAATCAGCATCCCAGGTGTGCACTGTAATAAAAGAACAACTCACAAGACCCTGATCAATTCAGTATCTCTGGTGTGAAAAGGCAGTATCACTTCACATCAAGTACACACACCATGAAACGTCTGGAACAAGCATGAACACAACTGCTGCAGTGCCCAGGTGAGTTTCTGCAGAAGCTTCACTATCTTACCGTGGAACAAATGGATTTTAACAACCCGGTATTTAACTCCGTTTTATGGTTTAAGCTTCCTTGAGAACTCTCATGAGGGCTAGTAAAAGAAGTATAATTTGCTTTAAATAAATATATGTCCAGGAAACATAATCCATTTCCACCATGGCACATTACTGCGGTTTCGGCAGACACAGTAATCTGCCACACAGCCATGGGTGTGTGGGTGGGTATGAATCAACGCAGTGGTGAATTTCTAAAAAGAAAGGTGTTGGGGGAATCAGGCCACGCCTCAAAAGCCGCACCCTCTATCTTGGGCACTCCCAGGCAGAGGGGAGCAAGCGGCAAACATTCGGACACAAGGGGAAAGACTAAGGCAGGGGTAGGCAAACTAAGGCCCAGGGGCTGGATCCGGCCCAACTGCCTTCTAAATCCGGCCCATGGACGGTCCTGGAATCAGCATGTTTTTACATGAGTAGAATGTGTACTTTTATTTAAAATGCATCTCTGCTTTATTTGTAGGCCACAGGAATTTGTTCATTTCCTCCCCCCGCAAAAAATATAGTTCAGCCCCCCACAAGGTCTGAGGGACAGTGGACCGGCCCCCTGTTGAAAAAGTTTGCTGACCCCTGGACTAAGGAATCAAACCCACATCACTGGTAGCAGGCATCTGGCTCCATGCAACCACTCACTTATCCACTGAAAAGCATCTTATGTGGGGCAGGAGTGAAGTGAAGTTTCTATTGCAAAAACTGAACACGTGTCTTGGCGTGAGAGGCAAGCCGCTTTAGGAAGGGGGTATAACCAGGCTTCAGATGTTTGCTGGGCAACACTTTTCAGCCTTTGGAAAAGCAGATGCACTTCTCTTCATTGCTAAATGTCAGGCCTGAGCCAGAGCTACTGATAGGTTGCTGAAATTGTAGAACCATCAGATTGTAGAGATGGGAAGTACTGTGAGGGTCATCTAACCCAACCCACTGCAGGAATCTTTTGCCCAATTTGGGGCCCAAACTCACAACCCTGAGATGATGAGTCTCATGCTTTATTAACTAAGACGGTGGCCACTTAGTGCCTCCTCCAGTCTACCACACTGCTGTCGGGTTAGTGTTGCGTATGAACCCAATATTTTTATCTCCCACAGGGAAACCACAAATGGTTAACCATGGAACAAATCTTAGCTATACAGCTTGTGGTTTTGTTTAGAGTGAGATAAATCGCAAACCCAGCTTCTGGTGTGATGGTAAGCCAATCTATAGCTTAGATCACAGCAACTATAGTGGGGTAGGAGACCTGAAAATAATGCAAACGTATTTCAAACCTGGAAACCAATGTGCCCCTTTGGTTTCAGATAGTACATGGGTTGTGGGACGCGGGTGGCACTGCGGTCTAAACCACTGCGGTTGGCAGTTCGAATCCCCGTGACAGGGTGAGCTCCTGTTGCTCTGTCCCAGCTCCTGCCAACCTAGCAGTTCAAAAGCACGCCAGCGCAAGTAGATAAATAGGTACCTCTGCGGCAGGAAGGTAAACGGCGTTTCTGTGCACTCTGGTTTCCGTCACGGTGCTCCGTTGCACCAGAAGCAGTTTAGTCCCGGAAAACTGCCTGTGGACAAACACCAACTCCCTTGGCTTCAAGTGAGATGAGCGCCACAACCCCATAGTCACATTTGACTGGACTTAACCATCCAGGGGTCCTTTACATTTTTTTTTAACCTAGTACATGGATAGATGAGTCTAAAAAGCCTGGGACACAAATGTTCATGACCTTCTAACAGCTATGGTGGCTCATCTACTAGAAGTAATGTATTTAGCATTAACTCTGGAAGCGTATACTCAATTCTGACCGAACTAAGCCTCCTAGAGCAAAAACCTCCCACACCTGCCCACCAGAAACAATATTTCCATATTGTCAGGATTCAACCTCAATCAGTTAGCCAAAATCCATCCCCCACAACCACCTCCAGACACCCAAACAAGACATTCAGCACCCTCACTTGTTCCGATTTAAAGGAGAGGTAGAGCTGGGTATCATCCACATACTGGTGAACATCCAGCCTAAACCCATGGCGATCTCTTCCAGCGGCTTCATATAGATGTCAAAAAGCATGGGGGAGAAGATGGAGCCCTGAGGCACCTCACAAGTGAGTGCCCATTGGTCCGAAAACTTACCCCCCAGCCAGTGTTAGAAAATGAGATATGAAAGCTAGGAGCTAAATGGGACCTTAAACCTATGTTATGAGCGCAACAATGGAATGTCTAGGTGTGCTTTAATAACAAGAATACAAAGCTGAAAATAAATGAACTGCAGCTAAAATATTATGTTCATTTTTCACATTGTTCTAGTCCTTCCCTTGCCCACCCTCCTAATATTCTTAAGGGGTCTCTTCTCCATTCTTCAGAGAGTAGCTGGAAGTGGGGAGGCTGAAAAAGCTCCCCCTTTCCTTCCACTCTGCAGTTTTAATCTGAAATCTTAGGCACAGTACTGCGCCCAGAGCTCAGAAACTGCTCACGTGAATGAAATTTCCTGTCGTAAAATGTGCCTAGAACAATGGGAGTTTTGAACACTGCCCCCAACACCACTTTCTGGACATGACCCAGGAGGAAGGAGCGGAACCACTGCCTAACAGTGCCCCCAGCTCCCAGCCCCGCTAGAAAAGTCCTGAAGAATACTATGGTCAAAAGCCACTGCGAGATGCAGCAGGACCAGAACCAGCTTTCTCCTCTTGTCCTTAGTCTGCAAGACATCAACAACCAGCGCGACCAAGATGGATTCAGTCCCATGATGGGGGCTGAGTCCCGACTGGAAGGGATCCAAAAGGGTTCACATCCTCCAGACATGCCTGGAGTTGTTCAGCAACCACCCGCTCAATCACCTTGCCCAGGAATGGAAGATTTGAGACTGGGCGATAGTTGGCCATAGTGGCCAGGACCAAAAATCCTTTTTTAAGAAGCGGTTTAATAACCAACCGCCTCTTTACAGGGTTCAGGGAAAACTCCCTTGCAGAGGGAAGCATTCACCACCCCGCAGAGCCCATCGCCCAGCCCTTCCTGGCTTGCTTTTATGAGGCAGGATGGGCAAGGATCAAGGAGACAGGTGGTCAGTTTCAGTCATCCAGAAAGCCTGCCCACATACTCATAGGTAACAGGTTGAAACTGATCCCATTCAACCTGACTCAGACAAGAGCTCTGGCACCTCAACCATGCTACTATGATGGAGAGCCAGGAGTCAGCAAACTTTTTCAGCAGGGGGCCGGTCCACAGTCCCTCAGACCTTGTTGGGGCCAGACTATATTTTGGAGGGGGGGGGAATGTACAAATTCCTATGCCCCACAAATAACCCAGAGATGCATTTTCAATAAAAGGACACATTCTACTCATGTAAAAACACCAGGCAGGCCCCACAAATAACCCAGAAATGCATTTTAAATAAAAGCACACATTCTACTCATGTAAAAACACACGGATTCCTGGACTGTCCACAGGCTGGATCCGGCCCCAGGACCTTAGTTTGCCTACCCATGGCGGAGACTATTCATTCTTCCAAATCTGAGCAATTTTTTCTGCAAAAAACCTTTGCAAAATAATTACAGGAGATCCCCACCAACCCTGATGTCGAATGTGGTTCTGTTAAGACTATGAACCACCTGAAAGTATCTCCTGGAACTGTTTTCTACAGGTGCAACAGAGGTGGCAAAGAGGATTGCTATCACCACATGGTAGGTTTTACGTTGAGCTCTAACCCATGTTTGGTCCTTTTTGGAATGAGTTTTTAATGCTATGAGCATTAATCTGGACTAGACAAATTATGTGCACACCCACACAATCCACGAATGCACAATCCACAAAATCACAAACTGGTTTCTACATGCACAAGAGAGAGGGAGAATATTGTATCCTGAATCCGAGAACACACACAAACTCCAAAGCCATAACCCATCACATCCCCAGTGGAGGCCTGGAAAAAGCATGCTCAACAAGCCTTCTTCTTCTTCTTCTTCCTTTTTCTTCTTATGTGTGATCTGTATCATATCCTCATTTTGCCGTCTCCCCTCCAACTAAATAAAAAACCCCAGATTTGAACTTTTTTTGCCTCTTATGTCCCCAAATATGCCGTTTATAATCTATGAATGATCTATGAAGAGATACACACCATCCATGATGTATGGAAGTGAGAGCTGGACCATAAAGAAGGCTGATCGCCGAAGAATTGATGCTTCTGAATTATGGTGTTGGAGGAGACTCTTGAGAGTCCCATGGACTGCAAGAAGATCCAACCTCTCCATTCTTAAGGAAATCAGCCCTGAGTGCTCACTGGAAGGACAGATCGTGAAGCTGAGGCTCCAATACTTTGGCCACCTCATGAGAAGAGAAGACTCCCTGGAAAAGACCCTGATGCTGGGAAAGATGGAGGGCACAAGGAGAAGGGGACGACAGAGGACGAGATGGTTGGACAGTGTTCTCGAAGCTTCCAGCATGAGTTTGACCAAACTGCGGGATGCAGTGGAAGATAGGAGTGCCTGGAGTGCTCTGGTCCATGGGGTCATGAAGAGTCGGACACGACTAAACGACTAAAGAACAACAGCATAGGTTTAAAGATATGTGGGTCTTCCTTCAACTTACCCACGACTTCCAAATTATTTTCAGTACATGTGAAAAGGATCTAGGAGTCTTGGTTGACCACAAACTTGACATGAGCCAACAGTGTGACGCGGCAGCTAAAAAAGCCAATGCAATTCTGGGCTGCATCAATAGGAGTATAGCATCTAGATCAAGGGAAGTAATAGTGCCACTGTATTCTGCTCTGGTCAGACCTCACCTGGAGTACTGTGTCCAGTTCTGGGCACCACAGTTCAAGAAGGACACTGACAAACTGGAACGTGTCCAGAGGAGGGCAACCAAAATGGTCAAAGGCCTGGAAACGATGCCTTATGAGGAACGGCTAAGGGAGCTGGGCATGTTTAGCCTGGAGAAGAGGAGGTTAAGGGGTGATATGATAGCCATGTTCAAATATATAAAAGGATGTCACATAGAGGAGGGAGAAAGGTTGTTTTCTGCTGCTCCAGAGAAGCGGACACAGAGCAATGGTTCCAAACTACAAGAAAGAAGATTCCACCTAAACATTAGGAAGAACTTCCTGACAGTAAGAGCTGTTTGACAGTGGAATTTGCTGCCAAGGAGTGTGGTGGAGTCTCCTTCTTTGGAGGTCTTTAAGCAGAGGCTTGACAACCATATGTCAGGAGTGCTCTGATGGTGTTTCCTGCTTGGCAGGGGGTTGGACTCGATGGCCCTTGTGGTCTCTTCCAACTCTATGTTTCTATGATTCTATGGATGTATTTGTTTTCAGAAGGTTTAAACGCACCTCTCTACCTGCAGCACAAGAGTCAGTTCAAGGGGAGCAGGTGGCAGTGCCACAATGATGGTATGTCCACCGTTTTGGCGTAGTTACATGCAGCAAACCAATGTTCACAAGCCAAAGTGGGGAGGTGAGTTAAACTGGCACAAGAACACTCATTCTGAGAGTATTTTGAAGCATCTGTTTGAGTTTAAGCAAATAAAACATTTTGCAGCCCAGTGACTCCATAGGGAAATGCCTCTTGCATCAACTCATCCGATTCAAATTTTCCATTGCATTTCAACTTACATACATGCATAACCCCTACACCCCCCCCTCTTCCTATTTATTTATAGCTTGGGAAGGAAGCCCCAATTAATCTCACAGACTCACAGGGTCCACATACACTTAATTAACTGCACAGTAAAGTTAACAGTCTAGCAGGCAGGGATGTGAGCATTTCCGATTTCACAAATCGGTACAGGGCGCAGAATTCAGGACCTCAAGACTAACTGGATTCCTTTTCCTTTCCTCTGCCTTGGTTTAAGGAACTCGGCTGCTAGTCCAAAACTCTCTAAAGGCAGATTTCAAACCAATGTGAGCAATGCCAGGTAATATCCCAAAAGCCAGTCCTGGGGGTAGGTGATGGGCAGGCTGGGTCTTCAGCACAGCTCTAACGCCCACTAAGTAGATCTGGCAAATTTGCTAACTACATGTCCTTTATACAAGTCACAGAATCGAGCTTTTTGTAACTGAGAATTTGGGAGATCCTGGTGCCATTTCCTACCCTATGAAGTATACACTTGAGGAATACAACAAGGATGTATCCCTCCGGAAATTGTTATAAACAAGTGAATAGTCAACCCCAGCGTTGACTGTTCTCGCAAATAATCTTATACCGTAGGAAAACACTGAAATGTGCACGGCAGGTGAAAACAACTTATCTTTGCTGATGGAAATGCTGGATTTCAATAGTGCCACACCACACATTTCATCCCACCCCGTGCACCACTGGGGAGACATGTGGGAATGCTTTTAGGTCAGCAGTAGCCCCTCTTTCCAAAAAGGTGCATTTAAGCCCTCTGTTATGGGCAAATGGGCCTCAAGCCATTATTACTGCCAAGAGTGTTTAGGAATCCTCTCTTAGGAATCCAGTCCTATTATTTAATCAGTTCTTCAAATGCATTACTTTGAAATTCAGCATCTGGATTTCAAATTTAGCCAATTAAAGGCAGCCCTATATAGGGAGAGTTTTTGGTTTATTTTAATGTTCGATGTTTTATTGTGCACTTATATTTGTTGGAAGCCGCCCAAAGGTGGCTTGGGCAACTCAGTCGGATGGGTGGGGTATAAATAATAAAGCTATTATTATAATTTCTACAGAAAACAACATTTCCAGTCACTTGAGGAACGCACTGCTTGGCAGTACTTTAGTCACCCCTTGGTTTAAAAAACTTCACATAACGTTGCAAACCAGCATTCCTTACAGCGGAATCATCCTGACGGGAGTTCGAAATGTCGTTCCTTTTGACGAGGAAGACTGTGGGAAGAAGAGGAAGGTCAAAGAGGGAGGAAGGGGGGCAGCCTGAGATAATGAGCCATTCATAAGGAAAGGGTAACGGACAGCGTAGCTTCATGCAAAGATGATGCAACGGCCGTCCTACTCAAGTGGTCAGCACTAAATCCAGCCACTCATCCTCTGACAAGAGACCATTGAGCCCCTGTGGCACATACAATCACTATGAAAAGAAACAGAGTTCCTGGTATAGTTTAGCTATAGATTACCAATACAGCCTGGTGTGATTCTAGCGAACTTTGATCCACCGGTTTTGACTGATGTTCTGGTTTCATCTTTATGGGATTAGCTGCTGCGTTAGTTTCTCTTTTTATGTAATGATGTTTTACTGCTTTATTCTACCCTGATTTCCATTTTTATAGCTTTAAAACACCTTACGGTATTTTATTTGTTAACCGCTTCGAACTTTTTTGAAAAGTTGGGTGTTTTAAAAGGAGTGTTTTAAACGAATGAATGAAATTGGACGCTTGGTACCGCTCGCTCTGCAATATAGCTGTAAAAACTATGCTCGATTTGAGATTTCAACAAAAACTAGAACCAACAGACTTTGGCAATCCCTTACGACGTATTCAGCGGAACCATGATTTTCAAGACAGTCCTCACCTCAAGTCTGGCAAATCTGGAACTATGCTTGATGATAGTTTCTCCTTGGGCTTTTGTTATTTTAACTCATGTGCAACTACTTAATTCTACGTCTGTCAGCCTGGGTAGCTCAGTTGTTTGGAGTGTGATGCTGATGATGCCAAGGTTGCAGGTTCAATCCCCGTATAGGACAGCTGCATATTCCCTCAGGGCCCCTTCCAACTCTATGGTTCTACATCCCTATTTTATGCTTTGTTTTTCATCTTTTAATTTTTGTATGTTGTCGTAATTGGTTATCTCTGTTTTATATACATTTTTAAATGAAATAATAATCATAAACTTTACCCCCCCCCCAAAAAAAATATGAATGAATAAAATAGGCGAAAGACTTAAAATTCTCTACCGCCCCAAAGGGCAAGGCTAGATCTAATGGACTTCAATGGACATTAGAATAAACATTTTAATGTTCAAGAAAAGAACTCAGCTGGGGGAGTGCGCTTGTTTGCTGGAAATCTTCAAACAGAGGTTGGAAAGACGTCTGTTGGGGGAACCCTTGTTCTGAGCAGGGGGTTGGACTACGAGACAGCCCAACACGCTCTGTCCAACTCTATGCTTCTCAAAACATTAATATCTGTGAAAGTTCCGACTTTGGAATGGTGCGTTCAAGTGGTTGCCTACCAGTAGGTGCATCCACAAAACACAGTCTCAACTCGCGCCATCCCACCTACCCCAAATCCCAATTTCAAAATCCACACAGGATTATTATATTTGCTTATCGGCTTAAGGAGACTAACAGAAGAGATCGTAAAGGAAAAAGAGAAATTATATGAACAAGATATGATGTGGAAACACCAAGATAAGACTGGATAGAATTATGAACTTTGGACTGATTGGGACTGATTTGGACATTAACGCAGTAATAAGAAGATGATCTGAATCCCCCTTTGGATCTTGAAGTATGGGTTCCCCCAACAAAATTTAAAAATTTGGCTTTGTAATTTGGAATTTATGCGATGTGATTTAATTTGATGTGATTGGCCAGTTAATAAAAATTATTTAAAAAAAACAAACAAATCCTGATTTCAAATGCTGTTCATTATATGGAAAAGTGGAAGGATCTCCCACAACCTGGATGCCACACAGTTCCCCTAACCTAGATCCCAAGTTTGGACCTTGCACTGATGTCCTGAACCCACGTAGTCCAAGGTAGAACAACAGGTGGCAGTTTCATTCCTTATTGGGCAAAGCACTCAAGTTACTGCGTCTCCCAAGGTGCACACATCAAATCTACTACAAAGCTAGCTAGACATCTCCTCTCTAGGTCTGTGCGCTGAACTCGTGACTTAGGTGTTAAAAAGTGCCTATGGTACAGTAAGTTTTGTTCAGCAATCTTAACTAAGCCCCACCGAAAAGGAACTGTGGTGGTACTACCAAACCCCACGTCGAGCTTACTCAGAACAACAAAGTTTGCACAAAACATTATTTAATAATATGCACAATTAACATCCGAGAGGGGACAAAAATGAACACAGCACCTCATGGACTGGGGGGGTGAAAACGTTTTAGAGGCTAAGATTTGGTTCTAGGCTCAGTCATGCTTAGAGACGACCCATCAAAACCCTGAAGTAACTGGATGATCTTGACAAATGGAGAGCTGGGACAGTAACGGCAAAAAAGAAATTAATCCAAGGCCAAATGTGAAATATTCCACATTTTAAAATCTTAGAAAAGTAGCAGCAAAAGGACGAGTGTGGTAGGACGGGAAAAGACCCACTGATTTACTGAACCATGAACCTCTGTGGACAGGAAATCCTTGTTCAGATGCGTGGAGCACCCTGAGGAAGTGGTGAGTACTCCTGAGCAACAGCGGAAGTTCAGCTGTGTGCCAAAGGTAGTAGGAATGCAAAATACAAGAACACTTAGCATGGTTACAACATACAATGCATGTATTCAAAACAAAAAACAAAAACCCAAGATATAGTCTACACAATACATAACCCAAGGGTTAGGCTGTATACCAAACATTTAACAATTTCATGGTACCATAAAATCAAATGGAATATGTAGCCAGTCGTTTGCTATTTCAAATCCTTAGAAGTGCAGGCAAATTTGCAAGCAAAATGCATTTCTGCAGCTTCTACTCGGTTGACCTTCTATATTTGTTTGGATCTCCCCCCCCCCCAAAAAAAACCTATCAGGCTACCAAATACACGTGTACTTGACAATTTAATGGGTATTTATATTTTTATCTTTTTTAAAAATTGAAACCCTCTTGCCTATGCTAAGCTGAAAAACCCCAACAACCGTTTTCAAAAGGTGAAGATTTATCATAAATCAGGAAGGAATAATGCAATGTTGTTAATCTCCATCCCTTCTACTCTCCATATGCCTCCCAAAACACTTTAATTCAATTAAAGATTTTATATCAGCGGGTTCAGACCGACAAAGTTCAGGGCTGCAATGTTCCCTCTGTCGAAACCCCCTGGGAAAAACCTACAAATCAATATCCTGTTCACACCTAGAACTTGAACTGCATATTTTCTTTTTCCTTTAAAAAAAAAAGAAACTCCCATATCTGTTCTTGAAAGCCAAGCTCACTCGAAAGATCCAAAGTTTCCCCCCATTAATGGATGCTTCTTTTGTTGAAAGGACGAGTCTGTCTGCATGCATCTGGCGCAAATACTTACTGTCTCCAGCCGTTTCCAGGAGGGGGAGAAACCAGCTCAAGCCAAGGAGGCATCGAGAGATATGGGACGTAAAAGGACAATGAAGCAAGACAAACATCGGGATGCTTCTAAATGTGGCAGAATCGTCATTAGGACAACAGGCATTCCCAGGGAAGCCGAGTGCTTTCCGCGCTCATGAGAAAACAAGTTTTGACAGCGGAAGAAAGACGTTCCAGGCTCGCTATTGTTTGAGGCAACCCGGCACAGCCCTTTTCTCCTCCCCCTATTACAGGGCATGAACATTATATGCATCTCGACCACTCAGCGGGGGTGACGCGCAGCTGTCTTTCACGGAGGCAGATTATGAGTAACAACAACCTGAAACGTGTCTGTACCAACCCCTTTGCATTCATAGCCTTGCAATCTTCCCCCAGCCTACCAGGTGAGATGATTGTGTTACGGAAAGAGTTTGGGGTAGTAAAATATCTCCTTCATCTCCCCCCCCCCCGCAATTAAAAGAAACACCCCTCATTTGCTCAGTCCAGACACAGCTATCACAGCCAAGAACCACAACAGAAAACATCAAGACAGAAATTCCAGGGAGACAAAGGCTGCAATCCTAAACGTATTTATTAGGAAGTTAAGTCTCACTGAAACTCGGTGAGTTTCACTTCCTACGATACACGTTGAGCATCATTCTAAACATAAGGAGCCATATAACGCCTGATCTATTTGGGGTACACAATATCTGTTTATAGAAAATAAATCCTGGCTGTTTCTCTGTTTTGTGGTACTAGTTATTATTAATAATAATAATTATTATTATTAATTGAATTTATATACCACCCGATACCTGGGGTCTCAAGGCGGTTTACAGAACGCTGCGTTAGGAAAAATAAAAATAAACTATTTAGTAGTGAATAACCCCCTTGACCACTTGACCTCTTAATGGCTCTGCACATGAAAGGGAAACGTTATAGGTTACTGATCCTATGGTTTACATCAGGGGTCAGCAACCTTTTTCAGCCATGGGCTGGTCCACCGTCCCTCAGACCATGTGGTGGGCCGGACTATATTTTGGGGGGGAAATTAAACAAATTCCTATGCCCCACAAATAACCCAGAGATGCATTTTCAATAATAGCACACATTCTACTCATGTAAAAACACCAGGCAGGCCCCACAAAATAACCCAGAGATACATTTTAAATGAAAGGACACATTCTACTCATGTAAAAACATGCTGATTCCCGGACCGTCCATGGGCTGGATTGAGAAGGCAATTGGGCCGCATCCGGCCCCCAGGCCTTAGGTTGCCTACCCCTGGTTTACATGAATACTGTACACAGTAATGGCGGCACTATAGAGGACCTTGGTTGCCAAGCCAGATTGTGCTGGCACAGAGCCTTCAAATTCAACAGTTGCACAGACAATATACGAACTTTACCTGAAAGCCAACTCAAGAGTGGCACACGGATGCCTGGCTGCCTTTGCAATACGTAACTACTGTGAGTGTGGATCTTATGACTCCCAAATTTATTAAAGAGAAGAGGATAACTGACTGGAAATACCCCTTATGACTAGTGCATGACTTAGTCATGAAAAGACTAAGGACTCATCCACACTTTCCATTAAGTGTAGACCTAGCTGTTCAGTTTTCAGTTTGGTCCGGGACTGGTCACTCCCACTTGAGTTTCTGCCTCGGGTTTTACTTGGGGAAAGACCCCTGCAAACACACCTTTTCCCATTCATTAATTCAGTCCACTGTTCAGAATGTCTCCACCTCCAGCTCTGCCCACCCATGGCAGCAGGGTTGAGCAAGCACAATTCCCCCCTCAATTAAGGGTGTCTTTGCGCTAAACTTTCAGACCTGCCCACAAGCAAAGCACAGTGAGGGACTGAGTCCATGCATTTTGGTTTCCTTTTTTGCACTATAACTGGAATTAATGGGGGCAGGGAGTTATACAAACTGCTCAGCTTGTGGGATTAGTTGCCACGAGGTAAGGGTAACTGATGGTTGTCAGCTTAGAAAGCTTCGAGGGAAGATCAGAAGGTATGATTGCCAGCTGCTATTAACCGTGATCTCGAAATGGTCGAACTGTAGACATAGAAGGGACACCAAGGGTCATCTAGTCCAACCACCTGCAAGGCAGGAATCTTAACTAGATCATCCATGACAGATGGTCACCCAACCTTTGCTTAAGAACCTCCAACGAAAGCTCACAACCTAGGGTTGCCATTCTTCAAAAAGTGAAAATCCAGACACAAAAGTTGTTGAGTCTTTTTGTTTGTTCTGGAGGGGGGCTTTTTTGGAGGAGCTTTTTAAAGTTTTGCCCAAAATACTGCAAGATCTCAAACAAAAATGAAGTTTTTGAGCTATTTTTAAGGAAATTCACAAAAATCTACACTTCCAACATGGGTTGCCATACATCCAGATTTCCCCCAGACATTTCAGTGATTTCCGCCCGGTAAAGGTTTCCAACAGCTGAACCCCCGCAATATCTGGAAAATTCTGGACGTATGGCAACCCTATCACAACCTCCCAAGGAGTCTGTTCCACTGTCAAACAGCTCTTACTATCAGAAAGTTCTTCCTGATGTTTAGCTGTAATCTCTTTTTTTTTTTGTAACTTGAAGCCATTGGATCAGGCCCTAGCCTCCAGAACAGTAGAAAACACTCTTGCTTCATCGTCCATGCGACAGCCCTTTAGATATTTGAAGACAGCTCTCAGTCTCCTCTTTAGGAGGCTAAACACACCCAATTCCTTCAACCATTCCTCATAAGGCTTGGTTTCAAGACCCTCAATCTTCTCAGTCAGCCTCCTCTGCACATGTTCCAGCTTGTTAATATCCTTCTTAAATGGTGGTGCCCAGTTGGGTGGGGTCAACTGTGGAAGCGAGGCCTGTTGCCTTCCTACTCTGCTTGTGGCCTTCCTTCCCAGAGGCATCGAGGTGGGCCCTGAGTCTCTCTCAGCAAGCCTGTCCATCCAACTCTTCCTATTATGTCCCCATACACCAGTGGTTCTCGAAGGGTGTGGTGTGCCAAATTGGCATGGCAGGAGAGTATGGCAAATGTGGTGGGAAGATTCAAGGACAATCAAAGAAACATTTAAACATTTCAGTTCCCTATAGTACAGCACATATGCAGAGTATGGATTGGTATCTTTTCAAAATATATTTTCCAACCAATATGGAAGATCAGAAAAAAAAACCAAAGGCTTCTTTGTGTTGATGAGGAGATTAGCGTTGGTTTGTCTCAAATTAAACCTAGTATAAATGAGATTACCTGGCAAAAAGAAGCTCACACCTCTAATGAGTTTGTATATGTACTTAAGGTACGGATGTAAGAGGCTTGTTTATAATCCTACTTTGGGAATGATTCATGTTCTTATGTATTATTATTATTATTCATTCAATTTATAGACTGCCCTTTATCAGAAGATCCCAGGGCGATGTGCAACATTAAAAACACACTGCAGAACATCAGTGATAAAAACATAATGAGACAGCCTAATACAGTAGTAAAATACTCTTCATAACAACAGTCCACTTCTCCACACTGTCACTGGCCAGAGATTATTTCATAGCCATAGGCCAGGGTGAAGAGGAATGTTCCTGCCTGGTGCCTAAAGACTTCTTGTGTTGGTGCCAGGCAAGATGCTCTGGGGAGAACATCCCACAATTGGAATGTCGCTGCCTTGTTTTACGTTTTCGGTATGTCCCATGGTCCTATTATAAAATTGTTATGCTCTATGCCAGGCATGGCCAAACTTGGCCCTCCAGCTGTTTGGGGACTACAACTCCCATCATCCCTAGCTAACAGGACCAATGGTCAGGGATTATGGGAATTGTAGTCGCGGGTGGCGCTGTGGGTTAAACCACAGAGCCTAGGACTTGCCAATCAGAAGGTCGGCGGTTCGAATCTCCACGACAGGGTGAGCTCCCGCTGCTCGGTCCCTGCTCCTGCCAACCTAGCAGTTCGAAAGCACGTCAAAGTGCAGGTAGATAAATAGGTACCGTTCCGGCGGGAAGGTAAACGGCGTTTCCGTTCGCTGCTCTGGTTCGCCAGAAGCGGCTTAGTCATGCTGGCCACATGACCTGGAAGCTGTATGCCGGCTCCCTCGGCCAATAAAGCGAGATGAGCGCCGCAACCCCAGAGTTGGTCACGACTGGACCTAATGGTCAGGGCTCCCTTTACCTTAGTCCCAAAACAGCTGGAGGGGCAAGTTTGCCTATGCCTGCTATCTATCTATCTATCTATCTATAAAAGCCCTGCTAGGAGTCACTCCTTTTTGCTTTTCAATGCATTTCTTACCAATGATAATAATAATCAGTTTGGTGTGAGCCTTATTTCTGAAAGTGTGGCCCAGAGGAGAAAGTTTGAGAACCACTGCCACCCACTAGGCACAGCTTGGGGGCCCAGCTAATCACATCACCTGCGTCCTCGCTCACCTGTGGGCCCAACCTCTTCACGCTCCCTCCCTCCCTCCCTCCTACGAACTGATGCCCTCGTTTAATAAATAATACTACTACTACTAATAATAATAATTTCTTTTTCGCCATATCCTGTTTTGCGTCTAATTTTCTCGCAGCAGCCGACGGTACGGGTAGTTGGAGGAGCATGCTGTGAGCGCGCAGGCTAAAAGGTGGGCGACTTGCAGCCGCCACCCCAGCCCCTCTTTCTCCTTGCCCTCCGGGACTTTGCCCTCGACCACCCCCACTGCCCCCGCCTCCCCCCTCAAGGAAAGAAGCCTGGAAAGAAGCCAAGCGCCGACGAGGCCTGCCCAAGCGGCCATTCCCAAGGGGTCCCCCCCCCCTCAGCGCGTTTCTCCCGTGCGCCCGGCGGTCCCTTCCCGCCGCGCCTCCGCGTTTGGGCACTTACCCCAAAAAATGCCCCCCAAGAACTCACCACGAAGAACCCCCCCCCCGAGACCCTCGAAAGCTCACCTCCATGAGGAGAAGCTTCAGCCCCCTCACGTCCACATTTCAAGCCCCGCTGCCACCCCGGGACTCCCCACAAATGGAAACCCCCCGCCGCCCCCAAGAAACCTCTCCTCTCGCTCCTTACCTCTTTGCGCGCGCGCTGACCCCATAACTCGCCGCACTCACCCGCCTTCCTCAGGCCATTTCCCCCTCGTGAGGGGGATGGCGGGTCCGCTCCCGGTCCTGAGGGGGCGAACCCCAGCCCCGCTCTTGGCAGCCTCTCGTGGCTGTTCAGGAGACGGCGAGCCGGATACGACCGTCGGGATTTCCCCCTCCCCTTCTCTCCCCTCTCTCTCCACCTCCCAGGAGAAGGAGCAAAGGGAGGGGGTAGCAAAAGCATCCCGTCCCCCCTCCCTCCTCCCGCCCCCCTTGCAATATCGTCATTGATGGAGCCTCTTGCAAAAGAATGAAACGTTAAAACATTTGCAAAACCCGAATAAGTGGCTGACTTCGCTCTTCTTCTTTTCTCCTCCTTTTCCCTCCCTCGCCCGCGCACGGAGCGGCGCGACTCGCGAGCAGCGTGGCTTTTGCAAAACGCCGTGCAATTGCCTGGCACGCGCGGGGCGAATTGCAACCGACCTGCTACTATCGACGCTTCTTTTGGTTTTGCAAACTTGAAAATTCCATCGATCTACACTCATTTGCAGCAGCCGTGTTCTGGAAGGGTTTGGCCAACACGCAAAGACGCACAGGTGCAAGCATTGTCCCATTATGATCACGGCCGACTCCTTTCCTCGTGCCATTACAGAAGAGGGAAAAAGGACGCCTTTTAAAATTGCAAACGATTATTGATATCATTGCTAGGTTTTGGATGGCAAAAAAGACGCGAGGTGAAACTTGCAAAAGCTCCACCTCCTGTGCTGAGCTCCCGCCCCATATTATTGGAACTGCAAAACGCGTTTATTTGAATGGTTTCCCACCAGACAACGCAAATAAAGACGCGTTGCAATCAGTATGTCCTGCACCACTGATGCCCACAGCCAAAGACGCGCTATAATGCATCGCTCGCTCATACTGGATCTGCTACATACTGTACTTATGGAGGAGGAAAGTGTTGCTGAACAACATCTGCAGCAGCAAAATGCATCTAGAATGCCGACGCAAAACAAAAATTAAATTTGCACCTACTTCTTGTGCTTGCCTGGTGCTTTCTGAGCAAGCACAGCTGTCCGATACACATAAATTTAAACATTCAGTCCACTATAGAGTTACAAGCACGGAATTCAAAGCACACTTTTGTTGTTGCTGGTTTACAGCCACTGCGCACTCTACAAACCCAAAATGCAAGCACCGTGTCATCTGGAGCTTCAGCCTCAAAAGTAGAAATAACTACTCAGTAAATGTCTAATCCGCATTATGTAAAGGCAGAATGCCAATTGCCCGGAATTTGCACACTAAGGTGTACAACTCTGGTTTGCATCCTAAAAAGCAACTGTGCAATGTGTGGAATTTTGCATAACCTGAATGCTGATTGTACCAGAACCGACAGCCTTTATGCCAGGCATAGGCAAACTAGGACCCCCAGATGTTTTGGGACTACAATTCCCATCATCCCTGACCACTGGTCCTGTTAGGGATCATGGGAGTTGTAGTCCCAAAACATCTGGAGGGCTGAGTTTGCCTATGCCTGCTTTATGCTCAATGCATATTACGTAGCTAAAATGCCAGCATTTCTCTGCTAAAAGCCCATTATATTTTGCACAACCTGCCCATGCCCCAGCGCATGCCATTTGCATGCTCAGATACTCCACCAGTAGATTTCAGCATAGGGGAATTTTGCACACTCGCATCCTCCGATTTGGATTTGCAACTGACAATCCCAGGTGGCTCGCACTTAAAACAGCAGAATTCTATTCCGTAGCATTTAGAAAAACCGTAGCTTATCAGAAACCCGTGTCCTGTTTAAATCCCTTGTTCCTTTTGCCCCCTCCTTTTGGATGCTTCATCACATCCAGCATCCCATCTTAATTTTGCCCTCTTTCCCCATGCATCTTTGTTTTCAGCTTGTTCAACTTAAAACCTGCAACCTGACCAAATTCTTGAATTAATTGTAATACTCTTTTAGTACTGGATTCTGGCTCCTGTAATGTCAAGACTAAATCATCAGCTTTCCCCATGCATCTTTGAACTGTGCTTATTTTGTAACATGGGTCAGTGTTGGGGTTCGCACTGGCTTGGAAGTCACACACTCTGCCGCCAAACCCCTTTCTCCAAATCCAGTTGTACTGGGGCATGTGAGCGCCAAGAGGAAAACATCCTTTGCATTCAGGAAGACTCTCTTTATAGCAGCCTTTGCCAGCCTGGTGCCCTCCAGATGTTTTGAACAATAATTCCCATCGGTCCTGGGCCACCATAGGGCATAGCCTTTCTCTGCTACCTGTCCCTTTTGCCAGGCGATTGACATCAACTCACAGCTTTCAAAACTGTCTCCCGAGCTAAGGTAGGACTCAAATTCAGCCCTGAAGACAAATCCTTCAACAAATAATTATTCTCCCCTGCCCCATATCCATATCCCTATAGCCACTTGAAGTGCCTTCCTGCTATTCACCAGTTTGCCACACTGGACATTTTTAGCTCTTTTAATCTTTTCTCATAACATCAGTCCCCGCGGCTCCGAGATCAGTCGCGCCATCGTGCACTCTTCCCTCCAGTTTGTCAATGTCGTTTTGTTAATGAAGCACTCAAAGCCCAAACCAATCACATGTTACTCTGTTTAAGCTCTGAAAAACACTCTTCTCAGCAAATCCTAGCTCAGCACCCTATCCCAGCCTTTGCACACTTAAAAACATCTGCAGACTGCGTGGATCAAACTCCTGGGCTGCAGGTTAGCTATCCTTGTCTTAACAGTTAAAGGTCAAAAACAGTCAGAATCTTTAAAAAGTCCTACAAGGTGAAGAACTAGGATTCACTAGATTGTACAAGCAACCTAACCAGTGGCAGTTTTTTCTTCTGGGGCCTCCAAAGTAAGATCACAACAGTCTGGGAGGTCCATTCTCTTCTGAATCCTTTAAGACTGTAACTGCATAGATTTTGGGTTGAAAGTTGTGACCCTTGGATCACAAAGCACAGCTTGGTTTACACCATTTTCTGCTTCTGAAAGTCACGGGTTGCTGCTGATCTTGTGAAAAGCTTTAACAAAGTTATGTTCCTGAAAAACAAAACCCACATTTATGCTCCAAAGTATTTATAAGGTTATGAAACACAACTGCAGCAATTTCATTCATTATTTCAGTGGTCATATGCAGCACTATTAAAAAAAAACCAACCTTGACCAATTGTCCCCAAAGGAGCAAAACATATTTACATCACCAATTTCCATTAAATTTAGCCTTGGGGAAGAAAAGACAAAACAACAACCCTGTTTTGAAACATCTTCATTTTGTGAATAAATGTGTAGAATGCAACAGCTATACTACACCTTTGTTTTGTAATAAGGAAACCTGTTCCAGATGCTTACCTTTTAAAAGTTATATTGGTGGGCACTTGTGGCATCTATTAACTTTATGAAAAAGTACATTTATTTTATTAAAAATATATTAAATAATACAACGGGTACACATGGGAGGTTTATAGTGGAGATATGGATGCTGACAGATTTGCATGCTGAAAAGTAAATGGGGAATAGTATATACAGTAGTACCTCGGGTTACATACGATTCAGGTTACATACGCTTCAGGTTACAGACTCCACTAACCCAGAAATAGTGCTTCAGGTTAAGAACTTTGCTTCAGGATGAGAACAGAAATCGTGCTCCAGTGGCATGGCAGCAGCAGGAGACCCCATTAGCTAAAATGGTGCTTCAGGTTAAGAACAGTTTCAGGTTAAGTACGGACCTCCAGAACGAATTAAGTACTTAACCTGAGGTACCACTGTATATAACATAGCATTATGAATGAATCACTAGGTTATTCTCCCTGAGAAGAACCAGGGGCCAGAAACAGTTTTCTGTCTGTGGTGGGAGGAAGGTGTGGCCGTTGGAGGTGTGTGGACATTCTGGGGTCCAATCCCAGCTGCGTTAAAATCTTGGATTTCTCTGTTGGTTTCTATGAGCAGCTCTCACTTCCATCCCTGACAACAATTAAAAATAGCTTATCAGGCCACATCTTCAGTATACAGTACGTTTTTGAGGCAGTGTCACACGAATTTAAACAGTCAATGCTCACCCCCCCAAAAAAAATAATATTGGAAATGTAGTTTTAAGAGTGCTGAGGAGAACCCCTATTTCCCTCACAGACCTACAATTTCCAGACTTACCTGAGACTACAACAGAGTTACCTAAACTGCTATTGGAATTCTAGCCCTGTGAGGGGAATAGGGGTCTCCAAACAACTCTCTGCACCCACACCAAACGATAGCTCCCAGGATTCCATGACTGTTAGGTAAAGGTAAAGGGACCCCTGACCATTAGGTCCAGTCGTGGCTGACTCTGGGGTTGCAGCGCTCATCTCGCTTTATTGCCCGAGGGAGTCGGCGTACAGCTTCCGGGTCATGTGGCCAGCATGACTAAGCCGCTTCTGGCGAACCAGAGCAGCGCATGGAAACACTGTTTACCTTCCCGCCGGAGCGGTACCTATTTATCTACTTGCACTTTGACGTGCTTTCAAACTGCTAGGTTGGCAGAAGCAGGGACCGAGCAACGGAAGCTCACCCTGTTGTGGGGATTCGAACCACCGACCTTCTGATCAGCAAGTCCTAGGCTCTGTGGTTTAACCCACAGTGCCACCCGCGTCCCTTTCATGACTGTTAGAATGGTATAATTAGTGCTTTAAGCAAATAGTTCGGATGTGGCCTTGGTGTGAATCGGCAAATGACCTATCAAGATGAGGAGCTGATCCTCTCAAATCGCCCCCACCTTTATTTAACCTGCCCTTGTAAGCGCCTTTTTTATATGCCACAAAACCTCCTCTGAACAGGAGAGCTAAAACCTGCTCAGAAAGGTCGTTCTCGAAGGCAAGCGGCGAAAAGGCAGTGGAAGCCCCGTTTAATGAAATAAACCCATCATCATCGCTCGTAATAATGACACAAACTGAAACAGCAATTTTTTTTTACTCTCTCCCTCTCTCTCTCTCTCACACACACACATAGCAGCCTGTTCCCAAGAAGCCTATATTTAGCGCAGTTTCCCAGCTTGCGCCAAGTGCTCGGGGCAGCTATCAGATCTGCGAGTTTGCTCTGCTCCAGCAAGCCAGGCTGCCACAGCAGGGGTCATTCATGACCACATGCCAGCTAGCGGCCTGGCCCCGAGCGCCAGTTGCTAACCATAATAATTTTTAGGATTTTTAAAATTATTTTTTTAAGGTTGGGTGGTGGGGAGACGGCAAAGAACAGCCTCAGAGGTTTGTATTTTGGACGGTGGGGGAGAGTTCAAGCTATGCACAGGCGGAGGTGCCACCAGCAGCGGCCTGCTGAGGCCCTGATGGTGCCATTATGTAATGCTGTTTTGCCCAATTCGGTATCACTGCATGGCCTGGAGAGGAATTATACTGGGATCCAGTTATCATGGGTCAAAGCGGTGGTTGTTGATTTTATTTCCATTGCTTGCATTTCTGTCCAGCGGCGTAGAGTCAGTTTTCAGCGCCCAGGGTAGGTGGGGAGGATAGAAATGTGCTGGTGCGCCAGCCTATTCCTTGCCGCCAGAGTGATCCCACCCCTACCAGAGCAAAGCAGGGGGAGCCTGGCTGGCCAACAGAGATATGTACCAGGCCGGACTGCACTGGGGTTGCCTGCGTTGGGTCACCTGGTTCACACCCCCACAAAAATTGTATGCCCAGCACCATGGCCCCCCTGGCACCCCCACTTCGCCCCTGCTTCTGTCTCGGCGACATCCAAGCTGACTTGGTCGCCGTGTCCACAGAAATTGGCAGACCTCCAAGGATGTGTGTGGCGTTCATGCGGAGCCCCCGGTCGTCTCACGGACTCTTGACCCGTACACCACTAATCCGCTGCCACCAACCAGGTCCTCCCCGGTAAAATCACTTCAGCCTCAGCCAGGTTCTCAATTAATAAAGAAGAGTGTATTTTATTTCAGACACATACAAACTTTTACGGCATTCCAAACTTTGTTGCTCTTTACTTTCTTAGTCTTATTTTCCTCTTTCTGTCTCTTCTGCCTCCCCTCACTCAAGAACCCACTGCCCTAACTGTCTCTCTATTACCAACTGCCTACCAACTGCTTCTCCAACTGCCTTTCCCAACCAGCCAACCCACTAAAACCAACCAACTACCCACCAACAACTCCCAACAACAACTAACTCAGGGCCTTTTCAGTACTGGCTCCGACTTGGTGGAACGCTCTGTCACAAGAGACCAGGGCCCTGCGGGACTTGACATCTTTCCGCAGGGCCTGCAAGACAGAGCTGTTCCGCCTGGCCTTTGGTTTGGACTCAGTTTGACCCTTATGTTTCCCTCCCCTTATGGTTTTGATGAGGCTGCATTTTAAATTGCATTTTAACCTGTATTTTAAATTGGGGTTTTTTTGCCCTATTATGTTTTTACTGTAATTTTACTGTTGTTAGCCGCTCTAGCCAGGGAGGGCGGAGTATAAATAAAATTTATTATTATTATTATTATTATTATTATTATTATTATTATTATTATTATTACTGTTGCTACTTCACTGTCCAGCTGGCCTGGCTTCCTCCCTCGTACCCACTGCAAAACTCTTTGCTCTTCCCCCTAATTCTGCCAATGTTAAGCATTTTCTGGCTGGCATACATCAACAAATATGGGAATTTGGGCATGGCAAAGTGAGAAGCCGTGATGGCTTGGGTTTTTGCGACGACCTTGGCATTTTTGGAGGAGTGGGAGACAACGTGGTCTGGGTTATCGCTAGTAGAGTGCATCACAGCCTGGTTCCCATGCTTGGGCAAGGCATGTCCAGTCAGGACAACCCACAGGAGTGTGTGTGGGCCGCACGTGCCATCGCAACGTTGGCTGAATCCCGTGGCAAACCAACCCGCCGTTGATTCACAGGCAGCAAGGTTAAGGCTGGCAGTTCTTGAAAGTTGTGAGCAAGTCGGCCGCAAGGACAGCAATTCTGTCTTAGAAGCGGGATTAAAATGAATGCTGGCAGCCACGGGGGTACAAAGCCACGTAACAGTCGTTCCCTGTTAAATTTAGCGTCCAAGTCTCCCTGTTAAGAGGCCTTACGGGGCAGTTTCTCACAGGCAGGCATTGTGTCACCTTGGGTGGGTAATTAGCGGGAACAAATGGATCCTTCACAGTGCAATAGTCCTCGTCTCTTGTTAGAGGCACAACCCCAGTTCCCCTCCCTTTGACTCCAGCAATGGTGACAGATGTCCCAGGGTCCTTGCTTCTTGCCTTCTCATTCCCTCCCCGACAGCGCTTGCACCCTAAGCCAATGTGGCAAACAAGCGTAAGAACTCCTGACATCCGCAGCCTTCAGATCCTGCGTTCCTCGCTCGCTCAGCACAAAACTGCAGGGAATTAGACACCTCTCTTTGAGAACAAAGGGGACCCTAATCATCAGAGTGTCCTGGAAACAGTGAAGGAATAAAGGGCTGGGCTCAGAAGCACAGCAAAAAAGTCAAACGAGGTCCTACAATCCCAAAGACAAGAAACTTATAATGTTTGTTGATTGCTTTCTTTAGTGCTTATCCCGCGCTTCCTCCTGAAGGACCCAAAAGGTCCTTCAGGTCTGCAATAAAATTAACTGATTTGTGTGTATGGGACACAATAATCTAGACAACCTGATTATTCAGCATTCATCCTGATACATCTGAAGGGAGACCGGACAACATTGACTATTTATTGAGCATTAATTCTGATTTGTTTGTGGGGAGGGTTGATGATATGTCAAAGCAAGTGTTACCCCCACTTTCCTTTTATTATTATTATTATTATTATTATTTCCCAGAAGGCCCCCTCAACACAACTCGTAACAGTATACATCTGTAAAACACGTTCTGACCAAGTGATCCATGAGTTAGCATAAACCTTTTGCAACTGATCTGTGGTTCTCTGGAGAATTTGTAAATGAAAGAAAGCCTTTTAAACATGACCGTCAAAATCCATAACATGGATGTCTCATGATAGGTACGACCAGCGCTTCTTTTTTCCAGCCGGAACTCGCCAAAATTCAGTTCTGACACATCTCAGGTGGGCACTGTTGCCATTCTAAGAGAACAAGGGAGGCGTTCATTGTGAGTTCCAGCACCTCCTTTTCTAGAACAATAGCACTGGGTGCAACAGGTAGAATTCAAAAGGTGAACTTTTCTTACCGCTGCCTCACCAGTTAACATTTTGAGTTCAATGCCCATCAAATTCATTGATACAGAACACATGTTAACGGTAAAATGACCCTGCTTCAATTCCGGTATCTCCAGTTAAACGTTTCAGGTAGCACATGAATTTGACCTTTGAAGAGTTAGTAAGTAAACCATGTTTAACTTACCAAATGTGTTTGTCTCTTTCTATGCGGCCTAGGACCCACGTACCTAAGGGACCGCGTCTCCTGGTATGCCCCGCGGAGGACCTTAAGGTCCACAAATGACAAGACTTTGGAGGTCCCAAGTCGCAACGAGGGCCAGGGCCTTTTCAGTACTGGCCCCGACTTGGTGGAACGCTCTGTCACAAAAGACCAGGGCCCTGTGGGACGACATCTTTCCGCAGGGCCTGCAAGACAGAGCTGTTCTGCCTGGCCTTTGGTTTGGACTCAGTCTGACCCTTATGTTTCCCTCCCCTTATGGTTTTGATCTATGGGCACGCTTATCTGCCCCCCCTCCCACTTTGATTTTCGGGCACCTTATTTGTCTACCTTAACCATTCCAAAACTCAGACGGGCCTTTACACTGGCCAGACTAAATATGTTACCCTCAGCTGTTCTTGAAGGTAGATATCAAAAAATTTCATTCAAGAACCGGCTCTGCCCCTATGGAGCTGGCTACGTAGAAACTGTGTCACACGTTCTCTTGTCTTGCTCCCTATATAGAGATCTCAGGGAGGAGATCATCACGCCGCTCCTATCTGCCATCCCGGGCCGCTCTTGTGAAGCCAAATTGTTCTCACTCCTAGCCGACCAGAACAGCTCGACAACAGAGAAGGTTGCGAAATTTATCGAGAGAGCAATGAGACTGAGAGCTGCTATCTGAATGACATTAGTGTCATCACCCGGATTCCTCGCCTAGGATCTTATTATTATTATCTTTACGTTTTATTATTATTATTTTATTACCTCTGCCAAGTTTTAAGTACTGAGATTATTAATTTATCTGCATCTGGTTATTATTATCTTTCTCCGTCCTGACCATCCCTCCGAGGTTATATTTATATTTATAATCTTTCAATTTGACTGGTCTATTCACTTAACCGACCTGGAACAATCTACCACAGAAAAGGCCGTCGCCCATGGGACAGAGGGTCATTGATGAATGATAATCCAGCTTCTACCTAGGGTTTTAATAGGTCATAAGATTTTATGGTAACTATATTCGTAATGTATTTTTGTTGGTGTTTGTCCTTTGATGCTATGGCCTGTCGGCTACACAAATAAAGTCTATATCTATCTATGGGCTACTTTTAAAATGAGGCTGCAATTTAAATTGCATTTTAACCTCTATTTTAAATTGGTTCCTCCCCTATTATGTTTTTATTGTAATTTTACTGGTGTTAGCTGCCCTGAGCCCGGCTCTGACCGGGGAGGGCGGGGTATAAATAAAATTTAATAATAATTTCTTAAACAAATAATAAATTAAATTAAATTAAATAATAATTTAAATAAAATAAATAAAATGATGATGATGCTAAGGGAAGTGGGAAACTTTGAGAGCAACTTAAAAGGGGATATTGTTAGTTGTAGGTTCAGGTTTTAAGATAAAATATGTGTCTGTTATCCTAAAAAAAAAGAAAAAAAAAGAGGAAAGACCAAACCATCTAATCACTGGTAAACCCATGGGATTACTCAGTGATGTAAATTGGCAGCAGGTGAAAGAGATGATAAAAGGGGCACTTGTTTACTCTGGGCATAGTTAACCTATGCAATTCACGGCCACAGGTTGTAAGGGCGATATTTTCCCAGTGACAGACATCAATAGCAAGGTGTGGCGATGACGCAAGAGTGGGCCTGCAAAAACTTTCCCAGCTGACCTTTCAGGTGTAGCTAGGGTCATGTGCAGAATGGTGAGGGTGGGACCACCCGCTTTTTCGCACTGTCTCCCATTGTGGGGAACTTGATGATGGGAAACAGAGCCAGGAAACATACTGTGAAAGGAAATCAGGATGCTCAGCAAGGGGTCAGGGAGCTGTCAACAAAATCTAGCCTGACATCAGGAGCCAGCGCAGAACGAATCAATCCTTGCCCTCTCTGCAGTGTTTAATTTACAAAACGAGGAGATGGTGGGGCTCAAAGCCTGCCAGGAAACCCCACCTTAGGGGCTCCCTGTGGGCCATTTGTTTCAGTTGAATGCTTTTAATATGCGCAGTGGCTTACATTTAAAAAATATTGAATGTAAAACAAAAGATTTGTGTTTCCTCTTCTGATGCTTTCCCTCCATTGATTTTTCTGTTCTTGGACTCTGTGCTCCACCATCCGCTGTTAAATTTCCCCTACTTCCCTTCTATCCCTGTATATTTTGTGATATAAACATTCGGTGGGTTTTAGTAAACGGTAAAGGGACCCCTGACCATTAGTTCCAGTCATGACCGACTCTGGGGTTACGGCGCTCATCTTGCTTTATTGGCTGAGGGAGCTGGCGTTTGTCTGCTGACAGCTTCCAGGTCATGTGGCCAGCATGACTAAGCCGCTTCTGGCGAACCAGAGCAGTGCACGGAAACACCATTTACCTTCCCGCCGGAGCGGTACCTATTTATCTACTTGCACTTTGATGTGCTTTCGAACTGCTAGCTTGGCAGGAGCAGGAGCAGGGACTGAGCAACGGGAGCACACCCTGTCACAGGGATTCGAACCGCCGACCTTCTGATCAGCAAGTCCTAGGCTCTGAGGTTTAACCCACAGCGCCACCCTCGGTGGGTTTTACTCACAAGTAAATTACACAGGTCCAGGAGTGCTTGAGGGCAGAAAGGTCCAATGGTATTCTGCCATCATAATGGCTGAACATGTCTAATCTCTGTAAAATGAAGACGAAATTCCCAACTGTCTGAAATTTGGCAGGAAATGTGAATGGTATTAAATAGCCAAATGTTTGTTTGTTTGTTAAATAATAAATAAATACAATAAATGTGATGCAATGGCCGAAAGCAATTTAAATATTCTGTTAGCACCCATAACAGACCTTCCGTTTTGCTGCTTCAGAGCCTCTCAGAACTTGAAATAAATTGCAGTCTTTATCTTCCTGTTGTTTTTTTTTTGGGGGGGGGGAGAATCCATTTTATAGTAATAAAAATGTTAGGTTTGTAAAATCCCTATTTCACTCAACTGTTTAGGTAAGATAAAGTTGTATGTTGCACATGCTCAGTGCTAAATAAAATGTTCCAATGTACAATGGTACCTCGGTTTATGAACTTAATCCATTCCGGAAGTCCGTTCTTAAAACAAAACTATTCTTAAACCGAGGCGAGCTTTCCCTAATGAGGTCTCCTTCCACCATTCGGCTTCCGTTCGTAGACCGAGGAAAAGTTCGCAAACCAGAACACTACTTCTGGTTTTGCGGAGTTCGTAAACCGAATTGTTCGTAAACAGGACTCTTCTTAAACCGAGGTACCACTGTATAGTCTCTTTCCCAAAAGAAAGATGACAACCACCAGACCATGGAGACTTCTAGCTGCTAAAGCTGATAATTTGGGGAAAGGTAGGCAGTGATGGGTGGGTGTGTACAGAGGTGAGTTTGTGTCTTGGACTCTCAAAGTGATCTTGACAACTAAGAGTTGAACCTGGTCCAGGTTTAGCAAAAATTCATTGGTACAGCACACACGTTAAAGGTAAAATGACTCTGCTTCAATTCTGTATCTCCAGTTAAAAGTTTCAGGTAGCACATGAATTTGACCTTTGAAGAGTTAGTAAGTAAACCATGTTTAACTTACCATATGTGTTGGTCTCTTTCTATGCTAAGGGAAAGTGGGTAACTTTGAGAGAAACTTGGAAGGGGATATTTTAAAGGTCTAACATCCTATAATTCCACATTTTACTGCATGTTTTGCGATTTGACATCTCTGCTGGGGTTTTCTTACCAAAAAATAGTTGCTCCAAACTTGGATCTAAGCATGCAGAATTCCTTTTTAATTTTTGTCAACCACATCTATTTTCTTTAACCAAATCA
This sequence comes from Podarcis cretensis, assembly GCF_951804945.1. NCBI lineage: Eukaryota > Metazoa > Chordata > Lepidosauria > Squamata > Lacertidae > Podarcis > Podarcis cretensis. The sequence continues at coordinate 15,653,535 of NC_137182.1, forward strand.
ACACCAACAAAAAAAATCAACACCAACAAAAAAAGGAAACTAGAGTAAACTACACCATCAGGTGCACAGAACGTAGAAGGATGGCACCTTTGAATATGATATTTGGTGATTCGTATCTCTTCTTTTTAAGTGCATTACAAAGGGAATCCTGGTTTCTATTTTATCTTGATGACAATATTTATGTAGTGCTTTTCAGGTAGACCTCAACAGATTGGTTGACATAAAATTATTACAGTAAGCATCGATAACATGACATTTTTATAGTAAAATCAAAACCATTTTTGAAAAAACGGCATCTGCTTCTTCCAGGCGAAATGGTTCTTCAGAAGCCTCTGTGATGGCTCCAATGTCACATTACCATATAATTTTAAAATGAGATACCATATATATCAGATGATAGTTCGTCATGTGTCTGAATTTATGAATTCCTTCTTTTAATAAGCAACCGTCATTGAACAGCTCAAATTATTTTGTACTCTTTTTTTATCAACTATTTTAATGACTAGTTAACGTTACCGTATCGTGCAGTTCTACAAAGCTCAACAGACCCTTTGTTGAGTCCTTACATCTGCAGGATAATTCATAAACATTATTATTTTGGTCTCCGGATTGCAGTCTGACTTGAAATGCATGGAGGCGCTGCCAGATCATGTGAGGAAAATAAGTACAGTTCTTAGGGGGACTCATGAGAAGAGCATCATGTCAATTTCAGCAAGTCCATTATCTGTCAGTTCAAAAACTGATTTCGAAAAAAACATGGCTATAAGCTCAAGTGGAGGAGAACAAATCTTGGAAGCTGCAGAGATTTGTAACGATACTCAGTTTCTGTACAGTTTAAAATAACTACCGCTTTAAGTAATATACATTGAAGGGGGGAGTCTAGAAAAGGCTAGGATATGCTTGGGGATGCGGGTTGCGCTGTGGGTTAAACCACAGAGCCTAGGACTCGTGGCCGACTCGGGTTGCGGCGCTCATTTCACTTTATTGGCCGAGGAAGCCAACGTACAGCTTCCGGGTCATGTGGCCAGCATGACTAAGCCGCTTCTGGCAAACCAGAGCAGCGCACAGAAACGCCATTTACCTTCCCGCTGGAGTGGTACCTATTTATCTACTTGCACTTTGATGTGCTTTCGAACTGCTAGGTTGGCAGGAGCAGGGACCGAGCAACGGGAGCTCACCCCGTCACGGGGATTTGAACCACCGACCTTCTGACCGGCAAGCCCTAGGCTCTGTGGCTTAACCCACAACACCGCCCGCATCCCAGATGGATGCCAACAACAGTGAAGGGCTCGTAATCTGGGGAACCGGGTTCGTGTCTCCGCTCCTCCACCTGCAGCTGCTGGGTGACCTTGGGCTAGTCACACTTCTCTGAAGTCTCTCAGCCTCACTCACCTCACAGAGTGTTTGTTGTGTGGGAGGAAGAAAAAGGAGAATGTTAGCTGCTTGGAGACTCCTTCAGGTAGTGATAAAGCGGGATATCAAATCCAAACTCTTCTTTTTCTTCTTCTTCTTCTGAAGCCCTGGAGAGATGCTGCCAGTCCGTGTAGACAATCCTGAGCTAGATAGAGACCAGTGGATTTGACCGAGCAGCTTCCTGTGTGTTTCAGCAGAAAAAAAGAGAGCTCTCCCTGGTGGTCTGATTTGCTTTCTGAATGATTCCCTGAATTTTTTTAAAAAAAATTGCATACGGCATCTTTGAAGTCTCTCTTCCATATTTTGGCATCCTGGCTCCATCCGTCAGACCTGGAATTTGAAAGCGGGTCAGCATTTTCCACTGCACTGGTCAAGCATGGGGGACTGGATGTGAACAGCTGGATCCCCGAGCCTGCCTTTGCTATAAACATCCTGTGTGAGAAATGTGTCCCAGCGCTGATCTGGTGGGAACCCAGAGACCATAAAGGAGAGGGAGGCGGGCAGAGGAAAAGAGAAGCTGAGGGAGATAAGCGAGCTGTCACATTTTTTTCCACAGAAATGTTCCCTTTCATCCAGATTCTCTTTTGGCAAACACCTGCGATCTGCAATGCACAGAATTCTACAAGCTATACCGGCGATTCGAAAACAAGCAGGGGCATGAATGAGCCAGCGCGCGGTTGAGGAATCTGCTTCCAGTCACGCCATGCCATTATTTAAAATGCTTTAACGCCAAATTTCTATAAGGTAGCATTCCAAGTGGATAAACAGAGATCAAAACAACAAATCAGGGAAAGAACCACCAGGAGTAATGGAAATGTGTCTGAGAAGCCGATAAACAAAACTCAGGGCAGTTTCAAAAGACACCAGACAGAGCAATAAACTACAGAAATCATATCAGCAATTAAGATAAAGGTAAAGGACCCCTGGACAGTTAAGTCCAGTCAAAGGCGACTATGGGGTTGTGGCGCTCTTCTCGCTTTCAGGCCGAGGGAGCCAGCGTTTGTTCGCAGACAGCTTTCTGGCTCATGTGGCCAGCGTGACTAAACCGCTACTGGTGCAACAGAGCACTGTGACGGAAACCAAAGTGCAAGGAAACACCGTTTACCTTCCCGCCGAAGAGATACCTATTTATCTACTTGTACTGGTGTGCTTTCGAACTGCTAGGTTGGCAGGAGCTGGGACAGAGCAACAGAAGTTCACTCCATCGCGGGGATTCGAACCACTGACCTTCTGATTGGCAAGCCCAAGAGCATGGGTAGGCAAACTAAGGCCCGGGCGCCAGATCCAGCCCAATCGCCTTCCAAATCTGGCCAAAGGATGGTCTGGGAATCAGCGTGTTTTTGCTTGAGTAGAATGTGTCCTTTTATTTAAAATGCATCTCTGGGTTATTTATGGGGCATAGGAATTCATTCTTTCTTTCTTTTCAAAATATAGTCAGGCCCCCAACAAGGTCTGAGGGACAGTGCACTGGTCCCCTGCTGAAAAAATTTGCTGACCCCTGACCAAGAGGCTCAGTGGTTTAGACCACAGCACCACCCGCGTTATACCATGCTTATTAACACAGAAGCCAAAGCAGCCATTTTAGCACATGCATTTGGTACACAAGGGAAAATGAGGAAGGTGCCAGGTGGATCAGGTGCGAGTTCCATAAATGAGGTACAAGCAGGGATGCAAACTGGAATAAAAGAGGGGGGGGGAGAGTAAGCCCCACCCCATATAATCGATCACATGATACAACACACACATACTATTTGAATGGCAATGCCGATTAACTTTGGGGGCCCTAGCCCCCACAGATATTTTATTGGGGCGGCCAAGGGACCTCAGCCCCTAGAAGTTGCCTCCTATGGGTACAAGCCCAGGAAAGGCCCCAGCATTAGTCACCTAATGGAGCATGTGCTGAGAGTCATGGTGTACCAGATAATCCGGCCTTTGGGTCTTTATTCATGAGTCACAGGCCCTCAGAGAAGGGTTTCCTATCGCTGGATCCAGACATCGTCCAAACTTCCCTCTCTTATCGCACCATCCTTTAATCAATGAAGATTCGCCGTGTTTCCAAGCGGAAAGACTTGGCTGCTAAAATAAGAAAAGGGATAAGGTTCCAAACTCAAGATTTTAGCAGAGGGGAAATTTGGGTAACATGGCATCCTGAGCAAGGGCTTCCTTCACATTCGGAGTAAATTGCAAGGAATTGGCTGGAGGTAGAAGATGAGCCTTTCCATTCTCTATAAAGGGAACGTCCATAGCAGATTTACGCAGTACGTGTGGGGAGGAGGGGGGGGGGAAACGTTCCATTGCACAAGGAGAAATCATGGAATGTTCACCTTAACACTATGCTAAATGTAGATCAATATTTTTTTAGCTCATATTTACCATTGACTAATAAATTGCATTATGATTCTGAGAAATTGGGATGTTTATTGCAGCCTCAATTTAAGCCAGACTGAACTAACGCGACTTCATAAAACAATACTTGGTTACCGCAACTGGTAGAGGCTCTTCCACTAGGGTACAGCGCACGTAATGAAAATTATCAAGCTATTTTTAACAAAGGATTTCCTCCCCAAAATCTCAAAGCCACACATTCTTTCCTGCCCCGTGCATATTTTACACTTCCATGAATTTAATTTCCTGGCCATTTAATTAACTGTTTGTTTGTTTGTTTGTTTGTACTCTGCACCTGACTCAGTTGGCCAGGCCACCCTGGGCAGCTTACATAACATATAAAAACATAATAAAATATTAAATATTTTAAAAACTTTCCTATATAGGGGCTGCCTTCAGATGTCTTCTAAAGGTTGTATAGCTCCAACCAGCTCTCTGCATCACTTAGACAAAACTAACCTTAGCAATGGCAAATAGGTCCCTCCTGTGTTCTTTGAGGGACGCGGGTGGCGCTGTGGGTTAAACCACAGAGCCCAGGGCTTGCCGATCAGAAGGTCGGCAGTTCGAATCCCTGCGATGGGGTGAGCTCCCGTTGCTCGGCCCCTGCTCCTGCCAACCTAGCAGCTTGAAAACACGTCAAAGTGCAAGTAGATAAATAGGTACCGCTCCGGTGGGGTGGTAAACGGCGTTTCCGTGTGCTGCTCTGGTTCGCCAGAAGCGGCTTAGTCATGCTGGCCACATGACCCGGAAGCTGTACGCCGGCTCCCTCGGCCAATAAAGCGAGATGAGCGCCGCAACCCCAGAGTCGGCCACGACTGGACCTAATGGTCAGGGGTCCCTTTACCTTTACCTATGTGTTATTTGGGCAGAAAAACCATGTGACTGACATTAGGATATTTGGATTATTGAATATTAGGAGGTCTCTCAGATTTTCAGCCTCTGCTGGAAAGGCTCCCTATTTCTTTTGAGGGCTATCCAGCAGCCAACATATCAGATTAGGAAGCATTACAGTGGTACTTCAGGTTACAGATGCTTCAGGTTACAGAATCCGCTAACCCAGAAATAGTGCTTCAGGTTAAGAACTTTGCTTCAGGATGAGAACAGAAATCGTGCTCCAGTGGCGCTGCAGCAGCAGGCGGCCCCATTATCTAACGTGGTGCTTCAGGTTAAAAACAGTTTCAGGTTAAGTACGGAGCTCCGGAACGAATTAAGTACTTAACCTGAGGTACCACTGTACTTGAAAGCCTTGAAGAGCAGCCCAGCACCTTGAGCATGCTCAGAACTGTTTCCTTGAAGGCAAGATCTCCTCATAACTTAACAGCATGTTCTGGTAACCAGAGAAGCAGCAGGGATTGTTTTCTACTTTGAGGAATTCTTTGTTTTCTGTAATATTTGTTTTGTGTTCTTGCCAGAGAGACAGCAAGCAAGCAAGGAAGCAACAGTGGACAACACAGTGTGAGTCTTTTTCTATAATAAATATATATGTTATCTTTACTTAATCTTTTCACATTTATTTTTATGAATTGGATTGGGAAGATGAATGGAGGATGGCTTGTGTGCATGTTGCGACAAACTCTGCATTAACTATTTCCCTGCATTCACTCATTAAAAGCTGCAGCATGTCTGGGTGGGTCAGAGCCTGTTCATCTCAGCCATGTGCAATTACGGAGTGTTTTCCAAAGTAATATTCCCAGAAAAGGTATGTGGATCTGCTTTCAGCAAGTCCCTCCTCTAAGCTTACGTACAGAATATATTGAATACAGGGTGGAAGATAAGGTTGCTGCTATTTCTTGCTTGCCTTCTTCTGAGTTTGTCAGTGAACTTTTAAAATGAAACATTTGGGGCTCTATGCCTGTCTGGATATCACACTGATTGACTTCATAGTAAAGGTAAAGGGACCCCTGACCATTAGGTCCAGTCATGACCGACTCTGGGGTTGCGGCACTCATCTCGCTTTATTGGCTGAGGGAGCTGGTGTTTGTCCGCAGACAGCTTCCGGGTCATGTGGCCAGAATGACTAAGCCGCTTCTGGCGAACCAGAGTAGTGCACGGATAAACTGTTTACCTTCCCGCCGGAGCGGTACCTATTTATCTACTTGCACTTTGATGTGCTTTCGAAATGCTAGGTTGGCAGGAGCAGGGACCGAGCAATGGGAGCTCACCCCGTCGCAGGGATTCGAACCACCGACCTTCTGATCGGCAAGTCCTAGGCTCTGTGGTTTAACCCACAGCGCTACCCGCGTCCCCGATTGACTCCGATTGACTCCATATCCTTCCCCCTGATCTCGGATGTAAGAGGGTGGTTTATCATACCAGAGTGATGAGCAGATTATAATTTCACATTTCCCGCATTGCAAATAGCTTCAGCTGTGCTCTGCTGTGCCCTGATCAAGTGAAACAATATGTTTTCTCTATTGCCTGGAATGCTTTACACTTTTAATTTAGAGAAAAAACGTGTTTCATAGAATCATAGAGTTGGAAGGAACTCAAGAGGATCATCCAGCCCAGCCTTTCTCAACCTGTGGGTCCCCAGATGTTGAACTGCAACTCCCATCACCCCTAGCTAGCAAGGCCAGAGCTCAGGGATGATGGGAGTTGTAGTCCAACAACATCTGGGGACCCACAGGTTGAGAACCGCTAGCCCAACCCCTTGCAGTGCAGGAATATGCAGCTGTCCCTTATGGGATTGAACCTTGGTGTTATCAGCCCTACACACTAACCAACTGAGCTTTGCTGTGGAGGACAATGGGCAGAGCAAGGGTTAAGGAGCAAGCATGCAGATAGCAAGCTGACAGCCATCTCCCCATCTCTGTACTTAAACATCAAGGAAACAGCTAGTGTGGGGACTTTGTTGTAACCTTAAAGTGAGAGGATGGGAAGAGACCCAAGCAGCCCTTGTCAAAACAACCGCATTTCCAAAAGACTTTGGGGAGATCTCTCCGTAGCAGCTGACAAGGCAGCAACCCATCAAACAGGCCGGTGACTTTAAGGAAGCAGGTGAGTCTCCAGGGGAGCTAGGTTGGCTATGTGCCCAGCTTCATAGTCCTGGCCTTTGAAGGGCTGCCCAGCCTGTATCCGCTTTAAAGATTTTTTTTATATTTTATTTTAAAACCTAGGACAAGCTGGGGTTCTGAATTTGCCCATCAGCTGTTCACACCTGCACATCAGACCATCCAGGAGTCTTCTGCATCGTGGTAAGTGGGATTCTATTTATATTTAAATCATGGTAATTATGTCTAATGGAAGTGAGAGCTGGACCATAAAGAAGGCTGATCGCCAAAGAATTGATGCTTTTGAATTATGGTGCTGGAGGAGACTCTTGAGAGTCCCATGGACTGCAAGAAGATCAAACCTCTCCATTCTGAAGGAAATCAGCCCTGAGTGCTCACTGGAAGGACAGATCCCGAAGCTGAGGCTCCAATACTTTGGCCACCTCAAGACTCCCTAGAAAAGACCCTGATGTTGGGAAAGATGGAGGGCACAAGGAGAAGAGGACGACAGAGGACAAAATGGTTGGATAGTGTTCTCGAAGGTACCAGCATGAGTCTGACCCAACTGCGGGAGGCAGTGGAAGACAGGAGTGCCTGGCGTGCTCTGGTCCAGGGGGTCACGAAGAGTCGGACACGACTAAACAACTAAACAACAACAACAATTATTTCTAAATTGACATCTATCTATCTATCTATCTATCTATCTATCTATCTATCTATCTATCTGCTTAGCACATGCAAAATGGTGTCGTCTTTTTTAGATGGCATGCTTCCTCTGTTTTGGCAGCACTGTTCTCTCTTTATGGTAACACATGAGGGGCTGCCTAACTGGAGCCCTTGACACAAGGACACAATTGGATAAGATCTGGAAACACCGGTGTGTGTGCAATCCTATATTGGAGCTTACCTATCTTTTGGGTAGTTCTTTTGTTGTTTAGTCGTGTCCGACTCTTTGTGACCCCATGGACCAGAGCACGCCAGGCACTTCTGTCTTCCACTGCCTCCCGCAGTTTGGTCAGACTCATGCTGGTATCTTCGAGAACACTGTCCAACCATCTCGTCCTCTGTCGTCCCCTTCTCCTTGTGCCCTCCATCTTTCCCATCATCAGGGTCTTTTCCAGGGAGTCTTCTCTTCTCATGAGGTGGCCAAAGTATTGGAGCCTCAGCTTGAGGATCTGTTGATAGCTTTTCAATATTCCAACATAAGAGATGTTTCTGGCTGCCAGTGGAAGCTCCCACCCTTTTCCCAGTCTTAGTCTGTTTCAATTTTTCATCTCATCCATGCCTGGGATAGTTCAGATTTTTTTCGAGTCCTAGCAGTTATTAAGCAGACTTCATGTGGCTTATACAAACGTTGAGTTCTTTATAGCAATCAGGGCTGCAGGGGTGCCAACTTGAAAATATTGGGGGGGGGGGGTTTTCAGGTAAGCCCCTGCCCCACATAATCGATCATGTGATGCAGTGCACACACACCATTTGAATGGCAATGGCCACCAGTTTTTTGGGGGCCCCAGCTCGCTCAAATATTTTATTGAGGGGCTGAAGATCCCTCAGCCCCTAGAAGTTGGCTCCTATGGGGGAGGTATACTCCATTTGGATCAAACATCAGTTTCCTGCCTGTTATGGAAGTACCTTAATGGGTTTTGTTTGGGTATTTTGTTGCTGTTATTGATACCAATTTTTGTATCTTCATTTTTTAATTGTATTATGACGCATGTGGAAATTGTTAAGTTTGGTTGTGATTTTTTTATGCGATTTATTCATTGTTTAGGACAACTGTTATGTTTTGTGTTGTGTTGTGTTGTGTTGTGTTGTGTTGTGTTGTGTTGTGTTATGTTATGTACACCTTAAGTATGCTTTTAACTGTGGAAATGTGGCCTACGAATGAAATGACGACGACGCAAGGATCTTTACAGTGAAATTTGATGAAGATTAGGTAGTAATTTTTCTCTTCGGTTCTGTATCTTTGAAATTGTATCTACAGCGCTCAATGTCAACTGACAAGGACAGCTGGATTCCAGAGCATGAAACCACAGTTAGTGCCAAACTCTTTCAAAAGGCACGGAACAGCCCTCTGGTGCCAGCTGGTAAGTTTGGGGAGCCTGAAGCGCCTCTCTGTAGGAATCTGTGTGTGATCTTCTCTTAGCTCAATTGCAGAGGGGGAAGAACCAAGGCAGGGAACCAAATGTGGTCTGAAGGCTCACGTCTACAACACAAATCTATGTAAGGCATCAAAGAGGGATGGGGTGGGAGTGGGAAACTTTAAAAGCATAATATACAAATTCTTCTTTTAAGGATAAAGCTACAGCCATGATGGTTATATTCTGCCAGTTGCTGGGGATCACAAGCAGAGACTGTTGCTGTTGCTTCTGGTCTTCTCAGGGACATCTGGTTGGCCACTGTGAAACAGGAAGTTGGACTAGATGGGATTCCACACCCTCCACCATTTCTTTGATGAAAATAGGGACGTCCTATTCAATAAATAGGGAAGCGCGTGGCGCTGTGGGTTAAACCACAGAGCCTAGGACTTGCCAATCAGAAGGTCGGCGGTTTGAATCCCCGCGATGGGGTGAGCTCCCATTGTTCAATCCCTGCTCCTGCCAATCTAGCAGTTCGAAAGCACGTCAAAGTGCAAGTAGATAAATAGGTACCGCTCCAGCGGGAAGGTAAACGGCATTTCCCTGCGCTGCTCTGGTTTGCCAGAAGTGACTTAGTCGTGCTGGCCACATGACCCGGAAGCTGTATGCCGGCTCCCTCGGCCAATAAAGCGAGATGAGCGCCGCAACCCCAGAGTTGGCCACGACTGGACCTAATGGTCAGGGGCCCGTTTACCTTTACCTATTCAATATATACAGTGGTGCCCTGCAAGACAAATGCCTCGCAAGACGGAAAACCCACTAGATGAAAGGGTTTTCCGTTTTGGAGGTGCTTCGCAAAATGAATTTCCTATGGGCTTGCTTCGCAAGACGAAAATGTCTTGTGAGTTCCTGCGGGTTTTTTCCCCTCCCCCCCCTTTTCTAAGCTGCTAAGCCGCTTATCAGCTGATCCGCTAAGCCGCTTATCAGCTGATCCGCTAAGCCGCTTAACAGCTGATCCGCTAAGCCGCTTAACAGCTGATCCGCTAAGCCCCTAAGCCGCTAATAGCGCTAATCCGCTAAGCCGCTAATGGGCTTGCTTCGCAAGATGAAAAAACCGCAAGACGAAGAGACTCGCGGAACGGATTCTTTTCGTCTTGCAAGGCACCACTGTAATAATAATAATAATACCCCACCCATCTAACCAGATTGCTCCAGCCATTCTAGGTGGCTTCCAATATATAATATATATATATAAAAACAATAAAACATAGAACATTAAAAAACTTCTCTATACAAGGCTGCCTTCAGATGTTTTCTAAAGGCTGTATAGCTAATAATAATAATAATAAATTATTATTATTAATAATACCCTGCCCATCTGGCTGGGTTTCCCTAGTCACTCTGTGCGGCTCCCAACAAAATATTTAAAACACAATAAAACATCAAATATTAAAAACCTTTCCTAAACAGGGCTGCCTTCAAATGAATCCTAAAAGTCAGATAGTCTGCCTGGTTCCCTATAACCTCAGTTCTCACAGGGAGGGAACTGTTGGAAGACCCTCGGAGCTGGACCTCAGTGTCCGAGCTAAACGACGGGGGTGGAGACGCTCCTTCAAGTATACTGGGCTGAGGCTGTTTACTTATCTCCTTGGCTTGGGGGTAGGGGTCACATAACTCCATAACCCATTACTCTGACGAAAACAGGGACGTCCTAAGGAAAAGCAGGACATTCTGGGATCAAGTCAGAAACTGGGGTGGCTTCTGCAAATCCAAGAAGATAGGGAGACTTGGAGGGTCTGGAATTCTGGCCTGATCCAACTGGGGCCTTTTGATGGGACTACAGGTGTGCCGTGTAGGAAATGTGGTCTTTTGAACATATGAAACTGCTTTTTACAAACTTTTGGTCTAGTTAGCCTGGTGGTGGGAGATCTGTGGCCCTCCCTGTGCTTGCACAACAGCTCCCATAAGTCCTGATCCTTGGCTATAGTGGCTGAGGCAAGCTGGCATCTGGGGAGCCAGATGTTCCTCAGCCCTGATCTAACCCAACATTGCCTACTGACAGTGCTGTAGCTATGGGGGAGATAGCTAGGTTTTTTTGCCCAGGTGAAGCCTCATGAGGGGTGCCATTGAGGTTCCCAGCGTGGGGAGAGGGGGTGCCAAACTGGGTCTTTGACCCGGGTGAAATAAAGCCTAGTTTCGCTCCTGCCTATGATCTTCCAAGACTGGAAGCCTTTAGCTGCCTGAGCTGAATCCCAAGACCTTCTGCCTACAAAGCGTCTGAAGGAGTGTCTCCACCCCCATCGTTCTACCTGGACACTGAGGTCCAGTGCCGAGGGCCTTCTGGAGGTTCCCTTGCTGCGAGAAGCCAAGTTACAGGGAACCAGGCAGAGGGCCTTCTCTGTAGTGGCACCCGCCCTGTGGAACGCCCTTTTGTCAGATGTCAAAGAGAAAAACAACTACCAGACTTTTAGAAGACATCTGAAGGCAGGCCTGTTTAGGGAAGCTTTTAATGTTTAATATACTATTATATTTTAATATTCTGTTGGAAGCCGCCCAGAGTGGCTGGGGAAACCCAGCCAGATGGGCGGGGTATAAATAATAAATTAGTATTATAATATTATTACTGTATTATTATTATTATTGCAAAGTACATCCTTTGCCACTTCATTCTTTCGGTTGCTTTCAAAGCATATTTGCTGTTGCTCTTTGCTGTCTCTGGCAAACAGCCTTGACCCCAACCCCCCAAAAAACGTTCTCTCTGAAACTGAATGACACAAAAAAGAAAAAAAAAGGGGGGGGGAGCTGGACACACAGTTCTATCTTCACCAAAAAACAGCCTGCAAATATTTTAATTGTTTACAGTGCTCCCAGCAAAGGGAGAAGCAATCCATGCAAAGATATGAATAGCCAGACATCTAAAACTACATTGGGCATTAGATTCAAGCTCATTTCTTGATGGCATTATATGCAACCATTCAACACATGGGCAATAAAGCAATTATTCGGGTGAGTCTCCTAAGTGCGGAATATGCCTAGTATTGCAATAGGCTGCTTAAGAAAGAGTCAGATGCTTTCTTCCTTGGAGTGTGGACAAGTATCAGTCCTATCTACTGGCAGTAAAGGTCAAGGGTAAAGGGACCCCTGACCATTAGGTCCAGTCGTGGCCAACTCTGGGTTTGCGGCGCTCATCTTGTTTATTGGCCGAGGGAGCCGGCGTACAGCTTCCGGGTCATGTGGCCAGCATGACTAAGCTGCTTCTGGCGAACCAGAAAAGCGCACGGAAACGCCGTTTACCTTCCCGCCGGAGTGGTACCTATTTATCTACTTGACCTTTGATGTGCTTTTGAACTGCTAGGTTGGCAGGAGCAGGGACCAAGCAACGGGAGCCCCCCCCCTTCGCGGGGATTCGAACCACCGACCTTCTGATCAGCAAGCCCTAGGCTTTGTGGTTTAATCCACAGCACCACCTGCGTCCCATCTACTGGCAGTATATGCTGGCATTTGTCTGTCTCGAGAGACAATGGAATGTGCCTCTAGGGAAGGAGTCAAACTGCTGCATTAGCAGCACTAAAGTGACTTCCCTGGGCCCAAGCCTGGGTAGGGTCTATGGAGGTCCTGGACTGCCCAGACAACCAGACCTCACTGATGTGGTCCAAAGGAAAGCAGAGCAATACATTTGGCACCAGCTTGGCTGCAGGAGTTGCTAGAAAGAGGCATGCAAGGCCCCAGCGGGAATCTGCTCTGGATCTGTGTAGGGTTTACTCCTTCGCCTTTCTTTTCCCAAAGGTACCACATAAGGAAAAGGAGGTTGAGGATCAGAGTTAGTATAGGCAGTACAGCGGCTGGCGCTGTGGTCTAAACTACTGAGCCTCTTGGGCTTGCTGACTGGAAGGTCAGCGGTTCAAATCCCTGTAACGGAGTGAGTTCCCGTTGCTCTGTCCCAGCACCTGCCAACCTGGCAGTTCGAAAGCACACCAGTGCAAGTAGATAAATAGGTACCACTGTGGTGGGAAGGTAAATGGCGTTTCCGTGTGCTCTGGCACTTGTCACGGTCCTCCGTGTGCCAGTAGAGGTTTAGTCATGCTGGCCACATGAGCTGGAAAACTGTCTGTGGACAAACGCCTGCTCCCTTGGCCTGAAAGCGATGGACATACCGGACTTCCGGTCGGCGCCAGCGCTTAATGGCGGTCCGAGCCTCGAGCTCCGAGGCAGGACTGCTCCGTTAGTTCGGGTCTCACCCGCTACGGCAAGCGGGGGACCCCTAAAATCACAGGCGCGGAGCCTGTGAACAAAGGAGATTCGGTGGGCACCCTTTGCGCCCCCCGGTACTGTGAGGGAGCCTTTTTAAAGGCTTCTGAGCGGCATCGGGGTAAGCGCGGTGCTGAGAGTCGTCACCCAGCTAGCGGAGTGAAGCCGCGTCGCCATGAGCGGAGAGCGCCGATTCCTTCCTGCAATTGGAATTTGACTACAACACCCGTGAGTAAGATTGAAAAAGTAACGGGACATTAAAAAAAAAATTTGGCTGAAAACGGGAAAGGCAAAAATTAAGGAAGTCTGCCTCCCCGGAACTGCAGAAGAGATAAAGCAACGAAAATCAAGCTGCACTTAAAGGGAATCTTTCTAATTTTTTTAAGCTGTCAAACTGACATCGGACTTAAAACCTCCCCCCAGATTGGCAGGAGAAGGGGGGAGGGATTGGAACGTTGTTAACCTGCTGGAAAATTAATGGAAAATTAAGACCTTCCATTGCCAAATCCCCCGGGGTCGGGCTGCCCAAACAAGACACCGGGACGTGGACTGTCAAACTTTGAGAAGTGGGGACTTGTTTGTAACAAAGTTACCGGACCTTAGACGTACTTTGTTGCATTTTGGCCACATAGAAAATAGAGACATTACAATTTGGATATTGGAAACTTCTGGCTACTGTTATACTTCCTTGCCTCTTTGTTTTCTTCTATCTTTGCCATTTGGATACAATTGAATGCTCCCTCTAGAGGGTTCTATGTGAAACTGTTGCACTTGGAAAAGTAACAGTGGGATTTTCCACTTGGGAATCAACTCTGTGAAAACGACCTTGAGGATATGAGTGCCCCTACAGAAGAGATAGTAACAAGGCAGAAAGCAAAACAATCTCACAAGAAAAGGGCCTCTATATCAGGAACTGCAGCTGTGCAGGAAAAAACACCAGCGTCTATGGATCCTATGACTCAGGCACTACTTAAAATAAATCAATCCCTGGAAGCATTGACAAAGCTATCGACAGAGAATTCTAAAAAATTAACAGAGTTGACAACAAGGTTGGATGTGAATACAGCTAGTGTTACATCGAACACAGATTCTATAAATAGATTAATTCAGGAAAGTTCAGAAACACGAAAGATTGCAGAAAGTGCAAAAATAACGGCTGAAGAGACAAGGGAAAAATTTGGGCCTATTATTAAAAAAGTGAATGAGCATGATGCAGCCCTCTCCTTACTGGAACTTCAACGTAAAGAGAAGAATTTAAAATTTAGATTGGTGCCTGAAGGGGAAGGGGACAACCTTGTGAAATTTCTTACAGAGAACATCATAACTTTTTGGCAGGAGGAATGGGAGGAAGATGAGGAACTTGAGATAATATCAGCCTTTCGACTGGGTAGAAGGCAGGATAAAAAACCAAGGGACTGTCTAATTACATTGAGATCAAAAGAAGAAAGAGATAGAATATTGAATTTGCATTATCAAAAGGCATTGGTGATCCAAAATTGTCAGATACAGATTTTCAAGGACATTCCTAAATACATTTTAGAGGTGAGAACATATTACAAAAGCTTAGTAGACCTGCTGAAGAAAAACACTATACCATTCAGATGGGAGTTTCCACAAGGATTGTCCTTTAACTTCAAAGGAAGGAAGATTAAAATAAAAACAATTCAGGACAAAGAACAATTTCTGGAGAAGTACCTGGAGGATCTGCAGAAAGGAACCGTGGAGGAGAGGGAACCACCTGATATAGCAAATTTGTCATTTGGACTTTCACTACCACCATCGGAGGAAGAGCAGAAGCTTGGAGCAGTTGGAGGAACAGCTACCTAAATACAAAATGTCTCTGCAACTCCTTAGTTGGAACTGTAACGGTCTGAACCTTCCTCGGAAAAGACGACAGGTTTTTCACATTTTGAAGAAAGAACAATTAGACATAATATGTTTGCAAGAAACCCATATTGCCAGGATACATAGGAAATTACTGATAAATAAGAGACTTGGTCAAGAATTTATCTCATCAGACAAAGTAAAGAAAAGAGGTGTGGTGATCTATGCAAAGGAAAAGTTGGCTCCAAAATTGATATTTAAAGATGAACAAGGAAGATACCTGGCAATTGAAATACAAATTCAAGGAGAAAAGATATTAATTGTGGGAGTTTATGCCCCAAATGAAGGGAAGGCCGAATTCTTTAGGAAGTTGCATGAGACATTAGTTGACTTTTTAGACTATAAAATCTTAATGATGGGAGATATGAATGGAGTTGTCTCAACAAACATGGATAAAGCACAGAGACAAGTGATTTCAAAAGAAGGGAGACTACCAAAGATCTTTTTCGAAATGACTGAAACAATGGACTTGATTGATATTTGGAGAATAAAGAATCCTCTAGAGAGAGAGGGAACCTTCTTCTCTGAAGCAAAAATGACATGGACAAGAATAGACCAAATCTGGATTTCTAGTAGTCTGGCGCCAAGAACAAAAAAAGTAGAAATATGTCCAAAAACGTGCTCCGACCATAATGCGGTGAAGATGGAGATGAAACTAACAACAACTGGATCCTTTAGATGGAGAATGAATGACACCCTATTTAAGGATGAAGAGATCCACAAGAAGGCCCTTAAAACATTAAAAGATTACTTTGAGATCAACAGGAAAACAGATGTGGAAAAAAGAATAATTTGGGACGCAAGTAAAGCCGTGATGCGAGGTTTCCTAATTCAACAAAATTCTATTAAGAGGAAGCAACAAAATGAGAAGAAGGAAAAAATTTTAGAAAAAATAAAAGAAGGAGAGAAGAAGTTGAGGTTTAAACCAAAATCCCATGAGATTTTGAGAGAAATAAAGTTCTATCAGATGCAGTACATGGAGCTTATGAACCAACAAATAGAGTGGAAGATAAGGCAAATGAGACAAAGAACTTTTGAATCAGCGGATAAATGTGGGAAACTTCTGTCATGGCAATTGAAAAAAAGGCAGAAAATGAACACTGTAACAAGTTTAGAAATGGATGGAAAAATTATCCATAAACCCAATGAGATCAACAATTGTTTTCAAAGCTTTTTTAAGAAATTGTATGCACAAGGGCCAATCAACGAGCAAGAAATAGAAGAATTCATCAGAAAATACGGTTTACCAAAAATCTCAGAACAAAGTAAAAGGATCTTAAATGAGGAAATAACAGAACAAGAAATAGAGGGTGCCATTCAAAATATGAAATTGGGAAAATCACCAGGACCAGATGGCCTGACGGCCAAATACTACAAAATGTTGAAAGAATGGCTGACACAACCATTGAAGGAAGTTTGCAATGAAATTTTGAAGGGGAAAAAGGCACCTGAATCGTGGAAAGAGGCTTTCATCTCACTTATACCGAAAACAGAGACTGAGAAGAACCAGGTTAAAAACTACCGCCCTATATCTTTACTCAATGTGGATTACAAAATTTTTGCAGACATTTTGGCAAAAAGATTGAAAAGAGTTTTAGCAGAAGAGATTCATAAGGACCAAACAGGCTTTCTCCCAGGTAGACATATGTCAGACAATGTGAGAAACATTATAGATATTTTGGAGCTGCTGGATGTTGACATTAATAGGAAAGCAGTTTTGATTTTTGTGGATGCGGAGAAAGCCTTTGACAACATTTGTTGGACTTTTATGAAAAAGAATCTCCAAGGGATGGGGGTAGGCCAAGGTTTTGAAAACGGTATAGGTGCAATATATTCTCAACAAAAGGCCAAATTAATTGTAAATAATGTGGTAACAGAAGAAATACCTATAGAAAAAGGTACACGACAGGGTTGCCCAATATCCCCTTTGCTCTTTATATCAGTCCTGGAGGTATTGTTAAACATGATTAGAAAGGACCAGTTGGTTAAAGGAGTTCAGGTCGGAGTTAGACATTATAAATTAAGAGCATTTGCAGATGATCTAGTATTGACTTTGCAACAGCCAGATACTAGTACTAAAAGAGTATTAGAATTAATTGATATATTTGGTCGAGTAGCAGGTTTTAAATTGAATAGACAAAAAACGAAAGTGTTGGAAAAAAATTTAACAATGGAAGAAAGAGAGAGTTTTCAGAATGAAACAGGCTTGGAGATAACAAAAAGGGTAAAATACCTGGGGGTAAACTTAACATCCAAGAATGTGAACTTATTTAAGGACAATTATGAAAAATGTTGGTCAGAAGTTAAAAAAGATCTGGAAATATGGTCAAGGCTGAAACTTTCCTTGCTAGGCCGAATCGCTACTATTAAGATGAATGTACTGCCTAGAATGTTGTTTTTATTCCAGACGTTGCAGATTGTGGACAAGATGGAATGCTTCAAGAAGTGGCAGAAAGATATATCAAAATTTGTCTGGCAGGGCAAAAAGCCCAGAATTAAATTTAAGATTTTAACTGACGCAAAGGATAGAGGGGGGTTTGCCCTGCCGGACTTAAGACTTTATTATGAATCAGCAGCTTTCTGCTGGTTGAAACACTGGCTACTTCTTGAGAACACTGACATTTTGGATCTGGAAGGGTACGATAATAGTTTTGGTTGGCATGCATACTTATGGTACGACAAGGTAAAGGTGTATAAAAGCTTTAAAAACCATATTGTAAGGAAAGCATTGTATAACGTTTGGATTAGATACAAAGATTTGTTGGAAAGTAAAACCCCTAGGTGGGTGTCACCAATGGAAGCTAGGGAAGTAAAAAAGCTTAATATGGATTCTAAATGGCCAAAATATCATGAGATTTTAGAATACGATGGTGAAAGGGTGAAACTTCAGAGTTATGAGAAACTAAAGCCTAAGGTCCGAGATTGGTTGCATTACCATCAAATAAATGAGACGTTTAAACAGGACAGGAAAATAGGATTTCAGAAAGAGAAGTCAAAATTAGAAACAGAATTGTTGGAACCCAATACTAAGAACTTATCAAAAATGTATAACTTGCTGCTAAAATGGAATACACAGGATGAAACGGTGAAATCAGCTATGATTAAATGGGCACAAGATATCGGTCATGATATTATGTTTGCTGACTGGGAACAGTTATGGACCACCGGTATTAAATTTACTGCATGTAATGCATTAAGAGAAAATATTATGAAAATGATCTACCGGTGGTACATGACCCCAGTCAAGCTTGCAAAAATTTATCATTTGCCTAATAATAAGTGTTGGAAATGTAATGAGACTGAAGGCACTTTCTACCACCTTTGGTGGACCTGCCCAAAGGTTAAAGCTTTCTGGGAAATGATCTATAATGAAATTAAGAAGGTCCTTAAGTGGACTTTTCCTAAGAAACCAGAGGCTTTCCTCTTGGGCATGGTGGGCCAAGCGGTGTCAAGGAAGGATAGGACTTTCTTTATGTATGCCACTACAGCAGCAAGAATTCTACTGGCAAAGTATTGGAAGACGCAAGAACTACCTACTCTGGAAGAATGGCAAACAAAGGTGATTGACTTTATGGGACTGGCCGAGATGACGGGCAGAATCCGGGACCAGGGGAAAGAGACAATGGAAGAGGACTGGAAGAACTTCAAAATATATCTTAAAAATAATTGCAAAATTGAGGAATGTTAGGATGTCAGGGGGTAAGAAGTAAAGAATTGCAGCAGTAAACAAAAAAACTTAAGAAACTTTTATGAGAGGGAACTAAGACAATGGACTTAAGGGTTGCTAAAGAATTATTAAACAAGGATGCAGGGATGGGGAGGTATGGGGAAGTCAAAGAAAGAAGGGTAAGAACCGATGAGTATGATGTGATACTGTTTTATATTGTTCTTTTTTATATTTGTGGAAATTAATAAAAATTATTATAAAAAAAAAAAGAAAGCGATGGACATACCGTATTTTTCGCTCTATAGGACACACCTTGTTTTAGAGGGGGAAAACAAGGGGGGGGGGGGAAATCTCCCCCTCTCTGTGCAGCGCCCCTTCAGCAAAGTGGCAGGAGAAACGGAGCCCCTTCCATTTCTCCTCCCGCTTAGGTGAAGGGGCACTGCAACCTAGCTGAAGGGGCACCTAAAGGTAAAAGGTAAAGGTACCCCTGCCCATACGGGCCAGTCTTGACAGACTCTGGGGTTGTGCGCCCATCTCACTTAAGAGGCCAGGGGCCAGCGCTGTCCGGAGACACTTCCGGGTCACGTGACCAGCGTGACATCGCTGCTCTGGCGAGCCAGAGCCGCACACGGAAACGCCGTTTACCTTCCCGCTGGTAAGCGGTCCCTATTTATCTACTTGCACCCGGAGGTGCTTTCGAACTGCTAGGTTGGCAGGCGCTGGGACCGAGCAGCGGGAGCGCACCCCGCCGCAGGGATTCGAACCGCCGACCTTTCGATCGGCAAGTCCTAGGCGCTGAGGCTTTAACCCACGGCGCCACCTGCGTCCCGGAAGGGGCACCTACCCTTCAGCAAAAGGAACCCAAAGCCTCCGGAGCGCAGCGGGAACTCCTGCTGTGCTCTGGAGGCTTCAGGCGGCTATTCTTGAAGCCTGGAAAGCGTGAGGGGTGCGCACCGACCCCTCTCACTCTTCAGCGAAAGCAACGTGAAGCCACGGAGCATGGCGGGAGCGCTCCCACTGCGCTTCGGAGGCTTTGCGTTGCTATCGCTGAAGCTAAGGAGCCTGCATTCACTCCATAAGCAGCACACACATTTCCCCTTAATTTTTGGAGGGGAAAATGTGTGTCTTATAGAGCGAAAAATACGGTAACCATCCAGAGGTCCTTTACCTTTACCTTATCTGCTCCTTAGCCTTTTCTTCTCCCAAAGATACCCCATAAGGAAAAGGAGGTTGAGCATCAGAGTTAGTATAGGCAGCATAGAAATTACCTTAGCCGAAGGAGGTGGGACAGGCTACTGGACTTGCACAGGGACTTCTTCAGAGATATGGTTCTATGGCTTCTTTGACCTTGCAGGAATGATGGGGTTTGTGGTTGTGGCAGCCTACGGAATTTACCGGCTGAAGGCAAGGGGGAGTATGAAGATGTCTGTCCACCTGATTCACACTCGGGTAGCTGCCCAGGCCTGTGTGGTTGGAGCCATAACACTTGGTAAGGCGGGGATGAAGAGAAGGGAGGCGTTAAGTACTGGGAATGGGTGCAGAACAGGACCTGAGTTTGCAACTGCAATGACTGCCAGAGGGCAAGGTCTTGCATGGGTACCAGGTCTTCTGGAATGATTATCCTTGTGGGGGGGGAGGGGGGCTGAGCCTTTAACTCTTTGGTTCACATAAACATCATCCCTCAGTGTGTAAATGGCCCAACGTGACTCCCTGCGACAGACAGAGCATCCAAGTCAGTTTGCTGAACATGCAAACTAAACTTCATCTTCCACACTGGTCTTGGGAGAGGGGTGCAGTTCTTTGCCTCTGTGGGGAAAGTGCCCCTCCAAGGATGTTCAGGGTACTGTCCCCTTAGCGGTCAAGATTAATTAAGCTTCACTCATTTGGTTTGGAAGCGGCACTTCCTGTACCATGAAAGCCCAATGAGCCTGAATTGAAAACGTCTAGTAAATCAGATTGGCAGTTGGGTTCCTATTGAGGGTATCTGGCGAGCCAACAGGACGGTGATGAGGAACTGAGGATTGGAGTGTCATTCTGTGATATTATGAGAGCTAGTGTGGTGTAGTGGTTAAGAGCAGTGGACTTGTAATCTGGTGAACCAGGTTTGATTCCCTGCTCCTCCACATGCAGCTGCTGGGTGACCTTGGGCTAGTCACACTTCTCTGAAGTCTCTCAGCCTCACTCACCTCACAGAGAGTTTGTTGTGGGGGAGGAAGGGAAAGGAGATTGTTAGCCGCTTTGAGACTCCTTCGGGTAGTGATAAAGCAGGATATCAAATCCAAACTCCTCTTCTTCTTATGGCAGTGGAAAAAAGCTATATTGTCACTTTTGAATAAATGTGTTTTAGTATTCTTTTTTAAAAAAATAATTATAAAACAGCAGAGAGTAAGGAGATACTGCAGCAGGCCGCCCACGAAACAGAAAATAACTTGTATAAAAGATTTGCTGTTTTCCTTGAAAGCCAGAGGAGCAGAAGCCACATTCGATTCTGACCAAGAACATTTTGTTAAGATGATTCTGCAATCGGGCCCAAGACTGCACAGGGCAATATTGCGCCGGATAAAGAATGCCGAGACTTCCAGCATTTAGAAAATGTTTCTCTAGCCATTAGAGCTGGAAAGCTCAGTTTGAAAAGGAGTCAGAAATGCCAGGAGGAAATAAGGGAGCCATCCAATCGCCCTGCAAGGCTTGCGAGGGTAAAAAGGGGTGGCCATTCGCTGCTTTGCATAATTCCTTGCCCCTCCTGACTAGCAAAAGCCGCACTAAGCCAACTTCCATGTTGGAGACAAAAAGCTGTTTTCTCTACAGGCCATATTCCGATTGTCTCCTTTGCGCCAACTCCTTTGCTCTCTCTCCTAGGCGCTGTCTACAGCATGTACAAAGACCACTTCCCCAAACAAAAATAGATGAGACACGGATGGCATTGGTTTGTCCCTTCTCCCTGAATGGATCTGAATACCCCAGCGGCAACTCCAGCAGGGCTGCGAGATCATGTGGTTTGCTCTAGCAAGAGAAAGAAGTCCCCTGAAGCCTCAACTGCTTACTGATACGGCTTTATATACGTTCCCCTAAAATCCCGATGTACATGCATATATTTTTAAAGTTTTGAGAAGTGGAAGGGAATCCTTGTGGAAACAGAGGACTGCAAAAGACCCTTGATGGATTATCGAGTAGCTAAGCCCTCCCTCTGCCCAAGCAGAGGATAATAGTTGCCCAGTCGGCTTCTCCTGAAGCCATTTCCCCCTTCTCACATTCTAAGTGTGACAATTGCCTTCTTTCATCACACTGAAGTCCCTACCCTGGAGTTTCTAAACAGGAAAAACAAACACTCTCCAAATGCCACAAAATCTAATTCATAATAAAGCATGCGACTCCAGCACGGGTGTGCATAAAAAGGAAATTCACACTGACAAGTGAAGATTCGCTTGACTCCGGCTGCAAAAATAATCCCTATTTTAATGCAAACTGAACTGCTCTTGTGACGTGTTTGCTGTATAATTTCCATTTTTTTTAGATTACCTCTGTACCTAAGCACATTTTGTAGCGGCTCTGTCCTGTATATGTATTAAGGGCAATATTAACATCTAATGTCACTATTTTAAATACAATTTAAAAATTACCTTGCTTGAAAAGGCATTAAAATGCACATATTTGGTAAGATGGCTTACAATGGCATTATTCATTCGAATAAACATTTCTTTGGACATTATATATTTCTGCATGTGTACATTTGTAGACAGACCAATATTTTCAGCAGACCTTCTGGAAATGTGATATTCTAAGAGTAGGGAAAATTAATAGAAGATGACAGGGCTGGCTAAGTGCTTTTATAAAGCCGAGACATGGAGGAATATAAATCCACAGCCAACTAGTGAAATGCCACAGAAACAGAAGTAGACTTTTTTTGCTGTACGGTAGAAATGCAAAGAATTGCATCGGGCAGAGGGAGAGAGTATTCAAGTATTTTAAGAGGGAAGAATATCTGCTCCCCACCCACTTTTGTATTCCTGCTATACTTGCCTTTCCTTCTAAACTTTTAAGTGCCAAATGGTGTAATCTTTTACTTGAAGGAGCATCTCCACCCCCATCGTTCAGCCCACTGAGGTCCAGCTCCGAGGGCCTTCTGGCAGTTCTCTCCCTGCGAGAAGTGAGGTTACAGGGAACCAGGCAGAGGGCTTTCTCGGTAGTGGCACCTGCCCTGCGGAATGCCCTCCCATCAGATGTCAAGGAGATAAACAACTGCTTGATTTTTAGAAGACATCGGAAGGCAGTTCTTAATGTGTGATGTTTTATTGTGGTTTTATAATTTCCTGGACGCAACCTAGTCAGATTGGTGGCATATAAATAAATAAATAAATATTATTTCTCATAGGGAAGTTACTGTTCCAACCCCCTATTTGTGGTTGTCCTTTTATGAGCTTTTATCACTTTTGCAATATCCAATTAGAGGTACAGTAACCAGAACTTTCAAGTGTGGTCACACCACAGATTTGTATCGTAGCATTATGATATTTTGCAGTTTTACTTCCAATCCCTTTCCTCACTATCTGTAACATGGAATTCAGATCTCTCACAGCAGCTGCACACTTGGGTCATTTCCACTGAGCGACCCATTACACAAAGGAAGATTTTTCTCCTGGATAGTCCATGATCAGCCCAGATCCCATAAGCATTTATGTGAAGTTAGGGCTTCTTCATGAATGTGCATGACTTTATATTTGCTTACATTGAATTGCATTTGACATTTCACTGCCCATTCACCCAGTTTGAAGAGATCCTTTCGGAGCTCCTGGCAACCATCCTTTTTTGTTCCTGCCACCCCGAACAATTTGCTGGTGTCATCTCAAGGCTCACCCCTAACTTCAGAGTTAAAAGCAGCGCCTGGGGAGCTGCTGTAATTCAGAGCAGACAGTATACGCAAGTCTCGCCATCCGAACGCGACACGTTCTCAGGAAATCATTTGCGTTTGCATAATGAGCCAACAATTTCCATGGGTTCCTACGGGAAATTTTCTAATGCTTTCTCAGCCACGGAATTTTGACCCCCAAATGATGAAAAAACTCCTCTGAAACCTTGCAAAAGGCAAACAAGGAAGGAAAAATCCTCTCTTATTTTTCTGATCCTTCCCGCTCACCATGGTGTCTGGTGACAAACAAGCAAAACACAATAAAATAAGACTTGTTTAAGGCTGCTTATTTGTCTACATTACTATGTGCAGGTCCAGTACCACTGAATCTGTGGTTTGTATAAGGAGGCTTGGATATTAATTCCTCATTGTTTGGATAAGTGAATTTTCGTATAATTTTCGTTTGGATACTGCAGGCATGCCCAAAGCCCGTTTCGGGGGCCTAATCCAGCCTGGGGCAGTTTATTTCCTGGGATAAAATCCTTCAAAAACCGTCAACAACTTCGGGGTAAAATCATACAAAAAAGCTCAACAACTTCAACCCTAAAAAAAAGATAACAACTTTGGTTGGCTCTTTGGTCGGCCCTCACGGCCCTTCACTTCATCAAATCTGGCCCTCTTTGAAAAAAGTTTGTACAACACTGGGATAGTGAGACCTGCATGTACTGGGCTAGGAAGGCTGACTCAGCAGAAGGCCTCTGCAAAATCCTTCTCATTTGGAAGAGATTGGTAACAAAATTCAAGAACCGGTTCAAAACACTTTGAAGTGGACATGTGGGATTTCCAGGGAAGTTTTTTTGGGGGGGGGGCAGGAAAAGGAGAGAGAGCAGACAACACATGTGCGGTAGATCTCACTCATTCACTCACACCAACAGGCAGAGAGAAGAACCAAGAACTAGACCAGAATGGTTTTATCGTCACCTATTACAATTAAGTAAAAAATATTTATTCTCTGTACACTCCTGGACCCCCTCCATGCCAAACACCCAATCAAATGGACAAAATCAAACTTCAGAATGCTGGCAGCTTCACCGAAAGGAGGAGGCCTCTGCCGAAGCTTGTAGAGGGATGGCAGCACATGCTCACTTGAAGAATTTTAAATAGCCAAGTGTTTGGGGTGGGTTCTTGCCCCTGTTCACCATCCAAACAGGAACTGGTTGGCAAGGAATCACCTCTCCATCAGGGGGCAGAGCATGAAGTCACAATTCAGTCTGACTGGGAAAGGCTACAATCCCCCCAAATATTTGATCAGCTCTGCCAGTGCTGCTTGGGAGGAGGCTGGATGAGCACAGCGTGGAGAAATGTTTTGGAAACAAAAATAAAAAGCTGCTTTTATTAGGGAAAAGAGAATCACTGTGGGAAGCTAAGAGGACTCAAGGATCAAATCTTCCAAGAGACCGAGTTCTCCTCACAGAGGCAGGTTTTTGGAAATGTACAAGACATACTTGGTAAATCTGAAGTCTGGCCAAGAGAAGGCAGAAGGATCAGAGGAGTTTGTTCACAACATGGCAGGGAGCCTGCCTTGACAACACAAAACTTCTGTGGCAAACAGCTGCTTTGGCAGCAGGACTGCAGCCCTGAAAGACACACTGCAATGTCTTACACACAGGAAGTTAACATGGCAAGGAGGATGATATTGGAGTCTTGCCTGGGAAAATGCTGCTGCCCAGTAGGGGTGGGGCGGCCTGATCACATGGGGTAGTTCAGCACCACATCCTGTTTGGCCAGCTCCAGCAACATAGGATCGTCGAAGAACTTGCTGATGCTCACGTCCTCACTTAGCCCCTGAGGGAGAATAGGATGTCAAAGCATTAGACTGGAAGCAAGAGGAGGTGTGTGTGTGTTTTTATGCTTCATCGCAGGGCAAGAGCTGCGGAGGCCAGCGGAGGCAAACCCTAACCATAAGACTTACCTTCCTGCGCCTGGTTTTGATCATAAACTCTCTGGCCAGATGTGGGGCTGGCTGGGGCTCCAGAGGTCGAATCACAATGCTCTTGTCCAAGGGGTCACCAGGCACAATCTGAAATGTAAGGGGCACGCAGTGTGTGTTAAGGAATTTTAAGTATCTTGGATTCCTAGGTGCATAGAGAATCCACAAATATCCATGATTCACATGGCACGTTAAGTGGAAATCTTGGAAGGCTTCCAGAGCATCACCAAAGTCATTTTAATAGACTTACAGACCTGGAAGGGACCAGAAAAGTCTTAGTACAGGATACACCCCGCCCCACTCTGAACAGCATTCTCCACATCATACATCACACTACAGCCTCGCAACCTCTTACTGTTTTACATCTTAAAAAGGGCCTTACTGAAAAGGGGATCAACCAGCTATTTATATGGATCACAGGAATGGAGAAAGACAGAAGGAAGCAGGAGAGGGGTTATGACGACACAAGGTTTGAAATATTTGCAGCCCAGGCTGCAGGAAGCATCACGCTCTTCCACTGCTGCCGACATCTTCACAAGGAAAAAAGAGGCAGGAGAAAAGCAGTGGGGCAGGTTGCAAAGGACCTTCCTCTAGCCACGGAGATAAGGAGGTAAGGACTTCAGTGCTGCACAGCACTTTTTTACCCCCCCTCACTTATGTGGAATAAATTGCTGCAAAAAAGCAGAATGTACAGAAGCAAATGTGCCAATTTATATAAAGCAGGATATAGAATTCATTTTTTCTTTTTACATCCTTAATTTCTTTTTTACAAAGTAATAATCATAAATAAGAATAAAAATGTGCACCCCACGACCATTCCATTGTAACTATCCACTCTCCCAGAATTTCAACACCTCTTGCTATGGTTTGACACCTTTCCGTTTCAACAGGGCAAATTCTACAAATGCCTTCCGTATCTCCTCAAAATAATTTCTCCTGCATATTCCCCGTCCTACCTTAATGGCACATGTTCATTTATCATTCATAGCTATATCCCACACCTCTTTATACCTTTCTTCCATTTTATATTCTGCTTGCCCCTTCCACTCCCAGAATTCACCTTCTCTTGACAAAGAATATGGGGTGCAAGGAGCACACAGTTCAAGTTAGGTGGACTTCCTGCTGCTCAAACAGGGGAGAACCTGCCTATGAATTAAAGAACTTGGCAGCCTGGGAATTTGAATGCAAAAAGAGATTTGGAGCACTGGCCTCTTCCTTTGCTATCTACCAACAAGCCCCTGCACCACTTACTTGCCAGTGGTGGAAGACAGACAGTGAGAATGCTTGTCCCTGGGTGTGTGTCCTGAGGTCTGTCTCAAACCCAAAGGAGTCAATAGCTGGGATGAAGGCTTTGATGGTGTACAGAGGGGAACCTGGGATTGGTGCATCTTGGGTCACGTGGCCTCTGCAAAAGAAAAAAAAGACATTAGTTTCCCCCTTGATTGCTTGCCAAAATGCCCCAATCCCAACTCAGGAGATTTGCCCCAGCGGGGGACAAAGGAAGATGGCAAGTTTCAGCAGAGAAGTGGGCAAATAGGAAAGACTCACAAGCAGAGCTATGCAGTTACAACACGTGTAGTAAAACACAGAACTGAAATGGGAGGTTTGGGATTTCTGGGGGAGAAAGAATAGGAATGTAAACATCTGAGGCAGACCAGCCCAACATCCTGTCTCCAGCATCAGATACCCAGTGAAGGTTACAAGCAAGGCATGGTGGAGACAATCATTCCATTTGATCCCAGTAACTGGTACTCAGGTCAGAATGAGCTATTGTGGAGGAAACAAAACAAAAAAACAAAAACAAAAAAACCAAAAAAAACCAGCAGTCCCATCTCCTCTTCCTTCATGCAGACAAGGAAAGGACACCCAACCACTTTCCTACTGTTACAGTGGTACCTCAGGTTACAGACGCTTCAGGTTACAGACTCCACTAACCCAGAAATAGTACCTCGGGTTACGAACTTTGCTTCAGGATGAGAACAGAAATCGTGTGGTGGCGGCAGCAGCAGCAGCAGCGGGAGGCCCCATTAGCTAAAGTGGTGCTTCAGGTTAAGAACAGTTTCAGGTTAAGAACGGACCTCCGGAACGAATTAAGTTCTTAACCCGAGGTACCCATGTATTTCGGACTATACATTTCAACAGCTGAATTCCCACCAAATGTTGGCAGGCAACAGATCTCCGAGAACAAGCTAAAGGGGAGCATTTCGAACCTAAAGCAACACGGAAACTAAGCAGTTAACCAACATGGCTGCCACTCACCTGCGCCTGGCCAGGACCGTGTATACTGCAGAGACGCAATCCGCAGGAGCCTGGACTTCCACGAAGTAGTATGGCTCCATTAACCGTGGGGTGGCCTGAGGAGGACAGAAGGAAGGAGTCTTTAGCATCAGCAGGTGACAGCAGCTTCTGGGTTCAGGAGCTCCTTCTTGTCTCCACTGCTGCTATTAGCAGACAGCACTAATAAACATGCCCTGATCAGATTTGGGGGGTGGGTGGGGACTGGCTTACAAGTGCCTTTTGCACAGTGAAGACTTCCAAGAGCTGCACATTACGAGGACGGGAGACAAGTTATCTTTCAGAGGGGCGGCAAGGGAACTGCAGCTCAGGCCAGCTCAGAGGACATTACTGCGCCCATTTCCCTGCTGCTGCTAGTCAGCTGTGCCAAAAGAACCACCTTAAAGGAGAAAATCTGCTAGGATTTAACCTCCTTCCGTCGGGCCTGTAAGACAGAGCTATTCCGCCTGGCCTTTAATTTGAATTTAGCCTGATCTTTTACTTCCCTTCCCTCCCCCTCCCCTTTTATGAAGATGACCCGCTCTGAGACCCCAAGCTAATTCTCCCCTGGTCTCCTCGCTGGCCCGTAAGACCAATTCAGCCAGCTAGCCATGGGGACTATCTAATGCTTATTTCCCCTAAACTGATTTTTGAATTTTATTGTTATTCATGTTTTTATACTGTCTTTTATGCTGCTTTTATAATTAAGTGTTTTAAATTTGTTGTTAGCCGCCCTGAGCCCGGTTTTTGAACCAGGAAGGGCGGGGTATAAATAAATTATTATTATTATTATTATTATTATTATTATTATGGCTGCTCAGCAGTGGGGACACGCAAGGCGCTGCAGGGCGGTTCTTACCATGAGGAAGGCAGAATACACCACCCGCCTGGCTGTTGGGATGATCTGCCCACCTCCCCGGTGCAACGGTTCCTGGGCGATCACAGCATCCAGGATTTTGAATTTCACATTGCGGATCACTGGAGTGAAAGGAAATAGAGGACACCGTGAGAGACGTGGGATTGGAAAGGTTTTGGCTGGCAAGCCTATGCTCAGGCTGCATGGGCTCCAATCCCTCCCACAGTGGACAGCCAAGAAGCAGATAAACAAGAAGAGTTCTTAACGAGTAATTTATTCAATATTCACACAGAGAGACAAAGGAATGCAGTCCTTCTGAGAATAATGGCGTTGCTCTGAGTAAAGTCCCACTCCTCCGTCTCTCCTATTATACGTCATCCCTGTGTCAGCTGATCTGAACTTTCTGCCTCTGAGCTTTCTGTTCTACTACTCTCAATGCCCGCCTTGTCCTGGGAGAGGGGGGTCAGGAACGCTTTTCAAAGAAACTGAGTCTGTCAGCTGTCTCTCCTCTGGTTCTTCTTCTTCCTGCTGTTCCTCTCCCAATATTTCCCAGCTTCTCCCCTCTGCAGCCTCTGAACTCTGACCTTCTGCAAACCACTGCTGTAAATCTATATTGCTCTCCTGTTCTTGGGAAGGTTCAGGAGAAGGGGGGCGGTGGTCCCCCACCATTCCTCCTCAGTCCAGCCCCTGACATCTACCAAGGAATTGCAGGAGACTTTAACCATATCCTTTCCCTTGTTATTTTAGGTGAGTCTCAGCTTAATAATAATAATTAATTTTATTATTTTTACCCTGCCCATTTGACTGGGTTGCCTCAGCCACCCTGGGCGGCTTCCAACAAATATAAGAGCATAATAAGACATCAAGCATTAGAAACTTCCCTGAACACGGCCGCAGGGCGGGCGCCACTACCAAGAAGTCCCTCTGCCTGGTTCCTTGTAGCTTTACTTCTTGCAGTGAGGGAATTTCCAGAAGGCCCTTTGTGCTGAACCTCACATTCTAAAATTTACACAAGTGAACTTTCTGCTGCTTAGAGTCTTTTTTCTGAGGTACAACAGAGTTCAAAAGCCCCCTAATTATTCAAAGGCTTTTTGAATCGCGTTGACCACTGATAAAACCAAACATGAGCTAAACCTCTGTTTGCTTCTGTCTCCAATTTCTTTGTGCATTCCAGAACCATAGTCCAAATAAGAACAAATTAGGAAAAGGCTCTGGATTAATCTCTGGGAAAAGTTCACATTTCCCTAGAGGAATCTGGGAAGGAGTCACGTGGCTGCTGCTGAGAAAAGCCTGGAGTCACTGTCATTTGAGACCCACTAAGATGCGACAGTTTCACTTTTGGTAGAAAACGCAGCTTGCGTGGGATGGATCTGAAAATCCCTAGGACAAGTTAATTTTTCTAGATCTTTTACTTACACTCATCACAAAGGGGCCCTTCCCTGGTCCCCCACTGGAAGCCCTGCACGATGCTGTCCTTCACGGAACCCAAGAGGGTTTTGTCAACCTGTAAAAGAAGAAAAACACACATAGCAGCTGAAGTAGCAAGTAGCAGCAAGGAGAAGTTAATCTCTGTGTGCAAACTGGAATATGTGGCACTGAAGCTCCCTCTGCAGAAAATTTACAGGCAGGGGAGAGAGTGGTGAAACACAGCCACGAGGTCAGTTCAAGGTCTCTTAGGAAGTTGGAGCTAAAAGGCTTTACAGACAGAGTGTCCTTCCTTTTTCACATCTGCTTGCTCTACCAGTGCAGCAGACCAGGTGACCTGCATGCATCTCCGTGCAGGCAGGAGAAAGGCTGGCTTCAGGGAGGAAATGGGAGTCATCTCTTGGTCCAGCCTCAAGCCAAGACTTTCCTCAAATGAGTCTGCCTGGGTGGAGTGCAGAGCACGCCAGTGTTCTGGATCACTGGCTTGCAACACGTAGGGAGAAATTCTGAAGACAAATACAGCTTTTCCTAAGCCGTGTGATTCCCCCACCCCAATTCTCCATGAGCATCATCTGCACAATTTATTTCAGGGTTCACAGGATCTGATAATTCTTGGATGTGAAATCTCTTGATACCTGGGCTGCAAAACTGAAGTAGTCCTAGGTAAGAGTCATTTGATCACTGTGGGCTAAAAACCAACCCAAATCTCTCTGGCAGGGTCCTTACCTCTGAGGGCAGGGTGTCATCCACCAGGATGTTTGGTCCAGTAGCATCAGGCCCAAAGGCCCAGATGGAACGGGCGGCCAGCAAATCCCAGTCATATTTGGTCTGGAAAAACTCACCCAACTTTTTCCTAAAGGGAAGAGATATGCAAACATTGAAGGAACTCAAGTACTAACTGGTTTAACCTTCTCACCAACCCCTCTCCAAACGTGCAATGAATCAATATCTGATAAATGCATCTCTGGGTTATTTGTGGTGTTTTTACACGATTAGAATGTGTGCTTTTATTTAAAATGCATTTCTAGGTTATTTGTGGGGCATAGGAATTTGTTCTCCCCCCCCAAAAAAAAAATATAGTCCGCCCCCCCACAAAATCTGAGGGACAGTGGACTGGCCCCCTGCGGAAAAAGTTTGCTGACCCCTGGGTAAGAATGTACTGCTTCCATTGGAAACTTGACTGTAACCATTCTAAAGTATGAAACTGTTTTATATGGCTGTAATGTTTATTAAATTAATTGGCTAATCAACTAGAAACATTTAGGTCAAGAAGGGGGGCCTTGATTAATCAAGACGTAGATTTGTTTATTTTTAAACTTATTTTTAATCGAAGTATTTTGTCTCTTCTGACTCCAAAGGCCTGACTTTCTTATGATTTTGTGCATTAGCAGGTTTCAGATAAGGATGCCCAATGCAAGCAAGAGGGATGAAGTCCCTCTCTTAAGGAGCTGAGGTGAACTTCCTAGTGTCTGAAGGCAAAGAAAATGTGTGTGTGTGTGTACTTGTCTATCACAGTTAACTCTTCAGCAAACTCCATACCTGTTCCATGTTATCTGCACCACTTCATTCTCAATGTCTTCAGCCAGACCCTTTTCCAAAGGCTCGGCTATCATTGTGATCTTGTTCCTGGAACAGAAAGACATATGTCAATTCAGCTGGAGAGGAAGAGGTAAAAGCAATGCTGGTCTGCTGGGAAACTGCTCTTCAATTTAAGCCAATTAAAAGTAGGAAGGCGACTGCCCTGGTAGTTTGAAATGGCTGTTTTCTTGTTCTGCTGTTAGGGGATAAGGGTGAACAGTTGTTGCCCCTCTTCAACTCAAGATCCTTTAAAGAACTGAAGAGGGCCAATTTATCTTCTCTTAATCATCTGCTCTCTAGGGCAAGAGTAGGGAACCTATAGCCCTCCAGGTGTTGAACTCCGAACTCCATCAGCCCCAGCTAGCAAAGCCAACTGTCAGGGATGATGGGAGTCATAGTCTAATGATATCTGGAGGGCCACAGGCTCCCTACTCCCATTCCAGGGTTTATTTTCCAATAGGGTTCTACCCAACAGGTCCCACCTTGTTCTACTGCATCTCCTGCCTCTGCAGTTTAGTCTGAAAGGAGCAAATTCGTTCAAAATAGCAACTGCAAGTAATAAAGGCCTGCGGACATAAACAAAATGCTTGCTTTCCTTCTAGGCAAAATTATACATCTTCTTCTGCTTCTGGAAAAATTGCCTATGGCAGCATAAAGAAAATATCCCGACCCGTAGGGATAATATGAACAGCTTGCTGAATTGAAAACAATTGCCACTGGAGGGAATTTCAAGTGGCTATCATGTCATGCTCCCTCCCAGGTTACGTGAAACTTTTTAAACACAGCATATCCAACTCTGGCTGCCCAAGGGCTAAGCCAGTTCATTCAGTGCAAGATGGTGGCTTAGCTTTTTTTGTAATAGCACCACACCCATGGCTCGCATTTTAAGACTCTCATCAAAGATCTTACTTTTTATTGGGCGTCTCGGCAAAACACTTCAGGGAAGAGGTTTCCACAACCGTCTCGCAGAATGTGACAACAGGGTCAGCTACCTTTGAAAAGTGAATAGAAGAATGGGGTAGAGGTGATAAAAAAAACTGAGTGATGGACCCAACCTCCCTTGTTCAATTCAGATGGGCAAACCAAGATGAAGATAGAAAACGCCACCCACCCCCCAAATCAACATATCAGAGTTAGAAAGAGAATCTTTTTTGTACCTTGATATCAATCTCCGAATACATTTTTCGCAGATCGTGCATTACACAGTCAAGATACAGCTCGCCTGTTCCCAAGATCACGTGTTCCCCAGATTCTTCCACCTGGAGGCACACGAACAAGATAAGCTTAACAAAACCGGCAACCATTCAGAACTTCATATGGGCTGCATTAGCAGCTGGAACGTACAGCAGAATATGAAGGCTTGACTGAACCTTTTGGGGTAGATCAGAGTGCTGGATGCTGGGAACAAACAAGGAATATCACAGCCATCTTTTCTGAGTGTAGAAAAAGCCAGGCCCTAAGGAGAACAGCCCCGAATCCCTACCCCCACCCCCAATGGCAACCAGCAACTGATAATGTGCATTTAAGACAGAATCAGTGCACAAGGAAACACACGCCAAGTAATACATTCAAACGTAATGCCCACAACCCATGAGTATTGCTGTTTCCCACATTGTCGCTGTAACTACCGTATTTTTCGCTCTATATAAGACGCACCAGACCACAAGACGCACCTAGTTTTTGGAGGAGGAAAACAAGAAAAAAAATTTTCTGAATCTCAGAAGCCAGAACAGCAAGAGGTATCGCTGCGCAGTGAAAGCAGCAATCCCTCTTGCTGTTCTGGCTTCTGGGATAGCCGCGCAGCCTGCATTCGCTGCATAAGATGCACACACATTTCCCCTTACTTTTTAGGAGGGAAAAAGTGAGTCTTATAGAGCAAAAAATACGGTACATTTTGAGGCACCTATACAAAGCACATCCCCCTTGACTTTGCCATACAGCAGAAGTGTAAAAAGCACATCTCAGCAAAGACCTACCAATAAAAAAGAAATGAAATGAAACAGAGCCTTGAGCTCCTGCCACGAATCTGGCCTCACAGGTACCCTTGTCATTGGCACACGCCTCAAAGCTGTGCTTTTTAAAACCTTGCCCCAGGAGGTTTTCTGATTGCCTAGAATTCTGCCCTAAAGGGGACTTGATAGTGTGGAGAAGGAAAGTTGCAGTCTGCTCCCTGTTCCTACTGCCTCTCCATCCCACCCATCCAAAGCAATCGCACACACCTTGGTGGTGAGAGACGGGTAGCTCTTATTAACCTTACGCAGACCGTCCAGCATCTTGGGGAGCTCAGAGGGGTTGACAGGCTCAACAGCTATTTTAATGACAGATGTGGTGTTGAACTTCAAAGGGCGGAAGATCTGAGCCTGAAATAGAACAAGAAGATAATTATCATAACCATAATCAGTAACTGTGTTCTGCCTTTCTCCCAAAGAGCTCCAAGTGGCAGACTTGGGGTTATAACAGTGATCCTCTATGGTAAAAATAAGAGAATTTTGGTTTCATATGCTGGTTAGCAAACAGAGATTAAATCACAATTTCCCAGTTCAGACGAACCATGGTTTAAACAAACCACAACAGAAGCTGGAATGAGGGAGGAGGAGTGTGTGGGCCCAACAATTGTTCTCTGCTTAATAAACCATGATTTAGTAGCCTGAAATTATGTTTTAACCAGCTCTATGCCAGCACAAGAACAAACTAGAAAAACAAATTACGTATAGATTCTTAAGGTCCTGGTCTACTCAACACTTAAAGCACACCTGAAGCTGGCCAATACATACACACACAGCTGAGGAGGAGCCTTCTATATAATTTGGCTAAAACAGACTGGATGGAAGAACAGGCAAGGAGACAGTGTCAATGCACAGAATGCCACATTGGTCTGCTGCAGAGGGCAGGCACCATGCTGTTCTCGTATCTATTTCCATTGCTCACAAGACAAGGGAGATGTTGATGACGGCTGCTTTACCTCTTCATTGCCTCTGGGCTCAGTGATGGTGGCTGTCTTCACAATAGGCTGGTCCACTCCCTCGATGAGCACCCAGTTGCCAGCAGGGACTCTGTTCACCTCTATGTGATACCTGAAATAAGACACATTGAATTGAAATTGAAATACTTTATTGTCACTTGCACAACTTGTATACAGTGAGATTACACAAGCACCCCCCACTCAGCTCTCTTAGTCTTAATTTCCCCTCGTTTACTGACGCACACCCACCAAACCTGAAAGTCAGTTGCCCTGTTGTTATATTTTCATTCAGCAGCCTAACAGCCCACGGATAGAAGCTGTTCTTTACCTTGTTGGTGTGACTAATCATGCTTCTATATCTTCTGCCCGAGGGCAGGAGATCAAGAAAGCGCCGGCCAGGGTGTGAGTCATCCCTGAGAATTTTCCTCACTCTCCTGAGGCAACGTTCTTCCGCGATGTCATCCAGCGGATTCACGGGACAGCCCATAATACACATGACTTCTTTACACCTTTGAAAAAGTCATGCTTCCCATCCAAGGAATACACTGTTCTTGGCTGTCCATAACTGTGACTTCTGCACATAGTGTGTGTGTCTGAACAGTTTGTCAGAAAGTGGGAAACCACTCAGATGCAGGCCAGCCATGTAGAGAGAAGTGACAAGGGGAAAGTGTCGTGGGCACCACAAACCATGCTAGCCCCAAAAGCAGCACAGCTCCTGACTAATGGTGGCCAAGCCCATCACACAACCTGTGCTCTCCCACACTCTGCAGCTACTTTCAACAACAGCAGAAATCCCAGACTGTGTGCTGGGTTTCACACTGCTACAGAACAACAAACCCCTGTGTTGCAAACTTAACACAACAAACAACACAAGCAACACGATGACCAGTATGCTAGACAGCACTGCAATTCTTATTGCATAATATACATAATTTAGTACAACAAAAACAAAATGTGTACACTTGTAAATTCTCTAATATATTTCAAATCAAATGAACACACGTCTGACAATCTTTGAAAGTCTGTAGAAGTATAAACAGTCTATAGTTGAAACAAAGTAATAGATGCAATCCTGTGGGCTAAGCGATAAAACTTTTTAGGCGTTCATGGTGCCAAAGTAGTAAGTGAATAACAACGTAGGACAGTGATCCCGGATAATCTGACTGTTTGGCTGGAATCTTCTTCAGCACAACCCACAGGTTAGAAAAATGCACAAGAAGCAGTGGTCATAAGGATATGTAATAACATTGCTATTCACTTACTACTTCGGCACCATAAACGCCTAAAAAGTTTTACCGCTTAGCCCACAGGATAGCATCTATTACTTTGCTTCAACTATAGGCTTATTACAGTGGTGCCCCGCAAGACGAACGCCTCGCAAGACAGAAAACCCGCTAGACGAAAGGGTTTTCCGTTTTGGAGGCGCTTCGCAAAACAAATTTCCCTAAGGGCTTGCTTTGCAAGACGAAAAAATCTTGCGAGTTCCTGCGGGGTTTCCCCCCTTTTTCCCCCCTTTTCCTAATCTGCTAAGCCGCTTATCAGCTGATCTGCTGATAAGCCGCTTAACAGCTGATCCGCTAAAAGCCGCTAAACCGCTAATAGCGCTAATCCGCTAAGTTGTCAATGGGCTTGCTTTGCAAGACAAAAAAACCGCTATACGAAGAGCCTCACGCAACGGATTGATTTCGTCTTGCAAGGCACCACTGTATACTTCTACAGACTTTCAAAGATTGTCAGAGGTATGTTCATTTGATTTGAAATATATTAGAGAATTTACAAGCATACACATTTTGTTTTTGTTGTACTAAATTACGCATATTATGCAATAAGAATTGCAGTGCTATCTAGCATACTGGTCATCGTGTTGCTTGTGTTGTTTGCTGGGTTTCACACTGCACCTGCCACCCCAACCTGCATGGAGAATGCAAAGCAGGGACCCCGCGTAAAGCCTTCCCCAGAACCGCCTACCTTGCTACAGAGATCCAGAGGCGCCCCACTGTGCAAATCTGCGAGTCCTCCTCATCTTCCAGGGTGTAGTTTTCTCCAAGGACCTTGACAGGCTGCCCCGCGTGGATGGTCCCACTCAGCACCCTGCCAAAAGCATGGAACTGGACCCCATCGTCCGTACTGTACATCTTTGTGGTGTGGCACATCAGCGGGCCCTTCCAGACAAAAGGTTTTGACAAAGATCAGCCTTCGTGCGCCGCGGATACAGACAAAGGTGTATGAAAACAGTGGCCACGGTCCAGAGGAAAAACAGCTGCTTTTTGGATTTGAGTCCTGGCAATTTGATCGACCAAATCCAGACACTGCTGTCCAAGATGAGGCTGCCAATACTGGGCTGAGGGAACACCTGGGCCAAACCCATTAAGTTCATTATTCTATGGACTCATATACAGTGGTACCTCAGGTTACATATGCTTCAGGTTACAGACTCCGCTAACCCAGAAATAGTACCTCAGGTTAAGAACTTTGCTTCAGGATAAGAACAGAAATCGTGCTCCGGCGGCGTGGCACCAGCAGGAGGCCCCATTAGCTAAAGTGGTGCTTCAGGTTAAGAACAGTTTCAGGTTAAGAACGGACCTCCGGAACGAATTAAGTACTTAACCTGAGGTACCACTGTAATAACAAACCTATGGCATTGTGAGTTGGGTGTAGAAGGCACTGGGGTCTCCAAAGAAACGTAGGAGCTGTTACAGATGTCTCAAATGGTTGTACATCAAACACCTCAGACAGACAGATGTAACGGCAGCAGTTAATGCTTGTTATCCATAAGTCAGTCCTGGGTGAGGGCTAGGTCTGATTTTACCCTAAAGGACACATGTTGAGGAGAGCGAGATCCCCATAATTTCGCTGCCCGCCTGCTTTTCCTTTCAGCCTAGCTCCAATTCCAAACTCAAGCCCAGGGAAGCAACTTCACCAAGTTCCGCCCTCATCTTTTCTGCAGCCTTTTGAGGTCAGTGCCTACTGAGATTTCACCCCTCCCATATCCAAGAATCTCCTGACGAGTCTGCTGATTCTCCAGAGAGGAGGAGCAGTGTTCTGCTTTCTACTTATTCAGCTGCAGCACCAAGTCAGTCACTCAGTGTGTCGGAGAGAGAGAGAGACTGAGTGCTAGAGATCGTGTGTAGAGATAAGGTTGCTGCTAAGAGCAGCTGCAGACGCTCAGTGTAGCAGTCATTTATGCTTAGACCTATTTAGCTCTGTATATAGTTTTGTATCATAGTTGTAGTTATAGAATAAAAGAAGATATTCTACAGAGCTGCTCTCCAAGTCGTGTATACACTGCTAGACTCTGCTATACTCTGCTGTGCGACGACTGTATTGTGGAAGTGAATCCGGTGCTCACAACTTTA
Organism: Podarcis cretensis; assembly: GCF_951804945.1. Taxonomy (NCBI): domain Eukaryota; kingdom Metazoa; phylum Chordata; class Lepidosauria; order Squamata; family Lacertidae; genus Podarcis; species Podarcis cretensis. The sequence goes on from NC_137182.1 coordinate 15,691,487, forward strand.
AGCTGTGAGTCCACAGCACTTTGACCTGGTGGTCTCTGGAAGTGCTACCCAGCTTGCCTAGCCCAGTCGGGGTTGAAGTGCATGAGTCCAGTTGGTGACACTGGCTCAAGGGCAATGCTGACACCTACTGCAGCTCACCCACGAACAAGGGAAAGACATGAACAATCAAGCGTGGCTGCTGCCGTCACATCAAGCTTGACCTAAGACACTTAGCTCCTGACAGAATTTACAAAATCTATTCCTGGCACAGCCATGACAGTTAAATAGGGTTTAAGCTCAGAGTGCATACACGCGCCTCTTTCCTTCCCTTCAGGCGTCTCCTGTTTCTCTGCCCCACTAGCTTGGGTGGCTGACAAATAAAACTTCAATGTTTGGCCACCCCTCCTATCTGAGTGCTCTTAGTCAATTTCAGCACAGATCATTCTTAGAAACAGTTTACACACACGTTATAAATGCAGCATGGGAACACGTTGAAAATTCCCCATGTGACAGTGGCCACTGAGCAGAGATTCGTTCGCATACACAAAGGTTGTGCAAAGAGTGGTACATAAAGTATAAAATTATACAGTCGTACCTTGCAAGTTGAACGGAATCTGTTCAGGAAGTCCGTTCGACTTCCAAAACGTTTGGGAACCAAGGCGCGGCTTCCGATTGGATGCAGGAAGCTCCTGCAGCGAATCAGAAGCTGTGGAAGCAGGGACGGATGTTTGGGTTCTAAAGAACGTCCGCAAACCGGAACTATCACTTCTGGGATTGCGGCGTTCGGGAGCCAAAACATTCGACTTCCGAGGTACGACTGTAATATGGATTACCGTATTTTTTGCTCTATAAGACTCACTTTTTCACTCCTAAAAAGTAAGGGGAAATGTGTGTGCGTCTTATGGAGTGAATGCAGGCCGCGCAGCTATCCCAGAAGCTAGAACAGCAAGAGGGATTGCTGCTTTCACTGCGCAGCGATCCCTCTTGCTGTTCTGGCTTCTGAGATTCAGAATATTTTTTTTCTTGTTTCCCGCCTCCAAAAACTAGGTGCGTCTTGTGGTCTGGTGTGTCTTATAGAGCGAAAAATATGGTAGGTGATAGACCCTAAGCAACTGCATAGCTTAAAAAAATAATAATCTACACAGTGATGGACAAACCACCAAATCAAAACAGACTTACAGAACACTGCTTCCAAGTAGAGCAAAGTTCTGATTTAATACCAAACTTCCTTTTCTTACTGCCATGAGAAGAGCCTGTTGGATCAGGCCAATGGTCTATCCAGTTCAGCATCCTGTTCTCGCTGCAGCCAGTCTGTGGTAAGCCCACAAGCAGCACTTGCCAAATGAAGGTCTTCATCCACAACAGCCCTGGGGGACCTTTGGCTCTCCAGATGCCACTGAACCACAACCCCCATCAGCCCTAGGAAACATGGCCAATGGCCGAGCATGATGGGACTTGTTGTTCAGCAACGTCTGAAGGGATGGAGCGTCCCTGTGAGGAGAATCAGAACTTACAGGGTTAAACAGTTCTGAGTGACGTCTCACATTCTGAGGCGTGGTTATGTTCACATACGGGAGCCTTTCTCTCTGTGTGTGTGAGCTCTTTTGTTTTTGACGGAGAAGTGAAAGGATGCCAGCCAATTCGCTGGGCTGATTTATGATGTTGTGCTACTCATTAAAGACTGTTGGAGATTAGAAAGAAAGCCTGCGTTCAGTCTGATTTATTACCCACACAAGGCAACAGCTTTTCCCTGCTGCGAGGACTCTGCTAAGGACTTAAGTAAGAGCTCGTGTTTTCTATCAGCACGGACGTACAGTGGCGCAGCAAGAAACGTGCCGGACGTCATTTTATCTCACAGTCCGCTCTCCTGCTCGGAATCATGCAGCCAGGCTACTGCCATTAAGAAAGAAAGGGAGTTAGACGGAAGTCTTACATCAGGGTCACATTCGCTCATGGCCTCTCCCAGGTCCGAGTCAACTCCGCCTGTGTAGTTGTGCTCGATCTTGGTCTTTGCGCCCGCTTTTGGGGAGGGGATGTGATGCACGCACATGTCCACAAAGCCTGGGAGAACAAAACTGAGTGAGGCAGCGCTTCAAAAACTGAAGTGGCATGATTTTCAGGAAGAGGAAGCCTGTGTTAGCTTTCAACTTTCACCTGACTTCAACTTTGTACCTGTAAGGAACACTTTCCACATTGGTTCGTCTTAAGCCTTAAACGCTGGAATTTGTTCTAGCGTGCGCTTTCTGTTCATGCAGCATGCTGACCATGCGCTCTGAAAAACACAGGTCTGCAGCTGCGATGGATAAGGCCAGACAAAACTGATATCTTCCAACTCTTCTTGAACTAAGCTAGTAGCTCTTGACACATGGATTCCTCCTGCTGTCTCCCCAAGATCAAACAACACAAGGGAGAGGATTTATAAATTAATAATTCTCACTCAAAATACAAAAACGTAGCATCAACCACTGTAACTGAGGTACAGCAAATATAAAGGCAGACTAAATGGAAATACCATTTCTCATAACTTATAATTAGCCGGTGGAACTCATTGCTACTGGAATGAAACTCTCTCTAACATCCTTCTCCAGTTCTTATGATGCCATTAAGACTCACAAGCAGGAGGGTGCAGCAAATGAGAAATAAACACAATGGCTGCACTCTCAAGATCCTTTTATCTTACCCTCCTCCAAGATGCTCATAAAGCAAGGTTGGGTTTCACAATACACACAAGTCTTTCAGAAGGAGTCAAGAGCCAAGATGTCCTGACTTTACCCTCACAATAGCCCTGTGAGGTAGCTACTAGCCCAAGGTCACCCAGCAAACTTCACAACCAAATGAGTATTTGAGCTTAGGTCTTCCCAGTCCTAGATTAATACACTAGACCACCCTATTCTGGGTTAATATTGCCTTGAATAAAAAAGGCCAGTCTTTCTCACCCTGACCCAGCCACTGTGATCCACGTGATGGTCACCTCCAGACTTGATTATTGTAACGAGTGCAGAACGCCGTGGCGAGACTCCTTACAGGGTCCTTGCCGCGGGATCACATTCACCCAGTGCTTTACCAGCTGCACTGGCTCCCGGTGGAGTACAGGATCAGGTTTAAGGTGCTGGTTTTCACCTTTAAAGCCCTATACGGCCTAGGACCCTCGTACCTACGGGACCACCTCTCCTGGTATGTCCCACGGAGGACCTTACGGTCTTCAAATAAAAACATCTTGGGAGATCCTGGGCCACAGGGAGGTTAGGCTGGCCTCAACCAGAGCCAGGGCTTTTTCGGCCGTGGCCCCGACTTGGTGGAACACTCTGTCACAAGAGACTAGGGCCCTGCGGGACTTGACATCTTTCCGCAGGGTCTGCAAGACAGAGCTGTTCCACCAGGCCTTTGGCCAAGGCACAGTCTGACCCCCTCCTTCTGTAATCCTCATAGAACTCTAGCCCAATGGTTGCCATTAATTTGACTCTGAATTTATTTTAGAATGAATTTATTTTAGAATGTATTTCAATTACCGTATTTTTTGCTCTATAAGACTCACTTTTCCCATCCTAAAAAGTAAGGGGAAATGTGTGTGCATCTTATGGAGCGAATGCAGGCTGTGCAGCTATCACAGAAGCCAGAACAGCAAGAGGGAATGCTGCTTTCACTGCACAGCGATCCCTCTTGCTGTTCTGGCTTCTGAGATTCAGAATATTTTTGTTCTTGTTTTCCTCCTCCAAAAACTAGGTGCGTCTTGTGGTCTGGTGCGTCTTATAGAGCGAAAAATACGGTAATTGATTGTGATTTTATTTAAACTGTGCTATTTTTACTGTTGTTAGCCGCTCTGAGCCCGGCTTCGGCTGGGGAGGGTGGGATATAAATAATTTATTATTATTATTATTATTATTAAATTGCAATTCAGCACTGACACTCAACGCCAGAAAAGGGGTTTCCTCAAAATCCCTCAGCCAGAGGCAGCTTGTTTCAACACATGCCTTTGGCAGTCCTCTTTGGCAAGGAGATAAACCACACTGCGAGAAAAGAGAAGGACGATGAAGCCTACCTGTAAACTCCCCAAAAAACTTCTTGCAGACGAGCCTCAAGAGGGGGCGGATGTTGAGTTTCAACTCTTCTTTGGTCAGGTGGATCCCCAGTTCATCCAGAGTCCGGGGCAGGGTGGTGTCAACGTCCCCAACAACCTGGGGAGAAGCGAGGAAGTGAGCAGGCGGAAGATCGAAGCAGAGAAGGTTCCAGACCAGGAGCAGCTTAACTTTTTTTAAAAAAAGCTTTTTTTAGCATTTGTTTAAATCTCTGCCTTAAAAAACAAAACTGGTCTAAATATGTACATTTTTTTGGCAAAGGGTATTTAAGGAGATAACAGAAATCACTAGGTTAAAGCTAACTGAAAGACCAGGGGTAGCATTGTTATCCATTTATGATGGGGTAGAAGATTTGGCGCTGTGGGTTAAAGCCTCAGCGCCTAGGACTTGCCGATCGAAAGGTCGGCGGTTCGAATCCCTGCGGCGGGGTGCGCTCCCGCTGCTCGGTCCCAGCGCCTGCCAACCTAGCAGTTCGAAAGCACCTCCGGGTGCAAGTAGATAAATAGGGACCGCTTACCAGCGGGAAGGTAAACGGCGTTTCCGTGTGCGGCTCTGGCTCTGGCCAGAGCAGCGATGTCACGCTGGCCACGTGACCCGGAAGTGTCTCCAGACAGCGCTGGCCCCTGGCCTCTTAAGTGAGATGGGCGCACAACCCCAGAGTCTGTCAAGACTGGCCCGTACGGGCAGGGGTACCTTTACCTTTACCTTAGAAGATTTGCAGACAGTGAAGGACTTGCTCACAAATTTATTGACAGCTGCACAAAATATTATAGCTAGGAAGTGGAAGGGGCAAGCAGAATACAAAATGGAAGAATGGTATAAAGAGGTGTGGGATATAGCTATTAATGATAAATTAACATTTGCCATTAATATTTTATTTTTATATTCAGTTGGAAGCCACCCAGAGTGGCTGGGGAAACCCAGCCAGATGGGCGGGGTATAAATAATAAATTATTATTATTTATTATTATTATTATTAAGGCAAGATGGGGAATATGCAGGAGAAATGATTTTGAGGAGATATGGAGGGTTTGTACTGTTAAAATGGAAAGGGGTCAAACCATGGCAAGAGGTGTTGAAATTTTGGGACGTTGGATAGTTACAATTTTTATTCTTATTTATTTATGATTATTACTTAGTCAAAATAAAATAAATAATAATAATAATAAATTTTCTTATTCTAATCACTATATTTTCTTGGATAAATACTCTGTGTATGCTTGTATTCACAGTCAGGAGTTATCCATCCATCCATCCGTCCATCCATCCACCCATCCATCCATGGGAATCCAAAACATACCTGAGCTAGTATCTTGTAGAGAGGCTCAAGGATGAATTCCACAAAACTCCGCTGTGAACTACTGGTTGGGGCTTTTTTAGTGAATTTTCTCCTAAAAAAACAACAACACAAGGTCAACACCTGAGTGGTTCTGAAGACTAGTTAAAAAAGCCTTTCCCAGTGGCCATTATCTGCACGCTTGAGAAAATTTCTAATCACGGACCAGGAGAGGTAAACTGGAAAAAAGCATGTGTGTGCACGTTTTCATTCTCCCAACCATGGGGCGTAGAAACCTTGGGACGTATATGAATTATTACTACTAGAAGTGCCATTTTTTTTTGCTCTACATTCCTCTATCTGAATCTAGATGTTGGGTAGTGTGAAACTGTTAGAGTATTTCCGTCCCACCTTAAAAGGGAGCAGGCTATGTGAGTCATACAGCCTGCGTATTTCCTGTTCACAGGATGTTTCTGTTTCGATAGAGCTGTTGTGTCTCTCTCTCTCTCTGCGCCTGAACACGCTAGCAGGCAGACATGTTTTTCTTTGTCCTGACCGACGCTGAATAAACTTGTAAATAATGCTCTCCTGAGTGCAACTTTCGCTGTGCATTATCTGCTGAAAGAGCGTGCATCAGTTCTGGAATGTGAAAGCTATTTTCTGGAGCTCATGTCGCTAATTGCTGATACTGTATCTACGGGAGGTCAATGGACGTCCGGAGTCCGGAGTCGGCGTGGAGGCAGTGATGGCCTATGTCACCCTGGCAGTATCCCAACAGAAACTGCATCTATATTTTTTATCTTGGGATGACTATGTCGATGAGTTACACTCAGTGTCAGGAGACAGCCATATCTGGGATATGGAAGCCTTTTTTCAGTAGCACGCAACTTGACTTGCTTCCTGGAACAACCCAGAGTTATTTTCTCAGTCCACCTTTTTCTACATATGACATTGCTTGGTTTAAATATTATTTGGCACACCTGGGAGGTGTGCATATGCAAATGACTCACCTTTGAACAATGGGGTGATGTTAACGGAACTCTACAACATCCTTACACCAAACAGAAAACACCTGACTTACTCTCTGTCTTTTATCTCAGCATTTGGTATGCTTAAGATACTTGCTATTTTGGGTTGCTAATTTACACTGTTTAGGCAAAGCTGCAATGGAAAAGGACAATGAATTAAGAATAAAAAGCAAGAACTCCTTACGTCTTGGGGTTGAAGTAGATGTCTCCCCAAAGGCGCTTTGCAAACTCCTGGTAATTGATGTCTCCTAAAATGAACAGAAGGCAGGGGGTCCAGTTATACAGCTTTTGTGGCATATTTTTCACATGATTTAAAGCATATAGTGAATTTTGAGAGTCAGGCTGACAGTTTTATCTTCAACCAGGTTCCTTTAAAGCTGCATAATTCCTTCCATTGCATACCCAGCTTGGACCTGCCCTGGATATGCTCATGTTGCAAAAAGAAGCAATTAATTAGAATGCAGATTAGAACAGCGAGGACAGTACATCACTGCAGCTACAACTATATGTACGCTAACCAGTTCCTTAAAAAAAAAATCACTTGAGTCTGATTAAGAAAATTATAGAAAACTATATAAATGGGTGAGGTAATGCAAACATAAATAGCTCTGTTCTCAATTATTATTTCATTTATGGCTACCTATTTAAATACTGCCTTCAAGCTGGTGTACAAAATCTAGTAAAATACAGTATCAGAACATAATGACCATCCAATTCAAGCACACCAGGTTCCCATCGAATTGTATAGCATAAGTTAATTGGGGTAAAATCAGCAACTTGATCTGTCCCTATGGCCATCACTCTACGGCCATCAAGGACAGATGGCACTGTTACCCCCATCCCAAATGTGTCCTAACCTTACAGTTTCCCATATAAGCAAATGTCTGCCACTCTTGCCTTTAGGAAAAATAAAGTGATGCCCTTGGAATACCTTCATGGCAGGCGCGAAGCTTGTCTAACCTCTCCTCGTCATCTGAGTCCTAACAGCATCCACTGAGAAGGACTTGATGAAGGCATGATCTATGTGGCGCAACAACAACGCCCCCCCCCCAGGAGTCCTCACAACACTTGATCCATCTCTGCCCACAGGCTCAAAAGAGATGGGGAGCGTGCTCCAAGTCAAGGGACTAACATTTATACAGCATTTATACATAGGCTTTTCATCAAGAGATGGACAGATTCTTAACTAAACTGCATTGCTATCTTATAAGCTGTATGTAAAGCAGATCATACAGTCTCGGTTACGACTAAGGAGGAGTGAATGGCAAGCATTTAGTTACATGGGAGAAAGTAGTGCACCCAGGGACATCACTGAAGTGGCAAACAAACCAAATCTCTGCCTCTGATGCCTCCAGCCATTTGCAGAGCCCCAGCTCTCCCCTAGAACGTGATGGAACCTTGAGAACTGGCAAAGATACGTTGCATACAGAAAAAGCACAGATGATTTTCAATGCAGAAATTGCTACAAACATAGCAGACACATCCTCACTGCAAGGTTGTGTGAACCTTTCAGAAGGAGTCAAGAGCCAAGGTGTCCCCTGACATGCACATGAACATTTTGGCTAATGCTTACCGTACATGTCAGCATAGATCTTGGCAAAAGAACCCAGCGTGAAACAGATGCTGTACTGGGAGCTGGCAAAACAGACATTGCCCAGGAGTGGTGAAAGAATCAGATTCTCATCTGTGGAATACATGCTGCAAACAAAGAAGTGGTTTTAAGATAAGACAGAACCAGGCAGCACCACTATCAAGAGACACACACACACAGAGAGAGGGGGCGGGGAAAGGAAGCAGTTTCAGCTGCTACAATAACAAAGCAATTCAGAAAACTTCATTTATGAAGTCTAGCAACAATTCTGACACGCCAGGGAAACCGCAGCATTGACATTTACAATTAATCGGTTAAATGTAAATACATGTTTGATAGTTATATAAAAAACCCCAATTCTTTAAATGATTGAATGAATTAGGTCTGCCAGTTAGGCAGAGAGAACAAAAACTTTGGCACAATTAAAATTCCCCTTTAAGGGGTGATGGGGAAGAAATGAAAGTTTAAATTTCATGGAGGTTAGGTGCCTATACTTCAGTAGACTTTTACCTATATCCAACACTGGGACTTCTAACTTTAGCAAATATAAATCTAGGTAAATACTGGGGATTCCCTAAAAAAAAGATTAGGTGTAAGACTCCCCAAATTTGGTTGGTCTCTCTCTTTTTTATATAGAGTGAGCTGGGTGTGGCTTTGCATCCATGGTTATATCCAATGGTGAGTGTCACTGGAACTAACTTAACTCTCAAAAGCATGTTATAAATGCTGGCATTTCTATACCTGATTAAGCCGTTGACTTCATCCACTATGTGCCGCAGCTTGTAGTAAGCGTCAGTAGGAGGCAATTTCAGTTCCAGTATCAGCCGGTCAATCTTGTTAATGCACACGGTCACTGCCAGCCTCTCCTGCACTGCATGCTTGATCAAGCGTTCGGTGTTGAGCATGACCTACAGGGACACACAATAGAAGATGATGCCAGGTGGGGCGTGAGGAATCGGGCGCTGACCCTTCCCTGCTGGGAGAGCAGCCTGCAGGAGCGTGTATGCTCAGCAATCAGCATGAGGTCCGCTTTTAGAAAATGTGTTTAATGCAACATTGTCTTCCTTTAAGCCTGCCCCATCCAATGACCTTTGACAAAAATAAAGCTCTTAATCACATGGGGAAGTGAACATGCAGGAGAGGGAGGAAGATTAAATTTTATGGCGCAGCAGCACATAAATGCAGAGAGAAGCAGAAGATACCCCTTTAGAACTGGTGCTAGTGCAAAGAGAAGGGGGCAGTCTTTGGATGGGGCAATCTGAGATGGGGCAGTCCCTCTTGGTTAACAGAGAGAGCTATCAGTCTTCGGTGATACTAGAGGGGAGGGGCATCCCTTCCTCACTCAGAACAACCCTGATCAGGCAGCAGTACATACAAGTTGCCCAACTAAGGATGTATTCATTGTGCTATTAACCTGGTCCTACAAAACTTCATCACACACCACTAGAGGTTACCAGGACATGGATAACTGTGCCCGTGTGCTGGTGAAAGGTGCTGTGCACCACTGAGACTCAGTTGGTGATCTGTAGGAAACGATGGAACCAAAGATTGCACGAGATAGGCAACGGCCACCAAAAAACAGTCCTCACATCTTTCTCCCTGTAGCATCTAGCAAGAAAAACGGAAGCTGTGTGATGTCACCACACTTTTGAATTTTGCCCATCTTTACTCCATGGCTGCTACTTACGCATTCAGGGAAACCTGAAGCAAAATAACATCGTGTCATGTGGTTTGCTTATTAGGTTTTTTTTTAAAAAAAGGGTGGGGGAGACACAGGGCTGTTTTTCTTCAACACCAGAAATGGGGTAGGAGTGGGAGGACACTGAGAACGTGTGGCTCGTTATGAGTTTTGAGGGGAGACTCTTTGAAAGAATCAGTAGGAAAATTAAAATCAAATACGTAATTTCAAGGATATGAAACCCTGAAAAACAGGACAAACTAAACACACTTTAACTTTAACAACAACAACAACTAATGATTCTATTACTTTAAAAAGAACACCAGCCAGAGCCAGACAACAAAGAAACCTCATCAATGTAGGAGTGCAAATATCCAGAATGTGGGGTCAGGTGGGATTACTATGAGAAATTATAAAATATGCATCAAGCCACTGTGTCCACGATGAATGCATTGTGTTGACTGGGTTTGATACATTGACAATAATTTCTGATCAAATCCCACAAGCCTCTGCATCTCTGGCCATTTCCTCTACTGGCCATTTCTCTCTTCACATGTCATGTACAGTGGTGCCTCGCAAGACGAAATTAATCCGTTCCGCGATTCTCTTCGTCTAGCAGTTTTTTTGCCTTGCGAAGCAAGCCCATTGACGGCTTAGCGGATTAGCGCTATTAGCGGTTTAGCGGCTTATCAGCTTAGCGGATCAGCTGATAAGCGGCTTAGCTGCTTAGAAAAAGGAGGGGGAAGGAAAAAAAACCCGCAGGAACTCGCAAGACATTTTCGTCTTGCGAAGCAAGCCCATAGGGAAATTTGTTTTGCAAAGCGCCTCCAAAACGGAAAACGGTTTTCCGTCTTGCAAGGCATTCGTCTTGCGGGGCACCACTGTACATAGCCCAGTTGCTTAGACAGGCAGGCTCCTGGGTCATCAAAGACAGTGGGCAAGTTTCTTTTATGTAGCTTTCTATATGTTAATCTTAGGGTGTTAATCTTAGGGCCAGGAAACAGATCTCACAGGAAGGTGATAATGATCGTTGTCCTCCTGGCCATCCTCCTTATCATAATGTATTGCTTGTTTATCACCTCCGGGATTGCCAAATGCTCTTCTTTGTAGTTCTGTTCTTTGTTTACCCTGTGCTTAATTAGTTATGGTGGTTTAACTTTCTCCCCACGTGGGTTTGTTGAAATGCTCAGAAGAAATCTGATTGGTTCTTATGAACACTCTGTAAAAAGTTCTTTTGTGAATAAAACTACCTGGGCCAAGGGCTGCAGAAAAAAGAGGCACAGAGAGACGATTATACGCACCCTTCCCAGAGTCTTGCTGGTTCAAGCCTCTGTGTGTATTTTTATTAATCAGAGTTCAATCCTTCCTTTACTTTGAAAATGCCTCAATCAACAAGCAGCTGCTGCCAGACAGCTTCTCTTCATGTCTAGCTCTGCCTGCAGCCTCACTGTGATATTCTATGCCTTAAGGTCCCCTCTGAAAGATGCCTGGCTTTGAAAGAAGGAAATCCCAAAAATTTCCTTGGCTGAAGTGTTGCACTACAGTGGTGCCCCACAAGACGAATGCCTCGCAAGATGAAAAACTCGCTAGACGAAAGAGTTTTCCGTTTTTTGAGGTGCTTCGCAAGACGAATTTCCCTATGGGCTTGCTTCGCAAGACGAAACGTCTTGCGAGTTCTTGCGAGTTTGTTTCCTTTTTCTTAAAGCCGCTAATAGCCGCTAAGCCGTTAATAGCCGCTAAGCCGCTAATAGCCGTGCTTCGCAAGACGAAAAAACCGCAAGACGAAGAGACTCGCGGAACGGATTAATTTCGTCTTGCGAGGCACCACTGTACTGCACACATCACTTTCTAAACTAAAAGCTGATTCAGCCTTCCTGGCATTTGAACTTGCTCCCTGTCTTCTGCGGACAATTCCTCCCTCTCATATCTGAAGCATGCTGAATTCTCATAATTTATGTCCGGCAGCATTCCAGTTTAAAAATCTGTCAGCTTCTTCCAGATTCTTGGTGCAGAATTCCAGGGGCCCTGATTCTTAGTAAAAGGTGCTAGCTTCTCATAAGCAATCCTCTTAATTGCAACCTTTCTGTGCAATACATCTCCTTGTGTGAATGGAAAGAATAGCCGAACCCACAAAAAGCGTGCCCACATATACTCACTCCCTCAGCAGCATCAATAAAGAGTACGACGCCATCAGAAATGCGGAGACCTGCTGTGACCTCGTCGGAGAAGTTTACATGACCTTTAGGGAGTGAAAATATATATATTTATAATCATCCAGAAGTGGAAAGTTGCAGTATGTGCTTCACAGAGAAGGAGGTGAACTGGAATATCCCTTGCACAGCCCTATGACAAGGGAAGAGACAGCTCAAGGCAGAGTTCAAGAGGAAGGAGTAACATGATAGAAAAGTAGAGGATGGAGAGAGCCTGCAGCACCTGAAGTCCAAAGGAGAGTTCTGGCATCATAACAATGACTTGGACGACCCAATACTCGCCCCTTTTCAGGGGATCACAAATCTAGCCAGGTACTGGGGAGCAGGAGGAGGCAACTCCCTCGATGTACAGATCCTGCATTCAATATGAGCTGACATACTTCCAGCAGAATCCTAACCATGCCCGTCTACTGTACTCAGAAGTCAGTTCTATTAAATTTAGTAAGTGGGGGTAAGTGCTGCTATAATGGAAACCTCAACTGGAATGAAAGCAAGCTAAGATTACAAGGAATGGTGCAAAAAACCCAAACCCCCAAAACCACACAGCTGCCCAAGCCAGTCAAATTTGGGAGGGTGGTTTTAAGGGTTGGCCACAATACAGCTCACAATGAAGTATGCTTAAATTCTCCATTTCCAGTGCAACCGTGAGGCTATTCACATAAGGACCTGGCTTGCAAATGGCAATTTATTCCTCACTAAGCACTTCAGGCTGTGCAAAAGACAAAAAAGATGTGTGTGGTCGAAAAGCATCAGCTGAGATTATTGCACCTTCTTCATAATATAAATTTCTCTATATCATTGTTAGCCTGTTTTTGAAAACAGTCTTTTTAAAAACACCTTATCCTGTGTTTCCTGCCAGTTTTTATGTTATGGGGTGAGTCTCCCAGACACCCAAACTCACCTGGTGTGTCCATGATGTTGAAGAGAAATGATTTGCCCTTTGTGTCTGGGAGAACAATGGTCACTGGCGTGCTCTTGATCCCAACTCCTCTCTGAAAAGAAACCAAGGTGAAGATGGGAGAGGGATGAAAGTTGAGAGTTTGGGCTGAAAATGTGGATCATGACATTAGAGGGCACAGCATAGAGGGCAAATGACAGGGGCATGACCAAGAACAGTATGTATTCCTCAGACTACAATACTGACATGTAACTACGGGAAATGGTTACCTGGTATGGAATTTGACATTATGAGAAACTCAAGCAGAGAGACAAAGGATTGCACCTGGCATTAGTCTTAGTTGGAATACACCCATTGAAATTAAGGGCAATGCTAGCTTTGGTGTAATAATTTCAATAATAAGATGTACACTGAGCAGAACATAGCTGGATACAAGCTCAAGATTTTTCCTGTGAGTACTGGAGACACTAGCAATACAACAAGAGATCCAGCACACATGGTGCATGCATTTCAGACCTCTCTGCAACACCTTGTACCGTATCTCCCCCCACATTGCACTTTCATAATGGCTGAGAAGTCTGTGCAGCAGATATACTTACCTCTTGCTCAGTGAAGAGTATATCTGTATAGCAAAGCTGAAAGGAACAATAAAAAAAAATTACTCAACAGCCAGATCATTTAAGGTGGAGTATGTTCTTCCACGTCATCTTTTTCTTTTTTCCCCTCCTCTCTCTCTCCACACACACACACACACACACACACACAATACTTTTTCCTAAAAAAAATGTTTAGGGCTACTCTAATTTTCCTACTCATACTGAAATACTGCCCCTCAATGAGGCCAAACTTGGATTCACAAAATGTTTAGGGGTATACGTACCACTGCATCCCCCCAGAAACAGCGCTCTCTGTGTGTGTTTGTGTGTGTACACACACACACACACACACAAACACTAAAGTAATATGTTTAGGATTCTAAACAAAACAACAAAGGCATACAATAAACAATCAATCAATCAATCAATCAGTAAAGCAATCAATAATGGATGAAGAAAGAAAAATGAAGACTTCAAATCACTTCAACTTAATTTAATCAAAGCATATGGCTGATAATTTTCCTGGTGTTTTGAGTTCTAGAAATGTATAAACAAACTCCATCTTTTGATAAGTTTATAAGACACATCATCTTTAATCTGCTTCAAAACTACTGTTTTTACATATACGTACAGTGGCACCTCGGGTTACAAACACTTCGGGTTACAGACTCCACTAACTTGGTAGTACCTCGGGTTAAGAACTTTGCCCCAGGATGAGAACAGAAATCGTGTGCTGGTGGCGCAGTGGCAGCGGGAGGCCCCATTAGCTGAAGTGGTACCTCAGGTTAAGAATGGTTTCAGGTTAAGAATGGACCTCCGGAATGAATTAAGTTTGTAACCAGAGGTACCACTGTATACAAATTGATGCACACTTAACTGATTTATTAATCAAACAAACAAACAAACCCCATGATTAATCGACTAAGATCTCTTTAACTGACAGTTAGCCCATATGCATCTAAATCTTTAGACAACAGTATCATAAACCTACCTCTTAAAGGATTAAAAACAAAGTATAAAGGTAACTTACATCCTGGTCATAACGCTTTCTGATCTCAGGATGAGTCTGTTCAACCAGGCAATCCACAAAGCAAGTCTGGAAGGAGCCAGAGAAACAAAAAGAAATGAATTGGCAAGGCATGAATTAGCTAGCTAAATGTGACCAGTCCAGGAAGCATAAGGATGTGGCATCTCTGCCTCTCTCCCACTCCCAATCTAAACTCCCACTCCCAATTTCAGAACTACAATCAATGCACTTTTGCAATTTCCTCACAATTATATCAACAACCGTTATTCATATCCAGTAAAAACATTAATAAATTCTAGCACCAACCCCATCCCGTTTTATAAAAATGTGAACAAAAGATGATAGGATAGAGATCTGGCAACTGAGAAGCCAGCAACACTTGCAGACTCTCCCTAATAGTTTATCTAAATTGACTGCCCCGGCTTCAAAAAATCAGTAAGCAAGCTAAAATGATGACACCATTCCGGCATAACTGCAGCTCAAGTGTGAGAAGTATGTGTGTTAGGAGTTGCTCTTGTAGACAGAAGTAACTCTGTGAGGCCCAAAGTCTTGGAAGGGCGTCAAGGAACTCTAAAACATTTAACCTTGAGAACCATACACTGAATCCAGTTTATTCAAAAACAAGAACCACACATGTACTGAGTGAGTACATCCGAATTCTGCCACATCTACTGAATGGACCACAGCTACTCCTGAGCTGCCTTAAATATATTAATTGATGCTAACCTTGCCATGATGCAGGTGCCCACAAAGTGTAACATTCCGAATCAGCTCTGAGTTGTCCATCAAGTCTGCTAGGAAACTAGAAGACCAAAGGAACAGGGAAGATTTCAGTTATACACGCTGCCAGGTAACGTAAAATAATTCTCTTTATCTGAGTTACAACCCCCTCCCTGCCACAGAAACCAAAATCACCAGTATCTTCTGATATACTGAAAAAGCTTTTCATAGTCTACTTTGATTTTTAGTTGATAGTTCAGTCACTATCTTTTTAAAGTACTCTTAGTTGCCTTCACCTCTCAAGCTTAATCCACAGCTCTGCCTTTCCAAACCAACAGGACCACATGGTGTTTATCCTGAATTTTAGAAGCATTAAGATAAAGGGGCAGGGAACCTATGGCCCTCCAGATGCTGTTGGACTTCAACTCTCATGAACCCCTGCCACCAATGGTCATAGACGATGGGAGTTGTAGTTCAGTGACATCTGGAGGGCCTCAGGTTCCCAACCCTTGAACTGGTAATTGGAAGGAGTTTATATGTGATGGAGGGGTAATTCTGTAAGTGGGTGTGTGGAGAAATAAGTAAACACATCTGGTTAAGACTTTGTATTATTTGGACTGTAAGGAGAATTAACTGTTGCTTCGTCCCTGTTCCTGCCAACCTAGCAGTTCGAAAGCACACCAAAAGTGCAAGTAGATAAATAGGTACCTGTCAGGGAACTGCCATCGGAGCCAGAGGGAGAGGGAGGGCTCCAGAGGGATTACGGAGAGCGTCCCAAGAGGGAGAGAAGCAGCCCATCTTTTGGGGAGGGAAATAAGCGTAGCACCAGTGGAGAAGGGGGGCAGATGGGGGAATCGGCGAGGTGGCTCCATGACTCCTCGCTGGAGACGGGAGAGCACGGGTTCTCCGCTGCCCACACCCTCCCTGCACAGAAGGCTTCCACGCAGGGAGAGTAGGCGGAGACTAGGCGTCAAAGAGCTTCTTTGCTGGAAGAAGTTCAAGAAACGCCCACTGACGGATTCTGCCAGCGACTGAGACAGCCACGGGTGAGTGGCTGTCCGGACAGAATAGGGTTCACCCAGGTAACTCAGCCAGGTGTGGCGACGACTTACGCACGAGCAACCCCTAGAACCATTACAGTACCGCTCCGGCGGGAAGGTAAACGGTGTTTCCGTACGCTGCTGTGGTATCGCCAGATGCAGCTTAGTCATGCTGGCCACATGACCCGGAAGCTGTACGCCAGCTCCCTCGGCCAGTAAAGCGAGATGAGCGCCACAACTCCAGAGTCAGCCACGACTGGACCTAATGGTCAGGGGTCCCTTTACCTTTAATATGCCCCAAGGCCACAAAATAGAATTGGGAATAAATTTAGAGGAATAACATGATTACTAACTCCTCCTCTGCTTGTCTGTACAGAGGTGCCCCGCAAGACGAATGCCTCGCAAGACGAAAAACTCGCTAAACGAAAGGGTTTTCCGTTTCTCGAGGTGCTTCGCAAGACGAATTTCCCTATGGACTTGCTTCGCAAGACGAAAACGTCTTGCGGGTTTGCTTCCTTTTTCTTAAAGCCGTTAATACCCGGGGAATCCGTGCTCCGCAAGACGAAAAAATCGCAAGATGAAGCAACTTGTGGAACGAATTAATTTCGTCTTGCGAGGCACCACTGTAGATGTGAGAGAGCTAGAAGTACCAACAGAAGGGAGTTGCACAGGGAAAGAGAGAAAAAGAGAACAAACAAGCTATACTCACTCCATCTCATACACTGTGACTGGCAATGTTTGCTCCATGAGGGAGAATTTCTTTGTCTTCACGGGTTTAATAATAGGCTCTGAAAACAAACACAAGAAATAATATCCCTTTAAAGAGAGGGATCAAATAAGTCAAATAAGTGAAATGTTTAAAAAGGATGTGAAAGAAAAAGGGTACAAAGAAAAAGATTCAAAATTTCAAACAGAAATTGTCAATAATGATTGTAAGATAATTTCCAAAATGTATAAAATTCTGTTGGAATGGCATACAATGGATGAGGAAGTAAAAGTGGTCATGATTCAATGGGCCAAAGATTTAGGATATAACATAGAAATGGATGATTGGCAAAGAATATGGAATGAAAACCTGAAGTTTACAGCATGTATCACATTGAAAGAAAATGTTATGAAGATGGTATATAGGTGGTATATGACACCAGTAAAATTAGCAAAAATGTACAAAACTTGTAACAAATGTTGGAGATGCAAGGAGAAAGAAGGTACATTCATGCATATGTGGTGGGATTGTAAGAAAGTAAGGGGGTTCTGGGAGATGATATATAATGAATTAAAGAAAATGCTAAAATATAGCTTTGTTAAGAAACCAGAAACCTTTTTGCTGGGAATAACAAGAATGGACATAAATAGGAGAGACTGTAAACTTTTTCAGTATGCAATCACCGCAGCAAGAATACTGTTGGCCCAAAAATGGAAACAAGAAGAAGTACCGACTTTGGAAGAATGGAGGACAAAATTAACAGACTATGCAGAACTGGATAAATTAACTGGGAAAATCAGATTCCAAAAGGATCACAGGTTTTTTGAGGACTGGGGAAAATTTACGGAGTATTTGAAAACTGTATGTGAGGACTGTACAACGCTAGTGTGCTTTAAAGAAGCTTTGTGAAAATACAAGGAATATTGTTAGAAAGCAAATAAGGTCAGAAATATAGTGTTTAATGGCAATATTAAAATTAAGGAATGTGAAGATAGGATTCGAACTACGAATGATTGTCAGAGAAGTTGAGGGAGGTCCAATAAGCTAAAATATGTGATGTGTAAATTGATATGACTGGAGTTTTTCATGGAAATTTTTTTAATAAAAATTTAAAATAAAAAAAAATAAAGAGAAAAGGAGAAAAGCCCTACCTCAACACTCAGACAAGTAGAAAAAAGGAGCAAAACACAAACTTTTTGCGTTTCCCTGATCCCAGGTTCAGTTCCTGGTATCTGTGACTGAAGTCTCTTTTAAGAGTTGGAAAGATCTTGGAAAGTTACCTCCAGTCATTGGGTGCAAACAGTACAGATGGAGCAATCCAATGGAAATAAAAGTGTTTCTTGGCTTTCCCATTTCAGATTGCAGATAGGTGCTCAACTGAATGACTGCTGATTCAGTATGCTATGCAGAAGACTCCTGCCTTCTCCCTGACAAGCTGGTTCTATAATTTCTCACCTGTCAAAGGCTGTGTGTCTTCCTCTTGCACAATGGTCTCCACCTCTGGACCGTAAACCTCCTCAGCCGTTGGATAGTATTTCTTATCCTCATGCAGCACCACATCCATCCCAGGGTGGTCATCATCGTGGTCTCCAATGTCATCATCATCGTCGTCCTCATCGAGCTGAAAACAGAATGAAGGGCCTTCAGCTGGTCTCTAGCAATTTCCATCCAGTGCAGTCCCAATTATGGAACTTGGGGCTGGCTCCCATGTGCATGTTCATCACTTGATGATGGCAACATGAAGCTTGCAAAAGTTCATACACTCAGGTCCTGCGTCATGAACACAATGCGTTCTCTGGAAATTGTTAGGTGAATGTTCACATAAAGAATTAATGATTTCCATTGATTTCTATGGGGAAATTTCTAATGCGTTCCCGACCACAAAATCTGTGGTGCATATAGGCAGGTTTGGGTACTAATCCCTTGTGTTGGGGTAAGTGAATTTTTGCACAGTGAGCATTTGTAAAATGGGACCTGCGTGTGCAATTTATTTGTTGGACTTCAAAGTGTCATGGGACACCCAGTTGCCTTTGCAGCGACCGTGAAACATGGCTAGTTTCCTTGAATGAACATGACACCTTTTTTCCATGATCCTAAAAAATTAAATTAACTACTTAACCAAATGAATAACCCAAATATTTAATCATCCAACAACCTTAACTAAAACCACCGGGTGGCCTTTAGTATAGTTAACATTTAGAGCAGTGTTTCCCAACCGTGGGCCTCCAGCTGTTTTTGGACTACAACTCCCATCATCCCTAGCTAGCAAGACCAGTGGTCAGGGATGATGGGAATTGTAGTTCAAAAATGGCTGGAGGCCCAAGGTTGGGAAACACTGATTTAGAGGAAGCATAATCCCCATACCTCATCTAGATCCTTTGAATCCCGACCCATCTCGTCGTCATCATCATCAGAATCAAGCTCTGGGCCAATATAATTCCCAAATTCATCATACAGATCTGTATCCATGTTGCCGGACCCTGGAAAGAAGAAAAGCCTTTGAAACAAGTATAACAAGGTCAGTTTTTATCCTGAAAGTGTGTGTGTGTGTGTGTTTTGTTTGGGTTTTTTTTTGTATTGCTGAATTTTGCTAGCTATATTCCTTAGATATAAGGAGTGTAGGAGTGTGAGTGTGTTTTCCTGCTTATTGTGTTTTTGACAGCTTATTTGCTTATTTTCATTGTGAACCTCGCCTGTAGGTCTCCACCTACAGCTGTCCATCACAGTAGCGCCTGGCCCTTATTTCTAGCTCATTTGTACCTCCTAGTTTACTCAAGTGCCCCTGCTTAACCCATCAGGCTTCATAACAGACCCTTGACCTCAGTGGGGCTTCGGCCTCCCCCATCCCGCTTAAGGCGTTTAAGACCACAGCCGAAGTTGTCGCCTCTTCTTCTTCTAAAAATCAAGTTTCTAGTCCTTAGAGGCCTGGGGAACAAAACACGGTGCGGCTGAGAAACGCCTATATCACACGCATGCCGAATATTACGCGCACCTTATCGGCCTTCCCTTCCTCCTCGGCGGCGCCTTTCTCAGCACAGAACGGAGCCCTCGCTGAGAGAAGAAGCGCGCGTTGCTCGCGACGTTCTTCTTTTTCCGTCGCGCGCCGCTGCGACGCTGCCGTGGAAAGGCCCTCCTCCGCTTCCTCCGCAAGAGGCTGCCTATTCTATTGCCTGGCCGATTCGTCGCCTTCCCCCCCTTCATTTAAATAAAATAAAATACCGGTGTTCGGGGAGGCACTTAAAGGCATTCTTCTGATTCTTCTATAGACGTGGGAGGGCAGAGAATGAAGATTATAATCAGGCGACTAGCGAAGACAACTCCTTTCTTCGGAGGGTCCTTCGCGTCCCGGCGTGGTCTGGTTGTTATGGAAACCAAACCGAGGCCTCGTTGCTATGGAAATCTGATGCCTAGCCGGTGCGGGGTGGGGAACGGGGAAAGCGGGGGTGGATTTGGAGACGACTTCCGCAGAGCCCTAAACCGGTGTAATAAATAACCTCAGTTCCTCATTATCTGGGAGTGGTACCCAGGGTCGTTTTTCCACGCAGACCCGTGGAACTCATAGGTGCAGGATATGGATCAGTCCTTGGAATGACGCGTCAGAATTGAGGGATGAGATACCACCCCACCCCGAGCTAAAAGGGACACGGGAAATTCCCAGCACCTCAGGGCTCAGGGGCTTCCTCTGAGAACCCGATGCTTTGCCATATTGATATGCTTCTGCAGTGCTCTTTGCTGTAAAAATCAAGCAAATATTGCAAAGCTACTGTAAATGTTTAGTTCTCGCTCTACGAAGGAAGCAAAAACCCTTTGGTGCATCTCCTCTCCTGGAACCTTTGGTCGCTTGGGAAGTGGGAAGCATAACTGTCAACTTTCAGATTTGAAAATAAGGGATCAATAGCCTCACCTGTCCCGGACAGTCTACGGGATATCGTAACAATCCGGGATAGCAGCGGGAAGCAGTGGGGAATGGTGCTGGAATAAGGGAATTTTCCGCAAAAAAAGGGAAGGTTGACAGCTATGGTGGGAACTGCATAGCGATATTTGCGGATTAGCATTTAGTAGCATAGCTTAATTTCTCTGCACTTGGGTGTCCCCCCCCCCCAATTTGATTCCCACGAGATGTGTTTCTAGAGTTTTTCGGGAAAAGAGTTGTTTGTTTTTTAAATGTCCTGTTGTTTCTAGATAACCTGAGATGGAGGGTGCGATTGACTTCCGTGCTTTGGAGAAAGAGTTAGAAGAAGCTATTGCCGCTGATGAAAAGTACCAGAGAGAGAATGAAGCCAAGTTCCGAGCAGTGCACCAGAAAGTGGCGACTTATGAAGAATTCAGGTTTCTCGAATTCCATTGGTCCCTTTAGTTGATGTGATGCAAGAGGCAGTACAGCTCTCCAGTGCTTTTTTTCTTAAAAAAAATATGTTTAAGGGTGCTCTCATTTTTACTCAAGAAAATCACCATTTTATAGTTCAAATTGGAGGAAGTAAATACAGTAAATGGACAAAAGTACAAAGATTCACAAAATGTTTAGGGGTATACGCTTATCCCTAAACATTTTGTGAATGCGTCCCCCCAGAAAAAAGCACTGCAGCTATCTGTTTATCCATGAGGTCAACTGCTTGTGAATTTAACCCAATGAACATGCAGTCACATGGCAGGCTGCTGCAGATTATGCATACTGCAAAAGTCATGTGCATTCATTACTTATATGTGCCTTATCAAAGAAATACAACCAGTTCTCCCAACCTCACTCTTGACTTCTGGGTGCCTGAGATAAAGAAGGCTAATTGCATTTTTAAAAGATCTCTGAAAACACCCCCAAAGATAAATGGGGCAGTGATGGGGCCTTATCCTATTACCTGCTTTCTGTTAGAATTCTTGCTCCATGATTGCATGGGATTGTTGTCTATCACATGACGGTATATGTTTTGACTCCACAGAGTGGGAAGTGATGGAGACAGGATGTTTGTGTTACTCTGTTCTGTGAAGTGGGACTATTGTCCTTTGTTCTTTTTCTCTTTGCTGTCTGATGCTAGAGAGAGAGGGAGCCATGTTGCAGTGCTCCGTGTGTGTTTATATGTAAATAAAGTAGATTAGCCAAAATGCTGACTTGCTGAGGTCTGTTACGCATGGTGCGCAAACTCTATGGATCCCTAAGTGTGTCGGTGTCGGTTGGCATCGGTCGCTGTGATGTTCAGGCTGTAGAAAGCTTATGAACAATCAACCAGGAGGGAGGGAACATGCCAGTCGGGCATGTGTCTCTGCCAGGGTGCTACTCAAGTGTAGGCTGAACTCCTAACACTTTCCATGTTGCAGTGTGCACCACAGTAAGCTACAGGCAGCAAATATTGTTATATCAGTAGCAGCCAGTGGCCACTCAAAGTTTCAAATGTCCAGGGCCATACAGTGCTTAGCTTGGGTAAATGAAATAATAAAAAATGTTCCTGTACTTTTAACAATTATGTATGTAGAGGAAATTTAAGCAGATACATGTCTTCTCATCCTTGCAACATTATACTTGCTGAGCTATAGCTTCTGAATTTCCCTCCAAATTGCAATAATGCCCCTTTCTCTCCTGCTTGCAGGGATATTGTTTTAGCATCACATTTAAAGCCTCTGGAGAAAAAGGACAAGGTGGGGAAGAAAAGAAATGTGTTGTGGAACTCCCATGCAGTTAAAGCAAACTTCAAACAAGAGAGTGAGGTACAGCTGTCTCAGGTAAGATTTCTTCTTTCCAGGAGTTTGGAGATCCGTGGCTATACTTATATAGAGCTATACTTCTTATTTTATTATCTACGTTTATTTATTTGTGGCAAAACAAAGCATAACAGCAAATGCCTAATAAAATAAAAGTAGAAAGGGATATTGAGAACTAAACATATAGGAACAATTTTCCTTACCAAAATAAATTAATATCACCATTAAGGTCAGTTAAAGTCTTTCTCCAGTGGGGTGGAGAGTGGGCCAGGATCCACTTGTGTTGGGATCTGTGACATTGTTCTTCTCCTCCAGGAGTTGGAACAGCTGCCCAAGACATCTGCAGAATTCTACAGAGATTGGCGCAGATGCATGAAAAACAGCCAAGAACGCTACCAGCTCCTGCTCCAACTTGGATCCCAAAACCTGGGCCAAATCTTCCAAACAGATCTTGCTTTTGGTTTCCTAGGTGAATTCCTAGCAGTGTTCAGTGAAAATATCTGCCTCAAAGACCGGGACTCTGTCTTGGAGATTTTGGAGAGTTTTTCAGGAACCAAACGCTTTGGATTGAATGTGGAACTCATGAGTGAGCAAGAGAAGAAAAACTGTCGACAGTTGTTTGAGAAATTGCAAAGGATGGGGACTGACCCTAGCAATCCTCCTGACTTTTCACATGCCACAGAGGGGGAAGGTGTGCCTGTTACCCAAATCCACTGCCAAGCAGATGGACCAACTGAAATAAAATTTATGGAACTGATGCGCCTTTACAAAGTCACCTAAAGGAAGCTAGAGCTTGTGTCACAAGCCACACCACATAGGGAAATAATGGAGAAGATACAGGGGGTAGGAACATCCACTAGGAACATCTTCTATCAATCCCCATTAAGGTGAGTGGGAGATTATCAAGAGCACACATGAATTCTTGTACATCTCCAGTTAATCTCAGTACAACTTGTATAGAATATATATTTGTTGAATGGTGGATGGACCTGTTTACTGATGGACCTGCACCTGTTTGCTGTGTTTTTAGGTGAGCTCTGCCTTCTCCGACAAGGCAGATAGTGCATTGTCAATAAATAATATTTGTTAATGGATCAATTTTTGCTGTGGTTTATCTCCTAATTCTCATGGCACTTGTGCTATTGACTTCTGCTTTAGTTAGGACTCAGCAGGGCTTAGCCCCAGAACGAGTTGGCCACGCTAAGGCTCTCATTCATGGGTAACAATGACCTGAAGATACTGCTGTCCATCCAGGCTTAATATAAACTTGGTCGTATTAAGTAGTGTGGGTGTTTGTATATAATTGGGGAGGAGCAATGGCTTGGTCCTCCAGTGCTTGGTTTGCCTGTCCCAAGTTTAATCTCTGGTATCTCCAGTTAAAAGCATATCATCTTGCTGGGTTGAGAAATACCCTGCCTGACATGTTGGAGGGCTGCTGGCAATCTGAACAGACAATACTAAAAGCCAGTATAAGTCAGCTTCACACACACACACACACACACACACACACACACAATGGGGTAACAGCTAGTTGTTCATGCTGACCACTCTGGAGCTGAGACTGCATTCTAGAACTTGTGTGAGCAAAAATGGAAATGGTTCTGGAGTCTTTGTTCCTCCACACACTGTTTAGTATCCTACCTAGTTTGCCTACTTAAAAGAGCAGTGAAGCAGAGTTGAACTACAGAACTTGTAATTAACCAATGCGGAAGCTGTTGACCAAAGTGTACCACCATCAAATGGCTTCAACGGGGTTGGCTGGAATTGCGATAGTCCTTGGCACTGCTGATGTTCTCCATGCCTTTGCCATTATAGAGAAGGAGGACGTGTTCAAGAAGACCCCTTGCCCAGCTTTTCTGATGTTTGAAAACGCTGCTTACTTGGCTGACATGAGCTTTGAGTTGCCTTGCAATTGCAAGCCCGAGGAGGTCACATCTGTGGTTTGGTACTTTCAGAAGAACATGGGCAGACACCGGACTAAGGTCTTGACAGACTTTGACGGCACTTTGGTTGTGGACTCGAGCCACATCAAGAGAGGCGTTGACATGCTGCGGCGCTTCAGCATCAGGATGTTCAGCCTCATTGTCTTCCGCGTTCAGGTGGAAGATTCAGGGCACTACATTTGTGGCACCAAGAAAGGGGATTTCTTCTACGGCTACGATGTAGACGTGCAGACTTCCAAAAACATAGCTGTTGCCTTTGCAGATGAGGATCAGCACCCACAAAAGGACTTCAACAGAACACACTTTGTAGTCTTTACCGTCTTCTGGGAATGGACCAAGTGCAATCGCTGCGATGTCAGAGGTGAGCAGCGGAGAGTTGGGCTTTGCTATGTGCAGAGCCCCTATCTGCTCAGGCGATACCGTACTACCATACCAGAGGTCGCTTCCTGCGGCTCCAAGTCTGTCCCAAAGCAGTTTCGGGGGGTTCCGAATAGGAAGCCCGAGGTCGTTATCCGAAGTTGCATGGCACCTTGCAGGAAAAAGATGTCCTCCATGGGAGAGGCATCCATCTCAGATGTCATCTCCAAGCTTGGGGAAAAACCCTGGGTTCCTGACATCCCTATCCAATTCCACAAGCAATCCCTTGGCACTGGGCTGATCATAGCCTGCCCTGGTGCCAGGCCAGAGCATGCTGTGGCTTGGGACAAAGACTCAACCCGGATGTACCTCACTAGGTTCCTTACCGGGGTCAACAAGAGCATGAGGGTCTTCATTGACCACGGAAACCATCTGCACATACGCTTTGCCCAGATGGATGACAGAGGCGTCTACTACTGCTGGCGAGAGGGACAACTGGTGGCTGGCTTTAGGCTTGCTGTTGTGTACGAGAGCCGCCACAAGAGAAGCATTGATGATCCTGAGACACAATACGCCATCAAGGCCATCTTCACAAGCTATGTCTTCATCACCCTCCTCTTTGTCAGCATCCACATTGTCCGCTGCTGTGTTTATGCCTTCAGGTGCACATCTGTGGAATAGCACCTGCCAGGAAAACTCTTCAGGGGCTCAATTTATTCACTTTTAAAATTTGTTGTTGTTAACCCATTTACCTATTGATCTAGTAAATATTTAATTTATCAACTGCCTTGGCTCTTAACCATCTGAGCTTAACCAACGTATTTCAAAAGCTTTGAATAAGGGCCTTTTCGGAGGGTTTTTTTCTCCTATGTGTGGTAGCTTTCAAATTTGTTAAAACAAGCGTCATCTCATTCCTAGAAGGAATGGCAATCCTTTAATGTTTTTCATCAGCTATGGGGGATGCAAAATGTTATCTGTTGCAATCTGTTGCCAGTTTGCAAACAAGCTCAAAACCCAGCTGGATTGTGGAAGTTCTAAATTTAAAAAATGCTGAAATCAACAGAGCATTATCTCTCAATTTCAGTGGTTTGCCAGCGACTTTTACATATAGTTAGAAGAACTTTGAAAACCACAGTGAAAAATCATTCATGCTCTGCCTGCATCTGATCCTGGGTTCCAATCTCCAGACCTTGGCATCTCCCCTTTTTAGAATAATTTTGGGTAGAAAGGCAGCAAACTACAGTTTCCAGGATTCTTGTGTTGGGTGCTTTAAATGCAAAGTGCGTTTAAAGCTTTAATCTTCTTTGCCTTCCAATCAGCTCTGCAGATTTATTGACATGGGTTCCTCCAGTGGCTGGTGTTGGAAATGGGTGGAAGGCATCTTGATGTCTGTTTCTGGTTGCACTCCTAGCAGGCTCAAAGGCTGCTTAACTCAGAATAGGTGATTTGAGGGCAGGGGACAGTGTGTTGAGCCAGAGTTGCTACAAAGGCCCTGATAACGGAAAAGGAAATGGGAAGAAGAAGAGGAGGAGAATGGTGAGCCCTTATCAATGCTATTGGCAGACACTTTGGGACACAACAGTCAGCCTGAATTTGTCAGCCTTCTTTTGGAAGTTGTGTATAACGTTTCCTATTTATGTGCACTTTTAGTATTGTTTCCACACAGCTCTTTCCAAAAGTCATGGAAACGTACTACAGAAAGGACCTTTTCTGCTGTGATGTCCTAACCTGGAACATTCTCTGCAAGGAGGCTTCCCTGGCACACCAAACCTACATTAATGTACCGGCAATTCCTGTCCCAGGCAAATATATTTGTATTTCCTCAGATCTTTTATTTTCCATTCACTTCCATTATGATTTTTTTTTAACTCGGCACATATGATTTTCTGCTGCACGTACGTGTTCGTGTGGTTATTTATATGTGTTTCTATGTACTGTAACTGTTTTTGTATATATGCACACATAGGTATTTGCTTCTGTAAGGCATCCTGGAAATTAATTGAAGGGCAGGATATAAATACCCCCTATAAATGATGAAAAAAATTGGGAAAGAAGCTACTTTATGAAACACTTTCAAAAGGGATATTAAAATAAGTAGGAATGCATTTTTCATAAAAGAAAATAAAAAACTCACCACTTCACGTCATAATACTTTTAGTGATTGCAAAGGGTTTAAATACAGCATTAGAAATTGACCTGACATTTGGAAATATGCAGGTAATATTGAGAGGCTAACATACATATATTCGGCAGTACACAAAGAACAGCAGAAAAGTTGTAGATTGTTTAGGTACCAGCAATGGTTACAGACATCTGAGTTTAACATTTTTTGTATCTAACAATAACAGTCTCTGCAGTAGTGGTTTTAGTAGGGCTAGTTATCTGCTTTTATGGGCACACAGGTAAAGGTCAGGTTGTATTAAAAAGGTATTTTGGATAAACTGTTGAGCACATAATTTCCCTGTCCTCTTCTGTGTTCAAGTGCCAGTACAAGCCTTTGCCTGTCCACTTCCAAGCAAGTCCCACTGAGTTCAATATGACTTACTCAGAATGGAGTGCGCCAGCATTCAGGGCAGCTTTTAAAATGCTTGAAGATGATTACAACCACATTTTATATTCTTTTTACTAGGCTAAACCTGTAGCAAGTTCTATCAAGCTTTGATCTTTACACTTGGTCTCCTAGATCAGTAATTATAGAGGTGACTTGCTCACCTGATCATTTGTAATATGTCACTAACTTTCCCGGATGCCTGCCTGCCTGCCTGCCTGCCTTTCTTTCTTTCTTTCTTTCTTTCTTTCTTTCTTTCTTTCTCTCTCTCTCTCTCTCTTTTCTGCCACACCACCGTCCTTCAGTATCATTCACATCAGCCTTCAAAATTTTCCATGGCACGGCATCCCTCTGTATGTTATTGAGACACTATTTTCTGCAGATTGCTTAAATGGCAGCCCTCACAATAATACACCGGCCTCACCCATTTACTTGGGTCAAGGGGTGTGGGGGTGTAGAGACCAGCTGCTTGCTCACAAGGAGCTCAACTAGCAGGGGTGAGTGAACCTGACATATTTTGTGTCTCTTCATTTCTCATTTTTCCAGTTCCCCACAGTTCCACATCTGTTTGTGATAATAATAATAATAATAATAATAATAATAATAATGTGATTATCATCATCATCATCATCATCATCATCATGTGTTTTAGTGCATAGTCTTCCTAATGTACACATTTTTGCAAAGCAATTTCCCCTAATATGCATTTCTGCACGATCTTTTCACTTACCTATGCCCTTTTATGCACTTTTTACCCCGGTATGTGCTTATCTGTACACATTATTCAGCTGGGGAATGGAAAAGGATGGCCATGTTTGTGTTCTGAAAAGTATGTATGTGTTCTGAAAAGTGTGATTTTGGCAAGTTCCTCTTTAAATCATTTCTGAATCCCATTTCTCCTCTATTACTTGGCTAGTAATTGGCCTGGCTGCGTTGCCAGTGGGTAACCTAAGGTTGATAAGAGGGTGTGAAATTCCAGACTCTTTCTGATGGCTTATAAACCTCAGAGGGAGTTATGGAAAGAAGGCAGAGGAGAAACCCCCAAAAGGCAGAGGCTGCCTCTTGAAGGAAGAAGATAAAGGAAGTGTGTATTTGTTGACTAGTTTCTTAAGGCTTTTATAGTCTGACAGGAGGACAGAAAAGGAGGCAGTTGCCCTAAGTTCTGAGGGGTCTGCGGTGCCAGGACTGTGAGACGCTCCAACACATGTACTTGGCTATATGTAAAACACAGGTTGCATCAATTTAGAAGGTGCCCAAAGGCTACTGTAGGGGTTAAGCATTGAACTAGTACTGGGGAGACCCAAATTCAAATCCCACTTGGCCAGGAAGCACACCTTGGGCCACCAACCTTGCCGCAGATTAGACCATGAGAAGAGATTGTGCTGGAGGCCCATGGGTGGGGTGGAAACTGCAGTCACTAGCCAACTTTGACTGGCATTCCTTTACAACTCCAAATCTAGCAGGGGGGGGGGGAAACTTCACACATGAACAAAACTCATCCAATGCAGGAGCAAACTAGCTGACAGGGACAGCTTTAAGGTTTTAAATAGCTGTCATATGGGAAGAACAGCAAAGACCCCTCTCCTGATGTGGTCCTGATAACTCCCCACTCTATCCCACAGTGTTTACTAGCACTAGGAGGGAAGCTCCCAATTTCCCCCTCAACAAGACATTTTTAACAGCTTTGCGGGACCGTTTTCACTATTTTGGGATAGTTTGCAAGATGAATTGCTATCTTGTCACATGCATTTCTGTTATGTACTGAGTTGAATAGGATCCAAAATGCAGCTGCCTGATTGGTCCCAGAACAATAGGCTCCAGAATACAGCAGTCTAATTGGTCCACAGGAGCCACCCAATCCAGCTCCAGGTGGAAGTGAATCTGCGACCTGATTGGCCTACAGGAGAATCCCGGAATTAGCCAATCACATGGGGCCCATTGTGTAAATAATGTATATAAAGCAGACATTCTGGGGGAACTTCCATTCCTCCTCACCACTATGAGCTGAATAAAGAGCATGAAATCCACTCTCGACTCTGAGTATATTTCAGTTTCTTAAGGACACGTGTTATACTTCTGGGGGAGACAAGCTAACTTCCTACCATTGTTCCCCTTGAAATACCTCCCTTCTAGGCCTCTCTCTCACACACACCCCTCTCCCAGCATCAACAGTAAACACGGATCCTATTCATTAGTAGGTTTATTGAGAAGCAGCAAGTTTTGGTGTTAAGCCCAAGGCGGATAACATCTAGGAGAGCTACAGCCCAGTCTAAAAAAGGTGCCTCATTGGAAGCATACAAGATGCGAGAAAGGGGGGGGCAAACCCCACCTGAAGCACCAGGCAACTGAGGCCCAAAAGGCAGCACCTGGTTATACTTTCCCAGCAATAGTTAAATTTGCAAATGTTTCCCACCCCTCGTAGCAGCGGCATATTCGGCATGCGGAGCTGTTTTGGGGCCATAGCCCTGAAGCGTCAGAAAGGGAGGCAAGCTTCTCCTAGCGTCCTACAGCTACAGGCGTCTCCTCCCTCCCTTCGCTAGCGTGGCTTTTACTTCGCGGCCGCTGGCTTCACACCACTTCCTTGTGCTCCTGGGTTGACTCCTTGATCACCTGCAGGCAGAGTGGGGAGAAGAATGGGAGGGAAGTTATTCACCCTGCTTGGGTCGCAACCTAGCTTTCAGCGGCCACAAAACAGCTCCTATTCATTTTGAAACTTTGTGTGCTCCCTTCTAAATGCTTCAGGTTCCCATTGCTTACTCCCACCTGTCCCCTAAAAATCAAAATCAAAGCAGGGTCTATGGCAGCACAGAACTAGTAACTTGATGGTTGATGTTAGGTTGTGGGCGAACATAGCAGACGACACAGCGATTTCTCCAGAGCAGCTCTTTATTTGTACGCTGGACAGAACTGAACAGCAAACAGCTCAGCCGGCCTGCTTTTATAGGCAGCCGGCTGTCAACATTGTAGCAACAACAACCCAGGGTTTCCCGCCTAAAATAACTGACGTGGACCTGAGTGAAAACTATCTACAGTATCCCCCTGCTGGCCCAGGGTGAGAACTTCAGTACATAACAGTTGATGCACAAGATTATTGCCAATACTGGTGACACTTAATTGAAATTGGAGTTATGCGACCCACCGAGCCAAGGAGCTAAGTAACTCTACAACATTTAGAAAACATATGAAGGCAACCCTGCATGGGGAAGTGTTTTTTAAAAATGTTTAATGTTTTATTATGTTTTTATATATGTTGGAAGCTGCCCAGAGTGGCTGAGACAACCCAGTCAGATGGGCGGGGTATTATTATTAATAATAGTAATAATATTAATATTAATATTAATATTAAATAGGACATCCCTATTTTCATTGGATAAATGTTGGAGGGTATGTAAAGCAAGCTTTATTTTTTATGCTTTAGCTGAATCTATTTAACCCTAAAAGGTCATGGTTTGTTTTCCTGGATGGAAGTAAACCAGCAGGGCAGGTCTGGAAAATGTACCAGCGGAGGAGAGGAGATTTAAGCCCCCATCCTGGCGGAAGAAGAAAGAAGGAAACAATGAGGGCCTAGCTCAAATTTCATGCCTTTGCAGCAGTCCAGCTATATGTATATTTAACTGCATAAAGGTAAAGGTAAAGGTACCCCTGCCCGTACGGGCCAGTCGTGACCGACTCTAGGGTTGCGGGCTCATCTTGCTCTATAGGCCGGGAGCTGGCGCTATCCGAAGACACTTCCGGGTCACGTGGCCAGCGTGACAAAGCTGCATCTGGCGAGCCAGTACCAGCGCAGCACATGGAAACGCCGTTTACCTTCCCACTATAAAGCGGTCCCTATATATCTACTTCCACTTAGGGGTGCTTTCAAACTGCTAGGTGGGCAGGAGCTGGGACCGAACGGCGGGAGCTCACCCCGCCGCGGGGATTCAAACCACCGACCTTACGATTGGCAAGTCCTAGGCACTGAGGTTTTACCCACAGCGCCACCTGCGTCCCGCATAGTAAGGAGCAAATGGGCTGGTGCATAGTAAGGAGCAAAAGGGCTGGTGTAGCTATCAGCCACAAGAGACAAAGCAACGAAACAGGAAGTCTCCACTTTGAATTTGCCACAAACCTGTTCACTAAGCTGTGTTAGTCAAGCCTCTCATCCACATTATGGGGATAATAGTACAGTGGTACCCTGGTTTAAGAACAGCTTAGTTTATGAACAACTTGGATTAAGAACGCTGCAAACCCAGAAGTAGGTGTTTTGGTTTGTGAACTTTGCCTTGGAAGCAGAACATGTTGAGTGCGTTCCATTTGTAAATTGAGTCCCCCGCTGCTATGGGAAAGCATGCCTTGGTTTAAGAACACTTTGGTTTAAGAACAGACTTCCGGAACGGGTTAAGTTTGTAAACCAAGGTACCACTGTACTGGCTTACCTTTATAAGGCCACTGTGAGAATTATAACAAGATGCTATATTTTATTTATTAAATTTGTACATCACCCCATATCCATAGATCTCAGGGCGGTTCACAACGCAACAATACATGAAGCGCTTTAGAACTAGGTAAATATTCAGGATTATCCCAAATAACTATTTGCACCCCACCACACACATGTCTTCTGTGCACAATGGGAAGCTATGGACTACTGCAATGCGCTCTATGTGGGGCTACCTTTGAAGGTGACCCGGAAACTACAACTAATCCAGAATGCGGCAGCTAGACTGGTGACTGGGAGTGGCCACCAAGACCATATAACACTGGTCCTGAAAGACCTACATTGGCTCTCAGTACGTTTCTGAGCACAATCCAAAGTGTTGGTGCTGACCTTTAAAGCCCTAAATGGCCCCAGCCCAGTATACCTGAAGGAGTGTCTCCACCCCCGTCATTCA
The DNA here is from genome assembly GCF_951804945.1 of Podarcis cretensis. NCBI lineage: Eukaryota > Metazoa > Chordata > Lepidosauria > Squamata > Lacertidae > Podarcis > Podarcis cretensis. Next base: position 15,723,722 of record NC_137182.1, read on the forward strand.
GCCTGGACACTGAGGGCCTTCTGGCAGTTCCCTTACTGCAAGAAGTGAAGTTGCAGGGAACCAGGCAGAGGGCCTTCTAGGTGGTGGCGCCTGCCCTGTGGAACGCCCTCCCATCAGATGTCATGGAAATAAACAACTATCTGACTTTTAGAAGACATCTGAAGGCAGCCCTTTTTAGGGACGTTTTAATGTTTGATGTTTTATTGCTTTATTATTATTAATATTCTGTTGGGAGCCACCAAGAGTGGCTAGGGAAACCCAGCCAGATGGGCGGGGTATAAGTATTAATAATAATTATTACTATAATTATGGCCCGATACTTTCCAGGTTTGTTATTCTGCTCTGTTCAATTCTCCAGACTATGCATTTCCTCAGGAGTCAGGTTGCAAGACCTTTGATCTGAGCTATGTAGTATCTCAGGCTGAACAGAGTGCTCACTGAGGGAATAAAGTCTTGTCAGGAGCACAGCTTCATCCTTGCAGTATAACTTTTGCCTGCTGACCAACACTGCCTAATTTTTTTGTAGGCACTAGCAGGCAAGGCAGAAAAGCAGGCCTTTATTCTGCCATCTGACACACACTGTCTCTATAGCATCAGAACTTTAATTACTTATTCCCAAGTGCCTGCTCCCTCTTTTCTTTTCTTTTTAAATACTTTATTTGCTATTGTTTTTACTGACACTAGAACAGGAACTGAAATACAGTCCATCAAGATGCATAGTTCTAGGCTGATGGGCAAACCATTCCCCAAACCCCAAACTTGGAAAAGCTTGCTGTGACCATGTTAGAGAATTCATTCTCCCATCCATTTTGACTCATGTTCCAGCCATCCATCTCGACACCAATTCTGGAAGGAAGAAAAGTTATTTTCTACTGCCCACAAGCCTAATTGTAAGTTATAAATCTCCCTCATGTTTCCAACATCATAAACCGGAGGCAATGGCAGAGAAACCCAAGGGGATGAATGCCAACAAGAAATATCAAGTGTTACACATAGGAAGAAGGAACCCCGGTTTGTGCACAAGGACAACTGGTTAGCATGCCTGAGGGAAATGCGTAGTCTCCAATGGATAACAAACAGATGCCAGTCATGTGGTGCTTCAGCTCAAATGCCCAAGACCATTGCTGGTTGGTTGTCTCCAAACAGAAACATCAGACCCAAGACATAAGAAGTTACAGATAATAACACTGCTTTTCTCAGTGCCGGGGAGCACTCATTTGGGGCCCTGGGTAGCACAGTGAAAGAAGAAAATGCTGATAAATTGAAATAGGATGCAGAGGGAATCATTGCAAGATGATAGGCGGAGGTTCTAGAAGACAAATCCTACCAGGAAAGGCGGAAGGAGGCTGGTATATATAGTCCCAAGAAGCCAAGAGATATTGGAAGATTAAAAGGGCTACAGTCACTCACCAGTGACAAGATTAAAACTACAGAGAGGAAGGAGGTTTGAATATTAGGAAGAATTTCCTAACTATGAGCAGCTCAGCGACAGAGCATGATAACGAAGGAGACTGAGGAATCTATTTCATGGAGGATTAAAAATAAAATGAGTGGGGCAGGCATGTCCATAGATTCTACAGGTGTTTGGAAAGAAAAGGTTGGATTGCTAGATCTTTCAATCATGTGATCAGAAAACCAAGGCCTGGGTAGCTTTTGCCTACCTCTCCATCTCTTGTCTCCACTGTTTTGACCACAATACTCCTCTTCAGGTGGGCCTCAGAAACGGACTTTGTGTCCAGGCTGGTCTCTGGTGAGGAGGGAAAGAACAGCCCGGTCATTGTCATAGTGTGGTAGTTACTGAATTGTGACCTGGAGAAGGCACACACTGTTCATCTGTGATAGACTTTGAGCTGGCCCGCGAGACCACAAAGAAAGAAACAGAAGGAAATGCTATGGGTCTGGGAGAATGTGTGTGAGAGAGAACGGTATAGAATGGTGAACTAAAACTCAGCTCCTTCTTCACTCTGATGCAGCTGCAGTGAAGGGCAACCAGTCAAGGAAAGGGGGGCGGGGAGAACTTGCTAGGTAGCAGGGAGCCATCGCTAGATCTAAGTGATCCTAAATTGTAGCACCTTGACCTTGACCAACAAACATCTCAGTAACACGCATACAAATTCCTCTTCAAGGAGTTTTCCTTTCAGAGGTTTTTCAAGCAGCCTCCCATATGGCAACAACAACCAAAGTGATCACAAAGAAGAATCAAAGTGGAACAGAGGTGTGCAATGAAATGAAATCTAGTAGCAGCTGGCACAGAAGAGAACTGGTGTGGCGTCTAACAATGCACCCCTAGTTATGTTTACTGGAGTTAAGTACTATTGTAAACAGGGACACGGGTGGTGCTGTGGTCTAAACCACTGAGCCTCTTGGGCTTGCCGATCAGAAGTCGGCAGTTTGAATCCCCGCAACAGAGTGAGCTCCCGTTGCTCAGTCCCAGCTTCTGCCAGCCTAGCAGTTCAAAAGCACGCCTGTGCAAGTAGATAAATAGGTACCACTGCAGCAGGAAGGTAAAGGTGTTTCCACGCTCTCTGGTTTCCGTCACAGTGTCCAGTTGCACCAGAAGTGGTTCAGCCATGCTGGCCACATGACCCAGGAAGCTGACTGTGGACAACCACTGGCTCCCTCAGCCTGAAAGCGAAATGAGCATTGCAACCCCATAGTCACCTTTGACTGGACTTAACCATCCAGGGGTCCTTTACCTTTACTATTGTACCCAATGGGACCTGCTCCCCAAGACAAGTAAAGATGCACAGAAAAAGAGTGAGCTGGGAAGTTCCTGGTTCGAAGCTAGTATTAGCCGTGGCCTTGAAACAAGCCTTGTTGATGGGAGATGGATTTCAGGAGGACATGAGTGTAGGAAACACCTTCATTGGATCCCAATTAATTTCCAAAGACTTCAGTTTTAGGAAGGTTTTTTTGGCATATAGGAAGCTCTTTTAATCCAGGGGTCCCCAACGCAGCAGCTACATTTGCCTGTATCTCCTACAGCGCACACAAGAGGTGTCGAAAAACTGCAGTGCGTAGGGAAACGGTTAGCTTTTCCTGCTCAGCTCCTCTTTGCAGCCTCTCCTAGATTGCACATGCCCCACCTTCCAGATATCGGCATTTCATTGGGTGCCAGGATTAGAAACCTACTCTCCCTCCCTTCCTGTATTGAAAAAGGAGAGGTAAAGAGCCTTCTCTCTGCAGTGCAGGTGGATAATTTTAGACTCTGAACTTGCATGTTCTTATAGGGGTGGGGAGCTTTTAGATGACATTATGTATTGCTATACTCAAAACATGGTAATCCTACTGAGTTTGGGGTCCCTCCTGCTCATTCCATTGGGTGGGATCCCAGCTCTTCTGCCCCCCAAGTTGTCCCTCCAATGGCACCACTGGTTTTCAAAAATACCGTATTTTTCGCTCTATAAGACGCACCAGACCACAAAACGCACCTAATTTTTGGAGGAGGAAAACAAGAAAAAAAATATTCTGAATCTCAGAAGCCGGACAGCAAGAGGGATCGCTGTGCAGTGAAAGCAGCAATCCCTCTTGCTGTTCTGGCTTCTGGGATAGCTGCGCAGCCTGCATTTGCTCCATAAGATGCACACACATTTCCCCTTACTTTTTAGGAGGGAAAAAGTGAGACTTATAGAGCAAAAAATATGGTAAATAGTAAAATAGACAGGAGCCAGAGGCTTGGAATACAACCTCTCTCCCCTTTCCTTCCTCTTGCTAACGAGTGCCTGTTGTTGATATTCGCAGCTCCCGTGACCCATATCTTGTGCGACCCACTTGCAACCCCTTCCTCATCCTGCTTCTAGCCTGCCAAAAGGCATCTTTGAGGCCAGAAATAGAACAATGAAGGCCTTTAGGATTGATCCAGAAAGGCACGAATACGATTATGGTGGTATCGGTGGAGAAAGGCATCGGCAAAGCAGAAGACAATAGAAGTTTTCCAATATGTATTGGTCTTTCTACCTTCAGACTAGATTAGGCAAAGCGGCAGCACATGCCATTTCGCTGCTTGTTTCAAGACAGAAAGTGCTGCCCTGCCCTGCTGCCACTATCATATCTGCCACTGCCGCCACCTGCCCCACCTCCTCTGCTGCCACACAGCCTGCCACACTTAGTGGTTCACACTATAATTGAAATTGAAATACTTTATTGTCACTTGTACAACTTGTAAACAGTGAGATTACATGAGCACCCCCTACTCAGCTCTCTTAGTCTCAATTCCCCTCGTTTACTGACGCACACCCACCAAACCCGAAAGTCAGTTGCCCTGTTGTTATCTTTTCATTCAGCAGCCTAACAGCGCATGGATAGAAGCTGTTCTTTACCCTGTTGGTGCGACTAATCATGCTTCTATATCTTCTGCCTGAGGGCAGGAGATCAAGAAAGTGCCAGCCAGGGTGTGAGTCATCCCTGAGAATTTTCCTCACTCTCCTGAGGCAACGTTCTTCCGCTATTTCATCTAGCGGATTCACGGGACAGCCCACGTACAGTTGTTGCCTCATTTGTGTGTGGTCACATGGCAACAGCCATCCTCATGACAGAATGGGTTCCTTACCTCGGATCTGAAGGTTGGAGAAGGTCTGCACTGGAATGGTGATCCTGCAAAGACACAAGGAAGAAAAGGAAAAGAGAGTGGGTTTTCGAAACAGTCCCAGGGCCAGCCCACCCAGGAGGCAGGCTAAGGTCACAGCCTCAGGCAGTGGAACCACAAGAGGAGGCAGCAGTAGCCACTGAGATCTCACAAGACCTTGCCAAAATCTGAAGAGATCTCATGTGCTCCATTTGATCCTGCAAGAGCTCCATGAGATCTCAAGAGATCCCACCAGAACCCACCGTCATTGCTGCTGCTTTGCGGGCACTGCCGCACATCTCAGATGAGGGTGGCTTTGGTGACGAGAGCAGGGCAGTGGCATAGTGTGGGGGGTGCAGGGGGGGCCAGCCGCACCGGGCGCAACATCTGGGGGGGGGGGGCGCTCGCCACCTCCAGAGTCGCCGAAGAGCCTCGGGCGCAGGCTGTAGCAGAGCCCCATGGCAGCAGCCCAGGCAGCAGCAAGAAGAAGCTGGCAGCGGCGACAGGTTAGGTGTTAGGGGCGCAAATTACTTGCCTTGCCCCGGGTGCTGACAACCCACCGCTGGAGCAGGGACCACTTTCCTGTTTTGCCAGGTGGCGAATCAGGGTGAGCTGCCCTTGATCGGTCCTAATTCTCTCAATCCTTCCCCAACCTTGCATCTTTAATTAATTAATTCCAGGTTTTGTACTGGGTAAGCAGCAGAGCCAAAGGAGCTCAGGTGAGAAGCACACACCTCACAAAATGGCTGATCCGGCAGAAGTAACATGGGAAACAACACCCTTCCCCATCTTGTCTTGGACTACCACTCCCATCAGCCACAGCCATCCTGGCCAATGGTCATGGATGATGGGAGCAGTACAGTGGTACCTCTGGTTAAGTACTTAATTCGTTCTGGAGGTCTGTACTTAACCTGAAACTGTTCTTAACCTGAAGCACCACTTTAGCTAATGGGGCCTCCCGCTGCTGCTGCGCCACCGAAGCACAATTTCTGTTCTCATCCTGAAGCAAAGTTCTTAACCCAAAGCACTATTTCTGGGTTAGCGGAGTCTGTAACCTGAAGCGTATGTAACCCGAGGTACCACTGTAGTCCAAAATGCCTTGAGGTGGAAAAGAACAACAGTTTTTTCTGACTTAAGGACAACACCAAACAGAGGTTTGACAGGAATCGCTTGGTCATATTCAAATGCTATTTGGTACGAGTCATCCCCGGGTCTACTGGAGGGTTTTAGCACAGTGGATCCTGGATATAGAACCTACACAGTGACACATTAGAGCAAGGAATGCTTGGTGCCCTGGAAGATCAGGTTCAAAGCAACAGTACGTGGTAATATTTCCAATATTAAACCAGAGAGCCTGACTAGGTAAAAAGGTAAAGGGACCCCTGGACAGTTAAGTCCAGTCAAAGGCGACTATGGGGTTGCGGCGCTCATCTTGCTTTCAAGCTGAGGGAGGTGGCATTTGTCCACAGACAGCTTTCTGGGTCATGTGGCCAGCATGATTAAACCGCTTCTGGCACAACAGAACACCATGATGGAAACCAGAGCACACGGAAACGCCGTTTACCTTCCCTCCACAGTGGTACCTATTTATCTACATGCACTGGTGTGCTTTCGAACTGCTAGGTTGGCAGGAGCTGGGACAGAGCAACGGGAGCTCACCCCGTTGTCTGACTAACAACAAGCTGACTTGGAGGCTCATTTTTTTAAATTACACTTATGAGACCCATCCAAGTTTCGAGGGAGGCCTGGTCTCTCCTTGAAGCAGAATGAACTAGAAGACTCCTAAGACAATAAGAGTCGACTATACTGTACCACTTTAGATTATGGGTGGGACTTGCAATTTGTAAGTGTTCACAGCCCAGCCCACTTCCCACTGTGCTGATTCCCTACTTGTGGAGAGTTGTGTGTATTTAACACAATGCTAACCTTTAAAATGGGATGTGGGTGGCGCTGTGGGTTAAACCACAGAGCCTAGGACTTGCCGATCAGATGGTCGGCGGTTTGAATCCCCGTGACGGTGTGAGCTCCCGTTGCTTAGTTCCTGCTCCTGCCAACCTAGCGGTTCAAAAGCACATCAAAGTGCAAGTAGATAAATAGGTACCGCTCCGGCGGGAAGGTAAAAGGCGCTGCCATGCGCTGCTCTGGTTCGCCAGAAGCGGCTTAGTCATGCTGGCCACATGACCCGGAAGCTGTACGCCGGCTGCCTCAGCCAATAAAGCGAGATGAGCGCTGCAACCCCAGAGTCAGCCACGACTGGACCTAATGGTCAGGGGTCCCTTTACCTTTAACCTTTAAAATGGGACCCCCTACCTGCAGTGTGAAGTGGTAGGGTCCATTTCACCACCAAGACTCAGCCACCTCATTTGACTGCATATATGTAGAACAAGCCTAACACACAGGGCTTCTAAGGAGCTTTGTATGGCTCTGACAGGATCCCCAGCAATTCCATGTAAAATATGTCACAACACTATGGCTATGGGAGCTTCTGGGCACTACCTGCTTTCCTCCCCCTCCAAGAGTTTGCGGTAGGTGGCAATCTCAATATCTAAAGCCAGCTTGACATTGAGGAGGTCCTGATATTCCTGGAGGTGACGAGCCATTTCCTCCTTGAGGCTGCGGGTGTCTTCCTCCAGCCGAATCACTGTGTCCTGGTAGGCGGCAGTGTCGAGGGCATAGCGGTCTTCCATCTCCCTCAGCTGCCTCTCCAGAGATTCGTTCTGTAATGAGGACAAGGGAAGCGTCACCGGCGAATGCAACAAAACAAGTGGTCTGTTACTAACCTGCAAAGGGGAAGGGACACCCTGAGCCCACAGCTGACGTGAGGAGGTTATAAGCCATGTCAGCAATATCCATGTTGGACCCAGCTTGGAGGATGAAAGTGACGTACATTCTGGGAATATATACCTTTCGCTCATTTCCCTCATGAACTGCCGTACATTCAGTTCCTGCCTTTCTGCCAAAGCACTCAAGGCAGTTTGCAGTTGACCAATAATGGCTCATGAGTCAAGAGGCATAAGCAATGAGGAACAGCGCTCTATGTGGGGCTACCTTTGAAAGTGACCCGGAAACTACAACTAATCCAGAATGCGGCAGCTAGACTGGTGAGTGGGAGCGGCCGCCGAGACCATATAACACAGGTCCTGAAAGACCTACATTGGCTCCCATTATGTTTCCGAGCACAATTCAAAGTGTTGGTGCTGACCTTTAAAGCCCTAAATGGCCTCGGCCCAGTATACCTGAAGGAGCGTCTCTACCCCCATCGTTCAGACCAGACACTGAGGTCCAGCTCCGAGGGCCTTCTGGCGGTTCCCTCATTGTGAGAAGTGAGGTTGCAGGGAACCAGGCAGAGGGCCTTCTCGGTAGTGGCGCCCGCCCTTCTGAACGCCCTCCCATCAGATGTCATGGAAATAAACAACTATCTGACTTTTTGAAGACATCTGAAGGCAACCCTGTTTAGGGAAGTTTTTAATGTTTGATGTTTTATCGCTATTATTATTATTATTATTATTATTATTATTATTATTATTCTGTTGGAAGCTGCCCAGAGTGGCTGGGGAAACCCAGCCAGAGACGTATAAATAAATTATTATTATTATTATTATTATTATTATTATTATTATTACTACTACTACTACTACTACAGGGAAGGAAGAGGAGATGAGGCACACTCGGGAACAAGCCAACCCTTTCATATTATTGCGTAATGGCATTACATAAGGACTAGGTGGAACAATCACTTTCTACTTAGGAGACAATGCTGGAAAAGGAATACCCAATAGCAGCTTGCCCCAGTTAGGGATTGGGGAGACATTTGATTCAATTTGCACTTAGAGGCAAACTTACCCAATTTGTGATTTTTAAAAAAAATAAAATGCATATCGAAATGGGGAAAAAACTAACTATCTGAATTTTGCAACACCATTCTCCAGCCAAGTAACACAGGCAAAAATAATGTAAGAGTAAAGTGTGTGTACAGATGCATATGTGAATGAAAATAATATACCAAAGTGCATTATATTAGGGAGAAGAAAAAGGACCATTAGGTCCAGTCACAGATGACTCTGGGGTTGCGGCGCTCATCTCGCTTTATTGGCCGAGGGAGCCGGCGTACAGCTTCCGGATCATGTGGCCAGCATGACTAAGCTGCTTCTGGCGAACCAGAGCAGCGCATGGAAACACCATTTACCTTCCTGCTGGAGCGGTACCTATTTATCTACTTGCACTTTGTGCTTTTGAACTGCTAGGTTGGCAGGAGCAGGGACTGAGCAACGGGAGCTCACCCCGTCGCGGGGATTCGAACTGCCGACCTTCTGATCAGCAAGCCCTAGGCTCTGTGGTTTAACCCACAGCACCACAAGTGACAATAAAGTATTTCAATTTCAATTATAGTGTGAACCACTAAGTGTGGCAGGCTGTCCTAGGCTCTGTGGTTTAACCCACAGCGCCACCCGTGTCCCAGTTAGGGAGAATAGCTGTGCAAAAAGGGAGGTATTAGGGGGGAATATCCTATTAGCATCTAAAAAGGTGTACCTTATGAGAAATTTGCAGCAAAATGCTGATGAATTTTCATGGAGTGGTTTCTGTGGGCAGGAAGGAACGCCAGTCATGTGGGGCGGGGGGGGGGGAGCTTATCCATTTCAACTGGTTGCCTCAGACAGTGAGGTGAGAGAGCCAGGCCTCCTCCACTGGCTCAGCTGGGACCAGCTGCCATTTGTTGCCTTGCCTCCGAGAACTACCTCCACTGTTGGCCAATTCCATTTGACTGCGGCGGAGGGAGAGGCGAGGCCCTCTCCATTGGGCTTAGCCGGGAACCAGAGACAGATGAACCTGTCGATTCCGGTTTCTCTCCATTTCTCATTTCCCCAATCTTAAACTCCCTTCTCCAAATTTCCGCATCAGCTCCACCTACCGATCCCCTCAGGGACTCCAGGTCACAGGTGAGGGACTGCAGCTGCCGGCGGTACTCGTTGGCTTCTTGCTTGGCGAGACGCAGGGCCTCAATGTTTCGTGCCGCTGCATCGGTCAGGTCTGCAAACTACCAGGCGGAAGTCAGGTTAACGTTCTGTTTCGTGGCTCAAGGAACACATTCACTCGCATTGGGCACTCACACCAGAACACAACCCTCTCTCCACAGCTGATCTGGGCAGATCAGCTATGGGGGTGGACGGGCTGTTATTGCCCCCCTCTCTGCTCATCCATGATCAATCACATGACCAGGGAAAGGACAGTTCGTGTCCACATAAGTGTGCTATTCCCACCCCAATACTGTATCCAGGGCCTTTTTTTACAGCCGGAATTGCTGGAACTCAGGGGTGGAGGAAGGGGTGTGTGGTGGGTGTGGGCCGCCTCAAGTGTCACCACTGAGGGGGGGGGTGTGACAAAATGCCGGGTGGCACTCAGGGCCTGCAGCGCGGCCGAGCCACACGTCTCTCCTGGGAGCAACGCGATGGCTTGGGCGCCTGCAGGCTCTGCGCTGCCCCAGACGGTCCGCTCGCCACCTCCCCCTCAGCAGTAGGGTGGCTGAGTGGGAGGAGGCAGGCAAACTTCTTGGAGGCCCCATGGAGTGTCCTGCCCTGACTTGCCCCACCCAAAGGGCGGCTGGCCCCGCCCCCATGGATGGATGGCTCCACCTCCACAAGCTGCTGGCCCCGCCCCTGGGCGCAGGGCATGTGCTGCCCCAGGCGCCCAATCAGATTGCTTCACCACTGAACTCAGTTCCGGCACCTCTCAAGTGGGCACAAATGCCACTCTAAGAGAAGAAGGGAGGTGTTCATGCTCAGTTCTGGCACCTCTTTTTTTAGAAAAATAGTACTGACTACATCTAAATTACATCTTCTGATCAATAGCCCAACTTTACAAATGTGTTTATTGATACTGACTGTTATCTACTTTAATGTCCCCTCCCTGTTTTGCTGTTGCTGCCAGGATCAGTAAGGTCTTGAGGGGAAGGCTTTTTTGTTTTTGTTTTTTTGAGAGGGACTGGATTAGGCCTGCAAGCTGGGGTTTATCAACCCCTGGTTGAAAAGGTTGTGTCGCCAGAGCTTATACCTGATCGCCACTGTGACCTTCAAACCCTTCACCTCCCTTCCTGACAGGGCAATTGTGCTTGAATTTTCAGGCAAGGAAGTCTATGGTTTCTTCACCAAATGGAAGCACCCAAAGGGAACTCAAAATGGGAAGTATCTTGGAGAAAAGGCACCTGTTATCACAGGTGTTTGGAGCAACCATTGCTGGTACGGGCTAGAAATGTCATTAAATTTAAAAAATGCACATTATTTATACTGAATAGTGAAGAAAAAGACCAGAGTGACACATGCATCCTGTGCTTCAAGCACTGAAAATTGTCACTAGCCATGCATGCAACCAGAAGTCTCATCCACACCGTCCCTCCCATTCCTTACTGCCACCTTCCAAAGCATCTCAATGGTGCAAGGCCCTGTTCGTCTAGAATGGGCAATCTGAGTGGCAGCCCCATTCAATTGGAATGCTAGTCAAAGCTGTGGGAATCCTCGGTCTTTCACTTTCCCTTGGGCTGGCCTCCACCCTGGTCACGTACCTTAGACTTGTACCATTCCTCAGTCTCATGCATGTTGTTTGAGGCCATGGACTCGTACTGGATGCGGATCTCGCGCAAGGCAGATGTCAAGTCCGGCTTGGCCATGTCCATCTCGATGTGGACCTGTTGCTGCTGCAGCTGCTCCTGCAGCTCCCGAAGCTCCTGAGAAGGGGACAGAAGAGTTATGAATCCAGAAACCTCATTCACGGGGCAGGGTTTCCAAAAAACTGGACCAATTAAGACTTTGGAGAACAGATCAGGGCAAATTCACAAATGTAGGACTTATCCACACCTACCTTTCCTCTGTGCTTTCCAGGCAGGGTCTGAGGTCCATATCCAAATGCCCTTTTCCTTGACCCGGAGATTTGCCTGTGAAAAACTGCTCTTTAAAGCTGAATCGGAGCAAATGGTAATCTGCAGAAACCCTGAATAGGCATTTGCTTCGATTCAGCTTTAAAGAGTGGGTTTTTGTGGGGAAAGCTCTGGAGGTGATGTGTTTCTTCTCTTCCTTTCCTCACTCTCTTCTTCAAGATGCAAGTCATGGAGACAGGATGTGCCTTATGATAGCTCCCAGACACATGTCTGAAGCTACTTTTCTGTATTTCTACCCAAGAATATGTTGTCTGTGTTATCTATTATTGCTGCATAAGACAATGCATGACAGAGACCTAGAAACTGTAAGTAAAGCAATTTTAAACTTACTTATCAGTGTGTGGTCTATTCATTGCCGAGGGGGGCAGAAGGAGGTCAGCTGCTAAACTCTTTGGATACCACTGGGCACCATTTTGAAACAAAATGGCAGACTCAGTCTTTCAAGACTGCAGTGATCCCTTCGGACAAGCTAAATAACTTTGGCACAATGGTTCCTGAGATCAGGGAACAGGATTTTGTCTATGTTAGGATATTGTTGGATGCCATTTTGAATCAAGATGGTGGAGTGAGCCTTTGAAGGCTGCACTGATGGTCAGTGAAGGTTGCTGCTGGCTTCTTAGAATTCTAAGCAGTGCTGGACACTCCTTGCTCATTGTTTAGATCGAGTGGACATATTTTTGCCTCCTTTGTGTGTGGAGGGAAGATGTGCCATATTAGGAAACCTGGACACCTTTAGGAATACATGGGAAATATAACATCTCCAGGATCAAAGGTCTAGGTTTGTTTGCTTGCTTGTGTTAAAATTTGCAAGCTGCATTTCAACCTGAATGGCCCATAAAGTGAAATGCAGTCGTGTTAACATACAATGAAATTGAGAAACGCCATTAAAAACGAGCCTCACAAAAATGCAGTTAGAACCCAGAGCCTCTGAGTCAGATGAAGAGTCGGTTGGCTTTCCCAGCAATGGGACCGAATGACCAGTTTTCAGCATGTCTCTCTCCCTCTCGCTGGTTGTTTTTTTTTTTGGCAGGCATTAAAGGGAAAACAGAGCACAAGCCACACTGTGGATCTGGGCCTTCAATCCGGCCTGTTACCCCAACTGCCTTTCAAGATGGAGGATCTTCAGCTTGGCGGCCCTGTATTCCATACCTCCTCGTGGATCTTCTTTAGGAAGTTGATCTCCTCTTGAAGTGATTCAATTTTACGTTCCAGGTCTATTCTGGCCAACGCAGCATCATCAACATCCTAAGAATTGAGAGGGGAGAATGAGGGACATTTTATCTGTTTTGGCCCTTAACGTCATGTATAGGGAGGAAAACGGGACCTCTTGCATGCTCTCTCTCTCTCTTAAAAATAAAGTAAAAGAGGGTTGCCCTGACATGTGCTACAGATGGCTCAACTACAGCCCTTCCACGAGACACATACATGCATGCACATGATGTAGCAAGGAGGAAACTACTTCAGATCAGTTACAAGCTACAAGGCCATCTTGCATTCTCTGCCCATAGTTCCGGGATGGGATTCGTCATTTTTTCCACCTCACCTGTCGGTAGGAAGACAAATTGTTCTCAGCTTCAAGGCGCTGATTAATCTCGTCCTGCAACCTTAAATGAGAGAGAGAGAGAGAGAGATGGGAAAATCAGGAAGCTATGCTGAATTATCGGTTCCCTTCTGCAAGGGGCTGAAACCAAGGGAAAAAAATATGTCAAGGTCAAAGCCTCCACAAGGCCCTCAGACCTTTTCTAATTCTGCGCTGTTTATTTGCAAGTTGTCAAACCCTTCAGGCTTTGCATGCAATTAATACAACAAAATAACAATAACAAAAGCAGCGATAATATTAGCATAAGAACAGAGTCCTGCAGGATCAGATTAAAGGGCTAACATTCAGTTCTCATGGGGGCCAACCGCCCTTGGGGAGCCAACCAGCAGGAGTGCAACAGCACTCTCCTCCTTCCGATGGTTTCAAAAAGCAGGGAGGAAACAAGAAAGCTCTTGCTTATAATTTATTCAGTGATCACGGTAGAAGACAAAGAATCCAGTCATTATTCCATGATGGAGTTGTTCACTCTGAGCCCCTCCAACTTCCCTCTCTAAGCAACAGCATCTGGCCCTACGGTGGCCCCCAGTGGTCAAATGTCTCTACGTCCGTTGCTCTTGCACTCTTAAAGGTAAAGGTAAAGGTACCCCTGCCCGTACGGGCCAGTCTTGACAGACTCTGGGGTTGTGCGCCCATCTCACTTAAGAGGCCAGGGGCCAGCGCTGTCCGGAGACACTTCCGGGTCACGTGGCCAGCGTGACATCGCTGCTCTGGCCAGAGCCAGAGCCAGAGCCGCACACGGAAACGCCGTTTACCTTCCCGCTGGTAAGCGGTCCCTATTTATCTACTTGCACCCGGAGGTGCTTTCAAACTGCTAGGTTGGCAGGCGCTGGGACCGAGCAGCGGGAGCGCACCCCGCCGCAGGGATTCGAACCGCCGACCTTTCGATCAGCAAGTCCCAGGCGCTGAGGCTTTAACCCACAGCGCCACCTGCGTCCCATAGCTTGCACTCTTAACGAACGTCGTATTGTAGGGGATGGTGGATCATCTATGCTGTCTAATGACATGCAGGGCTGTCTTAAGCATATCTGGTGCTGTGGTGCAAAGATCCCTCCGGCGCCCCCGCCCCGCCCCCCCAGCTTTGCAGGGCTGGAGGAGGTGGGCAGCGGCTGGAGGGCAGCTCCTCTGGTGGGAAGAGGCAGAGGTTGGACGCGGCAGCTCCCGGCTCAGCTGGCTGCTTCGTGCCATGGTGGCCATGGCAGGTAGAGGCTCTGGGCACAGCGCTGCTTCAGTGTGGCATGGCGGAAGCGGGCGAGGGTGGCGAGCTGATGCCGTTAGGCGCCACGTCCAGCCTCCACCTCTTTCCTGGCGCCCTCCAGAATTTGGCGCCCTGGTGCCCTGCGCCACTAGCCTCTATGGGTAAGACGGCTCTGATGACGTGTCAAGTGGCTGCTCTGCCCCCCTCTTTCTCCTAACACCTCATAACTCTGCTGTTCACCTGTCTCTGAGCTGTTATCTCCCTCGTAGTTCTGCTGTAATTCAATACTGCCTCTCTCTTCTCTGGCAGCTACAGGAGAAGGGGGTAGGTGATCTCTACCATTCCTCCTCCTCTTCATTCCAGTCCCTGACATCTCTCCATTTCCGATTCCCAGAAACTGATATTCAGAGGCACATACTGTCTTTGACAGTGGCGGCAAAGCGTAACCATCACTAGTAGCCACTGAAAGCCTAATCCTCCATGAATTTGTCTGTACCTCCATTTAAAACCTTCCATGCTGGTGACCACCACTGCGTGGAAAGGCATTTCCTTTAGTCTCTCCTGAATCTTCTAACATCCACTTCATCGGATGACCCTGGGATCTAGTGTCATGAGAAACGGAGAACTTCTCTCTATCCACTTTCTCCAAACTACGTAAAATCTACAATCTCCTTTTTAAGGCGTGGCAACCCAGACTGTACACACAACCACATGAACGATTTGCACAACAATATTATGCTATTGGCAGTTTTATTTGCTGATCTTGTTAGGAATACACTGTACCAGCTGGAGCTCATAGTAGCTGGAGTCCAACAAAATCTAGAAGTCTCCATGTCGGCTACCCTGGTCCTGCACTGTTATTGGAACACTAGGGCTGGTTACCAGCTCTGCACCTGAGTGCTTTAGTGCTGTTAAACGGAGAGAGGATATTGGTGGAAAAGGTTTGGGGCTGGCTATGCCACAGGTCCGTAGCTTGGATGCTAAGCAAGAGGTAATGTTAATTGATCCTTCCTATGCTGCAAGGAAGAATTCATCTCTCCATCTCCCCAGGAACTATTAGATGTTCCACCTGCAGTTAAGTCCATAAACTCTATACTAACCCATAACCATATTTATTGGCCCACATCTTTGTGTTACTCACTTGTGGCCTCAAACAATAAAATATGCAACTTTTGGAAACCTTTCCTGTTAATTGTACAGTGGTACCTTGGGTTAAGTACTTAATTCATTCCAGAGGTCCGTACTTAACCTGAAACTGTTCTTAACCTGAAGCACCACTTTAGCTAATGGGGCCTCCTCCTACTTCCGCGCTGCCAGAGCACGATTTCTGTTCTCATCCTGAAGCAAAGTTCTTAACCTGAAGCACTATTTCTGGGTTAGCGGAGTCTGTAAGCTGAACCGTATGTCACCTGAAGCGTATGTAACCCGAGGTACCACGGTATAGAGTTGATTTCTTACCAAAGGCAACCAGACCAGTGACTAGCTTGCCTGCAACTCCTGTCTCACCTGCTTTTTAAAATTGTCTCTGTGTTATCCCATCACACAGCAAACCCCTAATTTTCAACCTTGAATGAGAGTTCCCAGGGATCGCATTTGATCAAGATGGTGGGCGCATGTCTCACTGTCCACCCAAAATGAATGGATCTGTGCCTCCTTGTTGCTGAACTCAGATTCTCTCACATTGGTAACTGTTCCTCTCGGGGGGGGGGGTCTTCTAAAGCAGATGTTGGCAGTGCTTTTCTTCCGGGGGAAAGGTGGCAGTACTTACCATGAAACATAGATGCCAATTCCCTGGGGCCTTGGGTGCCTGAGCACCCACAAAATTCCCCATGAAGGGACTGGGCACCCACAAATTTCAGTGCCAGGGCCATGCACACTGCATGGCACCCACAGTCGCAGAGCCAAGCTGGCAACCTTGCCATGAAGTTGCTACAGTAAGTGCCACACATTTAACCAGTGCTTCTCTGATAGAAAAAAGAGGTGCCGGTATTGGGTAACTTTGAGTACCTCCAGAAAAAAAGCACTGGGTGTGGGAACCCCTCCCGACGTTGCTGAGGTTCAACCCCCATCAGCCCCAGCAAACATGGCCAGGAATGATGTAGTTCAGCAACTTCTGGAGGTCTCTACACTTGCTCTAAAAAATAAGAGATTAGGAAGGGATCTCCTGGGCTGCAGTTTTAAGGGGAGGTTGCACAGGCATCAGTCAGGGATGCTGCATTGTCAATCGTGCACTAAGCAGGAGATTGGACTAGTAGGTGATCTCTTCCAATACTGTGACTCTGGTCTATCCAATCCCATGGTCAACAGCAGTTGGTATGGACCGCCCTCTCAGGGCCAGATGCTAGCACAAAACATTACGTTGTTAGAGGCACCTGGCGCTGTTGCTGCCCCCACCTCCTTCACTGTGGAGGCTGCTCCATTATGGCGAATGGGGCACTGCCCCATCAACCTCCATCCTGATTCCTGGAAGCCCACCTGCCTTTGTGTTTACATCCAGCCCAGAGGGTGGCTCTGGATATCTGCTTCCTCCTCCTCTGTCTAGTTTTGCCCTTGCAGAACTCAGCAGGGAAGAGGATGGGGACAAAACTTGGATTAGTTGGCTCTGCATGTCATTGGCTCTCTAGCACCACCTACTGTTGGGCTCCCTGCCTTCCGCCCTACCAGCCTCAACAGGCACCAGCCAGCACTGCTCCTCTGAGGTCATTAAAAAATTATTTGTATTTGTGGTCATTTTTGCCCTTACGTTAGCAGTGACATCCCAGGCGTTCCAGACCCTCTGTGGTATGGTTACCAGACATCTCCATTTCCCAGGGACAGTTTGCGGATTAACAAATCTGTCCCCGGACAAAATCCGTCCCTGGATTTCATTTAATGTCCCCGGATTTTAAGTGTTGTAGATTTATTAGTAGGGAATGAATGTTGCGTGATTGGTTCAACGGCACAAGACATGTCATACGGGGCTTCCAGCAAGGCAAAATGGTGGACACCACGGCAGTGAGCAGCTCCTGAAGCCAGCCAGAGCCAACAGTGCTACCAGACTGGCACTCTGCTGCTGAGACTGCTGCTGCCACTGCTAAGGGGGAACTGGGGACGCCTGGCACGTAAACTGGGGGAACTGCTGACCCCCCTCCCATGACCCAAATCGAGCCAGGAGTGAGAGCGCCCAGTCACCCGGCCGATTGCCCAGAGGCGCTGTGGGGCCAGGAAAGCCCCGGAGCCGACGCAGGGAGAAGGAGGAGAGGAGAAGGAGAAGGAATAGAGAGAAAGACGAAGGAGAAAAAAGAGGGGAGCCACAACCTTGCTGTGCCACTGCTGGCACCACCACTGAGGAGGAGAGGTAGGAGAGCACCGGAAGGGCAAGGACATGTGGCCGAGCCCATCTACACGGTGGCTAGTACTTCCAAGAGAGCTAGCCCTGGAAGCTAACCTAGTCTGCAGTCAAAGAGCTGGCAGATCACTAGCAAATGCTCATAGAAGAAATAACAATAGTTTAGCAGTTTTCAGGCTTCCTGCCTTTATGGAAACTTTCCATGTTCACATGGTATACTGGCCAGACCTCTTGGGCCGAAGGGAGCCAACTTGAATGAAATATTGGGGGCCCCAGGTAAGCCCCACCCCGCATAATCAATCACAAGATGCAGAGCACACACACCAATTGAATGGCAATGCCCATCTACTTTGGGAAGGCCCTGCCACCCCAAATATTTTACTGGGGGAAGACGAAGGGACCTTGGCACCTAGGCGTTGGCTCCTATGCTTGGGCCTCATTATATTTTTCTGTTAATAGAGAATGTGCTATAGATTATATGCCACTCCCCTGCAGCTCTGGCTTGGAAGGGAAGACCACAAGCTGTCACCAAGGGAAGCTCATTTCCCATGACCAGTCTTTTCAGGGAAAACTCCTAATAATCATCTGAGGAACCCCAGGGAACCCACGAGTTCCCCAGATGCACAATCTGACACTCCCTCCTCCAGATGGGTCAAGCAACCAAGCCTAGCCACGTGCCACAAAGGAACCCTCCCAAAACTCCACAAAACTCCACAAAGGAACCCTCCCAAAACTCATTTGCCAATACGACCTGCTGAAAAAAAAAATCCCATTCCAAAGCCAAACAAGGCAGCCAGTAAGACCCTGAGTGTGCAAAGCCCACTCACAAAGGACCCACCCACACCATGTGTTTAAAAGGACATGCCGTTCCCCCAAGAATCCTGGGAACTGGAATTCGTGAAGTGTGCTGGGAACTGTAGCTCCGTGAGGGATAAATTCCCTGTTCCCATGTGTTTAAAATGCATGATGTGGATGTACCTCACATATCTCCTCCAAATCCTCAATTCCCCAAGCCTCTGCATATTGCTTCCTTGCCTCATTCCCTATTTGCAGGTGCTTCCCCACCCAGCCCTGGTGCTGTGGGTTAAACCACAGAGCCTAGGACCTGTTGATCAGAAGGTCGGCGGTTCGAATCCCCACAAGGGGGTGAGCTCCCATTGCTCGGTCCCTGCTCCTGCCAACCTAGCAGTTCGAAAGCACGTCAAAGTGCAAGCAGATAAATAGGTAGCGTTCTGGCGGGAAGGTAAACGGCGTTTCCATGCGCTGCTCTGGTTCGCCAGAAGCGGCTTAGTCATGCTGGCCACATGACCCAGAAGCTGTACGCCGGCTCCCTTGGCCAATAAAGCGATATGAGCGCCACAACCCCAGAGTCGGCAATGACTGGACCTAATGGTCAGGGGTCCCTTTACCTTTTACCCCACCCAGCCCAGTCAAAACTTGAAAAGAGACCCTGGAGCTTCCTTACTTTTGTCGGAGATTGTTGAGGTCCTCCAGCAGGTTGTCTCTCTCGATCTCCAGACGGGCCTTGGAGTTGGTGAGCTGGTCCACCTGGTGGCGGAGCTCCCTCACCTCCTCCTGGTAGATGTCGGCCAACTTGGTGGGCTCCTTGTCTCGGATTTGGTTGAGCTCGGCCACCAGGACTTTGTTCTGCTGCTCCAGGAACCGGACCTTCTCTATGTAGCTGGCAAAGCGGTCGTTCAGCTCCATCATCTCCACCTTCTCGTTGGTGCGGGTCTCCTTGAATTCGGTGTTGAGGGCATCGGCCAGGGAAAAATCCACCTTGTCCGGGGAGAACTTGGGGCCAGCACGGAAGCTGAGGCTGGAGGTCTTCAGCTTGGTGACGGAGAGCCGAGTGCCGGCACCTGAAGACAGGTACCTGCGCCCTGGCGAGAACCTCAAGGCGTGGTGGATGGAGGAAGTCTGTGTGCCGAAACGCCTTCCGTAGGATGAGAGCCGTTGCCCTTCCATGGTCAGGCTTCTCCTCCAGGCTCTGCAAACTCAGACAGATTTCGTTCTGTGGGCTGCAAGGGGTTTTATACAAGAGGGTTAGCCATCGCCAGAGCATATGCGTGTGAAAGGCTGGAGGAGGGAGGGAGAATGGGGTTCACGCCAGGCCTTAACATCTCACATTTTCCATGCCAAGTGCCCTGTGCCCTGGCAAAGCAACAAAAGAAAGGCATTGGGCAGAAGCTTTGAGCGTTCTTGATGGGAGAAGAGAGCAAATTCTCTTGGACGAGCTACGAGGTCAGAGTCCTTGCCCACCTATGATGGCCACGATCTCCCTACAACAGCAGTGACATGATAACACACGGCAGGCAGCCGTGAGATTGCTAAAGATGAAAAAAGAAACATCTCATTTGCCCCAGAATCACAGGCAAGAGCGTGACAAAAACACAGCAGCGTAACCAGATTGCCAAAGCGGTTCATGAAAATGCAAAACCTACTTTTGCCCAGAGAGCTTGTTCACACAACAAATGTCACTCCTTTGCATGCTGTTCTGTATGACCAAAACAACCAGGCGTTTTACACAAAATACTTAGATCTAGAGAGGGTCCCAGGCCTCAAGTCTGCCAGTGATGTAAATTCTGAACACCAGTGCCTGGCAGACGGTAGATCCAGGATTTCGGGAGATTTGTGGTAGCTCATAAAGCATTCATGATTCCCAGTTGTTTCACAATAGCAACTTGTCGATATTGCAAATGTTGAAATATTGTATGTGCAGGAATTGGCTGACGGTTAAGGATAAATAAGTTTAAAACCCCTCAGAAACTATTGCACTATAAGGTGAACTGTTAGGAATGGAATGTGAACTAGAAACAACGAAGAAAATAAAGCAGAAACAAGAGGAAACTTTGGACACACCAAAAACGGAGTGCGAGAAAACAAAATTTGGAAACGTTGAATTAAATTTGTCTTAATTTGTGGTTGATTTGGTAAAATTTGGAAAATCAATAAAAACGATTCACCAAATTAGGCTGCTGAAACAAAGCAAGGGGCAGGAGAAATCAGGCATGGATTTTTATATGGAAATGAATGTGAGCTCAAAAATGCAAAACAAATACCTGTACTACCTGTTCAGGGAAGTTTTTAACGTGTGATATTTTACTGTATTTTTGGTTTCTATGGAAGCCGCCCAGAGTGGCTGGGGAGGCCCAGCCAGATGGGTGGGGTATACATAATAAATTATTATTATTATTATTATTATTATTATTATTATTATTATTATTATTATTACTAAGATGTAGTCAGAGATGCCTTCTTCCTTAATTCTAAGTATATCCGCACTCCTCTTTCTAAGCCATTATTTCGCACTTGGCTGTACCTGGTGGTTCTAGGAAAAAGCGAAACAGGGCCACTTCCAGACAACCTGTTTATTCAATATTCTTATTTGTTCGCAGGGAGATTAGGCAATGGGCCGTACACCAAGTGCACATCAAGAGAAGTGCTGTATTTGGAATCAACTATGCCTGAGAGCCATATCTCTTGATATAGACCTCTCATCTCCCGATCCCAGATATAATAGTGTAAGCAGTGGTTACTCAGTGGTCAAGAAAAGGCACTCTGATGTGGTGGACTTATAAGAAAGCGAGGGAATTAGGAGAAATGAAATATGATGAGATAAAAAAGTGATAATACCCTCCCCAAAACTTGAAGCTATTCTCTTAGTAGCTATAGGGACAGAAGTTCCAAAAAAAGATGATTCAGCTGTTTATGTATGTAATGGCAGCAGCCAGAATTCTCTATGCACAAAAATGGAAGGAAGAAGTTGTTGTTGTTTAGTCGTTTAGTCGTGTCCGACTCTTTGTGACCCCATGGACCAGAGCACGCCAGGCACTCCTGTCTTCCACTGCCTCCCGCAGTTTGGTCAAACTCATGCTGGTAGCTTTGAGAACACTGTCCAACCATCTCGTCCTCTGCCGTCCCCTTCTCCTTGTGCCCTCCATCTTTCCCAACATCAGGGTCTTTTCCAGGGAGTCTTCTCTTCTCATGAGGTGGCCAAAGTATTGGAGCCTCAGCTTCAGGATCGGTCCTTCCAGTGAGCACTCAGGGCTGATTTCCTTAAGAATGGAGGGGTTTGATCTTCTTGCAGTCCATGGGACTCTCAAGAGTCTCCTCCAGCACTATAATTCAAATGCATCAATTCTTTGGCGATCAGCCTTCTTTATGGTCCAGCTCTCACTTCCATACATCACTACTGGGAAAACCATAGCTTTTTTTTTTTTATAATATTTATTAAAAAAATTTAAAACAATAAAAAGCATACATAATAACATAGTATTTTCCAATATCCACATTTCATTCTCATCCTAGGACTTCCTCACACCTCTTGTTCCTGCATTCTAAACTCATAAATTTTGCTGGCAAATTATTAAGATGATTCCATTCATATAATATAATTTCCCAAGATTAAATCTCAAATTTTGGAATTTAAAATCACTCTTTTAGAGATTTAATTATAAAATACTATTTAACCAAAATTTATCTTTTCTTCCAATTACACTTAAATTTGTATTCTTTATAACTAATTTGTTGAAGCCATATTATTACTAATCTTACATCTTTCTTAACATTCATACAATTTACAATATTTTTGTAGATAATCCTTAAATTTCTTCCAGTCCTCCTCCACCAGTTCTTCTCCCAGGTCTCGAATTCTGCCAGTCATCTCCGCCAGTTCCATATAGTCCATCAGTTGCATCTGCCATTCTTCCAGTGTGGGCAAATCTTGGGTTTTCCAGCATTTAGCGATAAGTATCCTTGCTGCTGTCGTAGCATACATAAAAAAAGTTCGATCCTTCTTTTGCACACTCTGGCCGACAATGCCCAAGAGAAAGGCCTCTGGTTTCTTAGGGAAGGTATACTTAAATACCTTTTTCAACTCATTATATATCATTTCCCAGAAAACCTTCACCCTAGGGCAAGTCCACCAGAGGTGAAAGAAAGTTCCTTCAGCTTCTTTACACTTCCAGCATTTATTGTCAGATAAATGGTATATCTTTGCAAGCTTGACTGGAGTCATGTACCACCTATATATCATTTTCATAATATTTTCTTTCAAGGCATTACATGCCGTAAATCTCAAACCTGTGGTCCATAACTTTTTCCAGTCAGCAAACATAATGTTATACCCTATGTCCTGTGCCCATTTTATCATCGCTGATTTCACCGTTTCATCCTGTGTATTCCATTTTAACAGCAGGTTATACATTCTTGAAAGTATCTTAGAGCTGGGTTCTAACAGTTCTGTTTCTAACTTTGATTTTTCCACCTGGAATCCTATCTTTTTGTCCAACTTAAAAACTTCTTTAATCTGAGCATAATGTAACCAATCTCGCACTTTATCCTTTATTTCTCCATACTCTGCAACCTCCAATTGTCTCCATCTTTTTCTATTATTTCCCAATATTTCGGCCATTTGGCCTCCATATTGAGTCTTTTCGGGGCCTTAGCCTCCATTGGTGATAACCACCTTGGGGTCTTGTTTTCCAATAAATCTTTATATTTCGACCAGACATTAAACACTGCTTTTCTGACAACATGATTCTTGAAAGCCTTATGTATTTTAACCTTGTCATACCACAAATATGCATGCCAACCAAAAGCATTGTTAAATCCTTCCAAGTCCAAAACATCAGTGTTTTCAAGAAGTAGCCAATCCTTCAACCAGCAGAAAGCTGCTGATTCATAGTACAACTTTAAGTCTGGCAGGGCAAAGCCCCCTCTTTCTTTAGCATCGGTTAATATCTTAAACTTGATTCTGGGCTTTTTGCCCTGCCAGACAAATTTAGAAATATCTCTCTGCCACCTCCCAAAACACTCCATTTTATCCACAATCTGCAAAGTTTGGAACAAAAACAGCATTTTTGGCAATACATTCATCTTAACAGCAGCAATACGTCCTGACAAGGAAAGTTTCAATCTTGACCAAACATCTAGATCCCTTTTGATTTCAGACCAACATTTTTCATAATTATCTTTATATAAGTTCCTGTTCTTCGCTGTTATGTTTACCCCTAGATATCTTACTTTTTTGACCACATTTAAATCTGCCTCTTTCTGAAACCTTTCTGATTCTAAAGAAGTCAAGTTTTTTTCTAGAACCTTGGTTTTTTGCTTATTAAGTTTAAATCCCGCCACTCGACCAAACTCATAAATCAGCTGCAGAACCCTTTTGGTACTAGGCTCTGGCTCCTGTAAGGTCAATACTAGGTCATCTGCAAATGCTTTAAGTTTATACTCTTTCGCTCCGACCTGAATACCTTCCACCAACCGGTCTCCTCTAATCACATTTAAGAGCACTTCCAAGACCGATATAAATAGCAAAGGGGATAAAGGACAACCTTGTCGTGTACCTTTTTCAATTCTAAACTCTTCTGTCACCACATTGTTCACTATCAGTTTTGCCTTTTGCTCTGAATAAATTGCCTCTATCCCATTCTGAAACCCCTGCCCCACTCCCATTCCTTCCAGGTTTTTCTTCATGAACTTCCAGGAAATATTGTCAAAGGCCTTCTCCGCATCTATAAATATCAACACTGCTTTTGTATTGATGTTTGTTTTCCAAAATATCAATAATGTTCCTTGTATTAGCAAACAAATGTCTACCTGGGAGAAAGCCTGCCTGCCTTATGAATTACTTCATTTAAAACTTTTTTAAATCTACTTGCTAGAATGTCTGCAAATATTTTGTAATCCACGTTTAGGAGGGAGATAGGGCGGTAATTCTTAAGTTGTGTCTTTTCAGTTTCTAGTTTGGGTATCAATGTGATGAAAGCTTCTTTCCACGACTCCGGTGCCTTCTTCCCCTCCATAATTTCATTGCAAACCTCCATTAATGGGTGTATCAAGTAATCTTTCAATGTCTTGTAATATTTGGAGGTAAGCCCGTCTGGCCCTGGAGATTTGCCCAATTGCATATTCTGAATGGCCTCTTCGATCTCTGATTGTGTTATTTTATAATTCAGGAAAACCATAGCTTTTACTATACGGACCTTTGTTGGCAAGGAAGAAGTAGCTACCAGCAAAGAAGAATGGGTAAATAAAGCAATGGATTATGCAGAATTGGCAGCTAAAATAAGTGACCCCAATGATGATTGTTTGGTTGAAGAAGAATGGAAGCCTTTTTCAGACTATTTAAAGAAATACTATAGTATGATGAATTCACCAGCAGGATTTGAACTATGAACAGCAGAAGGAATTAGAGATTACCGTATTGTTATTATGGTAGAAGAGAGAGAGGATAGGGTGCAGCAAGGGGCAGAAATAAAAAATACCATGGAGAAAGGGGTAGGAAGTTGACAAAGCAAAAGAAAAAAAATATTATGTATTGGAGTGTACATGTGATTTTTTTTTGAAAATTTAAGAAAAATATAACTGGAAAAAAGAAAAGGCACTCTACATATGCTCAAGGGAAAGGTAAAGAAAAGAGAGATAAGAATGCCCCTATGCTTGTGCAGAGTGTCTTTCCCACTGAGTAACTTTCTGTAGCTCTCAAAGTGTCTGGACGGCAAGGGCTTCCATGGCAGAAATTATTATCTTCCACTTGGTGTTTCAGCATCTTTTGAGACATGAAGCATAGCACACAGCTGCCTTTCCCCCAGTAATCTGTTGCCTGTTCTTACCAAAAGCGCCCAAATGACAGATCTTTGATTCATCTCAGAGGCAGGTTGAGTCAGGCAGCTGAGACGCTAATTAAGAAAGATTTCAATTAAATGTCTCTTCAAAGCCCCTGACTGGCTTTCCACTCCAGTGGTTCTTTAAAGACAGCAAATTCCAAAAACTCTTTCCCGCAAACTTCTGGGTTTCTTTTCAGCTTGACGCGTCAGCAGGAAACGCATTTAGGGCTGTTTAGAGGAGACAAGGCTGGAGGAGAGGTTTGGGGGGGGGGAAGGAGAGGCAGAGATGATGGGTTTAAAGAGTTTTAAAAACAGAGGGGAGCAGAGCAGCTAACACTTGCCTGAAAGCTGCACCCCCTCACTTAGCTGCACTCCATGCTAAGCCCAAAAGTGCAAGGGCCTGGTTGCCAAAGAGCACTCTGCACATGTTCAGAGGCACTGCCTGCCTCACAGAAATCAGGTGACGCTTGGGACAAATGACATCCTAACTAGTTATTTGAAGAACCAAAGTTCCCTGTGTCAGGTTCCCAGCTCAGAAAGGAGAATTTTGAACTTTTGAGGTTTGCGTGTAGATGGAGATCAGGAGAAAGGGCAGAGGGTGGTTAAAGCAGACTCCTAGATTCCTGGCTCAGAGAAGGCTGCAGAGTGGAGTGGTTAAAGCATCTCCCACCCACCCCACAATTATCTGCACCCAAGATGTAGGACAGTCTGATGTTGTGCCTCAGAGATGAGTATCCGTCTTTGCTTCTAAGCTGACAGAACTCTTTAAGGCTCTGATGGGCAAAGTAGAGCAACAAAACACGACTCTCTTTTGTCAAGAATTCCCCCTCCTAATTCCCGGAAACCTCCAGCCTCTGTGGCCAAAAACATTTACTGTATTTTTTGCTCCACAAGACACACTTTTTTCCTCCTAAAAAGTAAGGGGAAATGTCTGTGCGTCTTATGGAGCAAATGTGTGGTCCCTGGAGCCGAATTGCCCAGGGGCGAAAAGCAGATCATACTCTTTCTTTCTTTTTTTAGAAAGAGGGAAGTGAGTGTTGGAACAAAGCAGCTAAGCAGCTGTTGGCAAGACATCAGAGGGAGATAAGGGACACTAGAGATAAAGGAGGCTGCCTGGGAGGGGGGAGGTAAAGACAGCGAAGTTGCAAGCAGAGGACACAGGAATACTAAAACAAGCAATGAGGAGAGAAATTAGAAGAAAAGGAGGAGCAAAAAACTGCTCCAGCTAAGGAAAAGACACTAAGGCAAACAAGTGGGAAGGGGGTGTTGAAAGGTAGCAGCTGCTCGGCAAGCGATTGGAAGGGAGATAAGGGACGCTAGAGATAAAGGAGGCTTCCTGGGAGGGGGGAGGTAAAAGCCCATGGATCTTTGGGATTTTTGCATTGGGTCACCCCAAATTCACGATCAGATCACATAGCATGCCCATGGCTACAGCCTGCACCAAAAAAATCATGCACCCACTGTTGTGTGGGGCTGCAATGGCGCAAAGCACGGATCCACATGGATCCTCAGGATTTTTGCATTGGGCTACCCCAAACTCACCGTCAAATCACATATCATATCTGTGGCCACAGCATGAACCACAAAAATCATACATCCAGTGCTTCGTTCAGAATATTTTTTTTTATTCTTGTTTTCCTCCTCTAAAAACTAGATGCATCTTATGGTCAGGTGCATCTTATGGAGCGAAAAATACGGTAATTGTGCAAGGGCATGGGTGCAGCCAAGCGGGTGGGGTGGGGTGGGCAGTCCCCCCTCCCCACATCAAGTAAAACAATAGAAATGTTTAACTAACCGACCAATCACATCAGTTCTGCCCCTCCTAACATAAGTCCCGCCACCCCTCACAAAACTCCTGGCTGCACCCATGTGCAAGGCTGGGAATCTTTGTACAGGGGTGTAGTGGGGGGAGGCAATGTGGCTTTTTCTCCTTGGGCTCCTTAGGATGCTTATCGTTGAGGGAGGATATTAACAAACAGAATAGTCAATTGTTTTTATATGCAATAACGGCAGCAATAATATTACTGGCACAGAAATGGAAACAAGAAGAATTACCGACGAAAGAAGAATGGCAGACAAAATTAACGGACTATGCAGATTTAGATAAGATGACAGGAAGGATTCGAAACTTGCGGGACCTGAGATTCTCAGAGGACTGGAGTAAATATTTGAATTATCTGAAAAGCAATTGTAACAAACAGACTACACTAGTAGGACTGCAAGAAGTTTTGTAAAGAGGATTATGTGAAATAGAGATTACAAACTCAAACAGAGATTACAAACTCACGTTTCTCACAGAAAAGCTTAAGATACACGCTGATCTAACCACACTTAGTTGTTATCTCTGAGAAATGTAGAAAATAACAGGATATATTTATATGAATTCTTCAAACTTACACGACCCCTTAAAAATTAGCTGATGAAGGTGAATACATCGAAACAGGCCCCTGTCCTAGTTTCTGATCCATAATTGACTTCTGACTTCTGCTCAATGATGAAACTAAGACCTTCACTTCGAATCTGACTACAATATGGACTAACATGAACTTATCTCTACTCATAAACTCTTATCTCTAATTCTGTAATGAATTATTGTGTTATGCATATCCTTATGAGTTTGAGTTTGTAATCTGTGTTTGAATTTGTAATCTCTATTTGAGTTTGTAATCCTTGTCAGAATACATACTTTTGAATGGATTAATTTGTCTTACAATTGACTATTGATTTGCGAGTAGATACGACTCCCACTACTGAAACCTATATTGGCCTGAGTTCTTGGGGTGCTTTTTTCTTGGTATATTTAATAACAAGAACTCCAATTTATTTAACGATAGCCTCACTGCCATGGCATCTCAACTGAGGACAGGCCTTGGGCACACCCCAGACGCCATTGCAGTCGCACGGGGCAGGGGGAGCATTCGTAGTTGCCGGGCCAGCCACCTCCCAACCTTTTTTTTTTTTGTAAAAGCCTCGCCTGCCACACCTCTGGCCCACAGCCAGGTTCCCAGCCCCCTAACCCCTCGCTCGGCCTCCCCTCCCCTGGCGAAAGCAGCCTCTGTTGACCAAGCCCTGCGCGTCCTTCTGGAGCCGGGAGCCGTCATCCCCACAAAAGGGCCTTATGAATGGGCCCGAGGCCACGCCGCCAGCCCCTGGCCGAGAACACAAGGGGCTCTGTGCTCTGGCTGCTGTCTCAAGGTGTCCCATTTTCATGCTCGTCGTGGCAAGATTGATACCCCCCGCCGGCTCTGCCGCGAAGAGTGCGGTCCGCTGCAGGAACACGCAGTCCCTGAAAGCCCCGGCCTGGGAAGGGGTTGGGTACACAAAAGAAAAGCAAAGTGAACGAGAAAAAAAGCCATCGTTTAAAAGCGGCCTTGGAGGGTTCTTCTGAGAAGCGGAGCAGGCCCAAGGCTTTTTGACCCCCCTCCCACAAGGGGTGCGTGACCCAGCGAGGGATTCCAGAGGGCACACCTGGGATCATGGCCCGGCCTCGTGGGTGACTAAGGGTTGCACTTCCAAGTGGAAGATGCTCTCTCATATCCCTCAGCTGCCCTGATAAAACTGGGATATCTGGCTTTTTTACATGGCGCCCAAAAATGTGTGTTTTGGGGGGCACCGTGCTCTCATACAAGCGCCGAAGAAAGCACATCTCTCATGTGGTGGGTTTAAAAAAATTAATTACTCCTCGGGAAAATTCCAGAATGGCCAAGTCACTAATATTATTATTAATAATATTTTATTTGTATCCCACCCAAGGAGGCATCACGCTGCCTGAGAGATCCCTGCCCCTCCTGCTTGCACGCAAGTAGCAGTCGGGATGGGGCTGCTCCGAAAGGCAGTGTGAAATCGCTTCCCAGCTGGGGGGTCCCTCCTGCTTGCACGCAAGTAGGAATGGGATTGGGGCTGCTCTGATGGGAAGGGAGGCATCGCGCTGCCCGAGCCTCACTGCCGCCGCCGTTCTCGGCCCTCCTTCTCCGCCTTCCATGCCTGACCCACCGTGCACCGCTTCCCCACCACCACCGAAGAACCAACAACTCAGGGGCTACCCAGGCTCATGGAGAAAGGAGATACAGTGGTACCTCTGGATGCGAACGGGATCCATTCCGGAGCCCCGTTCACATCCTGAGCAGAACTCAACCTGTGTCTGCACTTGCGCGGGTCATGATTTGCCGCTTCTGCGCATGGGTGTGACGTCATTCTGCGCATGTGCGAGCGGCAAAACTTGGAAGTAACTGTTCTGTTACTTCCGGGTCGCCACAGAGCACAACCTGAAAATGCTCAACCTGAAGCGACTTTAACCCGAGGTATGACTGTAGAAGCCTTGGAGGAAGAGGAAATGTGGCCATCACTGCAGCATTGACATCCCGAACATGTAGTATGTATGTATGTATTTAAAGTATCCCCGGATTCATTGAAAAAAATCTGGTAACCTTACCATGGTCTCTTGTGGGACAGCATTCCACCAGGCCGGGGCCACGGCCGAAAAGGCCCTGGCTCTAGTCAAGGCCAGTCTAATTTCCCTGTGGCCCGGGATCTTCAAGGTGTTGTTGTTAGCAGACCGTAAGGTCCTCCATGGGGCATACCAGAAGAGGCGGACCCATAGGTAGGGGTCCTAGGCCGTATAGGGCTTTAAAGGTTAAAACCAGCACCTTAAACCTGATCCTGTACTCCACCAGGAGCCACTGACTGATTAGATAGAACATAGCAAGAGACACACATGAAAAAAAGTAATATTCACCAATAGAATGGAAAGTCAGCTCCAAATTGCACTACTAGATTATGACAGAACCATAGAATTGTAGAGTTATATTAATTTGCTGCTTACTAGCAAAAATTGTCTCAAAGTTCACTTACAATGTTTTTTTAAAGGAATACCACAGTAGAACATTATAAACTACAAGTGCCTCAGCTGCAGTAGCATTGAAAAGGAATCACACTACTCCAACCAACTGAAAGATGAACACCAATAAGAGTGAAATGCCTGGGTGAATAGTTACATCTTCACATTCAGGGTGCCACCACGGAGAAGGCCTTATAACTGAAAACCATTTGTTAAGTCGCAACGGAAGCTGTCCGCATGGAAGCATCCTTACATAGCGTTTGAGAGTCTCTCTTGCTATTTTTGCAAACATCGCCAAAAGGTGACTTGTCCGCCATGTTCATCTGTACTCAAGCAATACCTGGGCCCCCAAAAAAGATTGAGGTGGACTCCCGGTTTGTGAGAGGGATGCCACATGTTATGAGAAGGTCACAAACCAGAGATGAACAGCAAGATACAGCAGTGGCAGACTTTGGGCTCTTCAAATTTCAGGGGCACCCGTGCGACACTAAAATTCTGTGCCCCCCCCCGCCTCTTGTGCTCCGTTCTATGGCATTGTTTGGGTGCCCCTTGCAATGTGGTGTCCAGCATGGTTGGAAAGGTCACACTACCCTAAAACCCCTCTCCCTCCCAGTCACTGTAAGCAGAACTACTGGCAGATACTCCAGCGCGCCTGTTGGAGATCGCCAGAGGTACTTTTGAAGCCATCAATTAAACAGGGATTGGGAGACTCGAGAGACCAAGAGGGTCCCCATTTGGTCCTTTAACGCTCCTTAGCCTGAAGCAGATCATAAGCAGATGCCTAGTGAGGTGCTCTCAGACTGCTGGCCTCTGCATTCTGGTACGACTTCTATGACTCCTAGGAAGAAACACAGCTCACAACACCCCCCACTGAACTAAGATGCGGCAAACCGTGCTCTCAGAGGGTGATTCTGAAATCCACAACAAATCCACAATTTACAGGTATGACCCTAGGTAAAGGTAAAGGGACGCCTGACCATTAGCTCCAGTTGTGACCGACTCTGGGGTTGCAGCGCTCATCTCGCTTTATTGGCCGAGGGAGCCGGCCTACAGCTTCCGGGTCATGTGGTCAGCATGACTAGACCACTTCTGGCGAACCAGAGCAGCACACGGAAACGCCGTTCACCTTCCCGCTGGAACGGTACCTATCTACTTGTACTTTGATGTGCTTTCGAACTGCTAGGTTAGCAGGAGCTGCCCTAGGGATGGGTAAATATATCAGTTTCGGTTTCTCTCAGTTTCTCATAGTAGTTCCAGTTCTAAATTCACTTTGCCACATTCCCTCATTATTGTTTCTAAAGACCCTGTGAAAATTCAACTTCATTTTAATGTGAATTCCTCCCGTTTTTTGTAGGCAATTTCTCTTAACACTCATCTTTTTGCCAAGCCATGTTTCCTCAATATAACATAGATGCATTTCTGTACACATTACGTCAGTGGTGGCCAAACTTGGCCCTCCAGCTGTTTTAGGACTACAATTCCCATCATCCCTGACCACTGGTCCTGTTAGCTAGGGATGATGGGAGTTGTAGTCCCATGTGCCGCAAAATTCCGAGAAGTGTGTGTTGCAAAGGGTGGCTGAATTTCAGTTTGCGCATCGTTTTGGAAAGTGAACATGAGTTCGAGTTTGCTTTTAAATGCAAGCCGAATCCATGGTCTCCCTCACCCCTGGGTGCCCCCCATCCAATTTTAAACCATTCAGATCAGAGCATTTAGCCCTAACTGCCCTTTTGGACGCTCCAAATACTGTTCCATGCCTGCTGGTGTTCACACACTCACAGGCTTGCTGCCATATAGACACTTGTGCCTTTGCCCAACCTTGTACACCATCCGTAACGTGACATGGCTGCCCCACGCACATGTCAACCCATCCCCAGCGCCACGGTGACGGGTGTGCTGTCCCCTCGGAGTTTTACAACCCTACAACTCTTGGGATGAGCGGGATCCCCCTTGTCCCTGGGCCGCTGCAGCCCAAGTCCCCTCTCCTGGCGCACAGAGGCCAAAGTAGTTGCTTGCCAGCTCCCGAGTCTTTTAATCCGTGTCGCCCATTGGAACAGAATGAAAAGGTTGTTGTTTGGCTGCTGGACAGGAGTTCGGGGCAGTGAAAGGGATGGCAGGAGGGGAATGAGGCGCCTGTGCATAGCAATGAAGCCTTCTTTATCCCGCATGTCTGGGGAGCTGGCACGCCATAGGGAGAGCACATACAACGCAGTCTGCTTCTGGGAAACAATGGGACTTAAGCCGCAGAGAGAAAGAGGCCGACTTTAGGGGGCAAGAGAAACTCCCCTGCACTTGCTCTCCGCTTCATCAGGTACAATGGTACAAGACTGGTCCATCAGGTGAGGCTCAGCAATGGAGGAATAACTGAGATGCACAAGGATGCTTCTTTGAGGCAGCTGGAAGTGGTTTTTTTGGTGGGTGGGTGTTTTGCATCATGTTTGAGGGTGTGTGTGTCAGAAATCTTTTCACCCACAGAATGCAAACGTTGCATCAAGAGCAGCAAGATTCTGCGACATGAATCAGTGGTGCAAATTTGTATAGATTTGTTTAGCCTGCATAATTAGGTCTCCCTCTATAAGACATGAGGAGGGGCAGGGATCTCCTCCTTGGGAGCCAGCCATTTGCACTACGCCATGGTTGGGCATAGTGCTGGAGGAGACTCTTGAGAGTCCCATGGACTGCAAGAAGATCAAACCAATCCATTCTGAAGTAAATCAGCCCTGAGTGCTCACTGGCGGGACAGATCCTGAAGCTGAGGCTCCAATACTTTGGCCACCTCATGAGAAGAGAAGACTCCCTGGAAAAGACCCTGATGTTGGGAAAGATGGAGGGCACAAGGAGAAGGGGACGGCAGAGGACAAGATGGTTGGACAGTGTTCTCAAAGCTACCAGCATGAGTTTGACCAAACTGCGGGAGGCAGTGGAAGATAGGAGTGCCTGGCGTGCTCTGGTCCATGGGGTCACGAAGAGTCGGACAGGACTAAACAACAACAACATGGTTGGACATAGCGTACCGTGGTGTGCAAGCACAGCCATTATGTCTGGTTCAGCATCTGAATTAGGGTCAAAAGCAGAGTGGGAACCTTAACCCTCTCCTCCTTGACCATGACAAGTCCTGCTCAGACCACCCTCTAGCTTCTGAGATGTCACCAGGCACTTTCTACACATTTTTTCAAGCTAAGCTTTGCAGCCACAGGGGTGAGAAAGGTCGAGTCGTAGAATTGCAGAGTTGACTCCAAGGGTCATCATTGTTCAACCCCCTGCAATACAGCTATCCCATGCGGGGATTGAACCTGCAACCTTGGCATTATTATCAGCACTGAGTTATCCAGCTGTCCATGGTGAGATTTCTCTCTGTGCTGTAAAAATACTGAAATGTGCACAAACCAGATGTTTAAGACACACACACACACATATACACAGAGAGCATTGTGAATATCCACACTAGGGGCCACAATAACAATGCACTTTCTTTCTCTTCACTAGTACCCAGTAAGGTGTGGCTGTTGAGATTTCTATTCCACCTTAAGGAACAGATGTGTGGAATTGTTACGTGTCACATGTCTGTTTACATTCCAGCACAGTATGCTGGGAACTTCCATTGTGTATTGCTTTCGCTTTTCCCGTTCTCTCTGAGACAACATGAGAGAGACACGACATGTTTCTTTGTCCTGATTTATGATCAATAAATCTGTAGTTGTAGCATGCTTCCACAAGCCTCACGCCTATTCTGTGTGTGCAGTTCTCTCTGCTGATAGTGTGCCCTGGCTGTGAAGCCCAGGTCGCTGATTTACGTTGGAGCACGGGCCGATGGAAGGAGATGGCACAGCTGCCGACAGTGGCTGTTATCATGGACAGTTGGTAGGAAATACTCAAAATCTGCTATTTTCATATTTCATGCCTCTGCAGTGATATCACACTAGTCTGCGTTATGCATGTCAGGAAGAACTTTCTGACAGTAAGAGCTGTTTGACAGTGGAATGGACTCTCTTGGGAGGTTGTGGGGTCTCCTTCCTTGGAGGTTTTTAAGCAGAGGTTGGGTGGCCATCTGTCATGGATGCTTTAGCTGAGATTCCTGCATTGCCGGGGGTTGGTATAGATGACCCTCGGGGTCCCTCCCAACCCTATGGTTCTGTTATTCTATCCCTTCTTCATTGCCCTTTGACATCAGTTCCTGTTCTTATGATTCCTTTCTATTCTTAGTTCTTTAATGTTTATATTGTGAAATGGTGATCTTTCACTTTTTAAAAATGAAGAAGAAAAATGGGAAGAAATAACTAAGTAAAACTCATCTCTTGTTGGAAAGAAACTGATATGAATGGGCTATTCAAGGTGCAATTAGGAGGTATTGATCAGCAACACCTCAGCCAAACTTGACAGGAATCAATAAAACAGTCTGATTTTGTAAGCAGGAAGCTCAGAAGGCAAAGGAAAACAGGAGAAGAACACAGAAAACACTGGACTATAATGATCTGCATAAAAACTGAGTGAACAAGGGGTTTTTCTCTTACAGTTCTAGAGAAAGGGGTTAGTAATTCCCTCTAATAGGGACGCAGGTGGCGCTGTGGGTTAAAGCCTCAGCGCCTAGGACTTGCCGATCGAAAGGTCGGCGGTTCGAATCCCTGCGGCGGGGTGCGCTCCCGCTGCTCGGTCCCAGTGCCTGCCAACCTAGCAGTTCGAAAGCACCTCCGGGTGCAAGTAGATAAATAGGGACCGCTTACCAGCGGGAAGGTAAACGGCGTTTCCGTGTGCGGCTCTGGCTCGCCAGAGCAGCGATGTCACGCTGGCCACGTGACCCGGAAGTGTCTCCGGACAGCGCTGGCCCCTGGCCTCTTAAGTGAGATGGGCACACAACCCCAGAGTCTGTCAAGACTGGCCCGTACGGGCAGGGGTACCTTTACCTTTACCTTTATGTTCTTCCACGTCATCTTTTTCTTTTCCCCCCTCCTCTCTCTCTCCACACACACACACACACACACACACACACACACAATGCTTTTTCCTAAAAAAAATGTTTAGGGCTACTCTCATTTTCCTACTCATACTGAAATACAACCCCAGCATGGCAAATTTCAGCACTCCTCTCTGCAGGCATCAAGAGGATTCGCCCAAGGACCGCATTGGCTGGCTGGGCTCCCCCCTGCTTGGCTTTTTTGGGGGGGTCACTCTGGTAG
Source organism: Podarcis cretensis (assembly GCF_951804945.1). Taxonomy (NCBI): domain Eukaryota; kingdom Metazoa; phylum Chordata; class Lepidosauria; order Squamata; family Lacertidae; genus Podarcis; species Podarcis cretensis. The sequence continues at coordinate 15,758,964 of NC_137182.1, forward strand.
CAGCAGCGGTGAGGGCTAGGCTGGTGCTGTGGGCTCTGTTCACCCTCCACGCCCCCTGCCCAGGTGCATGCATGTGCCGCCCCTGGCACCAGCAAACCATGCTATGCCACTGCTGAGTTGCAAGGACTCCATCAGGCTGGCTTGACCTCCCTATGATCTAATAGTTACCCAGGGAGATCGTATGGTCGGGACAGGGTGGAGGGGGGTGATTTATGATCTGCCTGCGCTACAGGGCTCATTAAAACTTTGACCACCTCGTTCACCCGCCGCAGGAGGTCTTCTGGAAAAGGCAGTGTCTTTATGACCCCTTCCATTTCTACAGCACAAAGACTATTCATGGATCCTGGAACATTACATAGCCTGGCTTAAGGTGAGGGACTACAGAGAAGGCGTCATTGTGTGGCGATGATTTGTATGCAAGGGCACTGGCTGAATAAAAGAGGGGGGTGAGTGAGGAGAACACGAGAGACTTAAGTCCCAGAGAGCACTAGGAACATAGTGAAACTGGTCATCACAAGGATTGGGTGGGGCTTCGGAATTGTGGTTGGGTTGTTTTTGTTCCTAAAATGACAGAAGGACCGGCTCTACCATTAGGAAGAGTGAGGCACTGGGCTGCCTCGGGTGGTAGATGCTGGGTGTGTTTGGGCATCAGTGAGAAACAGCAGCAATGTTCTGGAGGATAGTATCTGATGCAGCAGAAGGTGTTGATGCAGGATTAACTGCCAGTCTAACTGGTTTCTGTACCTGAAATATGGGAGTCCTTTCCCTCAGGCAGCAAAATGTCTTTCTTGGGCAGGCACCGAGGGAAACAGCTGAAATTGGGATGGGTGATGCCATCAAGTGGGGGGAAACAAGGAGCTGCGCTAGGAAGTGGGTGGATTAAGAATGTGACGCATTATAGCAGGGATGTGGAGCCTGCGACCCTCAAGAAGTTGTTGGACCCCAATTCCCATCTGCCCAGCCAGCATGGCCAATGGTCAGAGATGATAGGCCTTGCAGTTGGGACGGCTATAGGCTACCCATCCCAGACTTAAGGAATCGCAAAACTGTATAGCTAAATGAGAACCCAGGGGTTTTCCAAGGGGAAGCAGAAGGGTAATGGCAAAACAGCTTGGACCCATGTCTAGAAAGCATGGGGCAAACAGACAAGTAGAACAGACCCTCCAAGTGCCCCTATTTTCCAGGGACAACCCTGGATTTACAGAAGCCGTCCCGGTTTATGATTTGATCCTGGAATATCCGGCTTTTCCTTAGGATGACCCTATTTTCATCGGAGAAATGTTGGAGGGTATGGAGTTATGCAACCCCCGAACCTAGGAGATCAGTAACCTTTAGAAGACACCTGAAGGCAGCCCTCTATAGAGAAGTTGTTTAATGTTTTATTCTGTTCTTATATATGTTAGAAGCTGCCCAGAGTGTCTGGGACAATCCAGTCAGATGGGTGGGGTATAAAAAAAATAAATTATTATTATTATTATTAGGAACAGGACAGCCGTATTTTCATCGGAGAAATGTTGGAGGGCATAGCAGGAACGTGGACAAGCCCTCTGTCAACAGCAGCTGAGCTGAATCTTGTGTGTTGATTCAAAGCGACCAGTCGCATCTCTCTGTCTGCCTCTCTGCCTGTCCATCTTTCCCATCGTTTCTACACGAACAGCGTTGTGTTTTTCAACATTTTAATCCTGGCAGTCTCACAGTTGCCATGGCCACTCCGGGACCAATTAGCTTAACCTGAAAACCAGCCACGGAGAACAGGCTTTTCTTTGGAACTACCTGGGGCTAGATTTGAACTGTTGACCTGAGAGGCCTCTTAACCCAGCGTTGGGCAAAAAGACTAGCGCCAAGCTGGGCCCGGAGGCTGGGCCTTCCTCAGGACGGAGTTCAGATGGATTTCGAACCCCTCTCCTTGGGGCCAGCCGGCCGCTCCCTCTGCTGAGTCTCGTGGAGTCTGTGTCCTACGCTAGCCCCATAGTGTATAGTAGCAGCCCAGCCAGGGAACCTGGGGGGTCGCCATGACATCAGAATCAGCTGAAGGGAATCCGAAGGACTAATGAGGATGCAGGGAGAGCACAAAGCTTTCTTTATTCCCAGCCAAAGTGACGCAGGGAATGGCCTCTTTTCTGTACCCTCTTGGGCGGCAGAGCTGGTGGGGGGCTCAGCGAAGGTGCCAGATATGAAGAGGTGGGGCTTTGGAAGTTGGTTGTGCTACCAAGAGACTAGAGAGCCCCCCCCCCCCCGGATTTGTGAAAGAAGAACCGGCTACAACTAATTTATAGAAACCAACCGAGAATCGTTTTCGTGCCTTTAATACCTTCCATTCAATCAATCAAATTTAATTGCCCTTAATATGTTCAATCCATTAAACAGATTTTTACCGTTGCCAGCACTTCGGTACAAGTGCTTGAACTAATGGAAGAGGATTTAGCAAAGAACCGCCCCTCATCGTTCGATGAAAAGGCTCTTTTAACATTGCCAGTCCCTGTGGCAGAAATACACTGTCTCCAAAATAGCTTAAAATACCTGCGCAGACACAGTTGCTCTTTATTTTCTGCCAGACTGATTCAAATTCACTCCTTGCTGGTTAATCAACTAAAGCGTAGGTTGATTAATCTGCTGCTTGATTTTCAGTCTGTTGGTTAGCTTTTCTAGTAAGGCTGTTTCCTGCCGGTATGGTTCGCCTGCACTGCATACACAGCCCAATAAGACAACAACAAGAACCCATGGTACTTAACTCCTGTAAAATTAGCAAAGATTTATCACAATAGTGATAATATGTGTTGGAAATGTAAAGAAAAAGAAGGTACCTTTTATCATATGTGTTGGACCTGCCCCAAGGTGAAAGACTTCTGGGAGAAGATTTATAATGAATTGAAAAAAATGTTGAAATATACATTTATTAAGAAACCAGAGGCCTTTCTTCTTGGAATAACAGGTCTGGAATTGCCCAAGAAAGATGTTAGATTGTTTTTGTATGCCACAACAGCTGCTAGGATTTTGTTAGCTAAGAAATGGAAAACACAAGAAGTCCCAACAGTGGAGGAATGGCCAATGAAGATGATGGAATACAGTGGTACCTCAGGTTACAGACGCTTCAGGTTACAGACTCTGCTAACCCAGAAATAGTACCTCGGGTTAAGAACTTTACCTCAGGACGAGAACAGAAATTGCGCGGCAGCAGCAGGCTCCATCAGCTAAAGTGGTACCTCAGGTTAAGAACAGTTTCAGGTTAAGAACGGACCTCCGGAACGAATTAAGTTCTTAACCCGAGGTACCACTGCAAATGAATAGAAAGAGAACCTACCTGAGTGACGCTGACACAAAACCCCCACAGGTACACTGTTAGGCATGGGTAGGCAAACTAGGGCCCGGGGGCTGGATGCGACCCAATCGCCTTCTAAATCCGGCCCAAGGACAGTCTGGCAATCAATGTGTTTTTACATGAGTAGAATGTGTCCTTTCATTTAAAATGCATCTCTGGGTTATTTGTGGGGCATAGGAATTTGTTCATTTCCCCCTTCAAAATATAGTCTGGCCCCCCACAAGGTCTGAGGGACAGTGGACCGGCTCCCTGCTGAAAAAGTTTGCTGACCCCTGCTAGGGCTGCCACATTTCAAAAAGTGAAAATCCAGATACAAAAGTTATTGAGCTTCTTTGGCAAAATCTAAAAAACACCACCACTACCCCCTGTTTTTTAGGAAGTTCAGTAAAAAAGCAACACTTCCAATATGGGCTTGCAACACACACGGGTTTCCCCCAACATTTTAACCAATTTTTTAAAATTCCACCTGGACGACATTTTAAATGGACGAATCCCGGCAATGTCTGGGAAGTTTTGGATGTATGGCAGCCCTAAGTTAAAGAATATAAGTTTACCACATACCCCTCTCCCCACCCTGCAACCTTATACTGTATACAGCATTAATGTCTCACATCTATCAAATAATAACCACAATATTATAAACTTATTACTTCTGCTGCTCATAGCTCAAATCATGCTTGCGAGTTCATCATACTATAAGATTTCTTTAAATAGTCCGAAAAAGGCATCTATTCTTCCGTAAAGCAATAATCGTTAGATTCACTTAATTTTGCTGTTAATTTTGCCAGTTCTGCTAGCAGATAGTCCATTATCTTACTTGTCTGTTCTTTGGTTGAAACTTCTTCTTTCCATTTAAGCGCATATAGAATCCTAGCTACTGTTGTTACATACATAAACAACTTTAACATTTTGGGGGGAGCGGGCAGGCGATTTCTGCCCCTATAATCCCCAACAGAAACGTTTTTGTTATGTACTGAAGTTCTCACCCTGGGCCATCAGGGGGTTACGGTAGATAGTTATGCAAATGAAGGATCGAAAAGTGACGTTCCGTGATTGGATAGTTTTAGAAAATGGCAACAGTTACATTGTTCTGAAGCTCTATATAAGCAGGCTGACTGAGCTCCTCAGCTTAGTTCTGTTCCAGCTTACAAATAAAGAGCTGCTTTGGAAGAATTGCTGTGTCGTCTGATATGTTTGCCCACAACTTAACAGTTTTGGGCTTTTTAAAAAATATACTCATCCCCCCCCACTTTCTAGTAAAGGTAAAGGGACCCCTGACCATTAGGTCCAGTCGTGGCCGACTCTGGGGTTGCGGCGCTCATCTTGCTTTACTGGCCGAGGGAGCCGGCGTACAGCTTCCGGGTCATGTAGCCAGCATGACTAAGCCGCTTATGGCGAACCAGAGCAGTGCATGGAAAGGCTGTTTACCTTCCCGCCAGAGCGGTACCTATTTATCTACTTGCACTTTGACATGCTTTCAAACTGTTAGGTTGGCAGAAGCAGGGACTGAGCAACGGGAGCTCACCCTGTCACAGGGATTTGAACCGCCAACCTTCTGATTGGCAAGTCCTAGGCTCTGTGGTTTAACCCACAGCGCCACCCGCGTCCCATCCCCCTTTCTAGTAATTGGTCCAAAAAGCAAAATATTAGCTGGGTTATTTGGCCGCTACACTATTTACTGCCCTGGATGGAAAGGCATGGAATTATGAGCAGGATCTTCAGACGAGCGCTAGGTGGCAGCCAACAGTCGTCAGTATTGAACATTTCACCTGCTCTGCTCTGGATCAAAGTGCCTTTTGGGGAAAGGCTTGACTGCAGATCAGAACTCCGGGCGGCTGTGACTTGACCCTTATTCCAAGAAGAGAGTCTACCAAGGGCTGCCAACTAACCTCTGACCCAGTGGGGAGGATAGATACAAAAAAAGAAAGGGGAAAAAAGCTTGAGAAATGATGTCAGGAAAGGGAGATGGGTTCTCTATGCTGTTAAAGCATCATGCTAATTAGCAGTTACAGTTCTCTGTATTTTAATTCAAATATGCATATGCTGCCCTTCTGTCTAAAAAGAGGCACTCGGAGCTAACAAATAATAGCAAACAAATGAAACAGCACACTCCAGATTGCTCTGCTGAAATCCTTCCAACGAGTCGAGTAGGCTGCTATCAGAATTATCCCCATGTTGCAAATGGCAGGGGTAGGATTGAGAAGAAGAGACGACGACTTGCTTCAAACAGGCTGTTTTGTGCATTCCCAGGCTAGGTGGGAAGATTCGAACCCAGAATTGCTAGGCTTGTGGCTTACATATGAATGGAGGTAAAATGAGTTTGGTTCACATTTTCACATGAGCCCATTGAATCAAACTTCCCGAACCTGTACGTAAACCAAAACACAAATTTCTTTTGAAATTTCCAGCTCTCTGAATTTTGCACAGCAGTTATCCAACCCAAAAACACATATATTAGGGGAAAGTACACTTTTTTAAAAAAGGAAAATAGCATACAAACCTGTATTTTATGTGGGAAAACAGCATGCAAAAATGTCCACGTTAGGCAAGATTGCATGCAATGATGTGTATACTGGAATATATTCGCACACAAGTGCACATACATTTTCCTGCAGATTTTATTTAATTGCAAACTGATGCAGAAATGGCGCAAACTGTGTTTAAGATTAGAACAATGAGAAATGGAGAGAAGCCATCGCACGCAAGCATGAAATCAATTCTAGCCTAGGAAGAATTGTGACACAATGCATTAGTTCAGGGGTCAGCAAACTTTTTCAGCTGTGGGCCAGTCCACCATCCCTCAGACCATGTGGTGGGTCGGACTATATATATTTTTTTTTTGGGGGGGGGGAAATGAACCAATTCCTATGCCCCACAAATAACCGAGAGATGCATTTTAAATAAAAGGACACATTCTACTCATGTAAAAACACCAGGCAGGCCCCACAAATAACCCAGAGATGCATTTTAAATAAAAGGACACATTCTACTCATGTAAAAACACACTGATTCCCGGACCGTCTGTGGGCCGGATTGAGAAGGCAATTGGGCCAGATACGGCCCCCGGGCCTTAGGTTACCTACCCCCGCTTTAGTTACTCTATAATATGATGTACGTATGTCTCCCTGTCCCACACCCACAAGCTTTCACAGTTATTCTGCAGGAATGCAGATTAAAATTCAGGAGCAAGGGCTTGGTCTATTTGGCTTAGCCCAGCAGTTTTCCCAGAATTACCGGGCACTCCTCAGTGACAAGATCAGTAATGGCAGACGAGCTTCCGTGAAAGGCTGCTTTGCCCACCACTCCTGATCTTCCCCTGCAACATGCAAGTCACACAGAGCAATGCTTAGGCCCGGCAGGTCTGGTCTCTGCGCTCTGCATTCCTGAGAATCTGCCCTGGAACCAGTGATAGCTGAACATGTCAAACTGGGTTTCTCTCATTTCTCAGGTCTTGACTTCAGTCCTCCACATTTCCATATCAGTTTGCATGGGGGGGGGGGGCGAAAAGTCCTCATGAAAATTCATCAGCATTTCAGCAGGAGCTTTTCCCAATACACACAAGTCTAAGCATTTTCACCATATGCATTGTTAACGGAGAAATCCGAGGGCTCCCTTGGACAAAGAAACAAGGACACCAGCCAGGAATACCAGAGCAAAACAGCAGCCAGTAGGTTTGGTCTTTATTGAAGACTGTCGTGACAGGACTCCAACCTGCCACCAGGTGAAACAAAATGGAAGCACAGAACAAAAGAAGACCCCAACTTTTATTAGTTACTAATCCCCCAAACTACACCCCTAGAACTACATCACGACTACATCATTGTCACATCACAAAAAGGAGGGGTTGAGGGAGGAGTTGTGGAGGTAACCTGAGTATCTTGTCACCTGACTGGTTCCTCCTCTCCCCCTCCCCATGAGTCATTTCCAGAGGACAAAAGGGAGTTGGCAGTTTCCTGCCCCCAGAGGGAAGATTTGATTATTGTCCTTTGTTCCAGTTCATGTTGAATCCACTCCCATATGCAAGTCCTTTGTGACCTTGATGGTCTTCTGTCTAGGACCATCAGGGTTGGCATAGCAACTTGGCAGGGCCTCCTGTATATGTGCTGGTATGCTCAAGGGATTATGGCTGGCCTGTATCAAACCTTCCCCATTTTGTAGTCCTTCCTTCATGGAGTAAAATAAAAGTGGAACGGTGCAGATCCGATGTATGGTTGATTTTCTATGAATTTATAACAGAAGCGTAGTGTATGTCGTGTGTGAGTGTGTGTGTGTCGAGTTTGTACAAACTGAATGATTGGGGGGGCATCCTTGTGCAAAGCAAACCCCCCCCCCCAATACAATGTGTTTTTGTATGTTATTTTCACCAGTGGATTTATTTATATGCACACTTTGCAGTGGTCTGTTGCATTGTCGTTCACGCTACTCAGCTGGAGAACTGGAGAAGTGCGGATTTTGAAGGATGGCTCTGTTCCATTTCGCATCTTGTATCAGAACGGGAACAGAATTGAATGTCTGCTCCACCCCTTCCCCGGGATTCGTTTATTCATTTATTACATTTAGATCTCGCCTTTCTTTCACCATGAAACTGAAAGCAGCATACCTGTGGCCTCATCCAGGTTATGGTCAGACCTCTGTAACTTCGGCAAGGTGGTCGCTTCATCTCCCTTCTGACTATGTCCTGGGATTCTGTGGTTGACAGATTGCTTTGGTAAGGATTCATACTTTAAAAAACACAGAATAAGGGCCCTGTCTGGTAAGGATTCATACTTTAAAAAACACAGAATAAGGGCCCTGTCAAGTGTGATGTTTGCTGTCTTCCAAAGCAACTACTCTATTCTGAACTTAAAAATGGAAAGTGGTCAACAAAAGGCTCTCTCAAGACAAATCTTTAAAAATGTAGTATAAACACCCAGAACTGGGAAACACTGGCCTGCGAGAGCTCCAATTGGAGAACAGCCTTTACCAAAGGTGTCATGGACTTTGAAGACACTCAAACTCAGGACGAAAGGGAGAAACGTGCTAAGAGGAAGGCATGCTTGGCAAACCCTCACCATGATCAACTCCTGCCTGGAAACCTGTGTCCCCACTGTGGAAGGATGTGTGGATCCAGAATTGGCCTCCACAGTCACTTATGGACTCATTGTTAAAATTGTGTTTATGGAAGACAATCTTACTCGGCTACGAGTGATCGCGTAAGAAGAAGAAGAAGAAGAAGATGATATTTGCTGAATTGTTTGCCCATGTTTAATGCACTCTGCAGGCTCCCCATCCCAGCCTTATAGGAAGTGCAACTTTCTGTGTTATCAACTATTGCACCTAAGACTTATGAAGGTGCCATGTTACCAAGGCAGAGACCAACGGTCAGTCCAACCAGAAATGTCTGCTCTGAGTGCCGGTGGCTTTCCATGGTCTGCTACCCGGGCATGAAAGTGATGTTGAACAAGGATGAACACCCATGCAATGCGGTTCTCTGCCTCTCAGTAGCGTCAGAAAGCTCACCAGAGGGAGAACATGAGGGGGAGAGAGAGCACCCTCTCTCCAATTATCAGCCCCTCCCTGGCCATCAGATGCAACCTTACCTGCCTCTTGGAGCGCTTTGATTGCTCATTGCCTCATTTGGAAAGAAGAAAAGACTCACATCAATCTGTTTACTGATTTCGGCTGTCGCCAGGGTACTTAATTGCCTCCGTTGATCAAATGGGCATTGCGAAGGAATTAGTTCCACTCCAGAGCCTGGTGGGGGCTGACGTGCTTCACGATTCACTTCACTCAGTCACCAGCCAGCCTCTCCTTAACATAACCAAAGTCTCCACCGCAAGGATATTTTGCAAACCTGCCAACTAAGCCTGCACTAAATGAAAGGCTCCTGATTTCGCTTTTTGCTCTGGTCAGTGGCCACGTACGCTGAGATTCCTTCTAACAATGCTATCAGCTGTTAAAATAAATTCTGCAGCGCCAGAGTTCGCTGGACCAAAGCAAACCATTTTGTAATGTTTAAGTGCAAATTACACATCGCACAGCCGCTCAGCGGCAACAGCGGCTCTTTGCAACACCTCTACTCCTTTGCAAATCATGATAAACTATGCTAAACCTGAGCTGCCAGGCAGAGAGATGCTGGATGTAAGAGAACTAATTTTACTAATTTTGGATGTCACATAGAGGAGCGAGAATGGTTGTTTTCTGCTGCTCCAGAGAAGCGGACACAGAGCCATGGATCCAAACTAGAAGAAAGAAGATTCCACCTAAACATTAGGAAGAACTTCCTGACAGTAAGAGGTGTTCGACAGTGGAATTTGCTGCCAAGGAGCGTGGTGGAGTCTCCTTCTTTGGAGGTCTTTAAGCAGAGGCTTGACAACCATATGTCAGGAGTGCTCTGATGGTGTTTCCTGCTTGGCAGGGGGTTGGACTCGATGGCCCTTGTGGTCTCTTCCAACTCTATGATTCTATGATTCTATGATTCTACTAACAGGGAATACCAGGGAAAACCTGAAAACTACTGTTCAGCCCTAAGATCATGGCAACTAAAGAATAAACTCTAAAGCAGCAAGACTTAAACCATGGTCCAGAAACACCGATAAGTCCCTGGCAGGGCTGAAGTGCCAAATGCAGTGGGACCTCAGGTTAAGTACTTAATTCGTTCTGGAGGTCCGTTCTTAACCTGAAACTGTTCTTAACCTGAAGCACGACTTCAGCTAATGGGGCCTCCTGCTGCTGCCACGCCGCCAGAGCATGATTTCTGTTCTCATCCTGAAGCAAAGTTCTTAACCTGAAGCACTATTTCTGGGTTAGCGGAGTCTGTAACCTGAAGCGTATGTAACCTGAAGCGTATGTAACCCGAGGTACCACTGTGCTTCCTTAAAGTTTCTCATGCAATTTCCCCAACAAAAAGAGGGAACTTGTGCTTTGTTTAAACGGAAAAGCTGCTGTCCGAATGGCTGAAGCAGAAACGTCAAAGAAAGCCTTCATGAACAAGTGAACACACACTGCAGCCACAGAGGACAAATTACATAGCTGATTTAATAACATGGAAGAAACACCCGGTGCTGGGATTGCCCACAAAGAAACAGCAAACCACAACAGTCCTTAGTATAACCACTGTTAAGAACCACCAAAATACTAAAAATTGGAATGATACAGAGAAGATTAGCATGGCCCCTGCACAAAGATGAACGCAAATTTGTGAAGAGTTCCATATTTTTCGTAAAGCTAAGGAACCAAGAAGATAAAAACTTTAAGAAAGAACGGGAAACATTCACAATTTATTTAGGAGACCACTGTAAGCAGATAAAAACATTAGCATGATTTTAATAACACTTGCAGTGTAACAAATACTATGGATAATATGGAGAGTTATAATATACAGTGGTACCTCAGGTTAAGTACTTAATTCGTTCCAGAGGTCCGTTCTTAACCTGAAACTGTTCTTAACCTGAAGCACCACTTTAGGTAATGGGGCCTTCTGCTGCCGCCACGCTGCCGGAGCACGATTTCTGTCCTCATCCTGAAGCAAAGTTCTTAACCTGAAGCAATATTTCTGGGTTAGCGGAGTATGTAACCTGAAGCGTATGTAACCTGAAGTGTATGTAACCTGAGGTACCACTGTATATGGATTATGAAATAATACGTAGTCGAAGATGCTGATATTTGGACCCACAGAGGGGGTGGTGGGAAGTGAGGGAGATTCTGATAAATCTCAATAGAAGGTTATGTAGTTGGGTATAATAATTTTTTGTTTTGTAAAACCAGATAAAAATTATTCAAGAAACCAAAACAAAAAACCACCGAACTCAATAAAATAGCATTTTCTAACAATGTCTGGCACAACTGGTTGGCACAATCCACTCGTTCCCCCAGCAGCAACCACCCGGGATGAAGAGCTCTTAGGCTTGAAGAGGAACTCTGTGTAACTCAGAAGCTCACTTCCTTAATTTGAAACATTAGTAAGCAAATGTAGCTGTCATCCTTGGATGCCAGAGGAAGCACTTTGCCCAAACAACTGTTGGGAGCATGCAGTGCATAGTTAAATCGTGAAACTCACTCCCACAGGAGTCCCAAGGCAACTCTGGGGTTGCGGCGCTCGTCTCGCTTTAAGGCCGAGGGAGCCAGTGTTTGTCCACGGACAGCTTTCCAGGTCATGTGGCCAGCATGGCTAAACCACTTCTGGTGCAACCAGTGACAGAAACCAGAGCGCACGAAAATGCTGTTTACCTTCCCACCGCAGCGGTACTTATTTATCTACTTGCACTGGTGTTGCAGGGATTCAAACTGCCGACCTGAGCCCAACAGGCTCAGTGGTTTAGACCACAGTGCCACCTGTGTTCAGATGTACTGCCATCCATTCCAGGGGATGAGGGGACCAGCAGAGACATAGCCTACAAGCCATGCAACCAAGCTACCAATTTACAATCTACCATCCTTCCACCCTGCCTTCCCTCCTAGCAGCTCAGAGCTGTGTATGGGTCAGTGTGCATGTATCAAACCCATGGGTATAGCCAGGAGAGCAGCTCCCCCCCAAAAAAAAGTCCAGTAAATAAAAAAAAAATACTTAACTAAAAGTAGAAATTGTAGAAAGATTTTGACAGATTTTTCTGAGCACTTGGGAGTCAAAAGAAAGCAATTTAAAACAACTGTTGTTGACATATTTCATTCCTGAATGGGGTAACTGTGCCCCTGAAGGACCTGGTGCGTAGCCTGGGAGTCATTTTGGACTCACAGCTGTCCATGGAGGTGCAGGTCAATTCTGTGTCCAGGGCAGCTGTCTACCAGATCCATCCGGTACGCAGGTTGAGACCCTACCTGCCCGCAGACTGTCTCACCGGAGTGGTGCATGCTCTGGTTATCTCCTGCTTGGACTACTGCAATGCACTCTACGTGGCGCTACCTTTGAAGGTCACTTGGAAACTACAACTAATCCAGAATGTGGCAGCTAGACTGGTGACTGGGAGTGGCCGCCGGGACCATATAACACTGGCCCTAAAGCATCTTCATTGGCTCCCAGTACGTTTCCGAACACAATTCAAAGTGTTGGTGCTGACTTTTAAAGCCCTAAATGGCCTCGGCCCAGTAGACCTGAAGGAGCATCTCCACCGCCATCGTTCAGTCTGGACACTGAGATCCAGCACCGAGGGCCTTCTGGTGGTTCCCTCATTGCAAGAAGTGAGGTTGCAGGGAACCTAGGCAGAGGGCCTTCTCAGTAGTGGCGCCTGCTCTGTGGAATGCCCTCCCATCATATGTCAAGGAAATAAACAACTACCTGACTTTTTGAAGACATCTGAAGGCAGCCCCGTTTAGGGAAGTTTTTAATGTTTGATGCTGTATTGTTTTTAACACTCGACTGGGAACCGCCCAGAGTGGCTGGAGAAACTGCACCAGGTGGGCAGGGTATAAATAATAAATTATTATTATTATTCCAAATCTGCTAGACACAGCCAGACAGAGAATGGTGTCCTGCCCCCCTCTAACATAAATCCTGGCTGTGCCCATGGTCAAACCCCCATTTTATCCTTATAACAACCTTGTGAGGTGATAATATTAGGCAGAGAGATAACTAAGGGTCCGCGGTCTCCTGGGGAGGTTCATGGCTGAGCAAGGGTTTAAAAACAGGTCTCCCCAGTTTATACCATGTCCACCCTTTTATTGGGGGTGGGGGAAATCAATCAATTTCACTGAGGGAACGAAGCACCGAACTCAACCAGAGCTCGCACCTGCGTTTCACTAATAAATCAGACTTCTCCAGAGCACAAACAGGTCTCCCTCCCTCCCACTCTCTCTCCTCGACCACAGAGCTGCGTGGTGTTTAATTGCATGCCTGCAACGCTTCCAGACTGCGAACAGGTAGGTGGAGGCCTGAACCGAGACAGGTGTCCCTCTCTTCTGCTTCACCAGGCTTGTTATCTCTGAGGTGACGGCTTTGCACTTGAGCGAGGCGAGGCCTGGCATGTGAAGAAGAAGAGCGGGAGCATATTAAGAACGAGGGCTGGGAAGAGGAAGGAGGTCTTTGGGGTGACCGGCAAGAATCTCAGCTAAATCTCCCCTGAATATTCTTTGCTCCACAGCACCTACGCAAGACGAGATCAAAGGTGGAAAATTATCAGGGGGAGGGGGGATAAAAATATGCCCGTCGCTTTAGCCAGCGGATATGAAATTGGACTTTCTGCTTGCCATCACTTCCTAATGAGAGGCACCTACTCAAAGGGAGTTTGGGAGTTTTAATTATAATCTTTCTGCCTCTAAGAATGCCAAGCCGGGCCCCATCTGCGGCCAGTTTTCTTGACAAGACAAGCTCTATTCTAAACTAGGTCAGGAAGCGTGGCAGGAGTGTGTGTGTGTGTGTGTGTGTGTGTGTGTGTGTGTGTGTGTGTTGGGAAGGGGGGTGTAACATCTCCCCAGAGGCAGAATGTTCAGATACAGATCTTTTAACCGCTCCTGGGGCTAGCCAAAGATGGACGACGGGCTGTCAGAAGAGTTCGCGTCAGGAACCCGGCGCAATTTGAACTGCTTGCTGCGCTCAGGACAATGTGCAGATTGGATCGCGGGGCTCTCTCAGGCCCAATGTTCCCCTTGCGTCGGATGGCTTGGCTTTTTAAAAACGAGTCTCCGCCAGAAAAGCTTTTGAAGGCTGGTTTAAGGGATTCCTTTCCCATAAGTAAATCACGAATTTGGGTGACTTGAGTGTATGAAGAGACCTGCTGGGTCAAGGCAGCGGCCCACCAAGCTGAGTATCCTGCTCTCACAGTAGCCAACCAGATACAGTGGTACCTCTGGTTAAGTACTTAATTTGTTCTGGAGGTCCGTACTTAACCTGAAACTGTTCTTAACCTGAAGCACCACTTTAGCTGCTGCTGCGCCGTTGGAACACGATTTCTGTTCTCATCCTGAAGCAAAGTTCTTAACCTGAAGCACTATTTCTGGGTTAGCGGAGTCTGTAACCTGAAGCGTATGTAACCTGAAGCGTATGTAACCCGAGGTACAACTGTAGATGCTTGTGGGAAGCCTCTTGAGCAGGACCTTAGCATAACCACCCTCTCCCCACCTGCAGTTCTCAGCTGCTGGTATTCAGACACGTACTGCCTCCGAAAGTGGAGGTAGGCCACTCATAGCCTTATCACAGAACTGCAGTGTTGGAAGGGACCTCAAGAGTCATCTAGTGTAACCCCTCGCAATGCAGGAATCTCAACTAGATCATCTGTGGCAGGTGGCCACCCAACCTCTGCTTAAAAACCTCCAAGGAAGGAGAGTGTACCATCTTCTGAGGAAGCCTGTTGTTCCACAGTCGAACAGCTTTACTATCAGAAAGTTCTTCCTGATGTTTAGTTGGAATCTCCTTCCTTGTAACTTCAAAGCCGTTGGTTTGGGGGCCCGCCTCTGGAGAAAACAAGTTTGCTCCATCCTCCATGTGACAGCTCTTTAGATGTTTGAAGATGGCTATCATCTCCTCTGAGTCTCTTCTTTTCCGGGCTAAACATGCCCAACTCCCGCAACCATCCCCCATAAGACTTGGTTTCCAGACCCTTAATCATCTTGGCTGCCCTCCTCTGCAAATGTTCCAACTTGTCAATAGCCTTCTTCAATGGGGATGCCCAGAACCAGACACAATATCCCAGGTGTGGTCTGACCAAGGCAGAATAGAGTGGCATTTGTCATCCAATAATAATACAGTGGTACCTCGGGACGTGGGTGGTGCTGTGGCTTAAACCACAGAGCCTAGGACTTGCCGATCTGAAGGTCGGCGGTTCGAATCCCCGCGACGGGGTGAGCTCCCATTGCTCGGTCCCTGCTCCTGCCAACCTAGCAGTTCGAAAGCATGTCAAAGTGCAAGTAGATAAATAGGTACCACTCCGACGGGAAGGTAAACGGCGTTTCCCTGCGCTGCTCTGGTTCACCAGAAGTGGCTTAGTCATGCTGGCCACATGACCCGGAAGCTGTACGCCGGCTCCCTCGGCCAATAAAGCGAGATAAGAGCCGCAACCCCAGAGTCGGCCACGACTGGACCTAATGGTCAGGGGTCCCTTTACCTTTACCTCCGGTTGCAAATGGGATCCATTTCGGAGGTTTGGCCACATCCCGAGGAATTCACAACTGGAGGAGCGCTTCTGCGCATGCGCGCACAACGAAACCCGGAAAAATACTTCCGGGTTTGCCGTGTTCGCATCCCGAAGTTTACGTATCCAGAGGGATACGTAAGCGGAGGTACGACTGTATTTCACAGTGCCCCAATAATCCCTTTGTTTCCCCACCCATTCCCCTCTTACTATTCACCAGGAAAGGGCCACCAAGACACTTGGTTCACCAGGACCCAGCTCAAAAGGTCAGAGGTCACAGTCCTCCTCCTTTCCACTTCTGTATTTGGCAAAGCCCTAAAGTCACATCTCACTGAGCTTCCGAGCAAGGCTGTCACAGTCCCTCGAGCTGTCCTTTGTTTCCCAGTGTGCTACAGTAATCCATCAAGAAATTAGGCTGCAGTCCTGAAGGAATATGCGCCGTTGAACACAGCAGGATTTACTCCCGAGGAAGAAGGCCTCGCAACTGTGGCTCTAGTTTGCTGTAACCACACACTTGCTATTATAATCCTCTATTTAGATTGTGCTTGATTGTCAGGATGGCTTTGGTTTACGAGTACAGTCGTACCTTGGTTGTCGAACGGAATCCGTTCCGGAAGTCTGTTCGACTTCCAAAAACGTTTGACAACCAAGGCGCGGCTTCCGATTGGCTGCAGGAGCATCCTGCACTCAATCAGAAGCCGCGGAGGATGTTTGGATTCCAAAGAACGTTTGCAAACCAGAACAATCACTTTGGGTTTGCGGTGTTCGGGAGTCAAAATGTTAGAGTTGCAAG
This sequence comes from Podarcis cretensis, assembly GCF_951804945.1. Taxonomy (NCBI): domain Eukaryota; kingdom Metazoa; phylum Chordata; class Lepidosauria; order Squamata; family Lacertidae; genus Podarcis; species Podarcis cretensis. The sequence goes on from NC_137182.1 coordinate 15,775,117, forward strand.
GCGTTCTGGATCCAAGGTACATCTGTATAAAAACTGGTAACAAAAATATAAGAGTGCATAATACACATCAAAGCAGTTTCATCAAAGCATTGTTTTCAGTTAATGTGTTTATTTTACCCACAATTGAAATGCAACAATAAAAGGAGCCCATAAAAACAGCACAACGAATAAAAGGGTAAAAACGGCAGTCAGAAAGCACAAGAAAAAAATCACCTGCTATTCAAAAGAAAGTCCATGTGATGAGGAGAAATTACCATTTGACTTGGTAGTTATTTTATTTGGTAATGCGAAATCATGGGTTTTCTATGTCGATACAGAGAGGATAATTAGTCACAAAAGAAAAGGGGGAGGGAAAGAACCCCCTTCATTAAGGGATTGGGTGACAAGGATATGGGATGCGGTTTGTGCTTTAAAATTTACAAATATTGCTAGTGCGTGGGGGAACAGGAAAATAAACATTTCATTGGCCAAACTTTATGACGTTTTGGAAGAATAAAGTGCAGGGTAATGGGCAAATGTATAACTAATTCATTCGGAATTTTGTGAATTTATGGAATTGCAAACAATCACGTCCAGGAGGAAAAGAGTAGAAAGTGAGAACTGATGAACCAGAATAGGGCATAAGTAATATTTGATATGATGTTTAAAAATAAATTTATATTTCATTGTTCTACATCTCTCTCTCTCTCTATATATATATATCATACATTTTATTAAAGCTTTTTATGGTAAGTTTCTTTTTTTTAAAAAACAACAACCCTAATCTATATAAAAAAGCAGGAATATCGATATATCTATCTTTTCCTGCTTTTGTTTTTGTCTTTTAATATATATATTATGTTAAATACACAGGATAATATACCGAATAATATACCATCAACAGATGCTGAGGGACCAAAGAGTGGGCAATGAGGATTTTCAGGAAGGCATATTTATAGAATACGACACGACTGAAGATGGGGTACAATCCTTCAGGAGTGACGGAATCTTCCTAGCGCCATTTCCATGCAGGATTACCAGAGGCTTGTCCTGTAGGGAGAGCCCAGATTAGGAAGGGAGTTGACGGGTAAATCTACAAGCGACTGGTGCCCAGTGGGACTGGGAGGTGGAAGGCAGGAAGACCAACCCTAGGTGGAGACACAGCCAATGGCAGTCAGAGCCACCCCTTGACTGGTTATAAGTAAATAAGAAGACAGGCAGGTAGGAGCTAACTAAGGTGGGGAAGGCAGGGCCTCATTCGCCCTATTAGACTGACAGTAGCGAGCTAGCAGGAACCCACCCCGAGCGAGTTGGAGGTAACTCTTTGTTAGCAAAAATAGACCTGCGCAGGCGTTTCAGGCCTAATGAGCCCAGCAGCTCATCTTTGGCAGGTCTTGCCCCCACGAAACACCTCTCTACAGCTGCCTAAGTCCCCTTCTCTCCAGGGTTTTCCCCTAAGCAATCGGAGACTGTGCCTGCATGGAGCTAACTTCTCCTCCGCTCTCTTCATGCCTCTTCTGGTTCTGGGAGACAAAGGGAGATGGAAGCTTGTCACAGCAGGAGGGGAGGGGAGACACCTGTGTCTCTTCAGCAGCCTACCGTATTTTTCGCTCCATAAGATGCACTTTTTTCCTCTTAAAATCTAAGGGGAAATGTCTGTGTGTCTTATGGAGCGAATGTGTGGTCCCTGGGGCTGGGGGGGCGGGGACCCGGGCTTCCCCCGCCAGCCCCACAAGCAGCTCTGGGGTAGCCCAGGAAGCCTCCACAGGGGAGTGGGGAGCCTTCATCCCGCTGCCCTGGGGAGGCTTCGCACGGATATCCCTGGCTTTTGCGGGAGGTGGGGGAAGGGACAGAGCGAGGCTCTCTCCCTTCCCCCACGTCCCGCAAAAGCCGCATATTTTTTTTTTCTTTATCCCCCCCCCCCAAAAAAAAGTAGCTGCGCCTTATGGTCAGGTGCGCCTCATGGAGCGAAAAATACGGTACCTCATTTCCGCTTCTTGGCCTTCCACCTCTCCAGCCTCTGCTTCTGCCTCTGCTTCTGGACAGCTCTCTGCCAGACTCCTCCTGCTCACTAAACCCTCTTACCTCTTCAGCTTCCAGCATCTCCCCACCTCCCAATCTTCTCCCGCCTGCTCTTCCCCTTAAGCATTCCCCAGTCTTGTTCTGTTCACAATCAGAGCTCTGTGGGCTTAACTGTTTGGGAGAATATGGGCAGAGGCACTACTATTAGCCGGACCCAGTTTACCTGGCGCGCTCGTGACCCGCGAAGATTTGAGAGACGTTCCCTGGAGCCTGGCAATGCGGCTGCGTGGCGCACCCAGCGAGTAGGAGGCGGGGCTAAAAAGAGGAAGAGAGATTGGGTTGCAAGGCTTCTTCAGCAGCCCTGCAGAAAGGCCAGCAACATTCAGCTCCTCTACAATTCCCCTCCCCCACCGTTCCGGCTCCTCATTAAAAGCCCTCTAATAATAAAAAATAATAATAATAAAATTTATTTATACCCTGCCCTCCATGGCCAGAGCCGGGCTCAGGGCGGCTAACACCAGTAAAATTACAATAAAAACATAATTGGGGGGGGGGGGACAATTTAAAATACAGGTTAAAATACAATTTAAAATGTTTAAAATGCAGCCTCATTTTAAAAGTAGACTATGGATCAAAACTGTAAGGGGAGGGAAAACATAAGGGTCAGACTGAGTCCAAACCAAAGGCCAGGCGGAACAACTCTGTCTTGCAGGCCCTGTGGAAAGATGTCAAGTCTCGCAGGGCCCTAGTCTCTTGTGACAGAGCGTTCCACCAAGTTGGGGCCAGTACTGAAAAGACCCTGGCCCTAGCTGAGACCAATCTAACCACCTTGCGACCTGGAACCTCCAAAGTGTTGTCATTTGTGGAGCTTAAGGTCCTCCGCGGGGCATACCAGGAGAGGCGGTCCTGTAGGTACGAGGGTCCTGGGCTGCATAGGGCTTTAAAGGTCAGAACCAGCACCTTAAACCTGACCCTGTACTCCACCGGGAGCCAGTGCAGCTGGAAAAGCATTAGATGAATGTGATCCCACGGCAAGGACCCCGTAAGGAGCCTCGCCGTGGCATTCTGCACCCGCTGGAGTCTCTGGGTCAGCTTCAAGGGCAGCCCCACATAGAGCGAGTTACAATAATCAAGCCTGGAGGTGACCGTCGCATGGATCACTCTCGCTAGATCAGGGCGAGAAAAGTAAGGGACCAACTGCTTAGAAGCTTTTTCCTCCTCCCTCCCAGCCCCCTTTCCTTTTGTATCATGCCTCTTTGGCTGGGAGTCTGAGGGCAGGGATCATCTCCTCACCAATATATCTAAGTAGGTTTGGCAGCCTTGAATGCAGGGATCCCTAACCTGGCACTGCCATGGTAAAATCAGTATTGTTTTGATGACCTCAATCGGGGCCAGGAGGACATAGCTGTGTTCCCAGGACAAGCCTATTGAAAAGGAGAGTGAGCTTACTTTGTGGTGTGCCTTCTCTTCTGCGTTGAGGCTTTGGAGGCCAAGGAGGACGATCGAGGAATGGAGGAGCCCTTCATGGTGAACACTGGCATGGACGCCCTGGAACTGAAAGGATTGCAGGAGTTAAATGCAAGAAGCACATCCTCCAGGAGGGTTTGGCTGCCCTCCCCCCTCCTCACCCCAAGGAAACTGGTCACCTGTAATTCGCCAAGAGATACGGGACAAAGGCAGGGATTGGCTGCCAAAAAAAGGTCCACGCCTCTTAAAGTGGCCTTGCACTTAAATATTTGCCTGGTGGCCGCAGGCGACAAAGAACTGAATGGAGGCGACTGAGCAGACTGGCAGAGGAACAGGGGAGGGGAGTGCTCTGGCCCTCCTCTGCACCTAACGTACAAACCCAACCGGCTAGCAAAAATGCTTGCAGGCTAGTAACTATTTGCAAGGCTATATTAAAGACTAGGAACTTCCAGGCAATGCAGACAGGTCTCAACTGTTTTAACTTTTTGTAGACTTTGCTGGGAAATGGGAAACATCCTGTGCTGCTTTTAACAGCTGGACTCATGCTTTCCTCCCCAATTCCCCCAACTTAAAATGATTGTAGAAGCAACTCTCTGTGAGGATGCGTAGCAGGACCATCTCCTCTGGAGGTGATGGTACCAATTAGGCCACGGAGAGCCTTAACCGACACAGCAAGAGTGACAAGTAGATTCCTGCTAGGGTCCAGAAGGTCTGTAAGGACAGCAACTTTTGGATGTATAAAAGCCACTTCCAGGACGTTTGGGTTATCAAAAGGCCACGCAGGCCTGTTTTTTTCCTTTCTGAACTACAAACAGCCCATTTCCACCCAACCTGGTCATTAGAAGAGCCTGGTAACATCAGGAATTTGTTGTCTGAGTGTAATCCTTTTCCTCCACCCTCCCCATTGCTTTTTCCTTTTGTGCCATGGCTTTCTGACTTAGATTATAAGAGTGGAGGCAGGAACTGTGTTTTGTGGGATTCTTCCCTGCTGCTTGGCAGAGATTGCCCCCTATGCTTTCACCTGGGAACCGCAAGTATTGGCATAGTTTGTGTCCGAGACCCCCTGGGCCAAACCTCTTGCAAAGGGAAGGAAATGCCAGAGGGCCTTGCAGCTCAGAGGCACCCACCTGGGTATGAAAGGTGCCCCCTGGTGGTTAGAGAGGTGCTGGACACTCTCCCAGGCAGGGCATTCAGGAGCGCTGGGTTTCACGTCAGGAGGGGAGGGAACCTTGCAGAGGTCGAAGGTGGTGTTCAGGCCCCTCGGCGGAGCTGGTGTGGAACAATTCTGAACGGCTGAGGTGCCCAGAGGCCTACGGGGCTTTGTAACTGTCAAAGGGCAGCACGGCAGCGGGCGGAGACTGTACGGACTAGAAGGCCTGGCTTTATCCACGACAGGAGTGCTGGTGCAGTCAGCCTGGGGGAAAGCAGCCCATTCCTTCAGGGAGCCCACTTGCTGTGGGGAGAGGGGACTCTTCCGCCGACGCTTGGCCCGCCCCTTGGGGGTGGAAGGGGAGCTCCTTTCGGACAGCGGTGGGCTCTCTGCCGACTTCCTTCGCTTCTTTGTTGGGAGGTGGGGGGTCTTGAAAGTTGCGCCTGGCATTGGGCCCCTCTCTGGTGAAGCGGGCAAGACCCCAGAACCACCCGTTGGATTGACACACTCGGCTGCAGGAAGGGAAGGCGGGAGGGCAGCTGCGACAGAGGGAGAGAGCAATGAAAACTGGCAGCCTAAGAGAGAGACGTACACCCAAGGGCATGGACCCAGGAGACGGGACAAATCAGCCAATGGGGGAACCCTTCACTCAGCCAACCCCCCAGTCAGCCAATGAGGGAACCCTGCACTTAGCCAACCCCCAGTTTGTCAGTGGGGGAACCCTGCACTTAGCCAGCCCCCCAGTCAGCCAATGGGGGAACCCTGCACTCAGCCAACCCCCCAGTCAGCCAATGGGGGAACCCTGCACTCAGCCAACCCCCCAGTCAGCCAATGGGGGAACCCTTCTCTCAGCCAACCCCCCCAGTCAGCCAATGGGGGAACCCTTCACTCAGCCAACCCCCCAGTCAGCCAATGGGGGAACCCTTCTCTCAGCCAACCCCCCCAGTCAGCCAATGGGGGAACCCCTTCACTCAGCCAACCCCCAAGTCAGCCAATGGGGGAACCCTTCACTCAGCCAACCCCCAAGTCAGCCAATGGGGGAACCCCTTCACTCAGCCAACCCCCAAGTCAGCCAATGGGGGAACCCTTCACTCAGCCAACCCCCAAGTCAGCCAATGGGGGAACCCCTTCACTCAGCCAACCCCCCAGTCAGCCAATGGGGGAACCCTTCTCTCAGCCAACCCCTCCAGTCAGCCAATGGGGGAACCCTGCACTCAGCCAACCCCCCCAGTCAGCCAATGGGGGAACCCTGCACTCAGCCAACCCCCCCAGTCAGCCATTATGGGGGAACCCTTCACTCAGCCAATCCCCCAGTCAGCCAATGGGGGAACCCTGCACTCAGCCAACCTCCCAGTCAGCCAATGGGGGAACCCTGCACTCAGCCAACCTCCCAGTCAGCCAATGGGGGAACCCTGCACTCAGCCAACCTCCCAGTCAGCCAATGGGGGAACCCTGCACTCAGCCAACCTCCCAGTCAGCCAATGGGGGAACCCTGCACTCAGCCAACCCCCCTGGGGGTTATTGGGTTGTTGTTTTTATTTTGATGATATATTTTGTGGTTTTATAGTCTAATATTGTTCTGCGAACCGCCCTGAGACCTCCGGGTATAGGGCGGTATATGAATCCAACAAATAAATAAAATTTAAATAAATTTCAACGCTGTCGTCCCCCGTCCCCCCCAAGAATCACCATTATCCACGAGCTGCTGCACTTCTGGCTCCAGGCTGCCTCGAGTAGCCGCATCCAGTTCCCCAACTTGCTCCTTTACAGCGGAAACTTCTGGGGCCTCACGAGCCTCTCCCGACACCAAGCTGCCCAGGCTTTCAAAGTCGACCCTCGTATCTGGGGTGAGGAGGTTGGCAGCTTTCAGAAGGGCATATTGCCTTTGTGCCACGTGCAAGATTGACGTTACCAGCCTGAGACAGTAAGAAAGATCGAAAATAACCACGGGATCACAATGCGAGAGACGGGAGCAAAGGCTGCGTGTGCAACGTACGATTAAAGCACATGGCTTTCCCCAAAGAATCCTGGGGAATTATAGTTTGCCTTTCAAAGAGTGAAAGACTCAGGTACCAGGATTCAAGTGGGGGAAGTCGCGTACTTTGAATGTATGTTGTGTACGCTGCAAAAGAGCAGAAACGAATGGTTCCTGCCCACCCTGCAGATAAGCAGTACAGTGGTACCTCTGGTTACGAACTTACTTCATTCTGGAGGTCCGTTCTTAACCTGAAACCGTTCTTAACCTGAAGCACCACTTTAGCTAATGGGGCCTCCCGCCGCCGCCGCGCCACCAGAGCATGATTTTTGTTCTCATCCTGAAGCAAAGTTCTTAACCTGAGGTACTATTTCTGGGTTAGCGGAGTCTATAACCTGAAGCGTCTGTAAGCTGAAGCATATGTAACGTGAGGTTCCGCTATACAGTTGTACAGTTGGTTACAAACTTAATTTGTTCCGAAGCTCCGTTCTTAACCTGTAACCGTTCTTAACCTGAGGTACCACTTTAGCTAATGGGGCCTCCCGCTGCTGCCGGCACGCGATTTCTGTTCTCATCCTGAGGTAAAGTTCTTAACCCGAGGTACTACTTCCGGGTTAGCGGAGTCTGTAACCCGAAGTGTTTGTAACCTGAGGCACCACTGTATTTTGGAAAGAATGAAATGTCTGTGACATCAGTTTGACTGCCAACCTGATATGTGCACATATCGGGTGGAAAGACGTTGACTCACCTCATCAGCTGCTTTTTATCCATTCCTTGCAACCGAGCATTCAGCTTCTCCTGTTTCTCAGCTGGATCTGAGGACTCTGTGCCACAGCAGCTGGGGTTCCCCCCCAGTTCCTGACTCTATCAAACACAGCAGAAAGGTGTGTATCGGGGGGGGGGTATGCAGGTGTAAAATTTGTATAATATATAGGGTAACCAAAATGGTCAAAGGCCTGGAAGCGATGCCTTATGAGGAACGGCTAAGGGAGCTGGGCATGTTTAGCCTGGAGAAGAGGAGGTTAAGGGGTGATATGATAGCCATGTTCAAATATATAAAAGGATGTCACATAGAGGAGGGAGAAAGGTTGTTTTCTGCTGCTCCAGAGAAGCGGACACGGAGCAATGGTTCCAAACTACAAGAAAGAAGATTCCACCTAAACATTAGGAAGAACTTCCTGACAGTAAGAGCTGTTCGACAGTGGAATTTGCTGCCAAGGAGTGTGGTGGAGTCTCCTTCTTTGGAGGTCTTTAAGGAGTGCTCTGATGGTGTTTCCTGCTTGGCAGGGGGTTGGACTCGATGGCCCTTGTGGTCTCTTCCAACTCTATGATTCTATGATTCTATGATATAGGTAAAGGTAAAGGGACCCCCGACCATTAGGTCCAGTCGTGGCCGACTCTGGGGTTGTGGCGCTCATCTCGCTTTATTGGCCGGGGGAGCTGATGTATAGCTTCCGGGTCATGTGGCCAGCATGACTAAGCCGCTTCTGGCCAACCAGAGCAGCGCACGGAAACGCCGTTTACCTTCCCGCCAAAGCGGTACCTATTTATCTACTTGCACTTTGACGTGCTTTTGAACTGCTAGGTTGGCAGGAGCAGGAACTGAGCAACGGGAGCTCACCCCGTCGTGGGGATTCGAACCACTGACCTTCTGATCGGCAAGCCCTAGGCTCTGTGGTTTAACCCACAGCGCCACCCGCATCCCATTATAGATACCAGATGCTATATTCTACCCATTGTGTGCAACATGCCCATCTGACAATTGGATGATCTGAATAACCGATTGTAGTTTAAAGGTGAATTTTGGACATAATGGAGATGTAAAAGATTTGGATTATCATAAAAGATGCAGGAGGATATGATTAGCAATAGAACCCACTAAGGGGGAGAGGGAATTCCAGGAGATTCTTTGGAATCTTGGCTTTTAGGTTGTATGTTGGATATGTGATTGTTAAAGTTTAATCTGAAAAACCAAATAAATAAATTTATTTTTTAAACAACAACAACACACAATTGGACGAGCTGCCGCGATGTCATGCAACGCTCCCAATTCCCCTGGGTGCGGATGAGAAAAGAGCACCCTCAGGGTGCTGATCAAAGCACCCACAAATCCACTTGCTGCCCCATGGGACAATCCCTGTGGGGTGCTCCGGGATTAGCCGAGAAACGGTCTCAGCGGTCAGTTATAAGAACCACCACGTGTGAATCTTTAAGAGAGGCACTGCAGATACTGAGCGGATCTCTGGGTAGAAAAGCCTCTGGAAAAAGGATCCACATGCTGAGATCTCCTGACCTCGATCCCCATCGCACAAACTTCCTGGCCCTTACCTGCTCTGCTGTGCTGCTTTTTCCTGAACAAGAGGCACCATCATTCGGTTTCAACAGCTCTGTCTCGCCATCGCCCTTATTCGGGGCTTCGCAGTCGGAACAAGCCTCCTTTGACCTGTACCAAGTGCAGGAGTGGGGTGTCACCAACCATTCTCTACCAAGCGCTGGTAGGAAACCCAAAGGACATCTGGTCTAACCTTCCTGTGCCTGCTTCCGGGGCCACAGCCTTGCTCAGTTTGAGAAAGTTTGCAGAGGAGGTGAAATTCAAATCAAGGATGTCCTGTTTCATAGCTTGGGCTCCTAGACATGACGCCAGCTCTCAGCCGGTTTTATTCTCTCGTACAAGTAGCTAACATTAGATGTTCACACAGCGTGCACTGAAAGCCCTGTTATGCCACTTGCAGCTTCCCTCAAAGAATTCTGGGAACTGTAGTTTGTTAAGGGTGAAGAAAGAGTTGTTTGGAGACCCTCCCTTCCCTCTCAGAGCGGTTTAACAATCCACTTCCCAGGGAAATTTGGGAATTGTAATTCCGTGAGGGGAGCGGGGGGTCTTTTAACAACTCTCAGCAGACCTAAGCAAACTATAGCTCTCAGCATGGTGTGGATGCGGCATTTTATTTTAATTTGGGCATGACTATAAACTGTTTATTATTGCTGTTATTATTGTTATTGTTGGTTTCTATTGATTTATTGGTCTGTTTGCTGCTTGTATAGGATATTTTGTTTTCTTTAAATGTTTGATATTTTGTTGCGTTTTTATATATATGTTGTAAGCCGCCCAGGGTGGCTGAGGAAACCCAGACAGATGGGCAGGATATAATTTTTTAAAAAAATTATTATTAAATTATTATTGTGGACGAAGCCCTCTGACAGTGGATCCCACAACACTTGAGAATCTATTTTCTAAATAGAGGCAAATTTCTAGGCCTCGTGGTTGCTGTGGTAAAAAAAAAAAAAAAGGAAAAGGAAAATTTAAGCACTGCATGTCTCTGAATATCTTAGAAAAAATAGGAGCCTAGGTTTTTAGGGAAGGAAAAGAAGAGGCTGGGAGGAGGACTTCGGGCTGAAACAGATCCTTCAAATCCTGGGGTCCATGATTGGCTAGATTTCAGCTTTAAATGCCTCACTTTGCACAGGCTTCTTGCAGTCTTGTCCGTATCAAAAGGTATCGACTCCAATGCTTCCTGTGTAGTAAGACACAGCAGACTTACCTGAGCTCATCCTGGCCAGGTCTGGAAGGAGTCAGAACAGCTGGTACAAGGTGGGGTCTAACCTCTGGGACATTTTCCTCATAAGCTTGGAGCCGCCCTCTTAATTCGGCCACCTGAAAGGCGTAAAAAAATAAAATAAAATTATTTCGCACATAGAGCGAAGTTCCCAAGATCACAGTGTACTGGCTGTATTACAAACCAACCATGGTTTCGATTTTCTATTTAACATTTGCATTCACGTGTAAATCATAATCATATACAAATAGGATTCTCTGAATCCCTAGACTTCCCTCCATGGGTTCCATAATTACTCTTTTCCAGCTGCATCGTATAATGTTCTCCATATTTTCTCTAAAAATCGGTTATCACAATAGTTCCTGTCACATTGCAAGTGTTGTTTTTTTTTTTTAATCCTGCCAATGTTTTTAATTGTTTACAGTGTTGTCCTGAATGACTTTCTACGGAGGACTAGTTCTAAGGACCTTCACGAGTGGAACTTGGCCTGAAGGGAACATTTGTATCTGGGGTCTTCAACACGGCACCTGTGGGCACCCTCAGACAGCCCTCCTGACATCTGCTCTTCCTCAAAAGAATAAATAAAGTTTTACGGCTTTTGAGTGGGTGTTTTTTGCCTGTCTTTCACTTGTTTGGGGCTGCGCTCAGGTGTTTTTCCTGTTGCTTACTGACTCACCACTTTTTTCTTCTGTAAAGGGTGTATTTTCTGGTGGCCACACCAGTTTTCTAGATTTCTAACTAGGCCTCTGGCAGCGCCGGATTAAACCGTGCGAAGGCCCCACAGCAGTCGAAACCTCTCTTGCCCACCCCCGTGTGAATACTCTAGGGGAAAAGACTGAACTAAGAAAGCTTGATTGCCATTTTCTTTCAAGATCAAATCAATATTAATTTTGATCCATTGTTGCAGGACCCCTAAAAGGCATGAGGGACCTGCTCTGCCAATCTGGTAATCCAGCACAGGCCGCTGGGTCCCCAAAAAGCTTGGTCTATGGCAATGCTAACAGGGAGTGGGAGAGAGAAAGGAAATGCAAAGCATCGGTTTGCAGGTAGACAGCAAGAATCGACAGCTGGACTGCCACAAAGCATAGTTTTCAGCTCCTTGGCACTGTGGTGAAACTTTTAACCAGACAGAGGGATTGCATACCTTGTCTAGCAATTCAAAAATGCCACACTGGCCAGGGCTGTTGGCTAATTCTGGAGGTTACATACCGTATTTTTCGCTCTATAGGACGCACCCGACCATTGGACATATCTTGTTTTAGAGGGGGAGAACAAGAAAATAAAATTCTCCCCCTCTCTGCTCAGCGCCCCTTCAGCGAAGCGGCAGGAGAAACGGAGCCCCTTCCATTTCTCCTCCCGCTTCGCTGAAGGGGCGCTGCGCAGCTCTCCCTCTCTGCTGAAGCCAGGAGAGTCTTGCTCTCCCGCCTTTAGCAAAAGGAACCCGAAGCCTCCTGAGCGCAATGGGAACTTGCGCAGGATAGCTGCCTGAAGCCTTCGGAGCGCACCGACCCCTCTCGCTCTTCAGGCTTCAGCAAAAGCAACGTGAAGCCTCCAGAGCGCTCCCTCTGCGCTTCGGAGGCTTCGCGTTGCTATCGCTGAAGCCAAGGAGCCTGCATTCGCTACATAGGACGCACACACATTTCCCCTTAATTTTTGGAGGGGGGGGAGTGCGTCCTATAGAACGTAGAATACGGTAAGTCAACATGACTAGTAGCTATGGACTACCATATCCCCTGTGAAGAAGGCTTCATTATACGATGACCCCCCGCCCTTCCTCAGGTTCCCACCCAAAGGAAACAGGGTCTGCTTACCTCTGCTTTCAGCTGCTCACAAACTGCTGCGTATTGGCTGATATGGCAATCCACACTGACCACGTTGCTTTTCATCTGCAGGCCAGGACAAAGCACAGAAAGCAGGCAATTTTTAGGTGGGGAACAGAGGTAGGCCGTCGCATTTTTGCACAAGTTGCAATTCCGGCCTGATTTAAGAGGTTGGCTTTCTCGGATACCTACTAGGAGTTTGATCTCTTTAGCTCGGTTGGCATACTTTAGGGTGTTGTAGGTGTCCTCGTAGGAAAGCGCAGAGGGACTAACGGCGGCTATCATTATGGTCCGGCAGTTCCCACCGATAGAATCCTTTAGGAGGCGGGTAAGCTTGCTGTCCCGGTATGGAATGTGAGGCTTTTTGCCCTGTGGGCCAAAAGGGAAGCAGAGACAAAAACTGGGTTTATAAAAATCATGCTCCCACAGGAAAATGCCCACAATTCCCCTTTAATTCCTCTGTGGCTACTGCGGCTACAGTCCCATGTGCACATCTACCTGGAGGTAAGTCCCAGTGAACACAGTGGGTCTTACGTCTGAGTAAACATACCTGGTGCTGATAATGCCAAAGTTGCAGGTTCAATCCCCGTAAGGGACAGCTGCATTATTATTATTTATTAAAATTCAGATCCTGCCCTATACCCGCAGGTCTCATATTCCTGCATAGATGATCCACAGGCTCCCTTCCAACTCTACAATTCTGTGATTCTACGCAGAATATATTAGTCTTACAACTTCACCCCCTTGTGGTGAAGCTGAGATATGATAGGGGGTGGAAAGGACTCCATTTTTCAGCAGCTGAATTTTCCATCATTTCTGCAAAATGTTTGTGTGAAGGAAATACTGTATTTTTTGCACCATAACACTCACTTTTTTCCTCCTAGCAAGTAAGGGGAAATGTTTGTGCGTGTTATGGAGGGAATGCCTACGGGTGGCATGCCTACGGATTTTCCTCCTCTAAAAACTAGGTGCGTGTTATGGTTGGGTGCGTGTTATAGAGCGAAAAATACGGTACTTTATGAAAACAAGTAAGGGATGGAAGGATTAGAGGGGATGTTACAGCATGGCATTATCTCTTTATAAAAACAGACAATATACACTCTTCACCCACCCCAAATCATGCTGCACATTTTCGAGCCTCTACCAGTCTGGATAACGCGATCAGATTTATTATGCTAAAAGCCTTCAAAGCATTTTTGTACACACACTTTATTATATAAAAATATATACGCGGGAATGACTGTCACTGAGCGAACTCAGGTGCCCTTCAACAATGACCGAGGATGTCTCTGAACAGTAAACCCAGAGGCAGACCACAGAAATCTAAACCCAGGGGCAGGAAGAAGTAGCAAAGGTGTTACCTTGGCATCCGCCAGGCTGTTAATGACGTTGATGAGAGCCAGCAAGGAGCGGTTGATGTTGGCCCCCTCGCGGCGCCGCTCCCCTTTGGCCTTGGTGGCAGAGGCCCGCTCTGAGCCCGCCAAGTCGATCAGACTCATCTTGGCCACCCGTATGTCCCGGGTGATGCCCACAACGCGATCCCGTTGCTTCACATGGATCTGAAAAAGTTAAAAAGTGCTGAATCCCTTGGTGTGGGTGGAAGAGCACTGAACTTTCTGAAAAGCAGAACTGGAGACAGCCAGTGGAATCTGCGTTGGTGCTGACCTTTAAAGCCCTAAACAGCCTCGGCCCTGTATACCTGAAGGAGCATCTCCACCTCCATTGTTTGGCCTGGACATTGAGAAGTGAAGTTACAGGGAACCAGGCAGAGGGCCTTCTAGGTAGTGGAATGCCCTCCTTGTCAGGAGTTCAGCCTACACTCGAGTAGGACCCTGGCAGAGACACATGCCCAACTGGCATGTTCTCTCCCTCCTGGTCTTTCGTTCAGGAGCTTCCAAAGCTTTCTTCAGCCCGAACATCATAGCGACCGATGCCAACCAACACCGGCACACTTAGGGATCCGCAGTTTGCACATAACGTGTGACACAACTCAGCATTTTGGCTAATCTATTTTATTTACACACGGAACACTACAACATGGCTCTCTCTCTCTCTCTAGCATCAGACAGCAAAGAGAAAAAGAACAAAGGACAATAGTCCCACTTAACAGAACACAGTAACACAAACATCCTGTTTCCATCACTTCCCACTCTGTGGAGTCAAAATATATAACGTCATGTGAAAGGCAAAAAACCCCATGACTGCAATCATGGAGCAGGAATTCTAACATTCCTATCAGATGTCAAGGAGACGGAGAACTACACAACACCTGAAGGCAGTCCTGTTATCGGGAAGTTTTTACTGCAGTTCGAAAGCACATGGGTGCAAGTAGATTAATAGGTACCGCTGTGGCAGGAAGGTAAATGGCTTTTCCAGGTGCTCTGGTTTCCATCATGGTGTCCCGTTGCGCCAGAAGCGGTTTAGCCATGCTGGCCACATGATCTGGAAAGCTGTCTGCGGACAAACGCCGGCTCCCTTGGCCTGAAAGTGAGATGAGCGCCGCAACCCCGGAGTCGCCTTTGACTGGACTTAACCGCCTAGGAGTCCTTTACCTTTTTACCTACCCCACAAGAATACAGATCGGATCAAGGATCCATCTGGTCTAACCTCCATTTTCCACAGCGGCAAGACAAAATATTTCCAGGAAGCCACACACAGGGCAACAGACCTCATGATTAAAGGTAGAAACTGTCTCTCATGTCTTGTTACACTGTCATTTCTACGGGCATATACGCTCGGCATTCATCACCCCTGCTATACAAAAATCTCCAAATGGGTCCGAACTTCAATGTCTAAAATCCCTGATAGAGGACAAGGATCCAGAGATCAGGCTAAGGGAGGCCAAACTCTGTGCAGGTGCCATAAAACTTAGGGAACAAGCTGTGCTACCATAATGACTAAGGCCTTAAATGACAATTTTAGGTTATATTTTAGTGATTAAGATTTAACTTATATATTTTTAACTGTTAATATATCTGTATTGTCTCTGTTATACCCAATTGCAAATTCAAATGTATCCCTATTGTGTTTTATGCCTTCCCTGATATTGTATGTGAGCTGGAACTGGTTTGTGACCAAAATAATTTGATGGGTTGGTGTTTTTTTAGGGCTTCTGCAGGCTGGTGGGTTTTGCGACAGGTGTATTCTGCTACTTAGCACTGACACAATAATAGTGCATCACGCATGGATTTCTAATGCGTCACTAATTGCTGCTTTATTAGTAGCTCCGTGATGCTTCATGATGTTACCACACTACTGCCATCTGGAGGGGCAGTCTTCTGCTATAGCACAAACCAAGTGGGACCAAAACAAAAACACCACAGCATTTGTGGCATGAAAAGCTGCAGGAGTTGAGCAGGAAGTTACAGGATGCTCACCGATTTGAAAGCAAGCTGTGTAACCGCCCCAAAACCTTTTGCGGGATCGCGTACGACTGGCTAAATGCCATCACAAGCACAAATCATCATGAGCGTACAAAAAAGCTTTCACTACATCGAGGGACAGAAATAATATTTCCTGTATGAAGAGGGAAAGAAACGTTTTCCTAATTACGCTGCCCAGCAAAAGTTGTGTATGGTCCCTAACAATCTCTGCCACACTTACCTGGAAGACTGCATGGGAGCGTGAAGAGGTGGCGTTAATGTCTGTGGGGTGCTGTGTACGGTTCAGATTTCCTCGCCTCAGCATCTCCAGGAGTTGGCCTGCCGATTTTGGCTAAAAGTCACAGGCCAGCAGAGAGAAAGAGAGACTGCTTAGTTAGAAAATATGTGGAAAGAGTAATTCAATATTTAACTGTAAATTTATGTAAGGTTTTCTTTGTATGTGTGGATTTAAGATACTGTATGATATCTATGAATTTCAATAAAGGATTTAAAAAAAGAAAGTCACAGGCCAGCAGAGAGAGAGGGACTGTTAAGAAAAGCATGTGCTGCAGGCAAAAATAGTAACTTCCCCTTCATATTCCCACCACAGCTGAAGAAATCCCGTAAGCAAGCGATGAGCTCTTTAATTACATATATGTACAGTGGTACCTCTGTACAGTGGTACCTTAGGGACGCAGGTGGCGCTGTGGGCTAAAGCCTCAGCGCCTAGGACTTGCCGATCGAAAGGTCGGCGGTTCGAATCCCTGCGGCGGGGTGCGCTCCCGCTGCTCGGTCCCAGCGCCTGCCAACCTAGCAGTTCGAAAGCACCTCCGGGTGCAAGTAGATAAATAGGGACCGCTTACCAGCGGGAAGGTAAACGGCGTTTCCGTGTGCGGCTCTGGCTCTGGCTCTGGCCAGAGCAGCGATGTCACGCTGGCCACGTGACCCGGAAGTGTCTCCGGACAGCGCTGGCCCCTGGCCTCTTAAGTGAGATGGGCGCACAACCCCAGAGTCTGTCAAGACTGGCCCGTACGGGCAGGGGTACCTTTACCTTTACCTTACAGTGGTACCTCGGGTTACATGCGCTTCAGGTGACATACGGTTCAGGTTACAGACTCCGCTAACCCAGAAATATTACCTCGGGTTAAGAACTTTGCTTCAGGATGAAAACAGAAATTGTGCTCCGGTGGCGGCAACAGCGAGAGGCCCCATTAGCTAAAGTGGTGCTTCAGGTTAAGAACAGTTTCAGGTTAAGAACAGACCTCCGGAGCGAATTAAGTTCTTAACCTGAGGTACCACTGTACATATATAAAAAGGTAAAGGTAAAGGACTCCTGACAGTTAAGTCCAGTCGCAAACGACTCTCGGGTTGCAGCACTCATCTCGCTTTACTGGCCGAGGGAACTGATGTGTGTCCGCAGACAGTTTTTCTGAGTCTGGTGAACCAGAGCAGCGCACGGAAACGCCGTTTACCTTCCCGCCGGAGCGGTACCTATTTATCTACTTGCACTTTGACGTGCTTTCCAACTGCTAGGTTGGCAGGAGCAGGGACCAGGCAACGGGAGCTCACCCCATCGTGGGGATTCGAACTGCCGTCGTTCCAATCGGCAAGCCCTAGGCTCTGTGGTTTAACCCACAGCGCCAACCGCGTCCCTATATGCATATATACCCCCCCATATTGTTTTCCCTGCAAGGCAATCATCGTACCCACCTGGTGATAAGACAGCCCTTGTACCACGACCCCTTTCTCTGGGTCCTCCTGAATGGCCAGTGGGCCTTTCGGTTCCAACAGGTCGTGGATCTGCTCGTTGTACACCTGGAAGAAAGAATCGGGTTTCAATACAGTGCATTTAAGTCTCCTGGGAGTCAGCACTCCAGAAGTGGTTTTCCAGCTGGGGCAGAGCCACTAGTTTTCCAGCAGGTGTGTCGCTGTCGCTCACTGGGAGATGGGGAGGTGAGGTGCAAATACCCTAGCAGAGCCAATCTGGTGTTCCTGCTGGGGTGTTTGCTCCAACCCCTATCATGTCTGGAAAATCAGCTTGAAGCTGTAGCTAAGAGCACAACTCCCTCCTGATCTAAGCAGCAAGAGAGTCACCACTTGCTGTTTCAGGCTGCAAGCAACTGCTCCTGTTTCTTAAATTCAGATAAACCAGTCAATCAGTTTTCGGGGGCATCTAGTGATCTAGATGTGGGCAGGGAGGGAACTAAAAGGATCATTCGTTCTCTGCCGATTAGATAGATAGATAGATTCTTTATTGTCATTACACAAGTGCAACATTGCACAAGTGCAACGAAATTGGATGCCATCCCTTAAAAACAACAAAAGCAAAACAACAACAACAACCAAACAAACCACATTCCAGCCACACCCACACCCACACCCATCAAACTCCCAGGTCACACTATCGAGTTACAGCATTTAAAAAGGCCACAGCTCTTGGATAGAAACTATTTTTCAGTCTATTTGTCCTTGACTTGATGTTTCTATATCTCCTGCCAGAAGGCAGTAGTGCAAACAGACTGTATCCCGGGTGAGATGCATCCTGCAGGATGTTGTTTGCTTTCCTAAGACAACGGGAACCGTACAGTTCTTCCAAAGATGGGAGAGGATGACCAATAATCCTTTGGGCTGTGGTTATGACCTTCTGGAGCACCTTCCTCTTCCTAGCTGTACAACTGGAGAACCAGGCACAAATACAGTATGTGAGAATGCTCTCTATGGAGCCTCGGTAGAAGGACACCAGCAGTCTCTCACTCAGATTGTTCTTCTTTAAAAGTCTGAGGAAATAAATTCTCTGCTGGGCCTTCTTCACCAGAGCAGTGGTATTTGCGCTCCAAGTCATGCCCTGATCGATAGTCACTCCCAAAAACCTGAATTCCGCCACCCTCTCCACCCGTTCCCCTTTGATATACAAGGGCTGAATGTCCGCCTTTTTTTTCCTGTAATCCACCACCAATTCCTTGGTCTTAGCCGTATTAAGAGCCAGATTGTTCTCTCCACACCAAACACAAAGCCGCTCCACCTCGTCCCGATAGGCGGACTCATCCCCTCCTGAAATGAGCCCCACCACCGTAGTGTCATCAGCAAACTTGATGATTTTGTTGCTGGGATAGATGGCTGTACAATCATACGTATAGAGAGTATAGAGCAGGGGACTCAACACACAACCCTGTGGTGAGCCGGTGTTAAGGCTAAGGGCTGTGGACATATGTGACCCCACTCTAACCCTCTGAGAACGTTCTGACAAAAAATCCAAAACCCAGAGACAGGTGGAGTTGGAGAGTCCAATCGCCTCTAGCTTGGACACCAATCTATGGGGGAGGATAGTGTTAAAAGCAGAGCTAAAATCCACAAACAGCAGCCTCACATAACTCCCCGGCTGCTCCAGATGGGACAGAGCAGCATGGAGAGTGATAGTGATAGCGTCTTCCGTGGATCTATTTGCCCTGTATGCAAACTGGTAGTTGTCAAAAGTTGATGGAAGACAGGAAATTATATGACGGCGCACCAGTTTCTCAAAACACTTCATGATGATTGGAGTCAGTGCAACTGGTCTGTAGTCGTTCAAACTACTGATTGTAGATTTTTTAGGCAGAGGAACAATAGTTGACGACTTCAGGCAGGGTGGGACAATAGACTGGTGTAAGGACTTGTTGAAGATCTTAGTAAAGACCTTCGCCAGCTGATCCGCACAGCCCTTCAACACCTTTCCCGTGATGCCATCAGGTCCAGCAGCCTTCCTCGGATTCACCATCCTCAATACCTGTCTCACCTCATGCTCCTCTACAGTGAATGAGGGGCCCCTATGGGCTGGTGGCTGTAATACCGGCGTCTCAGGTGGCTCCTTCTCGAAGCGAGCAAAGAAAAAGTTAAGCTCCTCCGCCAGCAAAGGGTCACCATCGACAGCACCAAGGTTAGGTTTGTAGTTGGTAATATGCTGAATCCCCTGCCACATCTGTCTTGTGTTGTTACTCCTTAAATTATCCTCAATCCTCTGCCTATAGACCAGTTTTGCCCGTCGAATACCCCTCTTCAAGTTTGCTCTTGCCACACTGTAAAGCTGCACCTCGCCCGACCTGAAAGCCCTATTCCTTTCCCGCAACAGGCACTGGACCTCTCTATTCATCCAGGGTTTCTGATTGGGATAAAACCGGATGGATTTATTTACTGTGACAGTGTCTGTGCAGTGATTGATATAGCACAGAACTGCCGCCGTGTGCTCCTCCAGGTCTGAACGATCGAAAATATCCCAATTGGTTCTCTCAAAACAGTCCTGCAGCTGGTGGATAGCGCCTTCAGGCCAGATTTTAACAGTCCTTGATATTGTGGGAGCCCGTTTCCTGAGTGGGATATATGCTGGTACCAGGAACAGAGACATATGGTCGGACTGGCCCAAATGTGGCAGCTGTAAGGCCCTATAGCCGTGATTTACATTCGAATAAACTTTATCCAGTGTCTTGTCCCCCCTTGTGGGACATTTCACATGCTGATAGAGCGTTGGGAGCACTGTTTTAAGTTCAACATGATTGAAGTCTCCCGCAATGATGTGCACAGCTTCAGGATGCTTGTCTTGCTGGCTGCTGATAAGGCTCTGCAGGCATCCCAGAGCCAAGTTGGCATTGGCATCTGGTGGCACGTACACACCAGTTAGCATAACAGCTGTAAACTCCCTAGGGAGTTTCATCCAATTCTGATGAAGCTTGACGTGCAAAACCAGGGCAGGGCCTCCCCAGTGCCTGCACTGTGGCCAGGAATTAGTGGCCAAAATTGTGGAAACCTTTTGGAAAAAGTGTATTTCTGAGGTTTGATGGCTCATAACACCACTTATTTTTGGAGTGATACCATAAAATTATATATCAGCGGAGAGATATTTTAATGAAGAGTGTAAGGCAACAAAGTTTGTTCAATCACCTGCATTCTATCAAAAGCTATAGCCAAAGAACCAGAAAAAGGAAGCACAACTTGTTTAGGTTGATATGCAGGAACTTTCCTTCATTTGAACGTAGCCAATGGGCATGAGAGTTTAGAGAGCCAATCAGGTGTTATGAGCCATCATACCTCAGAAATACACTTTCCCCAAAAGGTTTCCACAATGTTGGCCACTAGTGTGCCAACCCTGTTAGCCTGGCAGCAAAATATATATTTGATTTTTAACGTATCTGGCTGTTTTAATGGTAGTTTCATCTGTGCCTCTAGTTTGGGTAGGTTTGCCCCGAATACTTTGTAGTAACAAGGCAACACGTATGGGGAAACAAACCATCAACTGGAAAGTTTTCCAGATTTTTTAATTATTATTTTTTTGAGGGAGGAAAGCCAAAGCAGATCGCAAGCAAACAAGAGCACCCAGCTTTGCCAAAATCACAGCAGCGAACCCTAGGCATAGCTCTCACCATTACAGGCATGGCACGCTACTATGTAAAAAAAAACGGGGTTCCCTTTGAACTGGGGAACGCACTAGATGGAAGTTCTGCCAACCAACAGGTCTGAGCTGCACTTCGTATGCCATGGGCAGGAGCCCAAGGACTGCAACAATGCGGGCCACAGTGATTAATTGATTAATTAGTTAGATCAATTGCTTCGAAGATTTTAATCAACTAAAAAGGTGCCTCCAATTAATCAGGCAGGTGGCTGGTTTTTTAAAAAATGTAATTTTTAAACACAATTCACTTATGGAAACTGCAGGTGGCAAGCACCCTCTTCCAATGGCCTTTTTCCTCTTCTGAGATGATGTCTCTTGCAACATGTGTGCATGATCTAATAGCAAAGAGCTTTCTTGGACGGCGTCTCTGTGCTTCCCTTCTGTGCCATATCTGAGGGGATGGGGAACCAGAAGTTGGTGGACTCCGCCTCCCAGCATCCTTCACCATCAGCCATGCTGGCAAGGGCTGATGGGAGTTGGAGTCCGATAACATCTGGAGGGCCACAGAACCCCTGTTGAATTCCATATTGTTCCAGTAAGGTAAAGGGGCCCCTGACATTAGGTCCAGTCGTGGCCGACTCTGGGGTTGTGGTGCTCATCTCGCTTTATTGGCGGAGGGAGACTGCGTACAGCTTCCAGGTCATGTGGCCAGCATGACTAAGCCGCTTCTGGTGAACCAGAGCAGCACACGGAAACACCGTTTACCTTCCCTCCGGAGCGGTACTTATTTATCTACTTGCACTTTGACGTGCTTTCGAACTGCTAGGTTGGCAGGAGCAGGGACCGAGCAACGGGAGCTCACCCCATCGCGGGGATTCAAACCGCCGACCTTCTGATCAGCAAGTCCTAGGCACTGTGGTTTAACCCACAGCGCCACCCGCGCCCCTTATTGTTCCAGAGGTTCCTGTAAATCAGAAGTATTGCCTTCTGCAAATGCAAAGTGCTGTTTTACTGGCACATGGTTATTTGTCACAGCCCCCAAAGGTGTCCCTCTTGTGTCAGAGACGTAGCGTCTTACCCATATGCAAAATTAATCAATAGATTAATCGATTTATTCATCCTTTAAAATGCCTTTAATCAGGTTGCAGCCCCAGGAGAGAAAACACGCACAAGACATTTTTGGTTGTAGCTAAGCTGGTATGAAACTTGACTTCAGTGCCTTGATAACACATAGAATCATAGAACTGGAAGAATGGAAGGGACCCCGTGGGTCATCTAATCCAACCCTCTGCAACGAACATCTTCCTGTGTTGGACCCCATCTGCACTATACTGTACATTTAAACCAGAATCATACCACTTTAAAAAGTCACTGCCTTCCCCCCTAAGAATCCTGGGAACTAGAATTTGTTGACGGTGCTGAGAGTTTTTAGAAGACCCCTATTCCCCTCCCAGAGCTACAATTCCTGGAGTGGTTTAACAATCAATTGCTCTTCCAATAAATAAACAAAAATAAAATAAACCCAACACTTTTAGCAGGCTATAAGATTATTTAATGGCCAAAGGTGTGGTTAAAGAGGAATGTTTTTCCTGGTGCTTAAAGGCGTGTAATGACAGCGCCAGGAGAGCCTCTCTGGGGAAAGCATTCCACAGACAGGGAGCCACCACAGAAAAGGCCCTGTTCACACATATCTGCTACTTCAGGAAGTCCTTCTGAAGAGAACAGGACCAAGGGCAAACCACTTGCCTATCTGTATGCGTGGAGGTCAAACTGCAAAACTGGGTTCCTGCTAGGGGCGGTCTGACCTCTGCTATGAACACTGCATCTCTCTGCAGCCTAAGGTAGAAAGAAGCTGTAAGAAATGGGCGTGGGTGATACCTCCTGGTAGGAGACAAGGACCTCGCAGTGCTTCTCCTCCTTCCTGGCCTCTATTTGCTTGTATAGCTCTTCCATGGTGAAGTACATGATGCCTGGTTCCTTCTCCGACCCCAGCATGGTGTGGGTCTTCCCTGCACCCGTCGCACCATAGGCAAACACTGGAAGAGAAGGAGGGCACAGCCACTGAGTCAGACCCTAAGGATCAGGGATGTGCATTGAACCAGCTGGATCACTAACAGATGCCGGAAGGCCATTCAAATCCTGGGACCAGCGTACAGTGGTACCTTGGTTCTCAAACTTAATCCGTTCTGGAATTCCGTTTCAAAACCAAAGCGTTCCAAAACCAAGGCGCGCTTTCCCATAGAAAGTAATGGAAAACGGATTCATCCGTGCCAGACTTTTAAAAACAACCCCACATTGGGAACCACGGCTCTAGCCTTTATCTATGGTGTCAGGCCACGGCACGGCCTTGAAGACTGCCTGTCTCGACGGCAGAGCCAAGAGAAGCCCAATCCCTTCAGCCTCCTTACCTGAACAGTTGTAGCCATTCAAAACCCCGTCCAGGATCTCTTTGGTCGTATTCTCAAACACCTCTGCTTGGGTAGCGCTCTCGCCGAACACCCGGTCAAAAGCAAACGTCAGGTTCTTGCCTTTCCTTTTCGACGGAGGGTCCTGAGCTTGGGCGAAGACCCCCGGCGGGCTGGGTTCCTCGGGATCAAACACCAACATACAGTCTCCAACCACCCGCACCACGCTTTGGCGGCTCCCCTCCCGCTCGCGGGGGGTCTGCGGCCGCACCCGCACCACTACTGCCACGCTGCCCTCTCCGGCGGGCGAGACATGCGCCATGGCTTCAGGGCTCTGTGTCAAAGAGAGGACATTTGTAAAAAAAAAAAAAAAAATCATTTTTGTTAGGGATTGTAGGACAAGACCTGCCAAGAAAAACAATTTATTTATGTATGCTACAACAGCGGCAAGAGTCTTGATAGCACAAGGGTGGAAGAATGAGCAAATCCCAACGAAAGAACAATGGCAAGAAAAACTGACGAGTTATGCAGAGCTAGCTAAATTGACATATAAATTGCGGGACAAGGACAACTGTGGCTTCAAGGAGGAATAGGAGCTTCTAAAAAGACAACAAAATGAACTGGACTCCTTGGCAGGTTTTGAATAAACATACACCAATTTATTGGTTGATAACATGTTAGATAGATAATGTAAGGATATGTAAAATTTTATAACATGCAGAGAATAACATGTGCTGAGAAATGAGAGGGAGGAGCTGAGGGAAATCTTTGGAGGGGGAGGGGGGAATAATGTATGCGATTATATGATTTGATAATTTGTTATGTTATGTTGAAATTGAGAATAAAAATAATTTTTAAAAAAACAGAGAGAGAGGACAGGAGCATGTCATCATGCACAGCGCCCGAGTCTTCACATCCCTTTTGATTCTGAGCTGGGGCTGAATTGCTCTTGAAGAAGCTCTGCAAACTGGCCACATCCACATTCAAAACAGTTATGTACCACTTGAAAAAGATAGGGCTTCCCCCAAGAATCCTGGGAACTGTAGTGTGGAGAGTTATTAAAGGTAAAGGTAAAGGTACCCGACCGTTAGGTCCAGTTGCGGACGACTCTGGGTTGCGCGCTCCTCTCGCTCTATAGGCCGAGGGAGCTGGCATTTTTCTGCAGACAGCTTCCAGGTCATGTGGCCAGCATGACCAAGCTGCTTCTGGCGAACCAGAGCAGAGCACGGAAATGCCATTTACCATCCCGCCAGAGCGGTACCTATTTATCAATTTGCATTTTGATGTGCTTTCAAACTGCTAGGTGGGCAGGAGCAGGGACCAAGCAACGGGAGCTCACTCCGTCATGGGGATTCGAACCGCTGACCTTCTGATCAGCAAGCCCTAAGCTCAGTGGTTTAGACCACAGCACCACCCATATTCCCCCCAAGTCACTGGTTTTCAGCCAGTGTGCCATGGCACCCTGGGGTGCCTTGAATGATGGTCAGGGGTGCTGGCCTCTGTCGTTCTTTCCTTCCTTCCTTCCTTCCCTCCCTCCTCTGATGCCCTCACGCATCTTTGCCTCCCAAAGGCTTGTCCAGCTGTTCGTTGCAGCAGCCACGGCTACAGGCTCCCCAGGCAAATGATGCCTCTGGGGCTGGCCAGGGGGTACTGATGCCAGGAGCTGAGGCGGCCTCGGAGCAAGCAAGCAAGTGGGTGAGGAAGTGCAGCCAGCCAGTTTGCCAGCCCTTGCTGTTGGGAATGGACAGATAAGCGGGAGGCTGGCCAGGCAGGCAGGTGCTGTGCCGGCCTTTCTTGTGCTTGCAAGGCCCGCCTGGGAGCTGAGTGCCCGGTGCCGAAGGAGAGCCTTTCTGCCATGCAGGCCTGGCAGCACCTGCTGCTGCCACCAAGGTAAGGTGCTGGCCTCACCTTTTGCCAGTCTCCATTGGGCCACTAAGACTGTGGGCATCCTTTTCCCAGGCTCCTGTGGGCTGGCTTGAGGAGGTGGTGGTGGGAGCAGCTCAGAGGACTCCCAAGGAGAGGGGAGGAGGGAGGGTGTTCAAAAAAGGGTGAGGGGCTGCCAGCTCTGTAGGCAAAGGGTGACATAACTGGGCTCCGGAGCCCCACAGGGGTGCCGCAGAAAGAATGTAGTTGGTCAAGGGAGCAATGGACTCAAAAAGGTAGAAAACCTCTGCCCAAGTTGGTTTAACAATGCATCCTTCTTCCCAAGGAACAACAGTCATACCTCTGGTTGAATGCGCTTCGGTTTGAGCGCGTTCGAGTTGTGCTCCGCGGCAACCCGGAAGTAACGGAGTTTCGCCGCTTGCGCATGCGCACACGCTCAAAATGACGTCACGCGCATGCACAGAAGTGGCAAAAAGCGACATGTGCGTGCGCAGACGTGCCGTCACTAGTTACGTTTGCTTCTAGATGCAAACGGGACTCCGGAACGGATCCCGTTCGTATCTAGAGGTACCACTGTATAGGAATTATAGCTCTGGGAGGTGAACAATGCCAGTGGTCAACAAAAGAGGTTGAAAGACTGTCTCAAGGCAAATTTTAAAAAATGTAGTATAAACACCAACAACTGGGAAACACTAGCCTGCGAGCGCTCCAACTGGAGAACAGCCTTTACCAAAGCTGTCGTGGGCTTCGAAGACACTCGAACTCAGGATGCAAGGGAGAAACGTGCTAAGAGGAAGGCACACTTGGCAAATCCACACCGTAATCAATTCTTGCCCGGAAACCTATGTCCCCACTGTGGAAGGACACATGGGTCCAGAATTTAACAGTCATTATTAAAACCGTGTTTATGGAAGACAATCTTACTCGGCTACGAGTGATTGCCAAAGAAGATGGAGTCACCTAAAAAAGGGGAAAGCCATGATTGCTTATAGTGGTATGATACTTCTGTAAATGTATAGTGCATGCACGAGTCAACATAAGTTTGCATAAGGAGATAATGGTGAGATAAACAAATTGCAATTTCATATGCCATCTATTCATTCACAGAGAAAAACAATTCTGCTCCAATAAGCAGGGAAGTAGCAAATAACCAGCCACATGCCAGCAAACCACCTAACTCTCCTCGGAGTCCTTCACAATGTCTCAACAACCTTCCTGAAGTTCAGAGCCCAGCAACTGAACACAGGATGATAAATTTGTCTTGCTTTAATGCTACTAAGGCAACAAATTTACAGCCCTGTTCAGCCACAAGGGATTAACGGCCAAAGGCACTCATTGATTGATTGTACCGGCTAATCAATGCATTCATTTGTTGCAAGATTATAAATGTGGGTTTTAATAACAGCTGTCCTCTCTGAAAAGAGCAATCACTTCTGACGGCTTTGTAGTATGGCAGTGCCTTCACTTCTACTTCGGGATTCAGGCCATGTTCACAAAATCGTTTCCAAAGGGCTCAATTTATGTCTTAAGGGACAGATCGGAGCAGATCAGAAACATCCTGAAACTGAGGGAAATGGGAAATGTCTAGCGGGGGCCACGCGTGTTTGGAAGGAAGTGCTGTGCAAAGTCACCATTTAGCAATTCTGAGAACTGCAAATCCAACATTTTGGAATTCCATTCAAGGGGAAAGCCGAAAACAAAAACAAAAGTCTAATGGATTAATACTTTGAACCATTGCTTTCAAAATCTATTTCATCAAACCTGTTATTTTTATATATATATATATATATATATATATATATATATATATATGGGGACGCAGGTGGCGCTGTGGGTTAAAGCCTCAGCGCCTAGGGCTTGCTGATCGAAAGGTCGGCGGTTCGAATCCCTGCGGCGGGGTGCGCTCCCGCTGCTCGGTCCCAGCGCCTGCCAACCTAGCAGTTCGAAAGCACCTCCGGGTGCAAGTAGATAAATAGGGACCGCTTACCAGCGGGAAGGTAAACGGCGTTTCCGTGTGCGGCTCTGGCTCGCCAGAGCAGCGATGTCACGCTGGCCACGTGACCCGGAAGTGTCTCCGGACAGCGCTGGCCCCTGGCCTCTTAAGTGAGATGGGCGCACAACCCCAGAGTCTGTCAAGACTGGCCCGTATGAGCTGAGATATATATATATATGCTAAAGGGACGCGGGCGGCGCTGTGGGTTAAACCACAGAGCCTAGGACTTGCCGATCAGAAGGTTGGCGGTTCGAATCCCCGAGATGAGGTGAACTCCCGTTGCTCGGTCCCTGCTCCTGCCAACCTAGCAGTTTGAAAGCACATCAATGTGCAAGTAGATAAATAGGTACCGCTCTGGCGGGAAGGTAAACGGCGTTTCCGTGCGCTGCTCTGGTTTGCCAGAATCAGCTTAGTCATGCTGGCTATATGACCTGGAAACTGTACGCTGGCCAATAAAGGGAGATGAGCACCGCAACCCCAGAGTCGGTCAGGACTGGACCTAATGGTCAGGGGTCGCCTTTACCTTTATATATATTCTGGTTTTCTACCACTATCTGTTGTTATATTTTGACATGGCCTATCATATTTAACAGAGGGAATATGAGCAGCACGTTTTTGGAATCACAGAAGTTGGAAGGGACCCTAAGGGACATCTAGTTCAACCCCCTGCAAGGCAGGAATATGCAGCTGTCCATTACGAGGATTGAACCTGCAACCTTGGCATTATCAGCACCGCACTTTAACCAACTGAACTATCCACATCTTAAACTGCATTTGATTCTTGTTCTTATTATTTATATTTTAAGCTGTTGTGGTCTGAGCCAACATCACTGTGTGATGGAGGCCGAATAGACAAGGCTGCAATCCTAAACCCACTTTAATTCAATAGGGTTTACTTCTGATAAGATATTCTTAGGGTTGCAATGTCAGTAAGTAAATAAAAAGCATTTTTTGTATGGCAGTCATGTTTTAGCAGTGGTGCAGAGGACTGCAACAGGATTAGCAAAAATCAAGTATCTGCTAGAGTAAAGCTATCATTGGATAAAATACCATACATTTGCCTATGCATTTAAAAATACCAGGGGACTGGGAATATCTGGAATGATCCTGTATCACCAAGTGGCTTAGCACCGTTGGTCAAGTCAATGTAGATTAGTTCAGTCCTTCATTCTTTAAAATTAATAAGCTGGTATCAGGATGTTTTCATATGTTCGCAAATGGAAGGGAAACAAAAACATACAGATATTGTGTTTTACCCTAAGGGGCAAACAGCAGCTTGAGTGTGGAGAATTATGTGGACTGGGAAAACAGCGTAAGTGGGGAAAGTTAACCCTCTCACTCGCTGAACCTGGGTCCTAATCTGAACCCCCTATCTCAGGGCAGCCAATAACATTCATAAAAACAGACAAACCAAAAAGCCCCAGGACATCCTGTTCACAGTTCTCCCATGACAGTTTGGCTTGAAATGTATATTATATTTGATGTGTGGTGAACATTCTAAACGCAGACTGTGGTCTGTGGTGCTCTGTTCAGAAAAGCCAAGGAGATGTTGCAGAACAGCCACAAAATATATATTCTTGGCCCTATACTGGATTTGTTTCTTCTGAAGACAGAGGCTATTTTGAGGATGGTCAGATCAAACAGGCTAACAAGGCTAATTTCCCCCTTAGAGGGGCAGTAACCAGCAGCTTGGCCTAGGGCACGATTTTCTTTTTCATATGTCACTCGTTTTTACAACAATCCCCATGCAAGAGGGGTCGGGGGAATACTCATTTTTAAATTCATATTTAACCCAGGAGCAAAACATGAGTGCTTGTTCAGCATAGAACAACCCCCTACCCCCCCCCAAAAAAAAGATTATTACACGATCCACTGAGATTCCTGGTCTCAGGCTCAGGGAGCTTGAGAATCTCTGTTTTATAACATTGTTTTGCGGTTGTGAAAGACGGTCTGTTGGATCCCTCGCCCCTTGGTGAGGTCTTCATGCAAAACCTCTCCCATTAGTTGCCAACGTTTTAACCAGCCCCTGCTCCTATGCCTTTAAACGGCAGCTTGAATACCAAGAGCCTGGCGGGGGGGGGGGTTCTTTCTTCACAACATGGAGATCCATCAAGGGCAGGGTGATCCTCAGACATTGATAGATCTCCACGCTGTCGAAAACTTCCCGATCTGTTTTCTGTATATTGCAGCCGCCGAAGGCACTAAAAGCAGGAAAGGCTGTTCAGTCGACGATGCAAGATAATCCTCGTACCGTGTGGTCACCAGACAGAATCCTATATTATATACAGTATATTTTTCTCTCCCCGCCCCCCGCCGGCAATAAAAATCAAGCACCCCTAAACACGCGCCACATTCTTTCTAGCTCCCCTTACCGAGATCCTGCACGCAGTTCGGCCTCCTTCGACTCGCCAGTTCAAATCTCCCGGCCACGCCCCTTCGCCCGCTTCCCATTGGTGGACTGGCCTACCACGCGCGCCTCTGGACTTCTCCTAATTGGTCAGTCTGTTGGCGAGATGGGACAAAAAAAATAGAGGCGGGCCGGCCTTTCGCTGTGCATGCTGGGAGTAGTAGTTCCGGTTAGGCTTTCCGGTGGGGGGGGGGTGCGAGGGAACTGTTGAAGCTGGCTTTTTGCTGCAGCCTCTAGAAAAACAGTAGTGTGATAGGAATTTCGAGGTCTTAGATATATGGTAATGTTCATAACGAAATTAAAAGACGCCTGCTTCTTGGGAGAAAAGCAATGACAAACCTAGACAGCATCTTAAAAAGCAGAGACATCACCTTGCCAACAAAGGTCGGGATAGTAAAAGCCATGGTTTTCCCAGTAGTGATGTATGGAAGTGAAAGCTGGACCATAAAGAAGGCTGATCGCCGAAGAATTGATGCTTTTGAATTATGGTGCTGGAGGAGGCTCTTGAGAGTCCCATGGACTGCAAGAAGATCAAACCTATCCATTCTGAAGGAAATCAGCCCTGAGTGCTCACTGGAAGGACAGATCCTGAAGCTGAGGCTCCAATGCTTTGGCCACCTCACGAGAAGAGAAGACTCCCTGGAAAAGACCCTGATGTTGGGAAAGATGGAGGGCACAAGGAGAAGGGGACAACAGAGGACAAGATGGTTGGATGGTTCTTGAAACTACCAGCATGAGTTTGACCAAGCTGCGGGAGGCAGTGGAAGACAGGAGTGCCTGGCGTGCTCTGGTCCATGGGGTCACGAAGAGTCGGACACGACTAAACAACTAAACAACAACAACAATGTTCCTAAGTGTACCAACCAAGCACGTACATAGATCAGCACAGGAAGACCGACCTGGAACCATTTTTGATTCCCAAACTGCCCCAAACTGACCAAATGTTTTCTCTGCAAGGTCAAAGGAAAATGGAAAAGCCTCCCCATTGTCTTTTCCTTCACAAATCCTGTCTTAAGGGTATGTCTGTGTTTGAATAGGGTGTGAGCGTGTGACCTGACCCAGGAACTAAGTATTTATCATTACAAAAGACTGGCCAGGCTCCCCAGGCAATCCAATCTAGTAAGCAGGGTATCCTGCCAGACAGGAGATAAACAAGGACAGGAGAAAAACAATATTCAAATTTCTGTTTTAGACCACCTTTTCTGTGATGTAGGTGTGATGTATCTGAGGGGTGGTCTTAGGTTACACCCCTTCTGTGATGTATGTATGATGTTTCTGGGGGTGGTCTTGATCTACATGGTGGCAATTTCAAAAGTCTATTTAAGGCCTTGCGCACCATTGTTCTGGGTTCCTCCTCCCTCCTTTGTGTGGTGAATGAGGACCCTATTGCTTACTAGGATCAGGCTTACTAGCTGCTTTGCTTCTCAATATTCTCTGCTTGGCCTCTGTTATCTTCTCCTACCAATAGGGAACCTACGTAAGGACTCTATATGGGCTCTTGGATACCCCATAAGGGAAAAAGGCAATTTTTGTTTACAACAGTAGCACAGTACAACACTGGGGGAAGAATAACCCTGGGTAATGTGTCTTGATATGGACACATATGGGTATATAGCAATATCATTTAAAAATACTGTTGCAAAAGTCGGGTGGCAAGAGCCTGTGTGGTTCCAGGAAAATCACCTGGGGACTGTGCTCTTTTGGAGATCTGAGACACGGTGGAGACTCGTAGCTTTAAGAAATGTGGTTTATTCACCTACCGTATTTACGCCTTCAGTCTGCATGGAGGGAGTCCAGATCCTAGAACACGGTGATTTCTTTCCCCCCCTTTCCAATAATTTTTTATTGTTTTCTTTACACATACAATTGTACTACACATATATCACATTATTACCTTAGCTCTGCCGAGCTTATGACTTCCCTCCACCCCTTCAGCGAGTATCCTATGTTTTCTTATATCGCGTATTCTATTTATTTAACTTATATCTGCCATACGTTGTAAGAGTTATAAGAGGAATTTACTCAAACTTTCTTGATACTTCTGCTCATCCTGGTCTCGAATTCTTCCCGTCAATCTGGCTAGTTCTGCATAGCTCATCATCTTCACCTGCCATTCCGCAATGGTAGGTATTTCTTGTGTTTTCCAATTCTGGGCCAGCATATTTCTTGCTGCAGCTGTGGCATACATAAAAAAAATTTGGTCCATCTTTTTAATTTCTTTCCCCATCAACCCCAACAGAACGGCTTCAGGTTTTTTTGGGAAAATATATTTAAAATTTTTCTTGAGTTCATTATAGATTAATTCCCAAAAATTCTTCACTTTACCACAGGAGAACACGGTCATTTCAAGCGGAGGTTGTTCCCTACGGTAGTGCAGTTCCCTCCAGTCTTAGGGCATCTCTCCTCATTCTGCAGTTCCTCAAAGCAGCCTCCTTTTTTCACTTGGATTCTCATGCTCAGTTCTGTGGGGGCTTCGAAGTACTAATGGTTAATTTGCAGGGAAACCAAAATGCTTGTTTACAAAGCTATTGAACTACCAACCTTACTGTATGCTTGTGAAACATGGTCCGCTTATAAACTCTTATCTCCAACTCAAAAGATTTCATCAACGGTGTCTCTGGAAAAATTTACGCATCCCTTGGGAAGACAGGCGAACTAATGCAGTGTACTGGAAGAAGCAAACATCTTTAGTTCTCTTAGAATGGCAATGGCACCCATCTAAGAGGCGCTGGAACCGAGTTCTGGTGAGTTCCGGCTGAAAAAAAGCCCCGTGGAGGCCCGATAATGTGATCAGGTGAACCTGTGCTCCAACATCATGAAAGGAATGGGTGTTTTGGCTGTTCACAATATAATGAATGTCTGTTCATGTTCCTCCTTAGTCATCATGGTGTATACATGCGTGATACAGGGCCGTGCCTCTCCTCCTGAAAGGTTATTTGGGAAGTCTCAGAGAGAGTTTGATCCTGGTCACATAGCTCCCTGTCCATATGGTCCTTTGCACTCCCTCGTGTAGGGCTGTCTAGTAAACAATGTCAGGAAAGGGGAGTTTGACTCCTGCCTCGAGCGACCCAAGGTTGTGTTTGTGTGATCTGTCTCAAATCCATCATTTTTCATTAATCTAGGTTACACTACTCCACATGGTCCTCACAGGCAACATGGCGTCATGACAGCCCTTCCAGATGTCTTTTTTTGTGTGCACTTGTGCTCCTGATGGTATCAGGAAAGTTCTGCGCAATCCTTCTTCCAACATTGCTCATGCCTGGACATGTTTCAGGGCAGAAATACTGCTCAGTTTCCAGCCACTGACTGCACATCCTGTAACTTCCTTCTGAAATCCTGCAACTTTTTATGCCACAAATATTCTAGGGGGGTGGGTAAGTTGCTGTTCCGCTTTTGTAGTGCTACAGGTCAGATGTGCCCTTCCAGACAGAAATAATGTGCTATCATTGGGGAAGCGTAGCAGAACAGCTAACAAAGCGGAATGAGGTGGGGATGGTCCAGCATAAATCCATAATGAATGCACTATCAATGTGTCAATTACATATCCCTGCCAAAAAAGCCCCCACCAGTCCGGAGGGGTCCGGAGTGCAACCTCCATGAATTTACCTCACATAATTTACCTCAGATAACTAGATGCTGAGAGTAAGGAAAAGGGGATGGTTGTCTTCCAGCAAAACATGCTCGGCCGCTGCTAAATATATCAGGGCAGATCCTTGCTTTTTCTAGCAACCTCTGATCCGGAAGGCATGTCAAGATTATTTACTCCTGCCCTCTGCCCTATTAATCTGCTTGTTTATTTTCTGCATTTATTCTGCCAACCCTTAATGAGTCTTCTCTAGGCGGCCCGCCAAGCAAAACCACAAAAATACACAAAAGGTTCAATATAATACAACGACGAGTATAACAAATTTTTTTTTTTAAAAAACGAACCCATGTTTAAATCCTGTTCTGTTGCAGAATCACTGCTTGGCCACTGCGAGGGCTGTAGTGGTCCCAACAGAATGCAGGAAGGTTGGATGCAGAAGTGTCAAAGCTTGTTTGAAACATATACAATCTGTGCATATTACCGTATTTTTCCGTGTATAAGACGATGCTTTTGCTTATAAAATAGGCAAAAATTGGGTGTCAACTGATACACGGATAGTGAATGCAGAGGGGGGACGTGCGATTAATGGCAGCAGCAAGCAGGAGATTGGCAGCGGCGATTGGGCGGGTGATTTGTGGCTGCGGCAAGGCCTGCTGGCAATTGGCTGCGGCTGCGGCAATTGGGCAGGAAATTGGTGGCTGTGGCGAGGCGGGCAGGCGATTGGTGGCAGCAGCAAGTGGGCGGGTAGGCTGTTGGTGGTGGCAAGCGGGCAGACAATTGGTGGCTGCGGTGAGGTGTGCAATCGGCAGTGGCTGTGGCAAGCGATCGGCAGTGGTGGGCAGGCGGATGAGCGATTGGCGGAAGTGACCTCCCCCCCCCCGAAGCGAAACTACTTAATTTCTCAATTTTGGGCTTAAAAAAAATAGGGGTCGTCTTATACATGGGGGCGTCTTATACACGGGGGGGGGGAATGGGTATCTGCTCTTTTGAGAACATATGGTGCTGACAGTACAGTGGTACCTCGGGTTACATACGCTTCAGGTTACATACGCTTCAGGTTACAGACTCCGCTAACCCAGAAATAGTGCTTCAGGTTAAGAACTTTGCTTCAGGATGAGAACAGAAATCGTGCTCCGGCGGTGCAGCAGCAGCAGGAGGCCCCATTAGCTAAAGTGGTGCTTCAGGTTAAGAACAGTTTCAGGTTAAGTACGGACCTCCGGAATGAATTAAGTACTTAACCCAAGGTATCACTGTATAGGATAAGTACATTACAAAGCTACGAAGTTATACCGTGTCAGTCCACTGGTCCGTCAGGCACAGTATTGTCTATTTACACTGACTAGCATAGAATCATAGAATCATAGAATCATAGAGTTGGAAGAGACCACAAGGGCCATCGAGTCCAAGCCCCTGCCAAGCAGGAAACACCATCAGAGCACTCCTGACATATGGTTGTCAAGCCTCTGCTTAAAGACCTCCAAAGAAGGAGACTCCACCACACTCCTTGGCAGCAAATTCCACTGTCGAACAGCTCTTACTGTCAGGAAGTTCTTCCTAATGTTTAGGTGGAATCTTCTTTCTTGTAGTTTGGATCCATTGCTCTGTGTCCGCTTCTCTGGAGCAGCAGAAAACAACCTTTCTCCCTCCTCTATGTGACATCCTTTTATATAGAAGTGACTCTCCAATGCTTCAGACATGCGTCTTGTCCTGTCCTCCTACTTGAAGATGCTGCGAATCTTTTGCATAAAAAGCATACTCTCTGGCTCTGAGCCTCAGCCTTTCTGCAAACTTGTCAGCTTTCTGAAAACCCAGAATTAGATTTTAACATCGCTCTACTCTTCCTGAAAGTTCTGGGGTATGTGTCACCCTCAAGGAATGCCTTGACATTAGCCATCAACCTGATCTTTTATTTCAACAAATATTTCCTGCAAGTTGCAAAGGAGCTGAGACCTCAACAAGAGCTTCTCTTTCACCATTGAGCTCATAGATGAGCCTTAGCAAGTTTGGGATTAGGAAGAATGAGTTTTGGATCAAAAGAGGCAGGATTGCATGAGATCCCTCCCTCTGGGGGATGTAGAAATAAAAAAATATGTATAAATAAATCTGTACATTAACTTCTATGCTAGTTAACTGTGTGGTAAGTAAACATTAACTTCTTAAACCATTAGAGCAGGGTTGAGGAAC
Source organism: Podarcis cretensis (assembly GCF_951804945.1). NCBI lineage: Eukaryota > Metazoa > Chordata > Lepidosauria > Squamata > Lacertidae > Podarcis > Podarcis cretensis. Next base: position 15,810,264 of record NC_137182.1, read on the forward strand.
CTGTAGCATTCCTGATGTGGCAGGACTTCAACCCCCAATGGCTCGCCTCTCCAAAAAGATATGGGGGAATGTGATGCTAACACCTGATAACAAGATGGAGGTCTACCAGGCTTGTGTGTTGAGCATGCTGCTTTATGGAAGTGAGTCGTGGGCAATTTACAACTGTCAAGAGTGGTGCCTCAATGCCTTTCACATGCATTGCATCAGGAAGATTTGGGGTATCACCTGGCAGGACAGAGTCTCAAACGAAGATGTCCTCTCCCAAGCCCACAATCCCAGCATGTCTGCACTTCTGTCTCAGTGACGTCTATGCTGGCTTGGTCCCATCCACAGAATGGAAGATGGCAGGATCCCGAAGGATGTGATCTATAGGGAGCTGGCTTCAGGCACCAGTCCTGTTGGCTGACCAACTCTACGCGACAAACACGTCTGCAAATATGTCAGGAAGGTTGGCAACATCAACCCCGCAGTGTGGGAATTCCTCACTGATGACCACAGTGCCTGGAGTCAGAAAGTCAGGTTGTGTATTCATAGTAGTGGCCAGAGGAGAAATGACCCGCTGGGAGGAGCACAGAGAGAAGAAATGCCACTACATCTGCAGCAGCAAAACTGGACACCTTTATCTGCCCCAGCTGCAACAAAACATCTCTGTCCTGTATTGGTCTCTACAGCCACAGCAGTTGCTGCAACCTTCCAGCAGTTTGACTTCATCCTCAAAGGTGCACTCCTCCATTGTATCCCGAAATAGACGGATGCCAACAACAAAAACACAACTCCCATCATTGCTGGCTGTTGACCATGATAGGTGGGGCTGATGGGCATTGGAGTCCAATATCGTATGGGTGCTGGGCCCAGGAGTAACCTGAGCAATGCAGTCCAGGTCTGGTCCCAAATCCAAGGCTTCCACGAGGAGTCAGTCCGACAGGGCCAAGGCAGGACACAAGGCAGGAAACCAGGCATAGGGTTTCAGGCAGGTTCTGACAAACAGCAATGTTGCTCCCACAACCTGAGGCGGGGTCCGACAGCCTTTTATCTTTGTTGGGGAATGGCCGGTCCTGATTCCCCAGTGACTCGCCTCCCTGTCTCGCCCGAAAGTGAGCACTTCTCCTGCGAGTACTAAGGTGTCTCCTTCTCTAAGACCTTAGTCTCTGCAGTTCAGGAGATGTCGGTGGGTTACTAGACCCAAGTGCCACCTCAGCCTCTCCTGACTCAACTGGTAGTGGAGCAGCTGTAAGTGATTGCTCAGATGAAGGCAACGAGGTAATCCCCGCATCTGGAGCCAGGGCAGGCTCAGGCCCCTGACTCGGCCCAGCTGGTGCTTGTTGCAGTGGAACCTGTGCAGACTGGGGCTTTTCAGAATCAGGGCCCAGACCAGGTTCAGATGCCACCTGAGGCAAAGGATCTGGTGTGGACTGAGACTCCTCTGGTTCCGAATCCGAGCCAGAGTCCCAGGCCATCACAATATGCAGGACCACAGATGCCTTAAGGTAAAGGGTAAAGGGACCCCTGACCATTAGGTCCAGTCGCGACTGACTCTGGGGTTGCGGCACTCATCTTGCTTTATTGGCCGAGGGAGCTGGTGTACAGCTTCCGGGTCATGTGGCCAGCATGACTAAGCCGCTTCTGGCGAACCAGAGCAGCGCATGGAAACGCTGTTTACCTTCCCGCCAGAGCGGTACCTATTTATCTACTTGCATTTTGACGTGCTTTCGAACTGCTAGGTTGGCAGGAGCAGGGGCCGAGCAACAGGAGCTCACCCCATCGCGGGGATTCAAACTGCTGACCTTCCGATCGGCAAGTCCTAGGCTCTGTGGTTTTACCCACAGCACCACCCGTGTATTAAAGGAACACGGAAACATGGTTAGATTCTGTGGCAACAAGTTTCCCAGTGGTGAGAGCCAGCTAACGGGGCCGTGCCCACCCAAATCCCAGCTGGAAACAGTAGGCACCCATTGGCACCCCAGCCCCCCGAGCAAGGCAAAAGCCAGTGAATCGTTGGGTGTCTCATGTTTCCCTGCTGCTCGGCTCCAACACGTAGACCCCCTCCAGCGGGCAAGCTCATATGCGAGGCTGGAGTTGGTCGGCTGCCCCTCTCTCGCTCTCCCACAAACAGGCCTCTGGTCATCTGCTTGCCCGGAGAGCCTGCGTGGCACGGAATGCAGTCTGTCAGGCCTTGTTAGGCATCAACAGTCTTGTGGAACGGAAAGGAATCAGGCAGGCTGATGGATTTCCAGGGCTGCTGGTGAATGGCAGAGATGTGGGCAGGGCGGGAGAGCGAGGAAATTAAGAGAAAGCCAGAGAGGGAGAGGTTTCTCTCTCGCTCTCTCATTTTGACAATGTGCAGCCGCGAGTGACAGAGAAGGGGAGAGGCAGAGGCGGCTGGGGGGTTGCCAGGCCACATCAAGGCCTGTCCTCCTGTCTGCCGTTGTCACTGGGTGGCTATTCCTGGACCCCATCTCTTGCAGAACCATGCGGGGTGTCAAAACCCTTTGCTCTCTGCTTCCCCCGGATTTTACCGCAGAAGAAAAGATCGGTTGGCGAGACTTGGAAGAGGTGACTGTCTGCTGTCCGCTGTTCTGCATATAGTATTGTTATGGGGTTCGGGTGTGGCAGGGCCAGTCTAGATGATATCCTTGGATCCCTTCCAGGCCTGTGATCCTATATCCACTCGGGGTTAGAGAGAGGGAGACATGTCTTGCTCTGCGGTGGACTTTGTAGCTTCCCTGGAAGCCTAAAGGGGACGTGAGATCTGTTGGGAGTGTCAATGTTGTGAGTCCCGCCATTCTATGCTCAGGTCGTATATATGTGTAAGTAAAGCCATTTATCCTAAAGACCCTGTGGTCTCTGCCAGGGCTGGCCCAAGACGTTTTGGCACCTGAGGCCTGCCAGGGAAGAAGAAGTGAGTGAAGATTGACATCAGGAACTAGGGGAGGATAAAGATCTAAATTGGGAACCAGGGTGGGAGGAGACCAGCATCGCTTCCTGTTTCCCAAGAGGCCACTGGCCTCCAAGAAGAGTGCCATAGCTGTTGTTGCCACCTCAATAAATGCATTTATTGGAAGCTGGATCTGCTGCCCCTGCCACTGTGGCAGTTGCCTCACCTTGCCTTATGGGTGGGCCGGCCCTGTTCTCCACTGACCTTCATTCCAAGGAAACCAAGCCCGGCTTAGCACAGGAACCCCTGGAGTCTCTCACCATATGGAAATTGCAGACCCTGCAAGTGTCCCTATTTTCCAGGGACAGTCCTGGATTTACATAAGCTGTCCTGGTTTCTGATTTGATTCTGGAATGTCCTGCTTTTCTTCAGGACGTCCCTATTTTCATTGCAGAAATGTTGGAGGGTATGAAATTGGGGCTTAGCATAACCAAAACTCCCACAGAGGCACAGTTAACAGGGAGCTTTTCTTTCCTTGCAAGCGAAATAATATTCCAGAAATATTCAAAGTTTTGAGCTATACAGAACTCTCCAACACGTAGAATGCAAGAATTCGGAGACTGTCGGCCCTAGAAAGGGCAAAAACGCTTCAAACTGCAAGTATAAATAGACATGCCAAGTCCAACTGTCTCCAAGGCTTCATATCAGGACCAGCTGCCTCAGCAGTAAGAATACAGCCAACATCTGTTAAGACTAAGCTCCTGCTAAGACGTACTATGCACTTCAGGAACACCGGTGATTTATACTACAGCACTTTGTTCTTTTTGACAACTTGGAGGCAAAAATATTAGAGGCACGAGGAGCGATTTGCAGGCCGTGCCTCGTGCGTATGCTTTGCAATGGAAACGGATTTTAAAGAATAAAACAAACCTACGAGGGGGATTATAACATCTGATTCATGTTGGCAGCGCAATATTTCCCTGGCTACTCTCGTGCATATGTTATGGAATTATTGTCAGATAAAATTCAATTTTAGCAAAAGTTATTAAAATATAACTAGAGGCTTATAGCCAGTGATTCTGGCTGGTTGCTTCGAAAAGCAAAAGGTGAACTTTCAGCCTTCTTTACCATTTTGGCTCCTGGCTATGCGTGTTTCAATGGATACAGCAACATGAGCGGGTAAGTAACACCAATTCCACAATAAACTCCTATCTGGAAGCATCCTCTGTTCTCATATTCCTTCCCCTCTCTGATTCCTCTTTCTCCTTCCTGCCATTTCCTTTCCTTGGTTGTACTTCCCTATAATAATAATAATAATAATAATAATAATAATAATAATAATTTATTATTTGTACCCCGCCCATCTGGCTGGGTTTCCCCAGCCACTCTGGGCGGCTTCCATAAAAACCAAAAATACACTAAAATATCACAGATAAAAAACTTCCCTGAACAGGGCTGCCTTAAGATGTCTTCTGAATGTCAGGTAGTTATTTATCACTTTGACATCTGATGGGAGGGCGTTCCACAGGGCGGGCGCCACGACCGAGAAGGCCCTCTGCCTGGTTCCCTGTAGCTTTGCTTCTCGCAATGAAGGAACCGCCAGAAGGCCCTCGGCGCTGGACCTCAGCATCCAGGCAGAACAATGGGGGTGGAGACGCTCCTTCAGGTATACTGGGCCGAGGCCGTTTAGGGCTTTAAAGGTCAACACCAGCACTTTGAATTGTGCTCGGAAACGTACTGGGAGCCAATGTAGGTCTAGCCCTCTCTAGAACAAAAGCTCCTCAGCCAATAGCAGCCAGGTACCTTTCTCACTGCCTCATCCTTCTGTGACATCAAGGCCAATTACTCCATTAGTAAATCCATACCACCAGGTAACTTTTGTCTGAACCTATTGCTTTATTTGTGTAATTCTAGGTGGGTTTCCAGTTACTTGAGGACTCACTAGCATATTTGTCTTCCTAAAAGTTTTTGATTGTCTAAAAATTACATACTATACATGTCCATTCAGAAGTAAACCCGTTGAGTCCAGTGGGGCATAATCTCTGATAAGTACTGTATCTCAGATGGGTACTGTATAGGTAAAGGACCCCTGGACAGTTAAGTCCAGTCAAAGGCGACTATGGGGTTGTGGTGCTCATTTCGCTTTCAGGCCGAGGGAGCCAGCGTTTGTTCACAGACAGCTTTCCGGGTCATGTGGCCAGCAGGACTAAACCGCTTCTGGTGCAATGGGACACCGTTACTGAAACCAGAGTGCATGGAAACGCTGTTTACCTTCCCACCGCAGCAGTACCTATTTATCTACTTGCACAGGTGTGCTTTCGAACTGCTAGGTTGGCAGGAGCTGGGACCGAGCAACGAGAGCTCACTCTGTCGCATGGATTCGAACCACCGACCTTCTGATTGCCAAGCCCAAGAGGCTCAGTGGTTTAGACCACAGCACCACCCACATCCCCACTGTATAGGACTGCATCCTAACTCAATTATTTTATGTCCCTACAAAGTCTACTCAATCACAGATATAAATAAACTAGATTTGTACCATGGGATTCTAGGCTAAATTGCTGATGGAACATTAATGATTATTATTTAAAGTAGATGTCTCTATCTCCAGTTGCAGTTTTCAATTCTGAATTTTCAATTGTCGTAACCCGTCCTGGGACCTGCTAGCAAAGGGTGGGTAATAATAATAACACTCAGAATGGAGCTCAGGAACCAGCAACTTTTTTTTGTTTTGTTTTTTTAAAAACACAATTTCTTCCCATATCTTTTCTGTGCTCCGAATTAGTCACCTTCCCCTGAAATGCAATTTGCTTCACAGATGAAGAATTAAAGGTACCCATACAGTGTCTGTGAGTTTTCGCCTGCGGGGCAAATTAGCAACCCCATGTAGGATAACTTAGATCAGGAAAATGATGCAAAAAGAGAGGGTCAAAAGACCTTTTTACAGCATCCACACAATGATCACTCACCCCGATGATCCTCGGAGCTATCATTTACCCCCACAGAACTCCAGTTCCCAGCACCGCTTGAAAACTACAGTTCCTCACCGGCGATGCTTTGCTCCCTCCTTGGGTGTTTTTGCCTGCCTAGAATGTGCCCAGGAACTCTGATAACGCCTCTTGCTCGCTTAGACAGAAGATAAACTAGGGTTTGTGTGTGTAGAAACCTACTGGGCAAAGGTGACATTTGCTCCACCCACACTGAGTGTTAGAGAGAGATCGTGTGTATAGATAAGGTTGCTGCTAAGAGCAGCTGCAGACACTCAGTGCAGTTCAGCATTTTTCGTTTAGACCTCATTTAGCTCTGTATATAGTTGTATATTATAGTTGTAGATAGAATAAAGAAGATATTCTACAGAGCTGCTCTCCGAGTCGTTTATGCTCTGCTGTACTCTGCTATACTCTGCTGTGCGACTCACAACTCTAAGCTGTGAGTCCACAGCACTTTGACCTGTTCCTTTGCAGAAGGTGGTCTCTGGAAGTGCTACCCCAGCTCGCCTAGCCCAGTCGGGCTGAAGTGGATGAGTCCAGTTGGTGGCACTGGCTCAAGGGCGATGCTGACAGCATGTGGACCTCAGAAAGTTGCTCAGAAAAGAACATGGCCCACGGGCGAAAAATGTGCCCCAACTGTGCTAACGGAGTGCTTTTATTTTCCATACAAGGGGGGGGGGGGGTTGGACTGGTTGTCTGCCCTACCAGGAATAGATCCCACCCACGCTTGGTAGATCGAAGACACTCGCTGTGGCCCTGCCAACTCTATTAGCGCTAAATTGTGCGTGTGTGAGAGAGTAAGCGAGCAAGAGGGAGAGAGATGAGAAACCCACTCGCTGTGGCACCCGCTTCCTTTGCTAATCAGCCCTTATGCCATCCAAGGCAACAGTGAGTGGCGCAGGGGGCCGTCGGTGACAGAAGCAGGCGGATGCGGAGGAGGAAAGGAGAAAAACTCGGCGTGCTTTTCCATGAGGGCTCCATCGCAGGCAGACAGTGTCAATTTGACAGGCCTCAGCGCTTCGTAAGCGCCGCAGAGAGAGAAAAGGAGTGGACACACAACGCGAAGTTCCAGCCAGGAGGTGTCCACACAATTGTTGGTCATGCACAAGGAGGAAGAGGGCAGAGAGACTGCTTCCCATTCTCGGGAATGCGGCTGCATATGCACCTTGCATTTAAAGCACTCCCCCAAAGAATCCTGGGTAATGGAGTTTAAGGCAAACCCCCTCAAGTGTCCCTGTTTAGGGAAGCTTTTAATATTTGATGAGTTATTGTATTTTAATGTTTTGCTGGAAGCCGCCCAGAGTGGCTGGGGAAACCCAGCCAGATGGGTGGGGTATAAAATGTTGTTGTTGTTGTTGTTTTCCAGGGACAGTCCCAAGGACTCTGTCTCTCTCTCTCTCTCTCTCTCTCTCTCTCCTTTAAATGCATGGTGTCAGCACAACTTGTATTTAACCCCAGGCACAGCAAGAATTATTCCCAGAATATGTTTCCATTGGAACCTGTGAAGTAATTACAGTGGTACCTCAGGTTACATACGCTTCAGTTTACGTACGCTTCAGGTTACAGACTCCGCTAACCCAGAAAGAGTACCTCAGGTTAAGATCGTTGCTTCAGGATGAGAACAGAAATCGTGCTCCAGCGGTGCGGTAGCAGCAGGAGTCCCCATTAGCTAAAGTGTTGCTTCAGGTTAAGAACAGTTTCAGGTTAAGAACGGACTTCCAGAACAAATTAAGTACTTAACCTGAGGTACCACTGTATATAAAAGAAGGGAATTCTGAACATAGCCTGCCCTGTGCTTTCTACACCCCCCACCCACAACAACTCTTAAACCTCACACATGCCACACACTGCTGGAACATTGAAAGGTTTCTATGAAACTTATTGACCAAAGGTTGAAATGGAAAATTTCTGTGATATGTGAACGCCGTCCTTTCCTTGTAGTTTCCCCGAGCCTTCTGCATCTTCCTCGTTCCTCAGCCTCCTGGGCACTTATTTCTGCTATTCTTCTCAATGCCACAGCTCCTAGGCCACTCTTGTGGACTACAATTCCCATCTGCCCCAAGCCCAGCATCTGCACCGTTTCTGATATTATATTGCTAACACTTCTCACTTGTTGGAATGTTTGTGAACATTCTGAAGCATCAGAGCAGATGGCTAAGCGGTAGCAATGATTTCATTCTCAGAACTAGGTGGGGAGAGGGTAATTGTTTCCTTGCCCTTTAAGCTTTCTGCACCTGGGCCAAGATATGCTTTCTTCCTTGCACATACCCTCGTTTCTCTCTCAAACAACCCCGGGATCCAGCTTCATTCAGAGGTTAAAACTGCAGAAAATCTGGCTGGATAAAAGCCAGGAATTAATTGACAGCTTCTCATCAAATTTTTTCAGCTGATGTTGCAATTTTTGCTGCAGTGCTTTTCGTCCTGCCATCCCTGCTAACAAGTCCTATTTTAAAAATGCACTTATCTCTTTCTCGCTCACACACGACTTCATTCCACTGAAGACCAAAGAGTAAAATAAAGAATGGATATGCATTCCTAGGCAGCTTCCACACCTGGGGATTTACTTTGGAATAGCCATGCTTTGGTCACTCACTTTTTACAGGACATCTGCAGTACAACATGAGCAAAAACAAACACACAGAGCCCTGTCATGTATCCTCTGCTCAGCTTCCACTTTTTTTTAGAGCTTAGAAAATATGACTTTTTACAATTCAGTGGAACAGCTGGGCAAGTTCTCTTGGTACAGAGGTATGGCTATTTCATCTGATTAAATGGCTTTAGCCATTTACTAGATTCTGCTTTCACCATTTGCTTCTCTGTGGTCTGCCTCTTCTCTCCTGGAGAATGGGACACAAGTGGTGCTGTGGTCTAAACCACTGAGCCTCTTGGGCTTGCCGATCGGATAGGGTGAGCTCCCGTTGCTCTGTCCCAGCTCCTGCCAACCTAGCAGTTGAAAAACACACCAGTGTAAGTAAATAAATAGATACCACTGTGGCGGAAAGGTAAACAGCGTTTCCATGTGCTCTGGTTTCTGTCACGGTGCTCTGTTGCACTAGAAGCGGTTTAGTCATGCTGGCCACATGACCCGGAAAGCTGTCTGTGGACAAACCTCAACCTGAAAGCAAAATGAGCGCCGCAACCCCATAGTCGCCTTTGACTGGACTTAACCATCCAGGGGTCCTTTACCTTTGTCACAGGAAAATCCCCCAATCATTCAGTTTGTACAAACTTCACACACACACACACACACACACACTCTTACACAACATACGCTACGCTTCTGTTATAAATTCATAGAAAATCAACCATACATCAGATCTGCACTGTTCCACTTTTATTTTACTCCATGGAGGAAGGACTACAAAATGGGGAAGGTTTGAAGAAAGCAGAAAGGTTGTTTTCTGCTGCTCCAGAGAAGCAGACACGGAGCAGTGGTTCCAAACTACAAGAAAGAAGATTCCACCTAAACATTAGGAAGAACTTCCTGACAGTAAGAGCTGTTCGACAGTGGAATTTGCTGCCAAGGAGTGTGGTGGAGTCTCCTTCTTTGGAGGTCTTTAAGCAGAGGCTTGACAACCATATGTCAGGAGTGCTCTGATGGTGTTTCCTGCTTGGCAGGGGGTTGGACTCGATGGCCTTTGTGGTCTCTTCCAACTCTATGATTCTATGATACAAGCCAGCCATAATCCCTTGAGCATACCAGCACATACACAGGAGGCCCTGCCCAGTTGCTATGCCAACTCTTATGGTCCTAGACAGAAGACCATCAAGATCACAAAGAACTTGCATATGGGAATGGATTCAACACAGACTGGAACAAAGGACAATGGTCAGCTCTTCCCTTTGGGGGCAGGAAACTGCAAGCTCCCCTTTGTCACCTGGAAAGTACTCATGGGGAGGGGGGAAAGGAGGGACCAGCCAGGTGACAGGACACTCAGGTTACCACCACAACTCCTCCCTCAACCCCTCCTTTTTGTGATGTAGTTGTGATGTAGTTGTGATGTAGTCTTACGGGTTTAGTTTGGGGGATTAGTAACTAATAAAAGTTGGGGTCGTCTTTTGTTCTGGGCTTCCATTTTGCTTCATCTTGTTGCGGGTGGGAGTCCTGTCGCGACAGTATTCAATAAATGCCAAGCCTACAGGCTGCTGTTTCGCTCCAAGTTATCCTGGTTGGTGTCTTTGTTTTTGTCCAAGGGAGCCCTCGGATTTTCCGTTAACACCTTTTCCCTCCTGGAATTATTTCAAACCTTCGCTTTCCAAAAAACCTTGCCTTAAATCTGTTTCACCTCACCCCCCATTGCAGCAGGGGAAGGGGGGGGATCATGAGAGTGTGTGTGCAACAAGACAAATGGACTTAAACCGTTTCGCCACCAACACCATTATCCCAAAGAAAACCTTCCTCCCCAAAATATTTGGGGTTGGGTCAAGAGGGACTGCCCACTTAGCTGCAGAGTGTTCTTAAGTGTTGTGATAAGATTTGCTATTCCATTCCCAGCTCAAGGCAGAGCAACCATGATTGCGTGCTGCTAAATCACCCATGTCTGAAAGCACCCCTGAGCATATGGTGTCATGTGTGAAACTTGTTCCGAATGACAGCAGAGCGCAGGATGGAGGCAATCTCCCTGCCCACCCAGTTCGCGGAGAGGTTGGCTCGCACTCCAGGCTTGATCTGAATAAAATTGTGTTCATTAGCAGTGCTGGCAATGGGCTCCGGGCAACCAAATCAGAGAGTTGAGCTTGCTTGAGTGTATTTGCAGATTCAGGGTGTGGCTCTGGCTCAAGAGACTTAGGTTCAAGGCTTCGGTAGGGCTGCCGATGCAATATATGAGATAATAATAAAATAAATGTGGTTCTCGGACAAGGCCTAGCTATAGAGCCCAGGGCAGACGCATACCCTCCAACATTTCTCTGATGGAAATAGGGACGTCCTAAGAAAAAGCGGGACATTCTGGGATCAACTCAGAAACCAGGACAGCTTCTGTAAATATGGAAAATAGGGACACTTGGAGGTTCTGCGGATGCGGAGCTGGAGACAGGATGAGCCCCAAGTGACTGCAAACCAGCAAGTTTGTGAAGTGATCTGAATGGTCGCCTCACAATTGTGGGGATGCCATTCTCTAGAAAGGCCGAGCCCAACCACCTTCTAGAACACTTGGATGGATTTTCCTGTCTGTGTTGACTTCAAATACCCGGGCACATTTAAATACTCAGATTTCCATAACATTTGCACATGCTACTTTTCATGTGTGGGACGCGGGTGGCGGGCGGCGCTTGCCGATCGCATGGTTGGTGGTTCGAATCCCCACGGCGGGGTGAGCTCCTGTCTTTCGGTCCCAGCTCCTGCCCACCTAGCAGTTCAAAAGCACCCTTAAGTGCAAGTAGATAAATAGGTACCACTCCAGCGGGAAGGTAAACGGTTTCTCCGTGTGCTGCGCTGGTGCTGGCTCGCCAGAGCAGCTTCGTCACGCTGGCCATGTGACCCGGAAGTGTCTCCGGACAGCGCTGGCCCCCAGCCTCTTAAGTGAGATGGGCGCACAACCCTAGAGTCGGACACGACTGGCCCGTACGGGCAGGGGTACCTTTACCTTTACTTTTCATGTGTAGATGTGAATTTAAAAATAAGTGCTGTAATTTAAATAGAAATGCAGCCCAGCTCACCTCAGTGTGGGGCGACTGCTTCAGATGCTCAGAGTAGATGGGCAGCTTCAAAGTCCTTTCTCTCCCTTCTTTTGGTCCTTTATTTTTAAACTGGATTTTGGCTTTTAAATAAAGGGTTGCTCTCTGCGAAGTCAGCCACGTGGCTTCCTTATAAGCAGGTGGGGGAAATAGTAATTTGCATCTAACATGAAATTTTCTGCTTTCCTTATTTAATTCAGTAGTCGTCAGAGCCACCACACACTCTTATGAGAGGGTGGAAATATGCAGACACAAAGGAATATTATACATTAAAGGTAAAGGGTAAAGGAACCCCTGCCCGTTAGGTCCAGTTGCAGACGAGTCTGGGGTTGCGGCACTCATCTCGCTTTATTGGCCAAGGGAGCCGGCGTACAGCTTCCGGGTCATGTGGCCAGCATGACTAAGCCGTGTCTGGCGAACCAGAGCAGCGCACGGAAACACCGTTTACCTTCCTGCCGGAGTGGTACCTATTTATCTACTTGCACTTTGATGTGCTTTCGAACTGCTAGGTTGGCAGGAGCAGGGACTGAGCAACGGGAGCTCACCCCGTCATGGGGATTCAAACCGCCGACCTGATCGGCAAGCCCTAGGCTCTGTGGTTTGGACCACAGCGCCACCCGTGTTATGCAAACACAAAGGAATATTATACATTACGAGCTGTTAATTGATTTTTAAAAAATCCATTTAATGGTGTGTCTTTGATGTATGGCCAGTAAGTCTAACCCTTGTTAACACCTGGAGGTTGCTGTAATCCTGATAGTTTCCCCCCTGCTCTTGCACCTAGCAACAGTGGAATGACAGGTGGAAATCCAACAGATGCAGTTCCCCCCTGTATTCATTACGGTGGCTTCCTTGGTGCTCCCTGAAGCATGCACTCTTTCCCGGTGGCACTTTTCCAGGTTCTCCATCGTCGCACCCCTGAATCTCTGTGCAAGCCGAGGCCTCAACCTCCTACCCAGGATCCTCTGCTCCTGTCCTCTCTCGCTTTGCCATCCCTGAAGAGTTCTTGAAACCTTGTGTCCAAACACAGCTGGTCCGGTCCCCACTCGGGGAGAGTGGCTGGCAGCTGTGAACAACGCCTGACAGATGGCAAAAGGCAGCCTGTCCGGTCAGTTTAAAATCGGACAGTTGCTCCTGTCAGATGAATTGCTGCCCATTCCCTCGGCCATGTCAGCCAATGTGACTTCACCTCAGAGGAGACTATTTGCAGTCTCTTCCCTTCCCAACAATGCTCTTTTTCCTTTTCCTTTTAGTATATTCGCAGAGGTGTTTCTGAGGGAGCAATAAAATGGAAGGTCTGCAGTCCAAAATATGGCTGGTTTGTTTAAATCGGGGTTGGGGAATCTGTGACCCTCCAAACAGACTCCACCTCACATCAGTCCCAGCTAGCATTGCCAATAGTCAGGCAGGATGGGAAGATGGGAACTGCAGTCCTGTAAACTGTAGGGAGGGCCACAGGTCCTCCGCCTGTGATTTAAATCAATTTGAAATTCAGAAAATCCCAGTTGTGAGGTACTTGCCTCCTCTCACCAGCTTGAAACCTCCTGTGCTCTGCTCCTGCCCCTAGTCAAGAAGGTTTTCACAGACAGACTCTCTCAGGAACATACCGTATTTTTTGCTCTATAAGACTCCCTTTTTCCCTCCTAAAAAGTAAGGGGAAATGTTGAGGCATCTAATCATAAGCCTGCATTTTTATTAAAGCTTATATGTTTAATCAGGGCCTGTATCTTAAAAGACCAGTCTTAGAAGACCAGTTGCCTAAAAACCTTGACAAGATATTTTTACTCCTAGACAAGGGGCCCCCCTGATTTATAGCAGAAAACAATTCTCAAAGTCGTAAAAAGGGAATTACAGGCTGACAGCCAAGGTTACACTGACCCTACAAATTAAGGGTGGATAAATAGTAAAATGAGCCATATCTTCTTCCTAAGGTTAAAGAAGGTCAAGAGCAGTGAAAAAGCATCTAGCTGGCAGAAACAGAACATTTTCTGGGAAGACTTTTCAAAAGCTGTTTGTTTCTTAAACTAAGATCCTTTTAAGATTTCTTTTCCTTTTAAAAGGTTGTTTATGTATTAAATATATTAGCTTAAATATAATTATGCAAAGGATTTAAGAAATGCTAGATTCTTATTTCATATAGTTGTAAGAGTTGTAACTATCCTGAAATTAAGTCAGGCACCAGCCCCCCCTTGCCAGACAGAAGACGCCAATCGAGCGCTCTTGATATATGGTTGTCAGGCCTTTTGTTTAGAAACCTTCAAATGAAGGAGATCTCAATGTTGATGTGAACTCAATCTTTGACATATGCATAAGATAAAAATTTAAGATTAATTATCTGTTTTGGAAGGCAATAGGGCAAGGAGGGCAAGAGGTGAGCTGGTAATTAAGATTCCTTGTTGAGACACATGTAAGATATATTACTACTTATTTGTCATTTATAGATAGAAGAATATATAGCTTTTTGATTTCCATAAAAGGGCAAGAAGGAAATGGGTGTATCTTTTGTGATTGGTTCTAGCAAACAGCCAATAGGAATTTCAACCAGGCTGATTGGACAGAGGCAGCCACAGGAGGAGCAAGGGGGCTGGATTAAGGAAATATAAGTGCTGGCCAGAATGGCAAGAGGCCAGGCCAGAGCTTGGTAACCATATACCACTGTGCCTCATATTTATTTGTCTGACAAATAAATTACTATTTTAATTTCTCTATTGCTGCGTTGAATATTTCATTCCAGCTAAGCGTTAACCACAAGCAGGGTGCTACAATGTGTGTGCGTCTTATGGATGCAGGCTGCACAGCTATCCCAGAAGCCAGAACAGCAAGAGGGATCGCTGCTTTCACTGTGCAGCAATCCCTCTTACTGTTCTGGCTTCTGAGATTAAAGAATTTTTTTTTCTTGTTTTCCTCCTCCAAAAACTAGGTGCGTCTTGTGGTCTGGTGCGTCTTATAGAGTGAAAAATACGGTATATTTGCACACCTGCAGTTCTGCACGAGTCCAGTCAAGAGAAATTCAGATTCAGATTCTGCTGTGGTACAACCACCGGACCCCATCATCAGAGACTGGGAATCTGTGGCCCTCCAGACAGGGTCAGACTTTGGTAATATGGCGCCCTAGGTAAGGGCAGAATTTGGTGCCCCCTCTAAATATTTCTTATTTTCACAATAGTTCTTGTTGGTACAGTTGCTTTTTAGTGGAATGATGATGATGATGATGATTTTGTGCCCCCCTCAGTTTGGAGCCCGGTGTAGGGGAACAGTCTGCATGGCACAAATTCAGCGCTGCTCCAGGTGTTGTGGGACTCCAACTCCCATCCGTCTCAGTCAGCATGGACAATGGTCAGAACTGTTGGGAGCGGGAGTCTAGCAGCATCTCGGAAGCCACAGCTTCCCCACCTCTGAAATACAGTGAAGGAATGTCCTCCTTTCTTGTCAAGATCAGTTATGAGCTGCACTTGGAAGGGACCTGAAAACAACATTGCTCCTTTCTGTCCCTAATAATAATAATAATAATAATAATAATAATAATAATAATACTCCACCCATCTGCCTGGTAAGGGGTTCTATGCCCCTTATTCAACAGGCAGAAGAAGTCTTGCCCATCTCCAAGCTGACTGGACAATCCTTTTTCTATGTCCTTACAAAATCCTATAAAAAGCCATTTAAGCGAGTAGCTATCAACTATCCTGCACTGTTGAGTTCCACAGGTTATTTATATATTTCTGGGTATGAACAGTTGGTCTCCTCTTCAGTTTCTGCCTACCAAATTGTCAGTGGCAGACGACGAGTTCTTCTCCTTGTTGTTCTTTAATAATGAAAATGGAATAAATTCATATCCCCCCTCCTCACTCTGTGATTCATATATTACCGTCGGGAAGGTTAACACTGGTTCCTTCTCCATAAGCAATTTCGCCTGGAATTACTTGACTCACTTTTTGTGGAGGAGCCCAATGACACTGTCCAGGGGTACGCCTGCTCTAATCATTGCTTCCCTCTCGCTCTTTTATTCTTTTTAATAGTAAAACGGCACTCTCCGCGATAAAAGAAAATAAAAAAATAATAATAAGAGGAGGCCAGCAATTAGAATCCACTCCCCTAGGCAATGGAAACTGGCTAATTGCTGGATAATGAATGGGCAATTCATCAGACAGGAAGCAATTAGACAAGGCAGAAGCAGCAAGGAGAAAGGCTCCAATTAATGTTGCAGGAGATCTTTGCTGATCCAAACTGCAGAGTAAAGTTTGCAAGAAGGATCTTGACCACTGGGATGACCGGCATTGCTGGATCATAATCAAATTATTTTGTGCCTGTTAGACCCACTCTTTCAATATTGCATCCAATGGATCGCAGAAATGCAATGCATACACAGCCAAAGTATAGAAGCAACTGTCATTCATCTGATTATTTTCTAGTACGGCAATTTTCCATGGTAAACATTTAGTATGAAGACACCACTACGTAATGATGGCTGACGTTCTTTCCTTTCTTGCCACGTCAGCAGGGCCAGCCCTACCATGAGGTAGAGTGAGGCAGCTGCCTCAGGCGGCAAATTCTGAGGGGTGAAAACAGCTAGAAAGGTGTGTCATGTGGTCTGTCCTGTGACCCTAAGCTAGCTTGCTGCCCTATGTGAGAGAATGTATGTCACAGCAGGGAATGCAGGCCACACCGCAGAGTTCATTTTGTGTGACTGGCTATGCTCTCCATGTATACTGGTTTTATACTCATGCCACTGAATTATAGTTCCTTGAGCTGAAGGAACGCCTTTTAACCAAGCTCAGTCAGTAGTGAAATTCAGACATATGCATGTCATCACTTTTGCCTCTCTTCTGGTACTAATCCGCATGTGTTTCCACACCTCACTCATTTCCTTGTCACAGAATTGCAGGGTTGTTGTTTTCTGAGTTGCTTCCAGGCTATTGCCATTTTGCAGATGGGATTCAACAGCGAGGGCAGGTTGCACAATTGGACCGGATTTGTCTAGCTCAACAAATACACACAATACACACACACATAAAATAGGACTTTTGAGGGTAGGGAAAATGATGGTAAAATACGCAAGAAAGTGCGATACAACATTTGCTTGATATGACACTGTATATTTCCCTCACAAATTTTGGGCCGACAAATCAGGATGAATAAACAGCCTTTGAGTGATGAAGCAGTGAATGTCATGTGTCCTACTCTGTGTCTCTCAGGTGCTGTGGAGCATGTTTCCTATCCCGTCACCAGAGTTGGTGTGAAAGGCAACTGTCAATCTTCAGGCCCTACCGTTAGGTAGAGATACCTGAGCATAGCTGTCAACCGTCCCTTATTTGGCGGGAAAGTCCCTTATCCCAGCGCTGTGTCCCGCTGCTGTCCCTTATTGATGATGTCCCTTAAATTTCCCGGGTTTCAAAGGAAGCAGCTCCTCTCCCTCCCTGCCTGCCGGCCAGGGAGGAGGGAGGCTCCAACTGTGTTGCTTGGCTGCGTTGCTCACCTAATAAAGAGTCTGAGAACGACTGGGGGGGGTGGAGCTTGCATGCCTTGTGCCGATCAAATCGGCTGCGTTGCCTGGGGACTCGCCTTTGCTCAGTGCTTCCCAGCGGAGAGGTGACGGTGGTTTTCCTTGCTGCATCCCCTTTGCTGGGTTGCTGCGCTGTGGGAACCACTGCTTGAGGCTTCGTTTGGCTGCTGGCTGGGCTTTCTGCCTTTGGCTCAGAGGGGCTCAGAAGTTGAACATACCTGTGTTCGGAAAATCCCTTATTTTGGCTGCTGATCCCTTATTTTCCAGGCTGCTGGTCCCTTATTTTCAAATCTGTAAGTTGACAGCTATGTACCTGAGGCAACAGGTGCCATGTGATGGGGAGCAATGGTGAGGTATATCAGATGAATATACCACGTAAAGCAGCCTGCTGCCCTTGGGTGCAGCGGATGAAGACCTGAAATAATATTTAGGCCTATTCTGCACAACACATTTAAAGCAGCATCATACCCCTACACCAAATGTGGAAACTGTAGTTTGTTAAGAGTGCTGAGAGTTGTTAAGGGACCCATTTTCCCCTCACAGAGCTACAATTCCCAGAGTGGTTTAACAATCCATCTTCCCAGGGAACTCTGCAAATTGTAGTTCTGTGAGGGGTAACAGGGGCTCTTAAAAGCTCTCGGCACCCATAACAAACTACAGTTCCCAGGATTCTTTGGGGCAGGGGGAGAGAAAGGACTGTTCTGCTGGCACAGGCCCTGATGTTTTCTTCACTTCCCTCTCTTTCTCTCCTGTTTCTTCCCACACAAATCTGAAGGGCATATATACATTTCCTGTTTCTAGAAGTGACCAGCCACTCAATATATACTCTCCTTACATTCAGATAAATAACTTGCTGATAAATAGTAGCTGCAGTAACTTACAAGAATCTTTAGTTTAATGAAAGCCTATACTCAAAGGCACTAAAAACACTGGATATTGAAATAAATATCCATTTAGAGCCTCTATAAATTCTCTCTCTTTCTGTTGGTTTTATAAAGATGTGTAGTGACCAGAATGAATAGATTCACATCCTATTCCAATGCATTGTTTATTTTCAACCATTGCGATTCACAGAATTTTAGCACTGAAAGAGATGGTGGATACTGAGAGCATCTTCCAATGCAGGATCTGCCAACTGAACCACACAAAGCCTTTTAGATTTTCAGATTTATCACAGGTATACAAGTGGGAGTTAAACAGTACAAACTGAAAGCATTTGCTGATGACTTAGTGTTGACTTTACAGGAGCCAGAATCCAGTACTAAAAGGGTATTGGAACTGATTCAAGAATTTGGACAGGTAGCAGGTTTTAAGTTGAACAAGATGAAAACTAAGGTTTTAGAGAAAAAATTAACTGTGAATGAGAGAGAAAAGTTTCAGGAGGAGACAGGATTAACATTGGTTAAGAAAGTGAAATATTTAGGGGTAAATATGACAGCCAAAAATGTGAATTTATTTAAGGATAATTATGAAAAATGTAGGACTGAAGTGGAAAAGGATTTAGAAATATGGACAAATTTGAAGTTATCATTGTTAGGCCGAATTGCTGTGATAAAAATGAATGTGCTGCCAAGGATGTTGTTTTTGTTTCAAACATTGCAAATTTTGGATAAGATGGATTGTTTCAAGAAGTGGCAGAAAGATATTTCTAGATTTGTTTGGCAGGGCAAGAAGCCTTGAATAAAATTTAAGATATTAACTGATGCTAAAGAAAGAGGTGGATTTGCCCTGCCAGACCTTAAATTATATTATGAATCAGCTGCTTTTTGCTGGCTGAGAGAATGGCTGCTTCTTGAAAACACGGACGTGTTGGATTTAGAAGGTTTTAATAATGTATTTGGTTGGCATGCATATTTGTGGTATGATAAGGTAAAAGCACATAAAGCGTTTAAAAATCACATTGTTAGAAAAGCATTGTTTAATGTTTGGATAAGATATAAGGATTTGTTAGAAAAGAAAACCCCAAGATGGTTGTCACCAATGGAAGCAAAGGCACAGAAAAAACTCAATATGGAGGCCAAATGGCCAAAATATTGGGAAATTTTGGAACAAGATGGAGACAGAATAAAATTGCAGAGCTTTGAAAAATTGAAAAATAAAGTGCGAGATTGGCTTCATTATTACCAAATAATGGAGTCATATAATTCGGACAAAAAAGTTGGCTTCCAGGTGGAAAAATCAAAATTGGAAACAGAATTGTTTGATCCAAAAACTAAGCATTTGTCAAGAATGTATAACTTGTTGCTGAGATGGAACACTCAGGATGAAATGGTGAAATCAGTTATGATTAAATGGGCACAAGATGTTGGACATAACATAATGATGGCTGACTGGGAACAGCTATGGAGCACAGGTATGAAATTTACGGCATGTAATGCCCTAAGAGAAAACTTAATGAAAATGATTTATAGGTGGTACATGACACCAGTCAAGCTTGCAAAAATTTACCATTTGCCCGATAATAAATGTTGGAAATGTAATGAGATTGAAGGTACATTCTTTCACCTTTGGTGGACATGCCCAAGGATTAAGACATTCTGGGAGATGATTTATAATGAAATGAAAAAGGTATTTAAATATACCTTCCTGAAGAAACCAGAGGCCTTTCTCCTGGGCATAGTTGGCCAACTGGTGCCAAAGAAGGATAGAACATTTTTTATGTATGCAACAACAGCAGCAAGAATACTCATCGCAAAATATTGGAAGACACAAGATTTACCCACCCGGGAAGAATGGCAGATGAAGTTGATGGACTACATGGAATTGGTGGAAATGACTGGCAGAATCCGAGACCAGGGAGAAGAGTCGGTGGAAGAAGACTGGAAAAAGTTTAAAGACTATTTACGGAAATACTGTAAAATTAATGAATGTTAGGAAAATGTTGGAATGAAGTTATATGGCTTTAGTAGAAATGTTATAAGGAATTAAGGATAAATAGATTAATAGAGTATAAAAGGGAAAATAAGGTTAGAATGTGTTAAGATAATTATAGGATTAAAAATAGAGGAAGATGGAAAGGAATTGCTGGAAAAATTAATAGAAGTGGAATATAAAAAGGGAGGTGTGAGGAGGTCGCGGAAATAAGTGAATGAAAGATAAGATATTGAAATTATTTTATGTGTTTTAAACTGTGTTTGTTTTGTTTTGTTAGTTTAATGTTAGTATTTTGTTAGTGTAATGTAGTGTGTGTTTTTTTGTATTGTATTGTATTGTTTTTATTTTTTGAAGTGTTTAAATTGTTGAAAAAGGTAATAAATATTATTTTTTAAAAATAGATTTTCAGATTTAACAAACCCATAGTCTCAATGAAAGACTTGACTTCAGTGTTTTTCTTTAAGGATGTTGTTTCTCCATCTCGACAAACAAGGATTATCCAAATCGGGGCCAACAGAACACCTTTCCATCAGGATTTATATGTAATATTGAAGATATTACAGGCATTTGTGGACTTGTGAACACCTTAGCACCATGTTTACTGGGGTTTTTTTGTACTTTTGACATTCCATTAGATACGAGTAATTTGTTGTTTATTTAATCATTATGGGTGATACTCATCTTTAGTTATACAAAGTGTGTGCCTGCTGATATCATTTGATTTAAGTTACCTGTTCATTAATGTAAATGGGTCTACTCTGAATATTACTAACTTTGGATAATCAGTGTCCACATTGTACATTTAATGTGATTCCTATTCGTTTCTGTTACTCAGTTTTGTGTTATTGGCCATAATAAGCAGCCCCCAAGTGGTATGTGGTCTGGTGGGCCACATGTTGTGCAGGATTGGACCAGACCAATGCTCTTCAACCTTGGGTTTTCAAAGTTGTACTATAACTTGGACCATCCGTGGACATTTGCTAACCCAGCTGGGGATGATTGGAGTTGTAGTTCAGCAGCATCTGGGGACCAAAAGCTGAAGAACCCTGGCCTGAAGTTATCGTGAGGTACAAGCTTGCTCATTAGAAATAAGAAAGAAAAAGTGTAGCAAGAAAAAGTGGTGATAAGCACGTAACTGGAATGGGTCAGAGATACCTCGGAGTGCTTAATTTTCTGGGGTTGGTGAGGGATGAAGGGAGATTTTGGTCTCAAGTCTGTTTGGTAGACGCATCCTCTGCATGCCCTTCCATTTCCTGCTGTGTGTGGAAAGTCTCTTTACATCCTCTGTGGCGAGGAGAAATATAGTTTGCTCATGTCCAGGGGCAGCTTCCATCTTTTCTTCTTATGTAGTGTGGTTTAGCATGAAAAACATTCTGAGCTGAGCCCCGCTGAGTCACAGCACCAATTACACATTTGTCAGCTGTCAGTTCTACAAAAAAACCCCACCAATCTGGATGTACATTGTGAAATCTCTCCCCACCGCGAACGCCATCTATGACCTTGTAGAGGCATACTAACAAGAAACATTTGTCAGTAGGGTGGAAAGAGCTGAAAAGGAAACAGAAACTGCTGCAGTTTATCTGTGGTCAGGAAAGGAAATCAGCCAAGCTAATATGATCAGTATTTGTTCACATTAGGGATTTTTTAAGTCCACAAGCAATATACAATCCATGAATTATTTTTTGATGTTCGCTTTACATTGAAATGAATGTAAGTTAAATAGCGGGCGTGGTGAAAAAAGCATAGTATTTGGTGGAAAGCGAACTGCAGTGAGACGGAAGCAGCGCTGGTTGTGATGAATACAGTCCTGAACGGAAATCGCAGCCTAGTTAAATCCTTATTTGTCACAAAATCCTTCCATGCCCTGAACTAGGTAAAGGTAAAGGCACCCCTGACCATTAGGTCCAGTCGTGGCTGACTCAGGGGTTGCGGCGCTCATCTCCCTTTATAGGCCGAGGGAGCCGGCATACAGCTTCCGGGTCATGTGGCCAGCATGACTAAGCCGCTTCTGGTGAACCAGAGCAGCGCACGGAAACGCTGTTTACCTTCCCACCGTAGCGGTGCCTATTTATCTCCTTGCACTTTGACGTGCTTTCGAACTGCTAAGTTGGCAGGAGCAGGGACCGAGGAACGGGAGCTCATCCTGTCGTCGCGGGGATTCGAACCGCCGACCTTCTGATCGGCAAGCCCTAGGCTCTGTGGTTTAACCCACAGCGCCACCCGCGCCTGGATGCCCTGAACTACCTTGCAATAAATCCTACAGAGCAGGTACATTTTAACGTATGGTGAATGTGTGCGGTGTCAGGATTGTGCTCGTTTGTGTCCTTTGTAAATGATTGCTTTTGCCATATGAAAATAAATTATTTTTTGAATTTAGCATTAACAGACCACTACTGCACATGACCACGCAGATGCATGCCCTGCTGAGTTTACTCCCAAGTAAAGCTCCACCTGCATTGTTGTTGTTTAGTCGTGTCCGACTCTTCGTGACCCCATGGACCAGAGCACACCAGGCATTCCTGTCTTCCATTCCCTCCTGCACTTTGGTCAAACTCATGTTAGCAGCTTCGAGACACCTGCATTACTGTATATATCTATTACAATATGAGAGCATTTTTAAACAGCTGCAGCTTCCTGCAAGAATCCTGGGAACTGTAGTTTGTTACACGTGCCGAGAATTGGTAGGAGATCCCAATTCCCCACAAAGAGATACAGTTCAGAGTTCCCTGGGAAGGAGGGATTGTTAAACTGCTCGGGGAATTGTGGCTCTGTGAGGGGAAAGGGGGTCTCCTAACAACTCTCAACCTCCTCAATAAACTACAGTTCCCAGGGTTTGTTTTTTGTGTGTGTGTGAAGCCGCATCTGTTTAAAGTGATATGATGCTGCTTTAAACATGGAATGTGGATATGGCCCAGTCTGGAGAGTTCCTGCAAGAGCAATTCAACATCTGCTTAGAATCAACAGGGATGTGAAGAATCCGGGTCATGTGGCTAGCATGACTAAAACCCCACAATATTTTATTCAAGTTGGTACTCCTGGTGCCCACTGTTTTGGCAGGGAGCTTGCCATGAGTTGATGTTTAGTCGTGTCTGACTCTTTGTGACCCCATGGACCAGAGCACGCCAGGCACTCCTGTCTTCCACT
Source organism: Podarcis cretensis (assembly GCF_951804945.1). NCBI lineage: Eukaryota > Metazoa > Chordata > Lepidosauria > Squamata > Lacertidae > Podarcis > Podarcis cretensis. The sequence continues at coordinate 15,833,323 of NC_137182.1, forward strand.
GCCTCCTACAGTTTGGTCAAACTCATGTTAGTACCTTCGAGAACACTGTCCAACCACCTCGCCCTCTGTCGTCCCCTTCTCTTTGTGCCCTCAATCTTTCCCAACATCACAGTCTTTTCCAGGGAGTTTTCTCTTCTCATGAGGTGGCCAAAGTACTGCATTCTCAGCTTCAGGATCTGCCCTTCCAGTGAGCACTCCGGGCTGAATTCCTTAAGAATGGATAGATTTGATCTTCTTGCAGTCCATGGGACTCTCAAGAGTCTCCTCCAGCACCATAATTCATAATTGCCATGAGTAGGGAATGTTAAATTGTGTGTGGGGGGGCGCTGTTATTCTGATTATTTTATTATTGTGCTGTGTATTCTTATGCTGTATGGGGGTGTTAGAGGAGGAGGAGTGTCTCTGGTAGAAAATATGTCGTGCTCCTTCTGGGGTGGTTTGTCCACCTCTGGACCCCACCCTGAACTCAGCTCTCACCTGTGGTTTCTATAAGCTGACAGCATGCGACAGCGGCCACTCCCCAGGTACAGCTTCGACTGGCTGGCTAAACCAGGTGAGGGAAGCCAATGAGTCTCAAACCTCAGTGAGTTAGGGACTTCCCTGCATGTTCTGGCAGATGGAGCACTTGAGACCAATCGTGGGTCCAGCAGCCAAGAATATAGTTTCTGCACATGCTGTAGAGGGAAGTGAGGGGCAGGTGGGGCTTGCCAATCTGGGAAGGTAGCTCACCTAGGAGAAGGAAAACTCTTGATCCTAAACCTCCACTGCCTTGCGAGATATCTTTGGGAGAAGAAGAGGCTCAGGAGTAAATCCTACACAAGTCCGGAGTGGAGTCCCTAAGATGGTTATATGGCTCCTTGTACGCCTCCTTCCAGCAACTCCTGCAGCCAAGCTGGTGCCCAACATATTGCTCTGCTTTCCTTTGGACCACATCAGACAGGCCAAGATGGGGGTCTTGTTGTCTGGGTGGCCCAGGAACTCCATACACACTGCCCAGGCCACTTTAGTGGACGTGGGTGGCGCTGTGGTCTAAACCACACAGCCTAGGGCTTGCCGATCGGAAGGTCGGCGGTTCGAATCCCCGCGACGGGGTGAGCTCCCGTTGCTCAGTCCCAGCTCCTGCCAACCTAGCAGTTCAAAAGCATGTCAAGTGCAAGTAGATAAATAGGTACCGCTCCGGCGGGAAGGTAAACGGTGTTTCCGTGCGCTGCTCTGGTTCACCAGAAGCGGCTTAGTCATGCTGGCCACATGACCCAGAAGCTGTCTGTGGACAAACGCCAGGTCCCTCGGCCTATAGAGTGAGATGAGCGCCGCAACTCCAGAGTCGTCCGCGACTGGATCTAATGGTCAGGGGTACCTTTACCTTTACACATCAGTTTGACTTCAACCCTGGAGGCGCACTCCATTGTCTCTTGAGACAAACGGACGCTAACAATTGATTATTATTCTGTGTATCATGTTTTTATTATTATGCTGCATAATTTATGCTCTTAATGCAGTACACCACCCTGTGATTTTTGGCTAAAGGGTGGTATATACGGTAAATCGAATAAATAATATAAGTATGATTTGCACCGGAGCAGGGAGGGCTGTGTGCGATCAGAAGGTGGCTTGGTCAGTGGTTGGCTACTTAGGAGGGGGGCATAGAAGAAGTCCTTTGGCCAGCACTGTTTTGGCCAGTAATGAGTAAGTAGATGTCCCTGTTTGGACAGTGAGTGGATGAGGCATCCAATAGAGGATATGTGCCCATCTTTTCTGGGAGCAAATGGCGGAGGGCAGGAGGACTGGAGACTGTGACCCATGCTGCAATTTGATTTTGGCGCAAATAGAAAGTTTGGGGAATTAGCCCCAGGGTGAGCTTGTCGATTTGTTCTACCGTCATCCACGTTGTAAGAGATCATGTAAACAATGGTTTGGCTATACTTTGTATTCATGTATACATGGCTCAACAGGTTCTGAAACAATCTGGAATACACCTAAAGGAGGTCCCCACAAGTTCACACCAAGTTTGAAATTAGGGCGATGTCATTGTCAACTTTTCCCCAGTTTGAAATTTAAACATTAATTTTGTCCCCACCCCCAGTCTCAAATTTCTTCCATATTAAAAAGAAAAATGGTTTGTGTGTTTTAAACATCTAGGTGCAGACACGCACAAGACGAAATCTGTCCCAAATATAGTACGTACTCGAATCCAAATCTGAAATGTGGGCATGCAGATCTGAAGATCGGAGTTCGAATCCTGACCTCCGCTTTTTCATCTTGAGTCTCGACAACCCCTATGATTACGGAGAGGAAAATGGCAAGATGATAAGTTCTCCAGACCCTTCCCCCAAGCCCCATCCGAGCCCCTTCGCTTTCTTTCGCCTTCTTTCCAAAAAAATTACGGCGACAACCTTAGAAGGCTTCTCGAATTGTGATGCTCCTGGAAATGCATGGAAGGAAAAATTAGGGGTGGGAACGATGGTTGACTTGACTCATCTGTTGTTCCTCCGCAGTGCCTCCTGGAGGGGCGGGGAAAAGGGCAACAGGATCCAACCACCGCATCCCTGCGCCTTGGCGGCGGGGAGACGGACAGCGTGCGAAGATGTCGGTGGATGTGAGTTTTGCAGCTGACTTTGCAGCTGACACATAGAGAGAAATCCAGGTGGCCGGGAACTAGTATGGCTGCTGCTGCTGCTCGCAGCCCTCAGTCCGAGTAGATGATGAAGCCTGAGAAGGTGCTGTATTTGTTGTTGTTCCCTCCGTGGGCTTTGCCTCCGTCCAGCTTGATGAAAACCTCGTCGCCAGCATCCAGGTGAAGGATGACACTGTTGCTGGCGTAGTCGTAGTTCTGATCCGCATCTTGTGCGATGGCGCTGGCCCGCACCTGGGGTGAGAGAGGGCAGTTTGGGGAGAGAGAGAGAGAGAGAGAGAAAGAACAGATGGGGAAGAAGGAGAAAAAAGAGAGACAGGGGGAAAAGGTCAAAGCGTTGGTGACAGTGATGGGAATGGGAGCTGCACAGAGCCATGCATAGAGAAGGAGGTGGAGAAGGGAAGCGTTGAAGGAGTGCTGCGCCTCCTATTTAATTTCATCTCGCAAAGCCCGTCACTATAATTCCTATGGCAATAGGAGGCAGAGAGCAAAAGGGAAGTCAACTTCTCCACGGCAAACTGCTAGCCTGGCGGCTGCTGAGTTGCAACTTGGAACCTCGCCTCTCTCTCCAAGCTGGCCTGGTGCTTTTCATGTTGTACTGAGATCTTCCCATAAAGAGTAATATGCAATTAGAATTATGGTGCCTTGGAAACTACAACTAATCCAGAATGCTGGTGATTGGGAGTGGCTGCTGGGACCACATAACACTGGTCCTGAAAGACCTACATTGCTTCCCAGTGCAATTCAGTGTTGGAGCTGACCTTTAAAGCCCTAAATGGCTTCAGCCCTGTACACCTGAATGAGCATCTCCACCCTCAATGTTCAACACCGAGGGTATTCTGGAGGTCCAGCACCGGGGGCCTTCTGGCAGTTCCCTCACTGCGAGACATGAAGCTACAAGCAGCCAGGCAGAGGGCCTTCTCAGTAGTGGCACCCGCCCTGTGGAACACCCTTTTGTCAGATGACAAGTAGATGAGTAACTATATAACCTTTAGAAGACATCTGAAGGCAGCCAAGAAGAAGAAGAAGAGAATTATTTTTACCCTGCCCATCTGACTGGGTTGCCCTGGCCACCCTGGGTGGCTTCCAGCATATATAAAAACATAATAAAACTTTTAAAAGCATTCCTAAAAGCATTCAGATGTTTCCAAAATGTTATATAGGGAACCTTTTTAAGGTGTAATGTTTTATTATGTTTTTATATATGTTGGAAGCCACCCAGAGTGGCTGGGGCAACCCAGTCAGATGGGTGGGGTAATAATAATAATAATAATAATAATAATAATAATAATAATAATAATAGCAACAAGCACTATTTGTTAGCATGACCAAGAAATAAAAGTGAGGCAGGTTCTGTGCGAAGAAAGGACCAGGGCAGGCCTAGCCGCAGATGCTGACATCCTCAGTTGCCTTCTGAGGTACCAACAGTAGTCGTGGCTGGTGCCTGCTGGACTGGTGGGATGGAAGACTGGGAGACAAACAGGAGGGGGCGCCAGAGCCATCTGCCGACTGAGTGTGAGTAAGAAGGCAGGCTAAGGTTGGTGCGGTAGTGCCTTGTTTGCCATAATGGAGCAGCCTCTGCTGGGTGTCCGGGCAGATCGGCAGATCAGCAATAACTCATAAGGTGTCTGTGACTTCTTTGTTCAAAGAAACAAAACAGGTTACTAAAGTCCAGTTAGTAACCTAAAAATGTATTTTGAAAGTTGGATTGTTTTTCTTTCTTTCTTTTTTCTGGTTTGTCCTTCTTTTTCTTTTCTGTAAACTGAAAATGTAATAAAAATTTTAATAAAAAAAAACAAATAAACAAAACAGCTCAGGCCTAGTGAGCACAGCAACTCTTCCCACTAGATCAAAGGAGGCACTTGGGAGGACCGAAGGTCCCCTCGCCTTCCCACCACTCCCTAAGTCTACTTCTCCCTAAGCAATCTAAGACTTCAACATCTTGTCTGTCTCTGCTCCACACTCTTCATACCTCTTCTGGTTCTGGGAGAGCTGTTCGCAGCAGGAGGGGGAGACCTCCTGGCTTCTTCAGCAGCCTGCCTCGGCCTCCCTCCTCTCCAGCCTCCACTTCTGCCTCTGAGTCTGGGCTGCTTTCTGCCCATGTCATGGGAAGGCAGCAACATGAACAAGCCAATTCTTTTGGCTGCCGTGTCTGATCTGAAAGAAGTCCTACTGAATGCAATGGAGCGTCCTCCCTGGTAAGTGGGGTTCATTTATTAAAAGCATTTATATTGCTTCTCAAAACAGCTCCCCGGGTATCTCCCAAAGCGAAGTAAAACAGTTAAAACTGTAAATTCAAACCAAAACACAATATGCAATTTAGAACAACATTAAAAGCATACTTCAGGTTAATGCTGTCCCAAGAAAACACTTTAGTGTACAGACACTGCAAATATAACATGCATGCACTTAAAACTTGGGGAAATATGGAAAGAGTCTGGAGTTTGCTTTTTAGCTTTAATGTTCCAGGAATAGGAGGGGACTGAAGAAGTTGAAATGGGGGTGGGGATGGGGAGATCCAAAGAATAGGAAGGAGCAAAATGGCCTTAGGAGGAAAAGGCAAGGAGAGCTCAAGGATTGCAGCAAACATTCTGGGCAGCTTCCAACATATATAAAACATTAAACTTTTTTTAAAAAAACACTTCCCTATACAGGATTGCCTTTAGACGGCTCAGGAGGGTCGGATAACTTCATATCCTCCAACAGTTCTCCAGCGAAAATGGGGACATCCTAAGGAAAAGCCGAACATTCCAGGATGAAATCAGAAACCGGGACAGCTTCTCTAAATCAGGGGTGTCCCTGGAAAAGAGGGGCACTTGGAGGGCTACCTCCCATCCTTCCTCATTATAAATCTTCAAGTCTGCCTCCCCTCCTCTCAGTGGTGTCCAACAGAGAAAAAAACGGGAGGGGGGTGACCAAAATAATTCACCACCCAACAGAAACTATTTCGGTGGGAGAGAGATGCTGGACCCAGGGGTGGGAACTGCTGGGGGTGAATACAGTGGTACCTCGGGTTACAGATGTTTCAGGTTATGCATTTTTGGATTGCGCACTGCGCCGAACCCAGAAGTACCAGAACGGGTTACTTCTGGGTTTTGGTGCTCGCACATGCGCAGATGCACTAAATCACACTTTGTGCATGCGCAGAAGCAGCAAATCACAACCCACGCATGCGCAGACACGGCACTGCGGGTTGCGAACGCTGCCTGGATCCCATTCGCAACCCGGGGTTCCACTGTATTTTGATTGGCTAAGCAGAGGAGATGGATGGATGCATCTAGAATGCCTCTGTCAGTGGAAAATATATTAATTGTTATGTACTGAAGTTTTCACCTTGGGCCAGCAGGGGGATACTGTAGATAGTTCAGGCCCACATATGCAAATAAGGGATCAAAAGTGTCGTTCAGTGATTGGATAGTTACAGAAAATGGTTACTGTTGCGTTCTAGTGGAGCCCTATATAAGCAGGCTAGCTGAACCCTTCAGTTCAGTTCTGTTCTGGCCTGTGAATAAACAAGAGCTGTTTGAAGAATCACTGTGTCGTCTGATATGTTCACCCACAACTTAACAATAATAAGGACTGCTGGTGACAGGAGAAAGATTGGATGTGCCTTTGGAAGTTTTGGGGGCCTCACAATCTGGGGTGTGTGTGCTATGTCCCACTTTGTGCAACAGAGGAGTCTCCACTGTGGGGAAGGAGGGAACTGTCAGACAGTGAGGAGCAGAGGCTTATGTGGGGCTTTGGTACTGAGCACTCAGATTCCCCCAAATTATTTTTCAGGTGTGCCATTGAACGCTTAGCCGTTGCTAGTCTGGACAATGTGTTAACAGTCACAGATGGAGCTGCTTTTCGGCCACCTGTGCTGGTGTGCACAACTGGCTCAGGAAAAGTGCATTTCTTGCCCCTCCCCGCACCCAAATACAGAGACGCGGCCTTTGAAAACAGGCCTTCACTTTCCACGGTTTGCACCGTAATTAAAATTGAACTTGAAAGCTGGTTAATGGCCTGGGTGGAGTAGAGTGTTAGCTTTTAATTACAACTGGATACATGAAGGGACTCTGGGAGAGGAAGCGAACCAATCCGCACTTTTGGAGGTCCATGGTGGGATTTGTCTGCGGTTAAAGGCAGATGCTCTTTGTGTATAATAATTATTGTAGCAGGAGAGTTATTGGCCACAGGGTCTGCTGCCGCTGCTATTTTATTGTGGAAGATTAACACAGGGGCAAGATCACGGAGGTTAAAAATAACAACACAAATGTCCACTGTTGAGTCATGGGCTCTGTGAAATAGACGTACAAGGCTTATTTTTTTGTATGGAAGACTGGAAATCTTTATGGCAGTGATTATGCTGCAAGACACATAACGTGCCTGGAATTTATTGCATCTGTTGGAAACACGGATAATTCTCAGCTTAACCTTTTAGATTTTTAAAAGCGACAAGATTCTAGCCCTCCTGAGTGTGGAGGGATAAACTTTAGAAAGCCAAGCCAACAACTAATGTGCTCAAATTTCCAAATTGCCCACATCAGCCAATTTCCATTCAGCCTTCCGCCTTTTCTCCTTGGCAGGGTTTCTGTGGGTGACAGGTAAGGATTCTCCTGGTGAACTGGATTCGCCTTCCTCACGAAGATGTAGCAAAAGTCCTACTGAAGCCAAACCACCATCCAAAAGCTGTTTGGTGAGTGTTTTCCTCCTCCTGGTGAACTGGAACGGAGTCCAGTTTTAAAGCAATCGTTTGACTTCCTGGCCAAAAGCGAAGAGACCTAACTGAGAGGAGTTTCCCTGCCAAACTAGGAGGGGGCAGCAAATGTTTGTTTTATCTGAGAGTCCATAAGCCCAACATAGTATCCAAGGAAGTCCTTGCAAGGGGTGAGGTTAGAGCGGCTACTTAAAAAGAGAGAAAATAAATCACCAAAAAAGAGGGCAAGGAGAATGTAGATTTGCATATAAACCGCATAGATTGAACAGTAATAAATCTCACCTTAGTGATGACTAAGGTGACCTGCTGTGACCTACAGGTGGGACCGACTGTGTGTGCCTGCTCAGTTTGTGGCACAGGTGCTAAAATATGGCCACTCCTCTGCTTCCCCAGAGTTATTTATCTATAAGGTGGACCCGCACCCAAAAACCTTTCAAGAGAGGACTCCCCACCGAGAGCCCCTGTCCGTTGTAAAGTCAAATGCATGGCCTGTTGATACGGAAGGGGGGGGGATGTCTTCTTCACCTTCTTCTTCGCTACAATATATCAATTTATTTCCTATTGTCAATGTCAAAAGGGACTAAAATCTATAAAATTCATAGAAAATCAACGTGCCGGTTTGCTCAATTTCTCTAGGACTCCATCACACCTCCCCTGTCCAGCATAATCCCTCAAGCAAGGTGTTAAGACCCTAATCCTGTCAAATCGCTCTGATCAGCCTTTCCTCCAGGCAATGTCAGGTGGCAGACTATGCATATTTGGGACCATTGTTTTCTCATCCCCAGGAATTGTTTATCTGTGCATATCTCCAGCTCTGCATATTCCCCCCTCCCTCCTCCATATGTTAATCTGTGTAACCCAACCTCCCTTTAATATATTCATGATGTAATCTGTGTAACCAAACCTCTCTTTAATGTATTCATGACGTGTTTTGCACTGTATTCTGGGACATGGAGGGAGTTTCAAAAACTCATGTCACCCCTTTCTCACTGTTCAATCTCGCCTTGAACCTGTTGCGCAATAAACTTGGATCTTCTGCAGTTTGCTCCTGTGCCCGGCTGAGCTCATTTTCCTCTGCAGGGACCCACGGACTTAGTCCGATGAGCTGGGTGGCAGAGCAGCCTCGCACCCAGATTTTAGCCGTAACACTGTTAAGCATAGTGGTTTAATTGACTGAAATGGGGAATGCTTAAATGCATTAATGTGTGTTTCATTCTGGAATGTTCCTCAGTAACTCTTGTGTGATAGGTTAACTTTGGTCACATGGGAGGTCTCTGACCGCGTCCTCCATTTTGTTTTGTGTGTGAGCGACTTGACTGTAATGGTTCCATCTCCATGAACACTGAAGAAGAGACCGTGTTAGACAACTCTCTAAATGCAATAGAGGAAAGGCGTGTTAATGTTTCTGTCTGAATGCACAGACTCTCCCTTGGATAGATTCAAGATGCAAAAAAAACACCAAAAAACCCCCCAACCCCAGTATATATTAAGAAAACTTGTTGTAACGATGTGCTTATACCCAGTATATTAATTATAATGCAATTAACACAGGTCAAACAACCACCCTTTATGAAGCAAAAGGACGTGAAGAGTTTTCTACACATCTTTGTTTATAGAAACAGTCACTTGGGGTTGCTTCTACTCTGCTGGTTTAGTCTGGCGCAGTCACCCTTCAGTCACTCTTTTTAAATACAGAGTGGGTCCAGAAATTTCACCACCAACCTGTCATATTCCACTGAGTGGGTTCTGCCTGCCAGTGTCCTTAGTGTTGTGCTTCTGCCTTTTTTTAACCTGATTTTATTTGTGGTGATTATTTCAAATTAAAATGCAAAGCCGGTATGGGCTGGCCCAAAAATAAAAGAAAAAGGGTTTTGAGAGTTTCAGGGCTTCTTTGCCTTTAATTAGCAGCTTCCTCCTTGTGTCCTGTTTGATGCATTGCTGACTGAGAGGGTAATTCGAGACCATCTGTTCATTGAGCAGTCATCTTGATCCTCTGAAGGAAGATTCCACATTGTTGGCACCGACGTTAGCATTACAACACTGGAATTAGCATTCACACTGATTTGTTTGTGGGGAGGCAAGACAATGTCAAAGCAAGTGTTATCCCACACTTTGCAGTGTATTTTCCTTTCACTTGCCTCACCGCTAAGAGTCCGATCTTTGGGAGAAGCGGTTTTGTTGCACAAGAGATCCAGATCTGTTTTAATCGTGCAGCCCAAATCTGTCTGGATGTGACTGAATCCCACATGAAAATAGTGACAGCCTGGAAACACCCAGAGTTTCTTAATTGTATCTTAATCAGGCAGTTCCTATTGCTCGAGAAGGCATTATAATTGTTTCCTTTCGTCATTTTTTCTTGTAATCTTTTTACAATGCAATATTGCTACTTGACATTTTTCAAAATATGGAGAAAGCTCTTTCATGGCAGGAACAAGAAGTAACTAATTTAGATGTTAATCAGTCATGCTGTTGCTGCTGCTGCAGTGAACAGGAAGTAACAGAAGAAGTTGAAGGAGGAAGCTACTAACTTATTTTGCAGAGGACTGTTGGATCTGCTGAATAAATGCTATAGAAGCACAACTCTGGGGACTGGTATTGCTGAACAATATATTGCTCTGTTATGAACCATACGGAACTACTTACCGTATTTTTTGCCCCATAGGACGCATCGGCCCATAGGACGCACCAAGTTTTTTTGGGGGGAAATAAAGAAAAAAAATTATTTCCCCCCCCAGGCACTTGTGGGGCCGGCGGCGGGGAGAAGCGCTCTTCTCCCCACCGCCCGCCTGCAGACCAGGTCCGGGGACAGCGGGAAGACGCGCTGCGCCTCCCAGCTGTCCCCGGAGCTTGCGGGGCTGGCAGTGGGGAGAAGCACGCTTCCAAACCACATCGGGAGACAGCGGGATGCCGGCGTTCCGCCTCCCCGCTGTCCCCCGACCTTGTGGGGCTGGCTCTGCGGCTCTCCTGAAGCCTGGAGAACGTGAGGGGTCGGTGCGCACCGACCCCTCTCGCTCTCCAGGCTTCAGCAAAAGCCTGCATTCGCCCCATAGGACGCACACACATTTCCCCTTCATTTTTGGAGGGGAAAAAGTGCGTCCTATAGGGCGAAAAATACGGTACTCTAATCCCAATTCCAGCTCATTGTGGAGATGGAATGAGTAAAAGGCCCCAGTGTAGAAGCATTGTGAATTTCTAGGGTGAGAATTGTAGTTGCTCCAGAGGAACAATCGCTTGTGGTCTAAACAGGGGTCAGAGGTCTAGAATGATGGAGCCTTTGCTGGTGTACATGCTTCTTAATTGAAAACAAAGTGTGCAAGTTCTTCCCTACACACTGAGCAATTGGGGGCTGGGACCCGAAGAGCAGTGGCTTTAGTGCAAGGGTGAACGCTTTGCAGAAGTAGAGATAATGGTGGATTTTCCGCAATTTGCTGAGCTGGTACAAGTATGCCTCAGCACAGTGAGAGGTCCTTGCCGACCGTATGCCTCTTTGACATATGATTAGGAGGTACTGCATCAGCCACAACGTCCTTCCCACCCGCCCCCTTTTACTGCTTCAGCTGAAGGTCCTTTCTTTCGACATTTATCTAGCCTGTGTTTTCCTCCTTCTTGCCACAAACCAAGCTGCCCTCTCTGTCTGTCTGTCTGTCTGTCTGTCTGTCTGTCTGTCTCTCTCTCTCTGTGTGTGTGTGTGTAGAGTCACAAACCTTTAAAAGAACAAACCGAGCTTGCAAACACTGTTTTACTCAGAGGTCAGCAACCTTTTTCAGCCATGGACTGGTCCACTGTCCCTCAGACCATGTGGTAGGCCGGACTATATTTTGAAAAAAAAAAAAAATAATGAACGAATTCCTATGCCCCACAAATAACCCAGAGATGCATTTTAAATAAAAGGACACATTCTACTCATGTAAAAACACGCTTATTCCCGGACCGTCTGCTGGCTGGATTGAGAAAGCGATTGGGCCGCATCCGGCCCCTGGGCCTCAGGTTGCCTACCTCTGGTTTTACTGATCCCTGCTGCTGTGCAACTTGACCTGGGACGCAGGTGGCGCTGTGGTCTAAACACTGAGCCTCTTGGGCTTGCTGATCAGAAGGTCGGCGGTTCGAGCTCGCATTGCTCTGTCCTAGCTCCTGCCAACCTATCAGTTCAAAAGCACACCAGTGCAAGTAGATAAATAGGTACCGCTGCGGCGGGAAGGTAAATGGCGTTTCTGTGCGCTCTGGCACTCGTCATGGTCCTCCATGCACCAGTAGCGATTTAGTCATGCTGGCCACATGACCCGGAAAACTGTCTATGAACAAACAGACAATTTCTGTTCTCATCCTGAAGCAAAGTTCTTAACCCAAGGTACTATTTCTGGGCTAGCAGAGTCTGTAACCTGAAGAGTATGTAACCCGAGGTACCACTGTAAACACTTTTAAGACCCTATGCACACTTTCCCCTAATATATGCATTTTTGTAAACACTGGTTGGTTGGGGAACTGTATCATATGACTCAGATAAGGTGAATTTTGAAGGACGGCTGTGTTTCGGTTCACAGATTGTTTCGAAAAGTGTGGATTCGATCCATTCAGCTTTAAATGCCTACTGGATTAAGTTTTTGTTCTATCCTGCCTTGTAATGCAAGGGACGCAGGTGGCGCTGTGGTCTAAACCACAGAGCCTATGGCTTGCCAATCAGAAGGTCGGCGGTTCGAATCCCCGCGACGGGGTGAGCCCCCGTTGCTCGGTCCCTGCTCCTGCCAACCTAGCAGTTCAAAAGCACATCAAAGTGCAAGTAGATAAATAGGTACCGCTCCGGCGGGAAGGTAAACGGCGCTGCCATGCGCTGCTCTGGTTCGCTAGAAGCAGCTTAGTCATGCTGGCCACATGACCCGGAAGCTGTACGCTGGCTCCCTCGGCCAGTAAAGTAAGATGAGTGCCGCAACCCCAGAGTCGGCCACGTCTGGACCTAATGGTTAGGGGTACCTTTACCTTTACCTTGTAATGCACAGCTCTGCCCAGAACTAAACTGTCACACTAGAGGCAGCGTTGAGGCTGCGCTCGGTCCTCTCTCCTGCTCATGTGTTTCCTCAGAAGGCGACTGTGACCAGAAAGTGGTTTGCTCTTCGTCTGAAGAGAGCGGTCACACCTGGACTGGATTCTGCTGCCGCCACCGCCACTTCGTTATACCAAACCTACATGTGCCACATCCTCTGCTAGTTGCTGCCATGTCCCCACGCCTTCTGGGTGTAACACCAGAGCACGTCTGCTTATGCGTCAAAAGCACATCTCTCCCTTCTACATGCCTCTCTCCCGCTCTGGCCTCCTGGTGGGTGTGAGACAGCGAGAAAGAAAGTGTCTTTGCCACTCAGGAGCTGAGGCCCACGTGATCAATTTATGTCTCAAGAGCTCTCTTAATTAGAGCTTTGTGTTTCCTGTTGAGCTGGACTTATTGGATGGAAAGATACTTGGAAACCTAAGGCAAGAGGACTTCATTATCAGCACTAGCTGACAAAGCAATCTCTTTCCCACACACTCGTTTTTCACTGCCGTCTCCCCCTCCATGCCACGTTGCACAGTGGGTAGGAATCTGGGCTCAAGCCCCAGTTGGACTGGAGGTGACTTCCTGGTCATGCTCCTGAGATGCAGCTCAACAAAGGAGCATGTTTCTTGCAAGCAGAAGGTTCATGTTCAGCCTCCCTTCCACACCCACATCTCCATTTAAAGCAGGGATGGGCAATTTGCCACCCTCCAGGTTCTGAACTGCAACTCTCATCAGCTCTGGTGGTCAGGAATTGTCAGGGACTGAGTGGACGAGGAGGAGTGGCAGGAGGCACCAGCTGGGGACCCCCCAAAGGAATCCCCAGAGGAGGAAGAATCTGACCTGAAGGAGCATCTGTACCTCCATCGGTCTGCCCGGACACTGAGGTCCAGCGCCGAGGGCCTTCTGGCTGTTCCCTCGCTGCGAGAAGCCAAGTTACAGGGAAACCAGACAGAGGGCCTTCTCGGTAGTGGCACCCGCCCTGTGGAACGCCCTCCCACCAGATGTCAAAGAGAACAACAACTGCCAGACTTTTAGAAGACATCTGAAGGCAGCCCTCTTTAGGGAAGCTTTGAATGTTTAACAGACCACTGTATTTTAATACCGTGGTACCTTGGGTTACATACGCTTCAGGTTACATGTGCTTCAGGTTACAGACTCCGCTAACCCAGAAATAGTACCTCAGGTTAAGAACTTTGCTTCAGGATGAGAACAGAAATCGTGCTCCGGCGGCGCGGCAATAGCAGGAGGCCCCATTAGCTAAAGTGGTGCTTCAGGTTAAGAACAGTTTCAGGTTAAGAACGGACCTCCAGAATGAATTAGGTACTTAACCCGAGGTACCACTCTACTTTGTTGGAAGCCACCCAGAGTGGCTGGGGAAACCCAGCCAGATGGGCGGGGTATAAATAAATTATTATTATTATTATTATTATTATTATTATTATTATTATTGCCCGGGTATTGGTGGTGGGACACTGAGGAGAGGTCAGAGGGAGAAGACTTGGAAGGTGCTGGATGCTGAAGGAGCAACAGGGTTTAGTGATCAGGAAGAGACGGTGACAGAGAGCAGTTCAAGCTCCAAGGCTGAAGCAGAGGCTGCTGAAGAATCCAGGGAGTCTCCTTCTCCTGCTGTGACAAGCTCCCTTCCCTGCTTGTCTCCAAGAATGCACAGGATAATGATGGCAGAACAGAGGCCAGAGGTCCACAGATGCAGTTTGGGACTGCTTGGGAAACAACCAGGAGAGGAAGAGCCTTAGGAAGTGTAGAAGGCAGGGGACCTTCAGTCATGGCAACTGCTCCACAGGGCAAGGCCTACTAGGAAGCGTTGCTGAGTTGTATGCCATTTCCTTGAACAAAGAGTAAACTTCACTATCTCTGCCTCTTGGTGCTGACCTGCATCTGACTCGAGCCCTGACAGCAATGATGAGAGCAACAGTCTGGCCACATTCACATGCCCTCTAACCCTGATTGTAAGAATTTCATGGGTGTGGGGAAGGCCTATCCTCTGAAAGACTGAGTAGGCTAGATGGACTCTGTATTTAACCCAGCTTCTCATATTCGTATGTAAGCTTACTGCGTGGCTTTCAGAAAGATACTCCACCTAACCTACCCAACAGGATAGTTGTGGGGATAAACCCCCCTGAAAAAACATTCCAAGCTGATTGGATACAAATTTGAATAATAATATATGAAATATGAGAAGCCCCATCAGTATTGGCATTCTGCCGGCTCCTGTTTAGGCAAGCAGTCCCCAGAACTGATCTTTTGATTCAAAGGTTTTAACTGTTTTAATTGTACTTTTTAACTGTTTGGTCGTATATTTTAATTAAGGATGCTTTAATGCACTGCTGGGTTTGTATTTTAATTATGGATTGATTTTATAGATGTAAACTCCTTGGAAACCATTTTGGAACAGAAGCGGTATATAAATTAATCTTATTAACTGGGCATCAGCCACCACTGCAGCAGATTCATCCACCCACCAGTCTCCCTGTGTGCGAAACTACACAGTCTGCTGCAAGCCAAGAATGGGTGGACTATGATATGGTGGCTGCAAAGGAAAGTAGTTGGACATCTCAGATGGGTGAGCTATGTGGCAAAAATTGAAGGAGAAGTCCAGGGGGGTTGGGGGTTGGAGGGGATTACAAAACAAAGAAGGAGAATCAGAGGGCCCCTCCAGAAGTCCTTTTTATTGTGCATTCATGATGACTTGTGCACATGATACTGGAATTCTGGAGTACCTAAAAAAGCTTCAAGGCGGACATACCACTTCATTAAGGTACATGTCCCCTACCCTATGGGACCGTCTCTCCTGGTATGCCCTGCGGAGGACCTTAAGGTCCACAAATGACAACATTTTGGAGGTCCCAAGTTGCAAGGTGGTTAGATTGGTCTCAACTAGGGCCAGGGCCTTTTCAGTACTGGCCCCGATTTGGTGGAACGCTCTGTCACAAGAGACCAGGGCCCTGCAGGACTTGACATCTTTCCACAGGGCCTGCAAGACAGAGCTGTTCTGCCTGGCCTTTGGTTTGGACTCAGTCTGACCCTTATGTTTCCCTCCCCTTATGGTTTTGATCTATGGGCTACTTTTAAAATGAGGCTGCATTTTAAATTGCATTTTAACCTGTATTTTAAATTGGTCCCCCCCCCATTACGTTTTTACTGTAATTTTACTGGTGTTAGCCGCCCTGAGCCCAGCTCTGGCCGGGGAGGGCGGGGTATAAATAAAATTAACTGCTAAGATCCTGACATTTTTTAAAAACTCCAGTGTTCTGGTTCATTATTATTATTATTTTCCTGCTACCGTTGCACAGCACAGCACAAAAGTGTCCCTCCAGGAGTGTAGCAACCTTGGAGAAGCATCGCAGAACAACTAATAACTGGGAATTGTGTGTGGATATTCCAGAATAGATCCACCATTGTTTGGCGTACTTGTTGAAATAAAACAAAAATAAGGTAAAAGTAAAGGTAAAGGGACCCCTGACCATTAGGTCCAGTTGTGACCGACTCTGGGGTTGTGGTGCTCATCTCGTTTTACTGGCCGAGGGAGCCGGCGTTTGTCCACAGACAGCTTCTGGGTCATGTGGCCAGCATGACTAAGCCGCTTCTGGCGAACTAGAGCAGCGCACAGATATGCCGTTTACCTTCCTGCCGGAGTGGTACCTATTTATCTACTTGCACTTTGACATGCTTTCGAACTGCTAGGTTGGCAGGAGCAGGAACCGAGGTTGGTAGGAGCTCACCCTGTCGTGGGGATTCGAACTGCCGACCTTCTGATCGGCAAGTCCTAGGCTCTGTGGTTTAACCCACAGTGCCACCCGCGTCCCTAAAACAAAAATAGAACACCAGCTAAATCTTCGTTCGGCTGGGGACCTTTACTGCTTCTGTTCTTTGCAAAACAGGCTATCCAAACAGGCTGGGTTAAGAATCCTTGTTCCGAGATCCCTGAATGCTGATGCAGTGCTAGCCCAAACGTTCTCCACGGGGCCAGAGCTGCTTTCTTCGTTCCCCCCAATTCTTTTCCTCCCGCCTCTGCTTTCTGCAACGCGCTCGCTAGTTAAACGCCGGTGGCAGCAAAAGGCAGTTCGGCGCTGTCACCAAGGCCATTTATCTCCACTCGTTAAGAAGCTGCCTTGTCACAGCACATGAGCCCGTTATGACATAATCCTCTAACTAGTGAAGATAAATTGCTGCTCCAGATCTGGCCTCCTGGTGCTGCTGTTTCTTCCAAGGTGGGCGCATCGGGGAAATGGGTTTGAGCTCCGGTTGTGGGGTTTCTCGTGAGGCAGATTGGGGTCAGAGCTCCCGGAACAGATAGTCTGGGGGGCGATGGCAGGCACGCAGCTGGGTTCATGCTCGATTTCCAAAGAACAGAGGCAGTGCAGGAGCTAACAAGGAGGGTGCAAGCTATGAGGCTCCACATGTGAGAAAGCTGCACAATTCACTTTGCGCATGCTCAGGGGCTGTCTTTTATTATTAGTATTACAAGGCAGAGAGGGGCGTTTTCAGAGCAAGTTGCTGGGCTGAATCCTCCTAGCTCACACGAAGCTATGGAAAACCCCAAGTTTCAAGTCGTCTTATTGAAGTCAGCGTCAGAGATGCTGGAGGAATTTGATTTTTGCACCTTCCCATACAAAAGGACTTGATCTGCCCCCTTGGACCATTGTGCAGAATAAAACTTAGTTATCCATCAAATTTGCCCACCCTTGGTGGCTGCAATGAGTTTTCTTGTCCTCAAGGGGGGCCAGGGGGGCAGCTGCCCCCCCTAAATCAATAAAATTCCATAAAATTCCATAGCAAACTGAGGTGCTGCCCCCCTAACAAAAGGCCTGCTCCCCCTAAAAAAAAAATCCTGGCTACGCCCATGGTCCTCATGACTATGAATTAGAGTGCTAACACTATTTTTGTGTGGGATTGGCTCACTTAGCAGCAAATTCAGGTTGTACAATTACAGTTTGTTTTTATACTGTTTCACAACTATAAAGGTAAAGGGATCCCTGACCATTAGATCCAGTTGCTGACGACTCTGGGGTTGCGGCACTCATCTTGCTTTATTGGCCGAGGGAGCCGGCGTACAGCTTCCAGGTCATGTGGTCAGCATGACTAAGCCGCTTCTGGCGAACCAGAGCAGTGCACGGAAACGCCGTTTACCTTCCCGCCAGAGCAGTACCTATTTATCTACTTGCACTTTGTACTTTCGAACTGCAGGTTGGCAGGAGCAGGAACCGAGCAACGGGAGCTCACTTCGTTGCAGGGAATCGAACCGCCGACCTTCTGATCGGCAAGCCCTAGGCTCTGTGGTTTAGCCCACAGCGCTACCTGCATCCCTTCACAACTATAAGCTTGCACAAAACCCCCACTCTCCCCCAAGACTGGCCAGTGTGGTGTAGTGGTTAAGAGCGGTAGACTTGTAATCTGGGTAACCGGGTTCGCGTCTCTGCTCCTCCACATGCAGCTGCTGGGTGACCTTGGGCCAGTCACACTTCTCTGAAGTCTCTCAGCCCCACTCACCTCACAGAGTGTTTGTTGTGGGGGAGGAAGGGAAAGGAGAATGTTAGCCGCTTTGAGACTCCTTAAAGTGAGTGAAAGGCGGGATATCAAATCCAAACTCTTCTTCTTCTTTTTGCTGTAAGGAAAGTGACAGGAAACCACACTGAAAAGTGTGGGATAACCCTGTAAGGCAATGTAATCTAATCTCCCTTCAAACAAACCAGCTCATTAAATAGCTGGTGTCATCTAACTTCCCTGCAATCAAATCTGGAAACAGATTCTCTGGAAGTTTCCTTAGCGGGCAGAAATTTCACTAAAGGAATCATAATAGTGTTTACAAATAACTACAGTGGTACCTCAGGTTAAGTACTTAATTTGTTCTGGAGGTCTGTTCTTAACCTGAAACTGTTCTTAAGCTGAAGCACCACTTTAGCTAATGGGGCCTCCTGCTGCCGCCGCACCGCTAGAGCACGATTTCTGTTCTTATCCTGAAGCAAAGTTCTTAACTACTTCTGGGTTAGCGGAGTCTGTAACCTGAAGCGTATGAAACCTGAGGTACCACTGTAATGAATTTCTCTCCCCTGATGCTTCATAGAGGTAAAAAAAGGAAATTCAGAGTGACACATGCACTGAACGACTGACAAAATTTCTATGGTTGCAGAGTGACACCCTTCTGCACTGAAAACTGTATTTACTTTCTTTGGAGCGGTGAAAAAACACTTCCATGTTTTAAAATCACAAGTGCCAACAGAGATTGTGATCTGATGCTGTGCAGCTAGAATCTTATTCTGTGGGTTTCTTGAGGGCTTGGAAACCCAGCCTTCTGAAGGTGACATCCACTGTAGACAGGGTTAGAGGCAAGCGATTTGGAACTGAGTTTTGAATTTAGAGGGGAGACAGCTAAGCATTCAGCCAGAGACAGCAAAATCTGAATGCATCTCTGCGAGGAGCTGCATGAACTGCAGTCTAGGAATCTGATGTGGCGTAATGAGTCTGCGATGCCTCCTGAAAGAGCATATTTATCTCCTGCTTGCACATTTGTAAATAAATATAAATGTGATGGCCTGGGATTCAGACTCGGAGGCTGAACCTGAGGAATCCCAGCTGCACAGGATTCCCCGCCTCCAGAACCAGCTGAGCTGGGGCTGGGGCTTGAGCCTGAAGCGTCCTCACCTGTGCTGGATCCTCAGGTGCAGGCACCAGCTGAGTCTGCTCTGGCTCCGAGGTGATGGAGGACCCACTGCCTGCAGGTGCTCCACTCTCAGCCCCGTCAGAGGAAGCTGAGGTTGCCTCTGGGTCCGGTAACCTTCCAGCCTCTCCTGAGCTGCAGAGGCTCAGGGCAGAGAGGTGGAGGGAACGAAGTTCCCGCAGGAGGAGTGCTCGCCTCCAGGCCAGGAGAGGCGCGTCACCTGTGGATCAGGGCCGCCCTATGCCTCGCGGTAGATAAAAACCAGCCAGCCCCAGTCCCAGGTTGTGGGAGCAACATTGTTGGTAGCCTGTTCCTGCCTGCACCCTGTCCTGCTCTTCTGCCAGAGTTCCTGACCTCACCCGACTCCCTGCCTTGGACCCCGCTTCAGCTTTGACGGGCAGCCTCCATACCGCACCCTCGACCTCGGACTGGTTAACCCTCGGGACCAGCACAGTAAAAACCGCAAGAGCACCCTGAGCAGGGCTGGCCCAAGACATTATGGCAGCTGGAGGCCAACCCCAAAAAACTGTGCCCTCCCTAGCCTGCCAGGGAAGAAGACAGGAGTGAAGTGCTGCGTCAGGAACAAGTGGGGAAATAAAAATCAACACCAACAACAAAAAGGTAAAGGACCCCTGGATGGCTAAGTCCAGTCAAAGTCGACCCTGGAGTTGCGGCGCTCATCTCGCTTTCAGGCCAAGGGAGCCAGCATTTGTCCACAGACTGCTTTTCGGGTCATGTGGGCAGCACATAGCTGTCAACCTTCCCCTTTTTTTTTGTGGGAAATTCCCCTATTCCAGCATTGTTTCCCGCTGCTATCCTGGATTGTTAGATATCCCGTAGACTGTCCCCGGGACAGGTGAGGCTGCTGATCCCTTATTTTTGAGGCTGCTGATCCCTTATTTTCAAATCTGAAAGTTGACAGCTATGGAGGACTGAACTGCTTCTGGCACAATGGGACACCGTGATGGAAACTAGAGCGCACAGAAATGCAGTTTACCTTCCCGCTGGAGTGGTACCTATTTATCGACTTGCACTGGCGTGCTTTTGAACTGCTAGGCTGGCAGGAGTTGGGACAGAGCAACGGGAGCTCACTCCATCGCGGGGATTCAAACCTCCAAGCTTGCGATGCATTCTTTGGAGGCCAGATCTGCTGCCCCTGTGGATCCTGCCATCTGAGGCTATCACCTCCCCTTGCCTTATGGGTGTGCCAGCCCTGGCCCCAACCCTCCAGTGTGGTGTAGTGGTTAAGAGTGGTAGACTCGTAATCTGGTGGGGTTTGCGTCTCTGCTCCGCCACATGCAGCTGCTGGGTGACCTTGGGCAGTGGCGTAGCGTGGGTTGTCAGCACCCGGGGCAAGGCAAGTAATTTGCACCCCCTAACCCGTGGATTTGCGCCCCCTAACCCTAACCCCCAGATGTTGCACCCAGTGCGGCCAGCCCCCCCCCCCGCACCCCCCACGCTACGCCACTGACCTTGGGTTAGTCATGCTTCTCTGAAGTCTCTCAGCCCCACTCACCTAACAGAGTGTTTGTTGTGGGGAAGGAAGGGAAAGGAGAATGTTAGCCACTTTGAGACACCTTCGAGTAGTAGCGGGATATCAAATCCAAACTCTTCTTCTCCAGCACTCTCTCATTCAAAGACAACCAAACCCTTAATGGCAGTTTCCCTGCAACTTTTTGCTGCGCTAGGAAGCGGGATGGGCGTGAGTAACAAAGCCGTGCTGTGACAAAGTTCCAGAGCAGGATGAGTAACAATGCTATATGCTCTTGTGTGGGCCACATCCAGCCTCAACAACATCCCAGCGTTGGTTTGAAGGTGTTTATAAAGAAAAAAGATTAGTTTTCCCCTCCCGCTTTCACACTGCGTGCTGAACAGCTGTATCAAATTAATCCCGGCTGTGTACACACCATGCAATTAAAGCACACACCCGCTCCCCCCCTCCTTCAGAATCCTGGGAACTGTAGTTTCTCGAGGGTTCTGGGAGTTGTAGTTTTGCGTGCAGGAAGTGATCTGCGCTGTGCATGCAGCCCATAAATACAGACCATAAAGGGCACAGGACTGAACAAAATGTAGGAACATAGGAAGCTGTCTTAGGCTGAGCCAGAAAGTTGGCCCATTCAGTTCAATTCTGGCTACACTGACTGGCAGGCTCCTTAGGAGTTCAGGCAGGGGACATACCCAGCCGTACCTGGAGACTGAATCTGAGACCTTCTGCATGCAAAGCAGGTGGTCTAGCACTGAGCCAAGCCCCTTCCCCAAATTCCCACCCAACATTTGTCAACCGGCTTTCCGTGCATCTAAGGAAATGGGCTGTGGATCACGAGAGCTCATAGAATAATAGAACTGTATAAAGTTGGAAGGGACCACGAGGGTCATCGAGTCCAACCCCCCGCAATGCAAGATTTTTTTGCCCAACGTGGGGCTCAAACCCACAACCCTGGGATTAAGGGTCCCATGCTCTACCAACTGAGCTATCCCAGCTGGACGTTGCAAATAAATTTGCCCGCCTGGCCGCAAGATTCTTTGTTGTTTGAACTGGATTTTGCAATGTCAAGCATGGTGCGTATTGGCTTCCGATTAGCAGACTGCAAGGTTAAGGAAACACACTCTCGATATCTTAAAGACTAACAAATGCACATGGCAACATAAGCTGTCATGGGAGCATATGTAGTTTGAGGGGGTTTGTTCAGGCAAAAGCAACCCCCCCGGCCTGCTATTTATTAGTGAGTTCAGAAATTTCCTGATGAAATCATTTCCCCCCCTCCCTCCTTTTACAACAGAGAAGCAAGGAATCTGCACCTTGTACAGCATCTTACCAGACAAGTAATAATCTGGGAACAGGGCTGCTCACCTAGAAATACTAAAGCATTATCTGTCTTACTGTCACCGCCCCTCCTTGTGTGGCCGCAGCTCCTGCCTGGTTCCTCGGGAGAGAGAGATTTCTTTCTGGTGGTGGCGAATTGCTATCAAGCGAGCACAATAGACCCCAAGTGATATTGACAGTCAGAGGGTCAGAGCCTAACTCTGGGAACAGGCAACCCTGGGAATCGCAACTCTGTGAGGGTCTCCTAAGAACTCTCAGCACCCTTAACAAAAAACACACCCAAGGGTTTGTTTGTTTTTGGTGGAAACCACAATTCTTTAAAGTGGTACAGTGCTGCAGATGGGATCAAGTTGTCCACCTTTGTTGTTGTTTAGTCGTTTAGTCGTGTCCGACTCTTTGTGACCCCGTGGACCAGAGCACGCCAGGCACTCCTGTCTTCCACTGCCTCCTGCAGTTTGGTCAAACTCATGCTGGTAGCTTTGAGAACACTGTCCAATCATCTTGTCCTCTGTCGTCCCCTTCT
Source organism: Podarcis cretensis (assembly GCF_951804945.1). Taxonomy (NCBI): domain Eukaryota; kingdom Metazoa; phylum Chordata; class Lepidosauria; order Squamata; family Lacertidae; genus Podarcis; species Podarcis cretensis. The sequence continues at coordinate 15,855,703 of NC_137182.1, forward strand.
CCTTGTGCCCTCCATCTTTCCCAACATCAGGGTCTTTTCCAGGGAGTCTTCTCTTCTCATGAGGTGGCCAAAGTATTGGAGCCTCAGCTTCAGGATCTGTCCTTCCAGTGAGCACTCAGGGCTGATTTCCTTCAGAATGGATAGGTTTGATCTTCTTGCATATCTGGGACTCTCAAGAGTCTCCTACAGCACCCCAATTCAAAAGCATCAATTCTTCGGCGATCAGCCTTCTTTATGGTCCAGCTCTCACTTCCATACATCACTACTGGGAAAACCATAGCTTTAACTATACGGACCTTTGTCCACCTAACCAATAAAAATTAGCCCGCATGATTTATGTTGCATTTGTGATGTTCATTCGTGTTATTGTTATTTATGGTTTGTAAGCCGCTTTGGGGTTCAGTTGCAATGGAAAGCGGCATGAAAATATAACGAATCAAATCAAGTCCATATTGCGGACTTCCGGGTTGGCGCCATCGCCGAATGGCGGACTCCCTCCGAGCTCCGGAGGGAGCCTGCTCGGCAGGGGCTGGGTTCTACCGCGTCGGCGTCGCGGGGACCCTCAAAAACCATGGGCGCTGAAACCCATGGGCATGGTGACTCGGCGGGCACCGTTTGCGCCCCCCGACTCACGAAGGAGCCTTTTTAAAGGCTACGGAGTGGGTGCTGGGGGGGGGTGCTATGAGTCCTCCGCTTCCCCTGCCGAGCGAAGCCGCATGCCATTTGGCGGAGAGCGCTGACTTCTTCTATTGAAAATTCGGATTAAAAGAACAACCCGTGAGTAATTGGAAACTGGACTTAAAAAGGGAAAAGATTTTAAATTTTAAATTCGGAGCGAGCGGGGGAGGTGCAAAAAGGAAGTCAGCCTCCCCCCTGTCGTAGAGGAGTTAAAGCAAAGGATTTAACAACTAAGATCGAATGCTACCTAAGTTTGATAAAGTTATTAATTTCACGATGGAAAATTATAAGACTGGGCTGGAGGAGAAAAGTAGAACCTGAGCTAAAATGCAACCCCCCCCCCCCGGGAACCGGGAGCGGACCGTGAGAGTGCCCGGAGAGGAGAAACAGAGGCTTTGACAACTGTCAAAGGAGCTGTCAAAGCTGAAGAATAAAAAAAAGAGAGAACATTGTTACGAGGACTTTGCCGGTTAAATTTGTTACAAATTAGATATAAATTGTTTAAAACAAGGAATAACAAGCTATTTTGACTGTTGGGTGTGATCTGGAAGGAAACTGAGTTATTATAATCCCTCTAGAGGGGCTGTGGGACATTACAAGCATTGCTGGTATGGAATTTGAATTGGACTTTTTATCTCCTGGGAAACTGCAGAAATGGAACACTATTTTGTCTACAGAGGTCTCTACACTAAAGGAGACAATAGACTTATCTATTGAAGAATGGAAGGGACTTGACGTAAAGTTTTGTTCCTGAATAACAAAGCCTCTGTAGGGGATTTAGAAGCTTTTGGAATTGGAACATTTTTGCAGGAGAGCAGGAAAAGAAATTGGAGAAAAGTGAGGAGAGAGAATAATAAGAATAATATGAACAACAAGAATTGGATAAAGCTGGAAGTGGGAACATTTGGGACATCCAGATTTGAAAGGTCTAAAGAAACAAAATTGGAGTTTTTACTCTTAAATATAGAGATCTGGATGGAAGAAATGGTCCTTTTTGACATAAAGTCTTTCCAAGATTGGACGTTCGAAACTAAAGATGATCTAAAAGACGGCAAAGACTATTAAAAAGACGGCAAAGTGGACTTGGCAAGGATCTCGGCCTAGATGTGGGATCTCCAGGATGACAACAGGCATTGATGGACATTGGGGAACGCAATCGGAAAAGGGGGGAGGGAAATTTGGAATCCAAAGGGTGTTAAATTATACTTTATTCTTTTTTCTATTTTCTTTTAATTTAATTTGTTCTGCATATTTAAAAGGGGAACTCGTGGAAGGGAGCGAGGTCGATTTTTAGGGGAGGGAAAAACATTTTTAACATTGGGTTAATTGTAATAAGATTAAATTTGGGGTAAGAACTTGTTGAATTTATTTGAAGGAATTGGAATACAAGAGGGGGTGGGGAGGGGAAGTCCTGGAAGGATGTTAATGAAAATAAGGATATAAAACTTCTTTCTTTTTTCTTTTTTTTCATTTTTCTGTTATATTTGAAAATGTTCAATAAATATTATTAAAAAAAAAAAAAAACATATTGCGTCCAATAGCTTCCTATGTTCCTGTGTTAAGCAGAATTTTAAGCTTCTGGGCAACTGCCAGAAATAGAGGCTGCTAATCATTTTTGCAAACAGAGTTTTGTAAACAGAAGCTGGGTAACTCTACATTACCCAGGGGGGCTTTTTCCGAAGGTGCCTTCTAAACATGCCATCGCTGTGCTGTTATTATTCACCTGTTTGAGGGTGGCCCTCCCAGCCTCTTTCCAAAAGGCAAAACTCTGTTGCACTGGGAAACTGTGGTATCCCTTTATAAACACTACAGGCGTAACCTGATTTCCCTTTCCCTGTGGCACCCTGGGAAATGTAGTTTTTTGTGTGGGAGGATGCTAGAATCTCTACCAGAGAATTCTCAGCGCTCTCAACGAACAGCAGTTCCCAGAAGCTTCTGGGAGGAAGCTTTTGACAGTTAAAATGGCATTAAATCAATAGAATATTTGCATTTGCGTTTTCTGCATAGACAATGTTTTGTCACTGGGGACAATGATGTAAAGGGTGCTCTATTTCGGTACACAACTCCATGGCTTTTTGGTGGATGGGTCTTGTTTGAACACCGTTAATTGGGAGTGATTCACAGAGGGCTTGGCTGGAGACTTCGAGCAGTCTATGTCTTTCGCTGTAATTCCCTGTATTAGCTTGTCTTGCTTTGCCCTTCTGGCGGAATGTGCTATTCAGGCATCTCTCTTCATTGCTTCTGGTGGCTCTGCGCTATCTGGGACCTGTAGTTGGGGTGCAACTGGAACTGGTAGGTAAAGATAGTTCTGGATCTTTTACTGTCACTTGAGGCTCAGGTGGCTACGGTTGTGTGGAGTGCCTTCCATCGGCTTCGGCTAGGGGCCCAGCTGTGCCCCTATCTGGATAGGGACTGCCTAACTTCTGTTGGAATTCATCGTGCGAAAGGCTGGGCTGGATGAATCCCAAGCGGGAATTAAGATTGCAGGAAGAAATATCAACAACCTCAGATATGCAGATGACACAACATTGATGGCAGAAAGTGAGGAGGAATTAAAGAACCTTTTATTGAGGGTGAAAGAGGAAAGAGCAAAATATGGTCTGAAGCTCAACATCAAAAAAACAAAGATCATGGCCACTGGGCCCATCACCTCCTGGCAAATAGAAGGGGAAGAAATGGAGGCAGTGAGAGATTTTACTTTCTTAGGCTCCATGATCACTGCAGATGGTGACAGCAACCACGAAATTAAAAGACGCCTGCTTCTTGGGAGAAAAGCAATGACAAACCTAGACAGCATCTTAAAAAGCAGAGACATCACCTTGCCAACAAAGGTTCATATAGTTAAAGCTATGGTTTTCCCAGTAGTGATGTATGGAAGTGAGAGCTGGACCATAAAGAAGGCTGATCGCTGAAGAATTGATGCTTTTGAATTATGGTGCTGGAGGAGACTCTTGAGAGTCCCATGGACTGCAAGAAGATCAAACCTATCCCTTCTTGAGTGCTCACTGGAAGGACAGATCATGAAGCTGAGGCTCCAATACTTTGGCCACCTCATGAGAAGAGAAGACTCCCTGGAAAAGACCCTGATGTTGGCAAAGATGGAGGGCACAAGGAGAAGGGGACGACAGAGGACAAGATGGTTGGATAGTGTTGTCAAAGCTACCAATATGAGTTTGACCAAACTGCGGGAGGCAGTGGAAGACAGGAATGCCTGGCGTGCTCTGGTCCATGGGGTCAAGAAGAGTCGGACACGACTAAACGACTAAACAACAACAAACTTCTGTTTTCTTGCAACTATGCAGCCTTTAGAAGACATCTGCAGACATCCCTGTATAGTGAAGTTTTAAAATGTTTAATGTTTTATTATGTTTTTATATACAGTCATACCTTGGATCTCAAACGCCTTGGCTCCCAAACAAATTGGCTCCCAAATAATCAAAAACCCGGAAACGAGTGTTCCGGTTTTTGAACGATTTTCGGAAGCCGAACATCCAGCACAGCCTCTGCGGCTTATGATTGGCTGCAGGACACTCCAGAGTGGCTGGGGCAACCCAGCCAGATAGGTGGGGTATAAATAAGAATAAGTATGGAATAGGGCGCCCCTGTTTTCATTGGAGACATGCTGGAGGGCATGGTTTAGCATTTGAACTCAGATCTCCCAGCCCTAACTGCCAGCTTTCCACCCACCACATTCAACTTGACCACCACAAACTGGCTTCCTTGTTCCTGCAAGGCAGACCCCACCCCTCACCCCCATTTGGGGTCGTTGACAATGCAATAGATCCAGAGAAGGATTACAGTCACCGAAAGGCGAGTTATTTTCCCCTGGAGACCAAAGTAGCTCTGATCACTGGTAGATAGCAATTACATGGTACACTGGTGCTCCCGAACTGCCACGGCTGATTTACGGTCATACCGATCTTGCGTCTCTCATCCACGGTGACCGGGGACAGGCAGTTTCACTGATCGGGAAAGAAGGCTGGGCGGCTTTTCCCAAAGCCATCGCAAGTCGCACTTTGGGAGTGTGGCTCAGGGAAATGCTACTCCCACAAACACAGCTTCCCACACCCACAACGCTTGAGGATCCCTCCGGCTGGGGAAGCACCTTTTGCCCCCCCTAACAATCCATAAATGAGAAGGTGAAGCGCTTTCTTTCCAGGCACAATTGTTACAACAGCCCTGAAAGGTAGGCCATGTTTGGAGGCGCGAGAAAGAGAGTAGCTTGGCTGAAGGCCACCCAACTGAGTCCATTGCTAAGGTGAGGACCACATCATACAGCCCACTTTTAGGTTACTGGTGGATATTACCCCAAACACCAGCCTTTCCCAGGGCGGATGCTAAACACTTACCATGCAAAATCCCAAGTTTAGTTTCCCCAACCCCTGGTGCCGCCGCCCTCCAAAAGGTACCAAAATATACATGACAGTAAAGAACTCCAATAAGGGACGCGGGTGGCACTGTGGGTTAAACCACAGAGCCTAGGACTTGCCAATCAGAAGGTTGGCGGTGCAAATCCCAGCGACAGGGTGAGCTCCTGTTGCTCGGTCCCTGCTCCTGCCAACCTAGCAGTTTGAAAGCACGTCAAAGTGCAAGTAGATAAATAGGTACCACTCCGGTGGGAAGGTAAAAGGTATTTCTGTGCGCTGCTCTAGTTTGCCAGAAGTGGCTTAGTCATGCTGGCCACATGACCCGGAAGCTATACGCCGGCTCCCTCGGCCAATAAAGTGAGATGAGCGCCGCAACCCCAGAGTCAGCCATGACTGGACCTAATGGTCAGGGATCCCTTTACCTTTACCTTTAAAGAACTCCAATGCATCCAAAACATATTTATGGTGCTGATAAATGCCAAGGTTGCAGGTTCGATCCCCATATGGGACAACTAACTTAACCTGGGGAGAAAACAGCAAAGAACTGAAGAAGAGAGCACAGCAGAGGTTATATTTTCTGAGAATCCTCTGGAAAAACAATCTCTCAAAGGACCTGTTTGATGGCATTTTATCATTGTACTGTTGAGAGGGTATTAACTTATGGTCTGTGTGTGTGGTTTGGGAGCTGCATGGTCAGGGGAAAAACAATGCTGTCCAGGGTTGTAAAGACTGCAGAGAGAGTAACTGACTGCACTCTTCCCACCTTGGATCAAATCTATGCTTCCAGGTGCCATAAGAAAGCTGCAGAGATAGTGCAGGATAGTGCGCACCCCGGAAATGATCTCTTTCAGCTTCTGCCTTCTGGAAGAAGGTGCAGGGTTATAAAGACTAGGACTTGCCGCCTGAGAAACAGTTTTTATCCAAATGTGATTTTGGTTTTAAACACAGTGTAAGGAGTCTCTATGGGAGTATATTGTATTTAATTATGGGGTATCAGAGCTTTTAGGGGGCTAACCAGGTTGAGTTGGTGGGATAGCAGGCTTGTTGGTTTTTGAATGTCTTATGTAGATTTTTTCAATGTTGTTGTTCTGTATGGGACAATGACAATAAAGATTATCGTAACTGCTTATTCCAGCATGGCAGGGGATTGGACCAGAAGATCCTCAAGGTCCCTTCCAACTCGATGATTCTACAATCAATGTATTCTTGCTATGAAGGTAAGCTGGTGGTTTGAGCTCTGATTGGTGGACCACTGAGGTCAGAAGGTCCCTACCTCAATGCTATTTCTCTCCAGCATTTTTTCCCCCAATATATTTTTATTGAGATTTTAAAGGTTACAAAAAGAAAAAATAAAGAACATATTTAAACAGAAAAAAATAAATAAAAATACAGAACAATATAAAAACAAAAGAGGAAAAAAATGAAAAAAATAATAATACAGATAATTTAAAAAAACAACAACAAATCAATCCTTTACATAACTTTCTTTCCTTTGCTTATTTCCTTGACCTCCTCACACCTCCCTTTTTTGTATTCTAATTCAATTAGATATTTCAGCGAATCCTTTCCATCTTTATTTTTATCCTAATAATTTATCTTAATATACTATAATTTTGCATTCTGTTCTTTCACCAATTAACAATCCATTTTTACTTAATCCTTTATATCATTTCTGCTAAAACCACATTACTTCATTCCAACATCCTTCTAACATTCCTTAATTTTACAATGTTTCTGTAGATAAACTTTAAATTTCTTCCAATCTTCTTCCACCGACTCTTCTCCTTGGTCTCGGATTCTGCCAGACTATTTCTCTATTTCTCTCCAGCATTGAAGACTGACAGTACAGGCTCGTCGCTCAATATCGTGGAGTTGTGCCCAGTCCAATAAAATGTCTTTGCGATGCGGATATACACCAAGGTCTGGCCAATCACATATTTGGGGATGGAGCACACAGCAATCTGACCTCCAACACCTGCTGTGGAGGGAAGTGAGGGGCAGGTGGGGCTTGTCAACCTGTGAAAGTCGCCCGTCTAGGAGAAGGAAAACTCTGATCCTAAACCTCTGCGGCATTGTGGATTATGTATGCTTCCTTCCGGCAACTCCTGCAGCTAAGCTGGTGCCAAACATCTTGCTCTGCTTTCCTTTAGACCACCTTAGTGAGGCTGAACCACAGAGCCTAGGACTTGCCGATCAGAAGGTTGGCGGTTCGAATCCCCGTGATGGGGTGAGCTCCCGTTGCTCGGTCCCTGCTCCTGCCCACCTAGCAGTTTGAAAGCACATCAAAGTGCAAGTAGATAAATAGGTACCGCTCCGGCGGGAAGGTAAACGGCATTTCCATGCGCTGCCCTGGTTCGCCAGAAGCGGCTTAGTCATGCTGGCCACATGACCCTGAAGCTGTACGCCAGCTCCCTTGGCCAGTAAAGCGAGATGAGCACCGCAACCCCAGAGTCGGCCACGACTGGACCTAATGGTCAGGGGTCCCTTTACCCTTTACCTAGCGAGGCTGAGAGGGGGGTCTTGTCATCAAGGCAGCCCAAGACCTCCATACATACCGCCCAGCCTTGCACGCAGCGGTTTGACTTCACCCCCATAGGTACACTCCATTGTCTCTCGACCGCAATGGATGCCAGCAACAAATCAAGCGCAGTTCTGATCACCTCCTCATTCATGCAAGGAGGAATTTTTAACTCTCTGGTCCCTGCAAGTCAATCTGCCCCCTGCTGACTGTTTCAAGTCAAGATGGGCAAGTGCTAGCCCAGAAATGGAATCAAGAAGAAATTCTGACGAAAGAAGAATGGCAGACAAAATTAATGGACTATGCAGAATTGGACAAAATGACAGGAAGGATTCGAAACCTGCGGGACCAGAGATTTACAGAAGATTGGAAGAAGTATATGAATTATTTGAAGAGCAACTGTAATCAACAAATTACGCTAGTAGGAATACAAGAAGTTTTGTAAGGAGAAATATACGAAGTGTTACAAAGTAGAAAAAGATAGAGAGATTGGTTATGAGTTTGAAATGTAACAGGGAAAATAAAAAATGCATACTGAGAAATTAGATTGGAAAATTTTCAGACAGGACTGAAAGTCCAAAAAACTGAATAAGATGTAAAAGTACTGTATGTTTAATTATTGTTGAAAATGGTATGTTAAAAAACTAATAAAAATTTATATATATATGGGCAAGTGCTGAGCATAGTTGTGTTCTCTCGGGGGCACTGTGGGCCAGTCTCTGGCAAGGAGGCTACCCACAGGCCGGCAACTCCCAAGCGCTGCCCGCTCAAGTGTTTGGGGAGCAGGATTTGGGAAGATGATGCCCGGCCAACTCCAAGCCCCGACCTAGGATGAACTTGCCCTGTGTTTGCTCTGCATACCTTTAAATAGCAAGCAAGCTTTATCGGCAAACTGGTTTCAGCCTGGAGTGTGAATTGGGGATCCTGCGGTGTGTGTTGCAGAGGGAAGTGCAGGGTGGGAGGCATATTTCAAAATGCTGGGAACTATAAATAAACCCGAGACATTGAAAAAAAATCCATCAGCTACCTTGTCTTTCTTCAAACATGTTTAGGGTCAGGTTTGTACAGCGAGGAAGGAAGTGACGGCAGCAGACTGACCCAGGGTTCATGAATTCAGGGACGGGGAGGCTGCGAAACAATACCCCCTTGCAGTTGCACCATTCAGACAAGAAGAGTGTTCCCTTGAGTGTGAAACTAGGGCTGCCACTCCTGTCGGTCCCCAAGCACTGCTCCTGTGGTTTTAACAGGGACCCCAGGCAGAAATACAGCAGGTGCAGTTTTCCCTTTTCGTTGCCCCTCTCCATGGCAGGGAGAGCTGCCCCCGTTGCATTTCTGCATTCAGTTCGCGAGGTAAAGGCATAGGGAGAAGAAGATGGTTGAGTTTTGTGCAGTGCAAAAAAAAGGGGGGGGGAGCACAACTCTTAAGTCCAAGCGTCTGGAGGGTAAAAGGCTGCTCAGAATCTGCCAATGAGACTCTGATTGCAGCGCAAGAAGGACAGCAAGTGATACCGGGAATGGAATAGTTAACAAGGTAAAGGGTAAAGGGACCCCTGACCGTTAGGTACAGTCGTGGACGACTCTGGGGTTGTGGCGCTCATCTTGCTAGTGTGGCGCTCAGAGCCAGTGTGGTGTAGTGGTTAAGAGCGGTAGATTCGTAATCTGGGGAACCGGGTTCGCGTCTCCGTCCCTCCACATGCAGCTGCTGGGTGACCTTGGGCTAGTCACACTTCTCTGAAGTCTCTCTGCCCCACTTACCTCACAGGGTGTTTGTTGTGGGGGAGGAAGGGAAAGGAGAATGTTAGCCGCTTTGAGACTCCTTCGGGTAGTGATAAAGCGGGATATCAAATCCAAACTCATTATTATTATTGGCCGTGGGGGCCAGCGTACAGCTTCCAGATCATGTGGCCAGCATGACTAAGCCGCTTCTGGTGAAACAGAGCAGTCACGGAAACACCATTTACCTTCCCGCCGGAGCGGTACCTATTTATCTACTTCCACTTTGACGTGCTTTCGAACTGCTAGGTTGGCAGGAGCTGGGACCGAGCAACGGGAGCTCACCCCATCGCGGGGATTCGAACCGCCGACCTTCTGATCGGCAAGTCCTAGGCTCTGTGGTTTAAGCCACAGCACCACCCACGTCCCTATAGTTAACAAAGGGGTTGCCAAATGAGCAGAAGAAAATTGGACCTTGCTGTCTCTGGGGTATTTCACAGCAGCTTCATCTGCAGAAATCAGATGGCTAGTTGATAACAACAGCAACAGCAGCAGCAGCAGCAACAACAACAACAACAAGACCCCACATAGTGAAACGTCAAACATTAAAAACTTCCTCAAACAGAGCTGCCTTCAGATGTCTTCTGCAAGTTGTATAGTTCTTTATATCCTTGACATCTGATGGGAGGGTGTTCCACAGGGTGGGTGCCACTGCCGAGAAGGCCCTCTGCCTGGTTCCCTGGTGAGACAGTGCACGGGTAGGTAGGGTCTCAACCTGCGTACTGGATGGAGCTGGCAGGCAGCTGCCCAGGGCACAAAACTGACCTGTACCTCCATGGACAGCCGAGTCCAAAATGACTCCCAGGCTACGCACCTGGTCCTTCAGGGGCACAGTTACCCCATTAAAGACCTGGGCTCCCCACACCTGCCTGCCCTCTGTCCCCCAGAAACAATACTTCTGCCTTGTTGGGATTCAATCTCAATCCATATATAAAACCATATATTCTAAATACACCACAGTCTCTGCTGTCCTTCATTCCAAGGAAACGAAACCCTGAGGAAAGCACAGGCATCCCGATGTCTCTTGCCACTCAGAGACTGAGGTAGCGCCTAATTAACAATGGAGGAGACCAGAAACCAACAACAAAAATAAGGTAACACGAATCCTACATTATTATTTTTTTTAAAAAAATAGAATAATAGGCTCCCAAATACTGCAAAAATAAAACATCCTCATCTTACAAAGGGAAATAACCTAAAGGGATAAAAGTCCTCAAAATATCCAGAGCATGTTCAGAGATTTCGGATTCAAGGATTTCACTTGCTCGTGCCTGCACATCAAACTGTTGTTCACGGCGGAGGAGCCCGGGGCTAGTGAGGAAGTTGGCAATCCTTGAACCCAGCCCTTTGCCCAAAATGTTGGCTTCCCCCCCAGAGAGCTAGAGCCGCGCAGAGCCAGCTAGCATCTCCTCATCCCACTGGCCAGTTGCCAGGAGACTGTGAAACCTTGGGGGAAATGAATTCGCGGGTGTTGTCGCCAGCAGCATGAAGGCGCGCATGAAAATTCTCCCTTTGATGCAACTCCTGTGGGACAGTCATCTTGCACTTTTAATAGTTGCACTGAAGGGCGTTGAGCATTTCTGAGCGTGGAGCTGAACATGGCGGGTCCCCCCCCCCCCCATCCTGAATTATACAAGGCTGCTTTGAAATAACTGCTTTGGAGATATATATATTTGTAGCCAGTTAGGTACGAGCTGATTCCCTTTGCAAGGAAAACACCCTCTGAAATGTGGTGCCCTTGGGATTCTATTTTTAAAAACAGACATGCTGTCTCCTTCAGGGACCAGAACTCTGAGCATGCTCAGAAACCCCCGGCCAGCGGCTCCGATCAACTTTTAAAATAATAATGAAAAAATTGCCAAGTCTCTTGTGGAGAAAGGGAACGGAAGGTGCCGCTGAGGGAGGTTTGTGTGTGTTTGCGTGGCGCTGCGAGTAGCGTGGTATTATTAGAATGTAGGTTTCAGCAAAGATCATTTTTATTTAACCATAGGGCACAGCAGTGCTAACAATAACGAAATGTTGCGAAATGGCAGATCATACTTTAATTTCAGTTCTAAGCCTGGGAGCGGCATTGCAAACTTCCAACAATGCCAATTCTTAAAGGTGCAGGAGCCCAGAAAAAAACAACAACCCATCAGGCTCTTATACTCAATGCTAGAGACAGTCCTCCTTGCTGAATTTGCGCCTGCCGTCGTGCAGCTGTAAATGGCACAAGGACTCTTCCTTAGATTGTAGCAGGAAACCCCCCCCCCCATCATTCAGTTTGTACAAACTTCACACACACTCACACTCACACACTACATACGCTACGCTTCTGTTATAAATTCATAGAAAATCAACCATGCATCGGATTTGCACTGTTCTACTTTTATTTTGGGACGCGGGTGGCGCTGTGGGTTAAAGCCTCAGCGCCTAGGACTTGGCGATCGAAAGGTCGGCGGTTCGAATCCCTGCGGCGGGGTGCGCTCCCGCTGCTCGGTCCCAGCGCCTGCCAACCTAGCAGTTCGAAAGCACCTCCGGGTGCAAGTAGATAAATAGGGACCGCTTACCAGCGGGAAGGTAAACGGCGTTTCCGTGTGCGGCTCTGGCTCGCCAGAGCAGCGATGTCACGCTGGCCACGTGACCCGGAAGTGTCTCCGGACAGCGCTGGCCCCTGGCCTCTTAAGTGAGATGGGCGCACAACCCCAGAGTCTGTCAAGACTGGCCCGTACGGGCAGGGGTACCTTTACCTTTACCTTTACCTTTACTTTTATTTTACTCCATGAAGGAAGGACTACAAAATGGGGAAGGTTTGATACAGGGCACCATAATCCCTTCACCATCCCAGCACATCCACAGGAGCCCTGCCCAGTTGCTATGCCAACCCTGATGGTCCTAGACAGAAGACCATCAAGATCACAAAGAACTTGCATATGGGAATGGATTCAGCATGGACTGGAACAAAGGACAATGATCAGTTCTTCCCTCAGGGAGCAGGAAACTGCGACTACCTTTTGTCTTCAGAAAATGACTCATGGGGAGGGGGAGAAGGGAACCAGCCAGGTGACAGGACACTCAGGTTACCACCACAACTCCTCCCTCAACCCCTCTTTTCTGTAATGTATGCATGATGTTTCTGGGGGGTGGGCTTGACCTAGAGGATGGGAATTTCAAAAGTTTTTATAAGGTCTTGCACACCATTTTTCTGTGTCAATAAAGGCCAAGCCTACAGGCTGCTGATTTGCTCCAATTTACTCTGGTCGGTGTCTTTACTGTTTGTCCAAGGGAGCCCTCGGATTTTTCCGGTAACAAGAGAAAGAGCGTCTCCAGAGATCCCTTTTATTTTGCAGCCCTGATGATTTGTGCTCATGATAGTGTCAGGCAGACCCTGCTTGCAAGACTTGTTTTTGCACCTGCAAACGTTTCAGGGCAGACCTATTGCTTCATGCCCTGTAGCTTTCTGCGGAAATCCTGTACATAATTTTGCTTATTGCAAATCATAGAATTGTAGAGTTGGAAGGGACCATGAGGGTCATCTAGCCAGTGCAGGAATCTTTTGTCAAACTTGGGCCTCAAACCCATGAACCTGAGCTTAAGAGTCTTGTGTTGTTCTACATGTTCTGTTTTATCTGTATTTTTTGTTACGCTATAGTCAGGGCTGGCCCAGCCATGAGGCAAGGTGAAGCAAACACCTCAGGAGGCAGAATCCACAGGGGCAGCAGATCCTGATGTCAATATTTATACAGGGCCAGCCCAACCAACAGGCAAGGTGAGGCGACTGCCTCAGGCGGCAGAATCCACCGGGGCAGTACAGTATATCCCTATGTCAAGCTTTTATTCCCCTCTTTTTTCTGAAGTACACCTCCCCTCCCCCTTTCTTCCCAGGGCTGGCACTTTTTTTGTTTTTTTAAAAAACTTTTTTATTCAAAATTAAAGCAAAACATATTATCCAGAAACATATCATCCTTATTTCCCCCCCCATTTTCTTCCTTCCCCCTCCCTCCCCCCACAGAATCCCCCCACCCCCGACTTCCCTCAGTTCCAGTTTTTGATTTCTCTAAAAATGCTGTTTTCTGCAGTTGTATAGAATGATCCTCAAACTATTTAGCTGATTTAGCTGATTATTATCAATAAAAAGTTTGTGAATGTTTATTCAAAACCAGCCAAGGAATCCAGTTCGCTTTGTTGCGTCTTCAAATACTTTGTAAAGGGTTCCCATTCATCTTTAAAGTCACAGTTATCCTTGTCCCGTAGCTTGTATGTCAGTTTTGCCAGTTCTGCATAGTCCATCAATTTTTCTTGAAATGATTCTTTTGTTGGGGTTAGGGTTAAAACAGTGCTAACTAAAGGGCTGGCACTGTTTTAGGGTCTGCCTCAGGTGCCAAAATGTGTTAGGCTGGCACTGGCTACAACGCAAGAGTGTCCCTCGGGATGACAATAACAGACCCTCCAAGTGTCCCTGTTTTCCAGGGACAGTCCTGGATTTACAGAAGCCATCCCAGTGTCTGATTCGATCCCAGAATATTCCACTTTTCCTTAGGACATTTCTATTTTCATCAGAGAAATGTTGGAGGGTATGGAGTTATGCGATCCCTGAGCCAAGGAGATAAGATACAACCTTCAGAAGACGTCTGAAGGTAGCCCTATATAGGGATGTTTTTTTAAAAGAAAAGTTTAATGCTTTATTATCTTTTAATATTATGCTGTTTTTAAGTCACATTTTAATCAATGTTTTATATTTGCTGTTAGCTGCCCTGAGCCCAGTTTTTAAACTGGGAAGGGCGGGGTGTAAATAAAAAAATATTATTTATTATAATATATGTTGGGAGTTGCTCAGAGTTGCTGGGGCAACCCAGTCAAATGGGTGGGGTATAAATAATAAAATTATTGTTGTTGTTATTATTATTATTATTGAATAGGACATACCTATTTTCCTCGGAGGATTGTTGGAGGGTATGCAATAATGCAATACTGGGATTGCAATACTGATGAAGCAGGATTGTTTGAGATCTAGTCTAAATCCACCACAAATGCCCTACTACTTCTTCAATGACATGATGGAGAATATACCTGCTCCCCCCAAAAAAAACACCCCAATAGTCTGGAGGTGCCCAAAGGTGCCAACACTATTGTTCAGTTAAGGTGGCTGACTACTAAAAGAGCTGGGGGATTTTGTCCCTTTAATAGCTGTGTCAAAGAGGGACTTTGTATGATACACCTTCGTATGAATAGCTGAAACGACCCCTGCTGAAATTCCCTCTTCCTCATAACTATTAAGGGGGCAGGGACCCTGTTCTCTTTGGCAGCTGCCCCCCGCCTATTCTAATCTGCCCCCCTCACTCCTCTCCAGCTAACGGTCCTGTGGCTTTGTAGCAATTCCACCAAATTGGCCCTCCAGTCTCTACGTTCTCCCACCTCCAGGTAATGAATGATTCCAAGGAACCTTAATTGGCTAAATTTGATAGCGACGGACGTCAGGTTTCAGCTCTAATTGACCACAAAACCATAGGCCCAGAACGGAGCCAGCGCATTTGTGCTGCCCTGTGCCAGGCCCCCTGGGGCAAACCAGAGTCATTTGCCACCCTCCCTTGGGCACACGGAGAACTTGGCTCTGCTGCCCATGGAAAGATTTTCTGTACATCCAGCTCTGTAAGATTTCTGTAAGCTTCATCAAGGTCTGGAACACTGGGGGAGACAGTACAACAGAACATGCACAGAGTGTTTTCCTGTCACTGTTGTAGCCTCAGATCAATCTAGCATCTTTATATAGCTTCTGGTGAATGCTGAAGACACAGATCTTTACTCTGGGTTTTGACACTTGGGGTGTATTTTTGGTGGCACAGAGCCTAGGGCTTGCCAATCAGAAGGTTGGTGGTTCGAATATCTGCGATGGGGTGAGCTCAAAGTGCAAGTAGATAAATAGGTACCGCTCCGGCAGGAAGGTAAACGGTGTTTCCATGCGCTGCTCTGGTTCGCCAGAAGCAGCTTAGTCATGCTGGCCACATGACCTAGAAGCTGTACGCCGGCTCACTCGGCCAATAAAGCGAGATGAGCGCCACAACCCAGGAGTCGTCTGTGACTGGACCTAATGGTCAGGAGTCCCTTTACCTTTACATGATTTTTAGCTGTTTTTAATACTGTGTTTTAATGTTTTAACCTGGCCTGGGGCCTATGGGTGAAGAACAGGCAAAGAAATGGCTCAGGACCACAATACCTCAAGGTCCACCTCTCTCCATATGTACCTACCTGGACCTTGAGATCATCTCATGGGTCCCTTCTTCGTAAGCCCCCTCCACAAGAGGTCCAGAGGGTGGCAACACGAGAACAGTGGCTCCCCATTTATGGAATGCTCTCCCCAGGGAAGCTTGCCTGGCACCTTCATTATACACCTTTAGGTAAAAATGTTCCTCTTCAACTAGGCTGACTGACATCTGATACCCTTTTTTAAATGTGCTGTTGGAAGGGGGTTATGGGTTTGGTTTTGTTTCCATTATATATTTTGTGTTTCTTTCTCGTACTTTATTTTTTCCCCCAAAATTTTTTTTATTGGTTTCCCCCCAAATTTTTTTTATTGGTTTTCGCACTTATCACATAAAAAAGATACAAAAGAAAAGAAAAACATTACAATACATAAAAACAAAGAAAAACACATAAAAAAGAATTATTACTTCCAAATCCTAATTTCATAACACTGATAACTGACTTCCTCAAATCCCCTCTAACTAAATTTCATTATCTCACCTGTTTAGCAGTTCTCCAAATTCGTATTTCTAATAATATTAACTTCTTTCTTTCTTGTACTTTAAAAGTTGTGAACCACCCTGAGATCTAAATACAGTGGACGCTCGGGTTGCGAACGTGATCTGTACGGGAGGCATGTTCACAACCTGCAGCATTCGTAACCCACAGCACCGCATCTGCGCATGTGCGGGTCACAATTTGGCGCTTCTGCACATGCGTAAAGCGCAATTTAGTGTTTCTACGCATGCGTGAGCGCCGAAATCCAGCAGTAACCTGTTTGGCGTGGTACGCAACCCGAAAACGCACATCGGTAACCCGAGGTATGACTGTAATCATAATAATGATAGCAACGCCAACTGCCATCTCTGGAGTTACCAACTTTTTAAAAATCAGCCCCATCTCTTGTGCAGCAAGCATCGGCAAATGGTCAGTGTTAAGTTGTGGGTGAACATATCAGACGACACAGCGATTCTTCAAACAGCTCTTGTTTATTCACAGGCCAGGCCAGGACAGAACTGAACTGAAGCGTTCAGTCAGCCTGCTTATATAGAGCTCCAGTACAACGTAACTGTAACAATTTTCTAAAACTATCCAATCACTGAACGTCACTTTCGATCCCTTATTTGCATAACTATCTACAGTATCCCCCTGCTGGCCCAGGGTGAGAACTTCAGTACATAACACCCAGCCTTAACTCTATGCCAGGTATGGAGAACCTTTGGCTATCCGTAGTTGGCTGAGCTACAACTCCCATCAGCTCTGGCCATGCTTGCTGGGGTGATGGGAGTTGTAGTTCTGCCACATCTGGAGTCCCAAAGGCCCCCCCACCTGTTTTATGCCATGAAAAATGTCCCGTCTCAATTCAAGCAGATCAAAGTGGTTGCTAATAGCTCAGGAGCTGCCAAAGGACCTTTTTTAAAAAAACTCTGATCTGTGGGTAATAGCTAATCCACACTCATCAGTTTCCACATTAGATAGTTTGGCCTTCTATCTAGGCAGCCGTCATTTTTCCTTGCTCTCTCGGCTTTCCAGGTTCATCAGGCTGACTCCTTCTGATCTGTGCACTCTGCAACACGGTTAAAGCTCCTTTCTATCCTGTTCCAAGTGACACGTCTCACACAACCAAGGGGAACGATACAAAACGCGCGAAAATGATTATTTCATCGGGGCGAAACATGACAGTATAATTGCTCTCCAATCAGCTTCAGCCCAGATCAGTTTTGTAGTTTCTGTGTGTTTACCGGCTTCGGTGGATGAAATAATTAGACCCAATTGCTGCAGTTGAGAAGCAATCTATATGGTCGGTGCGGCAAGGTAGGAATCACATAGGACAGCTTTCTCCTTTGGATTGCTTCATCCACAGAAAACTACCGTGACAGGTCTATCCTAGAGCTGTCCCTGAACACTTAGGGTTGTTGTTTTTCTATATGCAGGAAAGTGCGTTTATGTATGTGTTGTATTCAGACATCTGCAGAATGAATTAGTACAATCCCAAGAGGGCTGTATTTTCTTGGTGTTGAGATCTGACTGTCTGAAGCATCTGCTCACTTATGCAGAGAAGTTGGTCCAATAATAGTAAGAGATTTTGTTCTGTGGGTCCCAGGCAGCAAACCCCTTTATATGAAACCTACTTTTATGATGAACTGAGTTCTGAAAACATTCTTATTGCCCTCCCGTAGATAGAGACTGCAATGGGCACTAAAAGGTCTTTAAAAACACACACAACCTATTCACTGCTTCTTTGCCATCAAAATACCTTTTGTTTCCAACAGCTTGAGCATAAAACCAAAGGAATTATTGTATGATGTCTTGGGGGTGGCAGGATGGGACAACAAGAGGCAGGGGTGCCAACTGATGGGGAGGAAATGCCTGGGCGTGATTTTGCAGCATGGATATCAGTATTATCACCTGCCGATTTCTAGACATCTCTGCTGCTACAGAGACAAATTCAGAAGTTGGCAACCCTTAACAGAGGAGGCAAAGTCATCAGAGCTTAAGCCGTATCTAGGCTTTGTAAAATGTGAATGCTTGCTGAAATGTATATATACTTCTTAGCCAAGGAAGCTAGTTAAATGGTTCAGGAAATGACCAGGAAATCCTAGGTTCAGTGCTATGATTGCCAACTGACCAAAAAGAATTAGTTTAGGGTGTTCTTATGCCTTTAACAGGACGCGGGTGGCACTGTGGATTAAACCACAGAGCCTAGGACTTGCCGATCAGAAGGTCGGTGGTTCGAAGCCCCGCAACGAGGTGAGCTCCCGTTGCTCGGTCCCTGCTCCTGCCAACCTAGCAGTTCGAAAGCACGTCAAAGTGAAAGTAGATAAATAGGTACCGCTCCGGCAGGAAGGTAAACGACGTTTCCGTGCACTGCTCTGGTTCGCCAGAAGCGGCTTAGTCATGCTGGCCACATGGCCCGGAAGCTGTACATCAGCTCCCTCGGCCAATAAAGCGAGATGAGCGCCGCAACCCCAGAGTCGGCCACGACTGGACCTAATGGTCAGGGGTCCCTTTACCTTTTCCTTTATGCCTTTAACAGGAGTTTGCGTGGCAGCCAAAAGCTGGGATTTTTATGTATATATAAAGCATGACACCTGCTGATGTCCAAGCTGTAAGTTAGAGGCAGAGCCATAAACTAAACCAGTCATATACTATCTTTGAGTTCCACCTCCCCAGATGAAAAGCACTTGGCCTACCTTACTAGGTTGTTGTAAGCATTCCTGTGATGTCAGTAGTTTTAAGCACACTGAGCAACAACAGGAGGAAATGCTACGCAGATGACTATTTATTTTGCACCCACAAGATCTCGCCTTCCTACCATTCCTAGCTACGCATCTTGTTCATGAGGCTGCTGCCGAGAAGGGTTGCCAGCTTTTGAACCAGGTCCTGCACTTATGATTTTTGAAAGCAGCTCGATCTGTTTGTATTAGCAGGTGACTATGCTACTAGGCTAATTCTTGATGCCGAAGAATGGATGCGTTTGAATTATGGTGCTGGATGAGAATCTTGAGAGTCCCATGGACTGCAAGAAGATCAAACCTCTCGATTCTGAAGGAAATCAGCCCTGAGTGCTCACTGGAAGGACAGATCCTGAAACTGAGGCTCCAATACTTTGGCCATGAGAAGAGAAGACTCCCTGGAACAGACCCTGATGTTGGGAAAGATGGAGGGCACAAGGAGAAGGGGACGACAGAGGACAAGATGGTTGGACAGTGTTCTCAAAGCTACCAGCATGAGTTTGACCAAACTGCGGGAGGCAGCAGAAGACAGGAGTGCCTGGCGTGCTCTGGTCCATGGGGTCACAAAGAGTCGGACACGACTAAACGACTAAACAACAACATGCTGATCTCTGTACCAGCAAAAAGCCTAGGTTTCCGAGTTCTGCACATCAAGCAGCTTTTAAGGGTGCAAGAGTAAGCCAGACCGGGTCACTTTTTCCAGTTAGCTGGCAACCCTGTTGCCAAGATGATAAGGAGATGAAGGAATGTCTCCTGCCCTTGTCTCCTGGAACGGTTCCTGTTTGCATCCCAAGCACCAGGGATCTGCTTGGGAAAATACACTGTCATCTGAGCAGTTAGCCGAAAGCTGTTTAGCTCTCCTGACCTAAGAAACCCCAGGCAGAGACCTGGGAGGCGGAAGGGAAGGTTTCTATAGCAAATGATTCTGCTGCCCTATAGGCAACGACTGCTGGGTTTTCCTTTTGTCTTCTGGGGTGCACAACTGAGCCTTCCAAATGCAAATAGACGAGGGGGAAATTGAGAAGAGAGGGAGGAGAAAAATACATTTGCTGATTGAGAAGTTATTAAATATTTAAAGTCACAGAGCCCGCCGGCCTTTTAGACTTTCCATATCTACAAAATGACTCACATATATATATATAGACAGAGAGAGAGAGAGAGAAAGATCCTTAACTACCCTCCCCATCTCTCTCTAGTGCTTGACACTGAGAAAAAAATCAGGTGTGACATTCAAGGTGTGACAGAGCATCCCCATTAAAAGTTGAGAATCTGTGCTTTAAAATCACATGCTGTTTTCTTTCCTTGACTATTTCTCTCTCTCTTTTTCCTCCAAGAGAAGGGGGTGGGTTTCGGTGACACTGTGCATTGTGGAGAAAAAGATAATAAGAGCAGAATATTCTCAAAGAGCATTTTTGCAACACAGCATCAACAGGTATTGCAGCATCTCCCAAGGTGAGGCTGATGATAAAACAGGTAGGAGAGTATGGAGAAAGACTCTGCCCCCCACAAAGGAAAACTCCCCTTTCCTCATCTTTTTGTTCTTATTTCCCTGTTATATATCTGATTATGACCTTCACTCCTCCAGTTCTGCCACCCTCAACCATTCAAGGTCTCTTCCCTCCCTAATTGACAGCATTATTATTATTATTATTATTATTATTATTATTATTATTATTCGTATTCTGCCCTATACCCGCAAGTCTCGGGGCGGTTCACAAGTTAAAATCACAATATAAAAACGTAAAATACATAATAAAAACAAAAACAAAAACAGCCCCATAATCCCCCTCTCTTTTCTGTTTTATATCTGGAACGTCTAGACATACCTTTGATTACTTTAAAAGGGCATTCGACACATTCATGGAGGAGAAAGCTATCAATAGCTGCTAACTAGGGTGACAGTATACAGTGGTACCTCAGGTTAAGTACTTAATTCGTTCCTGAGGTCTGTTCTTAACCTGAAACTGTTCTTAACTTGAAGCACCACTTTAGCTAATGGGGCCTCCTGCTGCTTCCGCGGCGCCGGAGCACGATTTCTGTTCTCATCCTGAAGCAAAGTTCTTAAGCCGAGGTACTATTTCTGGGTTAGTGGAGTCTGTAACCTGAAGCGTATGTAACCTGAGGTACCACTGTACTATTATATAACATATGGGGGACAAACAGCAGGGGTGGACTTTGGTCATATGGCACTCTGACAAAGGACAAAATTTAGGCAAATTTAGACTTTACAGAGAGCCGCCCGCCTGTATCTTAGCTATTATGTATTATTTCCCTTCAAAATATGGTAGGCCAGTCCTTCTGAGTATGTGGGAAGGGACTTTATGCTACAATTCCCAGAGCTTCCTGGGAGAAAGGACTGACTGTCGGGCCGGCCCTCCCATGAGGCGGACCGAATCGGTCGCCTTGGGGGGCGGAATCCCATGAGACATCAACCCCTCAACAGGTTTGCGCAACTGTGGCTTTTGGCGAGATCTCGTGAGATCTCTCCTGAAGCCACTGCCGCCTGACCCTGGTATTCTAAAGCATGGGTAGGCAAACTAAGGCCTGGGGGCCGGATCCGGCCCAATCGCCTTCTAAATCCGGCCCACGGACGGTCTGGGAATCAGCATGTTTTTACATGAGTAGAATGTGTCCTTTTATTTAAAGTGCATCTCTGGGTTATTTGTGGGGCACAGGAATTCGTTCACTTTTCCCCCAAAAATATAGTCCGGCCCCCCACAAGGTCTGAGGGACAGTGGACCGGCCCCCTGCTGAAAAAGTTTGCTGACCCCTGGGAGTATTCGTTCTCACACTGAGTAGTTCTCAGAGTGGCCTAACCGATGCCCATGGGAAATGAGACGCCAGTACGCAAGAGAGCTTTGCTCACCTGTGATTCTCAGAATCCTCTGCAACGCAGGAGCCTGCAGCCGACCCTCACTATCCCTGACTACTGAATACCTTGCTGGCTGGAGCTCATGGGAAATGTCCGACAACATCTAGGGGGCCACAGGTGCCCCCCCCCCCCAGATCTGGCACCATGGCTCTGTAGCTGACACACAAGGTTTGCTTGGAGGCTGAGGCAACGTCTAAGGGATTCTGTAAACTTGAAAACCACTGCCTTATCTTAACACCTGACTTTTCCCTTAAGGTAAAGGGTAAAGGGACCCCTGACAATTAGGTCCAGTCGTGGCCGACTCTGGAGTTGCAGCGCTCATCTCGCTTTATTAGCTGAGGGAGCCGGCGTAGAGTCATGTGGCCAGCATGACTAAGCCGCTTCTGGCGAACCAGAGTAGCACACGGAAACACTGTTTACCTTCCCGCCGGAGCAGTACCTATTTATCTACTTGCACTTTGACATGCTTTCCAACTGCTAGGTTGGCAGGAGCAGGGACCGAGCAACGGGAGCTCACCCCATCGCGGGGCTTCGAACCACCGACCTTCTGATCGGCAAGTCCTAGGCTCTGTGGTTTAACCCCTGCTTGAAATGCTACCTTTTCTGTGTACGCAAGGGGAATGAATAGGGAAATGAGCGAGTGCCATGCACCAAGAAGCCTTCACGCATCTTTTGTTGCTTATGTTCCTGGAGCATGTGATTCGATTGCCTCACGGTAGATGCTGGGATATGAGGTCTAAACCTCTGTTTATGGGGACCAAACCCAGCGAGAAGGCAACGAACCCTCATAAATCCTGGAAAATTCCTTGGGCCTTAAATTTGGGCACAAAAACCTGTTTTGAATGCTAGGGCTCAGAAGATGCAACGCCATAGTGAGGAGAGTGCTCTGAGCATGTGAAGAGTGCATATTTTTCATCGCTTTCTCTAACACTCCTAGGACTGGAGATCATTTTCCCCACAGGCTTGAACCTCTGGCTCCTCTTACTGCTGAAGCTTTGGACCTGTCTTTTGTGACTGAGGCAAAGGATATCAATCACACCTCCGGCCGGGAAAAAAATTCAGGATAACACATCATGCACATGTATGGCTGTGCACACCCCATACATATAACACACATGACGCCCCACAAAGAATATTGGGAACTACAGTTCCTGCCACCACAGTGCTTAGCTTATTTTTGTTAGTTGTTATTTTGTTAATACTGATTATAAATGTCGTTATTGTGAATCATATAACACAGCTTTTTCTGTGATGTTTCGCTTACATTTCAGTTGCTGTTTCGTTAACAGGGTTTTAGGGATTGCAATTGTTTCGTTAGTTATTTTATATCAGCTATGCTGTGTTGGTGATGTTCTATTATATGCTTTGCTACGTTCATGTCACTTATTGGTTGTAAGCTGCTTCGAGATTCCTCTGAGTGAAAAGCAGCACAGAAATACAAGGAATCAAATCTGAATCTCAGGTCATGGGTTCGAGCCCCACGTTGGGCAAAAGATTCCTGCATTGGAGGGGGCGGGATTAGATGACCCCCGGAGTCCCTTCCAACTCTACAATTCTACAAAATCCACTCGAATCACCCTTCACAAACTACAGTTCCCGAGATTCTTCAGAGAAAGCCACATGCGTTAAATATGGCGCATACACAGCCTTCGTATTTAAGGCACCCCAAGGCTCTTTGCTGCTTTGTGCTCTGACATACCAACGTAGCTGCCCTTCTGGAAACAGATCAGCAATGGATAGTTAAAAGGCCCCTTGAAACGAGACAGAACATCTCAGAGAACACCCTAGCGGAAAAACTCTTAAAAGTCTGCATGGCTGCCTTTTAACAAGACCCCACTGGGCAGGGAGCAGCCAAGATGGAGCCTTCTCTTCTCCCTGCCTTGTCACCTTGACATAAGAAGGATACACAGTGGTACCTCGGGTTACGAACTTAATTCGTTCTGGAGGTACGTTCTTAACCTGAAACTGTTCTTAACCTGAGGCACTGCTTTACCTAATGGGGCCTCCCTCTGCTGCTGTGCGATTTCTGTTCTCATCCTGAAGCAAAGTTCTTAACCCGAGGTACTATTTCTGGGTTAGCAGAGTCTGTAACCTGAAGCGTCTGTAAACCGTGGTACCACTGTATTGAATAGCAGTGTATGGAGAACCATGACGTCCGGGGGTTGGGCTTAATAATAATAATAATAATAATAATAATAATAATAATAATAATTTATTTATACCCCACCCATCTGGCTGGGCTACCCCAGCCACAAAATATTAAAATACCGTAATATATCAAACATTACTCTAGGGGTCTCTTTACAATTCTATTATTCTATTCAGCGGCCTGAAAGGAAGCCAGACACACTCGTCTGGTACTGCCATTCGGTTGCCAGTGGCAACCCACAAGTTTTAGGACGGCCTGGGACAGCTCCTTCAATAGATAGAGCATGAGGCTTGGTCATCTCACGGTTGTGGGTTCAAAAGATCATTGGACTACAGGCAGTTGAACTGGATGACTCTCAGAGTGGTTTCTTCCAACTATGCGATTCATGGCCACCTGTATTCACGAAATTCATATCCAAGGTTGAGAAGGGTAGAGCTTCTAAATCTTAGCCTTGACACCTTTTGCTTCGGACCTGCAGAAACTTTTTAAAGCCAAGATCTGGACCTGTCTAGGCAGAGGAGCAGCCAGATGACAGCATAAGAAGGCCTGGGAGTCAAATGTCCTATTTCAATGCAGACACCCGAGTCCACCAGCAGGGCCAGAGGGACAATAGTCCTCTCCTGCGCTTGTTCCCCAACGACTGGTATTTACAGGTATTTAGGTTCCAGGTTCAATTCCTGACATCTCCTGGTAACATCTGGAAAGACACTGCCAATCAGTGCGGCCCTTACTGAGCTTGGTGAACCAATGATTTGACTCTGTGTAAGGCACCCTTTTAATGAGGGTGAAAGAGGGGAGCGCAAAATATGGTTTGAAGCTCAACAGCAAAAAAAACGAAGATCATGGCCACTGGTCCCATCACCTCCTGGCAAATAGAAGGGGAAGAAATGGAGGCAGTGAGAGATTTTACTTTCTTGGGCTCCATGATTACTGCAGATGGTGACAGTAGCCATGAAATTAAAAGACGCCTGCTTTATGGGAGAAAAGCAATGACAAATCTAGACAGCATCTTAAAAAGCAGAGACATCACCTTGCCGACAAAGGTCCGTATAGTTAAAGCTATGGTTTTCCCAGTAGTGATGTATGGAAGTGAGAGCTGGATCTTAAGAAGGCTGATCGCCGAAGAATGGATGCGTTTGAATTATGGTGCTGGATGAGAATCTTGAGAGTCCCATGGACTGCAAGAAGATCAAACCTCTCGATTCTGAAGGAAATCAGCCCTGAGTGCTCACTGGAAGGACAGATCCTGAAACTGAGGCTCCAATACTTTGGCCACCTCATGAGAAGAGAAGACTCCCTGGAAAAAAACCCTGATGTTGGGAAAGATGGAGGGCACAAGGAGAAGGGGACGACAGAGGACGAGATGGTTGGGCAGTGTTCTCGAAGCTACCAGCATGAGTTTGACCAAACTGTGGGAGGCAGTGAAAGACAGGAATGCCTGGAGTGCTCTGGTCCATGGGGTCACGAAGAGTCAGACACGACTAAACAACTAAACAACAACAAAGGCAGCCGTCTCTATGTTCCTACGACAACAGCCTCTCCCATTTGTGTGACACTGTGTGTGTGTTTGGCTTGTGATTACTCAGCAGCATGAGAACTGCACTTGACACATGTTCAGAGGCACTGTATCGTTCGCTTAGTCCAGGGCTGAGCATTGACGTTATTGAAGGTTCGAGATCCGAGACTGGGCAAGGTGTCTTTCTTTCCTAGTGCGTGCCTTAATATAAAACGTCGCTGTGTGTATATAGTTAAGTTTGGTTCTACATTACATACTCCTCTTGTGGGAGAGGAAAGAACTCGCAAACCATTTTGGGCAATTTGGCACATTTGTCTAAGTGGAATACCAGCATCATTTCGGGAGGCCAAAGCAGCAAGTATTGTGCACTGACTGAATATTAGACCCCCGCCCTTTCTGAATACCTTGTGTGTTTTAACTCTGATTTTATTTTTTTCTGGAAACTATCAAATTTTCAAGCTGTATATATAAGACTATCGCTAACATCTGGCTGAAGAAACTCCTCCTGATCTGTCCCCCCTGTGGAAACTTGAAAAGACGAATAAATAGCAGCAAAGTTATTTATCCAAATATGGATAAATATGGATATATTTGTGTGTGCCGCACATAGCTGCCTTAAAAGCAGCTGCTACTTATCCCTATTTTATTCTTATTTATCCAAATAAATAAATATGGACAAATAAGAAATAGGGATAAGTAGCAGCTGCTTTTAAGGCAGCTATGCGTGGCACACACAAATAGATACTCAAGATCGTATTACAGATTAGTTACCCTTCGTAGCTCACAATCAAGATGGCAAAAGGGGAATTTTCTCCACCTTTTCAATGCATACCTATGGGCGAAGTGGCGTCTTAAACTCCAACTCCAACTAGCAATTGTGAGCAAGCACACAACTAAGGTCTGTGGCCCTTTATTCTGGATGAATTTGGGGGTTTTAAAATTTTATTTTCTGAGTACGAAGGTGGGCTTTTGCGTATGTGGTGGCATCCCTGTTTTTTTTGGTTTTTTTGTTAAGCACTGCTGAGTGATTACTGAGGGGAGGAGGCATATGAACAAAAAGAGACAGAGATGGATCTGTAACTGGATGCAACATGAAAAGCAGTTTCTGCGGAGGCCGGGCTTAATTATGAAATTCAATTAGAAAGCGTCAAGAATCCTTCCCTGCTCTCCCTCTGGCAGGATTAACTAGTGCTATCACAAAAGGGATGGTTTGATTAAGAAGGAGCTGATGAGGGAGGCGGGGGTGGGGTGGGGCCAGCCCAATCTGCATTTTACTTTCCATCATCTTAAGTCAAAGTTAAGTGTATGCATATATTAAAAAAAATAAAAATAAATAAATCTGCACAGCCCAGACTCCCTTCAAAATATCCTAGGAAGTAGGGGAAGACTTCCAAATATCCCCAAAGGATTCTCTCTCTTTAAAATAAAATTAATCACAAGGGACACATATCAACTGATTCCTGAGCTTTATGTCCCAAGCTACATTCATCTTCCTCTTTTAAAATTAAAGAGACATACGTATCAAATATTAAGAATGAAATGCAGTGAGTTCGCAGGGTCAGTAAGGGAGGAAATTCTACCTAAGGGATTTCTTCTTTGCTCAGTGAAATTGACTGAAGCTGCAACCCAAGGGTGGGGGGGGTAGTGTCTCTTTGATCTCTGTGGGATTTCTGCCTGAGTAGGAATGCACAGGATCCCGCTATGATCCAGTGCACACTTGCCTGGGAGTTAAGATCCAGATGAGCCTTACTTCTGAGTAAGCATCAGTTCTGCCTCCCAGGAAGCTTGAGGAAGAGCAGGGGTCCTATAGGAGAGTTGAAAGGTTCTTGACAATGATCTCTTTCCTTTCCTTTTCCATCCCTCTTATTTGCAGATTATTGGGGGAGTTTGCATAAGAGGAATCTTCCTCAAAGGAAGAATTTCCAGAGGGCAGGAGTCCTTAGTCGGTCGCAGCACAGCCAAGAAAGAGTCTTGTGGCAGCTGAAGGACTTAACAAATTATACAGTGGCATAAGATTTCCCGATCTAGAGTTTGCAGACTTTTCAGATGAGTTTTTTTTTTGTTTTTTTTTTGGGGGGGACGACATAAGGAAGGAAACCGAGCCACAAACTGCTGCTTAAATATTGAAGGATGAAAATTAACTATATCTGTGCATTAGAGGTTGGGGTGGTGGGGGGAGTGGCATGATGCTCTGGGGTACCATTCTTCCCTGAGAAGAGGAGCTGGGAAGTGTTTGGAGAGGGTGGGTAAGGATGTGTATCACGGACCACCCCCTCCTTAACTTAATCGGAGTGCGGTGGCATTTTTGAAAAAGCACCCCTTCCCCACCGTGAAAGTGCAGTTATCTCATAAGGTCTGTAAGCCTATAGGAAACATCCCCTCCACAGCTGGGATTGCTAGTGAACAAATAACACAATCCTATGCATCTACTCAGGACGCAGGTGGCGCTGTGGGTTAAAGCCTCAGCGCCTAGGGCTTGCCGATCGAAAGGTCGGCGGTTCGAATCCCTGCGGCGGGGTGCGCTCCCGCTGCTCGGTCCCAGCGCCTGCCCACCTAGCAGTTCGAAAGCACCCCTGGGTGCAAGTAGATAAATAGGGACCGCTTACCAGCGGGAAGGTAAACGGCGTTTCCGTGTGCGGCTCTGGCTCACCAGAGCATCTTCGTCACGCTGGCCACGTGACCCGGAAGTGTCTCCGGACAGCGCTGGCCCCCGGCCTCTTGAGTGAGATGGGCGCACAACTCCAGAGTCTGTCAAGACTGGCCCGTACGGGCAGGGGTACCTTTACCTTTTTATGCATCTACTCAAGAGTACGTCGCATGAGACTCTTAATCTTAGGGTTGTGGGTTCGAGTCCTGCATTGCAGTGGGTTGACCCTCAGGGTCCGTGCCACCACACTGCAGGTCTATGATTCTATAACTCCCATATGTGTGTGTGTGTGTGTGTGTGTGTATAGATAGCTAGATATTAGACTTCTACAAAACATTGAAATAGATATGGACAACACACTATTCCAAACTCTGGGAAAAGTGGACTGCTCCTTTCCTCATCACATATGCACACCTGGATAAGTTAAGGGTAACTACCTTGCAGGTTTCCAAGCATACAAAGGGTTATCTTAGCAAGTAAAGGGCAAACGAAAAGAACCATTTAAAAAATAAAATAAAATAAGTGTAACTGAATTAACTTTTTGGTCTCGATCCACTCGGCTCTTTATTGAAACACTTCCATGTCCCTGATTATTTATATTATCTGATCAGCTGAATACCTGAAGAAGGACGGAATCGAGTTACAAGAAAGGAGATTCAGACTTAGCACCGGGAAGAACTTTCTGACACCGTTCAACAGTGCGCCAGACTCCCAACAAGAGGTGAACCCTCCTTTACTTGGAGGTTTCATAGATGATATAGTTGGCATCCCTGCCTTGTAGGGGGTTGGGCTGGATGACCCAACTCTACAATCCTAGCATTAAGTTTTAGGAAGGGGATCGAAAGATTCTGAGCCATCTTCCGACGCAGAACTGAGCCACGGTTGGTGCTGATATTTTGGGGGCTTTGGAGTAGACAGTCCAATTTCATTTCTACAAGCATAATCTGCGGAGGGGCGTCTTCTTGCACTAAAACACTGCGTAATGTGGGAGCGCATGATTCTTCCCTCCACCCCCATCAGGACCCCGAAGAGAGACCCCCCCCCAGCCCTCTTCCCTACCTGTCCGTTCTTGCACAGGTCCGCCCACATGCTGGTGCCGTCGCCTCCGCGCATCAGGACGTGGTAGGTGAAGAAATAGGTGCCTGGGATGTTGCACGTGAACTTGCCCGTGGTGGCCTCGTAGTTGTTGCCCAGGTTGGTCACCACGTCGTCGAATTTAAGGATCTCGTAGCCCTCGTGCGGGTTCTTGAGGCCTGCGTAAAAAGCCACGCGGGGCACCGTGGTGTAGGTGGCCGTGCTGATGGCCCCGTTGCCCAGGCCCGGCCCGGGCAAGCCAGGGGGCCCCGGTTTCCCGGGGTCCCCTTTCTCCCCCGGGGGCCCCATGGCCCCCGGTGGGCCCGGTTCTCCCGGAGGCCCCGGCGGCCCGGGTTTCCCCGGCCTCCCGGGCTTGCCTTGCGGCCCTTGCACCAGCGTGGAGGGCGCGGGGAGCCCGGCGTGGCCGCTGCTGGCGAGGGTCTCTCCCGCCTCGGTCCGGATGGCGCTGGCGCTGGTGGTCTTGGCCAGGTAGGGGTCGCAGACCATGCGGCACGTGCCCAGCATCTCGTAGTGCCCGTCGATGCCCACCGAGTTGACCAGCACCGGGATGAGGACCACCAAGATCAGGATCATCACCACCCCGATGGCCGCGGCCACCAAAGTTTTGCGCCCGAGGCTCAGCCGCTGCAGGGGCTGGACGCGCTGCCTCCCCGGGGTAGAAATGGTGACGGGTGGGCCGGGCGACCTGGCGAGGAGAAATAAAGGGTGATAATTTGGGGGAACCGAAACAAAACAACCACAGACGAGGTGGAAGGAGGGGCGAGGAAGCAGCAGCAGCAGAAGAAGAGGCAAGAAGAAGAAACTTGAAAAGAAGCAGAGGATCCCCCTTTAGTTGGAGAGGAGAAAAGAAGAGCGCGCGAGCGCGCGTAAAAAACCGAGGCAGTCCTTGTTCCCGATCTTCTTAAATATCACCCTTAAGACGGGATGCTCTGGGGTGGCCTTTTTATGCTCCACATGGAAAAGGGTTTTTCTTCTTTTCGGGGGAAGAGGAGAAAGAGAGAGAGAAAGAAAGAAAAACCCCGAGAGGGAAGAAAACAGCAGAACAGAAAGGAGAGGAAAAAAAGAGAGAGATGTCTTTTTTTTCCAGCTCCTCTCTCTCTCTGCTCAGTACATCTTAGTAAGATGCTATCATTGATTTGTCTCTCTCTCTCTCTCTCTTCTCTCCCCGCTTCCCTCCCCTCCTCACTCCATCCTCCTCCACCCCCTTGGAGGGGGGAGGAGAGAAAGGGAACGCGAGATGATAGGGCTGAAAGGGAGACGCAAGAGGCATTTGGGGGAAGAGTTTGCGCCCCACCCCACATCCTCCCCACCTTTAAGGCCGAGGAAGGGACGCTGGAGCGGGGAAAGTTGGGACAGGAGTCCCTGGGCAGGAGGTCGCCTCCCTTGTTATTGTTATATTTGATTCTGGTGGTTGCTATGTTCAGCACCCACTTGAAGTCGAGGGGAGTGTATCTCCAGGGGCTAAAGGGACTTTGGTGATGTTGCTCCGTCAGCAGCTGTTGCCTGGAGAGAGACGCACCAAAATAAGGAGGGAGAGCCCAAAGTATTGACGCGAGTGGGATATCTTGCGAGCCTTTCCAGTGTTTGGGCATTTTTTTAAGACCGGAAAGGTTGGGATGGAGGTGTTGGTTGGTGGGAAGAGCCTTTCCCGATCCCAAATTTCAGGGAAGGTCACCTTCGTCTAGGAAGGAGTAGTTAGGACGGGTTCTTGCGGAAAGGCTGCGGCTGGATCAAAGCGAGGGTAACCTTCACTAGCCCACAGACGATATTCCGAAAGTTTGCTTATCAGAGCGCCTCAAAATGTTTGTGTATGAATACGTGTGGATTCATGATACACACACATCATTGCCCCGAGGAAAAAAGTTAAACCCTACTGCATACACACAATACCTTTAAAGCACACTTAAATCACATACTTGCCCAAGAATCCTGGAATCTGTCGTTTACCTCTCAGAGCTACAGTTCCCAGCACCCTTAACAAACTAGAGTTCCCACAGCAGAATGTACTTTGAAAATATGGTGCATACACAGCCTCACATGCACACATTTTTCTTCCCCCCCCCCAATAGATTTTTATTGAGATTTTAAAGGTTA
Organism: Podarcis cretensis; assembly: GCF_951804945.1. Classification (NCBI taxonomy): domain Eukaryota; kingdom Metazoa; phylum Chordata; class Lepidosauria; order Squamata; family Lacertidae; genus Podarcis; species Podarcis cretensis. The sequence continues at coordinate 15,886,867 of NC_137182.1, forward strand.
CAAAAAGAAAAAAATAAAGAACATATTTAAACAGAAAAAAACAAAGGGAAAAAAACAGAAAAAAGATGCAGATAATTAAAAAAAAAATCAATCCTTTACATAACTTTCTTTCCTTTGCTTATTTCCTTGACCTCCTCACACCTCCCTTTTTTGTATTCTAATTCAATTAGATATTTCAGCAAATCCTTTCCATCTTTATTTCTATCCTAATGATTTATCTTAATATACTATAACTTAACGTTCTGTTTTTCACCAATTAACAATCCATTTTTACTTAATGCTTCATGCACACATTTTTCAAAGGATTTTTTTTTTTAATTTTACCGTGCTCAAGGCAGCCTGGACACCCCATTTCACTTTCCCTTGACACCTTCACCCTAATCACACAGGTTGTTGCAGCCCAGGAGAAGGCATTTTGCACATGCTTAGGTGCCCTTGGGCAGGGACGCGGGTGGTGCTGTGGGTTAAACCACAGAGCCTAGGACTTGCCGATCAGAAGGTCGGTGGTTCAAATCCCCGCGACGGGGTGAGTTCCCGTTGCTCGGTCCCTGCTCCTGACAACCTAGCAGTTTGAAAGCACGTCAAAGTGCAAGTAGATAAATAGGCACCGCTCCGGTGGGAAGGTAAATGGCGTTTCCGTGCGCTGTTCTGGTTCGCCAGAATCGGCTTAGTCATGCTGGCCACATGACCCGGAAGCTGTACGCCGGCTTCCTCAGCCAATAAAGCAAGATGAACGCCGCAACCCCAGAGTCGGCCACGACTGGACCTAATGGTCAGGGGTCCCTTTACCCTTATGTGCCCTTGATGTTATTTGAAAGTTCACAGGGCTGAGCCTTTTTGCCCAAATATATTTTGGGAAATACGGCATGACCTTCCCCACCCCCACCCCACCCCCCAAAAGGAAAGGCATGGACAAGATGTGGATAATCCACACTTTTGAGGTCTTTCCATAGGCAGAGGCTCTGGAGCAGGCACAGGCAAACTCCGGCCCTCCAGGAGTTTGGGACTACAATTCCCATCATCCCTAGCTAACAGGACCAGGGGTCAGCAATGATGGGATTTGTAGCCCCAAACATCTGGAGGGCCAGAGTTTGGTTATGCCTGCAGTCTGGAGCAAGGATGGAGAAGCTGTGGTCATCCAGATGGGGTTGGACTCCAATTCCCATCAACCTTTGCTAGAGTGGCCAAAGGATGATGGAAGTCAAAGTCCAGCAACGTCTTGAGGGCCACAGTTTCCCTAAAGTGCAGGGAGCTCAGTTCCACAGAATAAAAGGACATCTGCTGAGACTTTAACACAAGAAATAATTGTTGTTGGGTGTTTACCTCTGTCACCTTTGTTTTCGAGGTTGGAACATCCATGGTTATTGTATTGTATGAACCCACAGATAGGGAAAGGCAGATAATACTCATTTTTTCAAGGTGCTGAGGCATAATATCTTCTTACTTTCCAAGGCATTGATTAGTTATTTGAGTAGGTTCAGGGCAACCTATGGGAGTCCATGCCACTGGATGCTTGGGTAGCTGTTTGCTTAGAAGTCTTCTTCTTCTTCTTCTTCTTCTTCTTCTTCTTCTTCTTCTTCTTCTTCTTCTTCTTCTTCTTTTTAAAGGAGCTGACAAGATTATGAAGGATAAGATAGTCCATGACTGTTCTTAGCCTCAGCAGCTAAAAAGAGAACCTCTGTGTTCAGAAACGAATCTGTGATGGTCAGGGAATTTGGACAGTCAAGAGATAACATCCTGCTTCTGAGTTTTCCAGGGACGTCTGCCTTTGTTGAAGACAGTGTGCTGCAGCAGCTGGAACTTTTGCCTGATCAAGCAAGACCATTCTTAAATATATTTGGGAGACAGGGAACAGCTATGAAAAGGTTACTTTTTCCCTTACAGAAAGCCTCTATATTTTAATAGTGAGATAAATATATTCTTGGATTGCAGGGGGTTGGACTAGATGACCCACAAGGTCCCTTCCAACTCTACAATTCTATGATATACCAACTATCTTAGACCCTGTGACCAGCAGGTGAAGCCTTGTTGGTGCTGCCACAGCTGGGAGCTGCCCCAGGACAGGGGCTTTTCGGTAGTGGCTCCCTGATTGCGAAATGCCCTCCCTAGTGGGGCATGCCTGTCTCCATCCTTATTTACTTTCATGAGGGATCTGATAACCATTCTTGTTTACCCAAGCATTTGGTGGCTGAAGAATACCGCTCCTCGCAACCTCCAGATCGTTTGACGGAAGTATGTTTTCAATTATCATTGGTTTTAGAATGCTTTAATCTGTTTTAGAATGTTTTTTTGCTTTCAGACTGGATATCTGTTTGGCACCCTAGACTCCATGGGGAGGAAGAGCAGGATAGAAAGTCAATAAAATACAGTGGTACTTTTGGTTATGTGCTTAATTTGTTCCAGAGGTCCGTTCTTAACCTGAAACTGTTCTTAACCTGAAGCACCACTTTAGTTAATGGGGCCACCGCATGATTTCTGTTCTCATCTTGAAGCAAAGTTCTTAACCCGAGGTATTATTTCTGGGTTAGCGGAGTCTGGAACCTGAAGCGTATGTAACCTGAAGCGCATGTAACCCAAGGTACCACTGTACACAAAAATAGTTCACTAAGGCGCCTTTTCAAAAAGAACAGTGCATGGCTAGAATTAGGTAGGTAGCCGTGTCAGTCTGATGCTGTAAAAAAAAATTAAAACACTGCCCCAGTAGCACCTTAGAGACCAACTAAGTTTGTTCTGGGTATAAGCTTGTTTTAGGGGTTTGGAGGAGGCAGGCAGAGATGCAGTTTGATCACACCTACACCTAGAAAAAAAATATCTGTGCCCTGGGCTGCCCTTCCTGAGGGAAAGAGAGAGAGAGACTTCAGCATATTTCTGCCATCCCAAGAAAAACGATCCTGTTATGTCTACTACCGCAACAGCCAAGCTATCATCTCTCATCTCTTGCTTTCTTTCGTTTATTTCCTGAGACTTGGTCTGTCAGCTCACAACTACTCTTCACCCCCCCCTCCAAGGCTTCTCCCCACTCCTTCTCTTGTTTCCTTTGCCGGCTGCAGGAGAGCAGTTTGAATTACTCGAAGAGATGGCTTGGAAGGGAGAGGAAGGGAGCGAGACTGGGTCTGGCAATGCAGGGGTTAAATCTCTCTTTCTCTGTGCACACAGATAGAGAGATCCTTACAATGGTCTCTTCTTCTTCTTCTTCTTCTTCTTCTTCTTCTTCTTCTTCTTCTTCTTCTTCTTCTTCTTCTCCTCCTCCTCCTCCCCCCCTCCTCATAAACCCTCCCCCATTTTTATTTTCATTTTGGGTCATGATGCTCCAATTTTGGGGATGGTTATTTCCCTCCCCCCTAACTTTCAGAAAGTGTCTAGATCTGCAGAATCCGGCACACATCTCTCAATCAATTTGTCAGAAATGTTGCTGCAATCAAAGTGGTCCCGTGAGAGCATTTTTTATTCTTTGCAGGACATTTGCTCAGACGCAGGTCCCACCAATTTCAATGGGTCCTCTTCTCAAATAAGGCTGCCATCGCAATCCACTCCTCCTCTACCTGCCTTAGTGCAAGAGGGCTATTTTGGAAGATGGATGGCTATCCAATGGCAAGTCCTTCCCTTTGCCCCTTCCCTTTGCCCCATTTTTTCCTAACCTGGGCCACTTCCACATAGCAGTTGATTGGGGATCCTGTTCTGCTGACTTGGGAATTTATTTTTTTGCTGCGTTCACACGGCTTCAAGATATTAGCACATACATTGGTACCTCGGGTTAAGTACTTAATTCATTCCGGAGGTCCGTTCTTAACCTGAAACCGTTCTTAACCTGAAGCACCACTTTAGCTAATGGGGCCTCCTGCTGCCGCCGGAGCACAATTTCTGTTCTCATCCTGAGGTAAAGTTCTTAACTCGAGGTACTATTTCTGGGTTAGCGGAGTCTGTAACCTGAAGCGCATGTAACCTGAAGCGTCTGTAACCTGAGGTACCACTGTATTTCCAAATCACTCCAGATTCACTATTTCCATGCTTGCTTATTGGATTTTCCAAGGAAATGGTGAATCCAGAATAAACGGGAAGATAAAATAAGGCGGAAATTTTGACGTAGACGGTGTCATCGTCATGTGGATGCTTTGCAAAACATGCAGCGCTGCACCCCAAGCGGCTCTGGTAGAGTTGGGCGAAATCGTCCATTTCGGTGTCTCGCCTTCCCATCTTAAATTCAGTTCCCCACATTTCCACACCAGTCTGCAATTTTTTTTATGTCTTTGTGAAAATTTACCTGCATTTCATTGCAAATTTTCCTAACAGTGATTTTTTTGACCAGTGCAGACTTTGTTTTTTACTAATGCAGACATATTATTATTGTTGTAGTAGTAATAATAATAATAATAAATACCATATTTTTCGCTCTATAAGACTCACTTTTTCCCTCCTAAAAAGTAAGGGGAAATGTGTGTGCGTCTTATGGAGCAAATGCAGGCTGCGCAGCTATCCCAGAAGCCAGAACAGCAAGAGGGATTGCTGCTTTCACTGCGCAGCGATCCCTCTTGCTGTTCTGGCTTCTGAGATTCAGAATGTTTTTTTTTCTTGTTTTCCTCCTCCAAAAACTAGGTGTGTCTTGTGGTCTGGTGCGTCTTATAGAGCGAAAAATACAGTAACTAATTTCCCAGCCTGCTGTAGTGCTTAGACTAAGACCCTGGAGACCAGAGTTCAAATCTGCACTCAGCCATGAAGCTCACTTGGGGCAGTCACCACCTCTTAGCCTGACCTACCTCACAGGGCTGGCTGGGTGAAATCGAGAAGGGGGAGAACCACGATCTCCTTGCAGGAGAGGTGGTATAGAAATGTTGTAATAATATTAATAATAAATGCATATATTTCTGTGGGATGTGATACATAAGTAGCAGTCAAGTACAACTGTTAAGTACTGAGTTGAAGAGGATCCAAAATGCAGCAGTCTGATTGGTCCTAGAACAACAGGGTCCAAAATGCAGCAGTCTGATTGGTCTTAGAACAATGCAGCAGTATGATTGGTCCGCAGGAGCCACCCAATCCAGCTCCAGGTGGAAGTGAATCCACAACCTGATTGGCCTACAGGAGAATCCCGGAATTAGCCAATCACGTGCAGCCCATTGTGTGAATAATGTATATAAATCAGATATTGTGGGGGAACTTCCATTCCTCCTCACCAATATGAGCTGAATAAAGAGCATGAAATCCACTCTTGACTCCCTGTATATTTCAACAACATTCCTTGTTTTCCTAGAGTGGACATGTGGAGGAATGTTTGGTCCAGCCAGTCGAAAACTTCCTGTTTCCTCCTGGCTGGGACATACTTCCTTTGCATGTGATCAGAGGTGTGCGTGACCTTACCTGTCCAGGTAACAAAAGGACAAGGCACGCAACACTCTCTATCTTTTGACTTCTTCCGTTGCTTTTAGCTAGAGATGCTTTGTTGGGTTCCAGCCAACAGAGGACACTGGGATTATCCCCATATGGGTTAGTTCCACATGTATATACTTTGTAACTAAGTCTGCCTTCAGGGATCCATCTGTGAACTGAATGTGAGTAAACTACTTTTATATACGTGACACAAGATGGTGGCGTGTTTATTCTTTTAAGAGGGATATAAGGGAACTTACCAGGAACCTAACAGTGAGAGGCTTACACAGGAGCAGGGACCGAGCAATGGGAGCTCACCCCGTTGCGGGGATTCGAACCGCCGACCTTCTGATCAGCAAGCCCTAGGCTCAGTGGTTTAGACCACAGTGCCACCCCCAAACAAGGATAGGAAACAAAACAAAATGTAAAGATGCAAAGTTTAATTTTGTAAACCACCAGACAGGAGGGAGGGAAGCCGTTAGGCTCAGCTGAGCCAAAGAGATAAAATAAGAGGATATGGTATTACCTAATGTGATTATATGTAAAACCAATAAAAATCATTTTGAAAAGAAAAGAAAAGAAAGACCACCAGCACTTTGAAAGGACTCGGAAACCAAACTGGAAGCTAATGCGTTTGTTTCAAAACATAGCAGCCAACTCCTAGGGGCTAAGGTCGCTTTGCGCCCCCCCAATAAAATATTTGAGGGGGCTGCCTCCCCCCCAAGTTGATGGGCATTGCCATTCAAATGGTTTGCATGTGCATATCTTGTGATCGATCAGAGAGCATACAATAAATAAAACTCCTTGTATCTCAGTACCATTATTACTGGGAGTACCATTATTACTGGTGACTGGGAGCGGCCGCTGATACCATATAACACCGGTCTTGAAAGACCTACATTGGCTCCCAGTACGTTTCTGAGCACAATTCAAAGTGTTGGTGCTGACCTTGAAAGCCCTAAACGGCCTCAGTCCAGGATATCTGAAGTAGCGTCTCCACCCCCATCGTTCTACCCGGACACTGAGGTCCAGCGCCAAGGGCCTTCTGGCAGTTCCCTCACTGTGAGAAGCCAAGTTACAGGGAACCAGGCAGAGGGCCTTCTCGGTAGTGGCACCCGCCCTGTGGAACGCCCTCCCACCAGATGTCAAAGAGAACAACAACTACCAGACTTTTAGAAGACATCTGAAGGCAGCCCTGTTTAGGGAAGCTTTTAATGTTTGAGGTATTACAGTATTTTAATATATTTTTTGGAAGCCGCCCAGAGTGGCTGGGGAAGCCCAGCCAGATGGGCGGGGTATAAATAATAAATTATTATTATTATTATTATTACATGCTCTTTCCATAGGTTCCATTCTAAGGCCTCCAGGGCGGTTTTCAGCTCAGTTTAAGTCTGCAACCCTGGACCCACCTTCCTGAAAGTAACCTCTCCCCAACTCAGCGGTACTTCTTTTTGGATTCAAATCCAGTTTAAGCTGCCTTCCTGCCCTCTTCCTCCACCACTATTTGGCCATTCGGAATCCAGGTTAAGCCCATTCCCTCACTGTTAGTTTTTTCCTTGCAACCCGGAGCTGTCATTTTTTCAAAGGGATCCTTATTAGCAAGGAAATATCTTTATTCCACTAGATCTTCGCCTGGCCTTCAAGAGTTTCCTTTTCCTAAGCACTGGTCCTGTCTGGCCCCAGATGGATTTTCTGTGCTTCGGTGGACTGGAAAATAACACCTTCAAACTTCTAGAGAGAAGCAAAGGTGCTTTAATTACCAGCCATCTTGCTGCTGGGCCTTGCTGCTTGACACAACTTCTCAGAGAGACGAGGATAAGATGAGATTTCCCTGCTTCGGTCTTTTCTCTCTGCCTCCCTCAATAATTAAAACGGTTTAAAAGTGCATTTGCTGCTGGACATCTCGGCTCTAAAGCACACACAACCAGAAAAAAGGATCTTGGGACTCTATAGCAAGAGCTGCCCAAAAGGTGCCCAGTGTATACTTTGTTCTGCATGTTAAGGTCAGTCAGGTGTCAGAGAAAGGCACTCTGCACATGCTCATGGGAAGAATCAAAATTTTACACCCTGTCAAAGGAAAGTTGGATTCCATAAGCTGTATAATATTATGCAAACCCTGCAGATTTCCATACTTTCTTTTATTATCTGCATAATAATTGCCAGCCAAAGAGGCTTGTCTTGCAACTTCTGAGATGCCCTTTCCTTGACAGGTGAATTTCCCCCCCTCATTCTCCCAGGCTTTTTAAATTTTTGATGAACTGTTTTATTGTGGCTTGTAATTTCTTTTAATGCAGCTTGTATAGATTCACAGAATTAGCTGGTTTTCTTTATCACTTGTTATCTGTTGTGTTTTTAAAAGGATTTTATTGTAAGCCACCAGAATAGTTTGATGAAGGGCAGGGTGTAAAACGACCGGCGCAATCCAATGCATCTTTACTACGACTTGTGTAGTCAAGTTCAGTGGGACTTACTCCCAGGCAAATGAGCAGTGGGTTTTTTGAGCAGGAACATGGGGGAAATGAGTTCCCTTACTTTTTTAAAAATTGAATATTTAATATTTTTGTTTGAGGAAGCCGGAATGGATAGACACCCAATGCCTGAGCCAAAAACCCACCTATAGCTGTAATCAATAAAGCTGTGGCCATTTCTAATTCAGATCATTGTCAGGTTGAGTTTATTAATCACATCTTACATTTAGCCACTGCCTGGGGGTCAGAGGTGCCAGGTTTAGAGGGCTCCAATGCGACTTCCTGCAAGGCCTCGGAAGTGCTGCCGCTGCTGCAACATGATGTCTTGATGTCACAATGTCATGTTATGCCACGGACGCCATTGGGCACCCATAACCTGGGGCCCAAGTCAGCACCCCTGCGAGGGGTGTGGGTGGCTGGGCCCACAACTAACTAACTAACTAACTAACTAACTAACTAACTAACTAACTAACTAACTTCATGGTGAGTTCCACCACCTTTCCCCCCAGAAAAACCCCCACTACAAATGAGTACAGTGGTACCTCAGGTTAAGAACTTAATTCGTTCTGAAACCTGAAACTGTTCTTAACCCGAGGTACCACTTTAGCTAATGGGGCCTGCTGCTGCCGCCACGAGATTTCTGTTCTCATCCTGAGGTAAAGTTCTTAACCCGAGGTACTATTTCTGGGTTAGCGGAGTCTGTAACCTGAAGTGTCTGTAACCTGAAGCGTCTGTAACCCAAGGTAGCACTGTATAGGGTTGTCATCTTGATAAGGAAAGAGTGAATACAGTCTGCAATTTCCACCATTTATTCTGGTTTTGTTGGTAATGGGTTTGGGGCGGGGGGAGGGAGAGAGCTTATTCCCCCAAACACTGAAAATCTTATCCCACCATCTCTCTGGCTTCTGAAGTTCTTGTAGGAGCCTACTGTCTTACACATTGCACAGCGTTAAAGCCCCTCCCCCCCAAACTGACAATATCTTTTTAGCCTATGGCTGCACTATTCATATAAAGCGCTATGGTTAAGGTAAAAAGGTAAAAGACCCCTGGACGGTTAAGTCCAGTCAAAGGCAACTATGGACTTGTAGCAAGTGAGCCGGAGTTTGTCTGCAGATAACTTTCAGGGTCATGTGGCCAGCATGACTAAACCGCTTCTGGAGCAACAGGACACCGTGACGGAAACCAGAGTGCACGGAAACGGTGTTTACCTTCCCGCTGTGGCAGTACCTATTTATCTACTCGCACTGGTGTGCTTTTGAACTGCTTGGTTGGCAGGAGCTGGGACAGAGCAACAGGAGTTCACCTCTTTGCAGGGATTTGAACCGCCAACCTTCCGATCAGCCAGCCAAAGAGGCTCAGTGGTTTAGACCACAGCACTAGCACTTTAACAGTCATAGGTAAAGGTAAAGGGACCCCTGACCGACTCTGGGGTTGCGGCGCTCATCTCGCTTTATTGGCCAAGGGAGCCGGCGTACAGCTTCCGGGTCACATGGCCAGCAGGACTAAGCCGCTTCTGGCGAACCAGAGCAGTGCACGTAAACGCCGTATACCTTCCCGCCAGAGTGGTACCTATTTATCTACTTGCACTTGGACGTGCTTTCGAACTGCTAGGTTGGCAGGAGCAGGGACCAAGCAACGGGAGCTCACTCCATCGCGGGGATTTGAACCGCCGACCTTCTGATCGGCAAGCCCTAGGCTCTGTGGTTTAACCCACAGTGCCACCCGTGAAGGATGCTGAGGTCCACCTTCCTGTCCTGACCTTAGAGGAACCATTCTAGAAATATTTCTTGCAAGGAACACACCGGAGGCCAGTGCTGGTGAGCTAGGCTGCTGAGAGGCCAGTCTGAACAATATTCCCAACAAAAAACCCCACCTCTAACCTGCACTTTAGATACGCCACCAGAGGTATACATGCCCCATGCGTGAGACAGCCTTGTTTGGGAAACTCATGTGCGGGTCACTCTGCCCTGCTGGGTGGCGTCTCGCCTTGTAAGCTGTTCTGGGGTACCGAGAACAGAACGAGTTTGAGTGTGGCATGTGATCAGCTGTCAGAATTATTATATCACCACAGAACACTCATTGCTTCCATTTTCTCCGTTCCCTTTAATTGCTCCGGTTCACAGCGCTTTTCCTCAAGCTAGGTGTGTCTGCATGTGGGCACCTGAAATTGGAACAAATCTGCACGGATCCTTTTATTCTGGATAAATAAAAGGGGCAGTCCTCTGCCACCCAGATATCCTCTAAGAATCGGTATCCAGGTGTGTGTGCGCGTGGGATATTAAATAAAACACAAAACCCCATTCATTTTCTTTTTTGCAGAGGGCCAATTTGCGGAACAATGCAAGGGGCTTCTTTTAATAAGAGAAAATGACACAAAATTGGAAACGCAATTTGGCGCGTTTCCCCCACTTTCCCCCCCTGATTCCCGACTCTTCCAAAGGGATGTGTATATAAATAATAAAGCAGAGCCAATTTAATGTTTGAAGCCACTGAGGGTCAAAGGGAGAGAGGAAGAGAAGGACAGATTAGCTTTGCGGAGTGACAGGCGGCATAATGGATACATTCAAATTTAAAGGAACACACTTAGAAGTATCCTACGCTGAATATCATACGCTGGAGGGGGAAAATGTCCCTGTGCAACGCAGAACGGCATATACCAAAACCCTTTCAGCCAGGGGCATCAAATGGAGATTTTTAACAGCCAGATCCTAGACATGTTTACTTGGAAGTAAGTCCCCTGGTTTCCAGGAGATCTTACTCACAGGGAACTGTGTGTAGAACGACAGTATAAATCTCTCTACCCCCCCCCCAATTTTCAGTATTTCAGTATTTATAAGGATGGAAGCTTTTCAAAGACAATCTCTACCTACCTACATGGGAGGCTAGCGTGCGATAAACAGTTTTATATGACCGACATGCTTAAGCTGGGTGCTATTTTTCTAGAAAAAATAAGTGATGGAATTCACCATAAACGCCTCCCTTGTTCTCTTATAATGGCAATGTAGCAAACCTAAGAGGTGCCGGAACTGAGTTCTGGCAAGTTCCGGCTGAAAAAACCGCTCTGCTTAAGTCTGATTAATGCATGAAGGGGTTAAAGTCATAGAGTAAACTGTCCTGCCAAGTTTAGCTCATCTTGGGGAGCCATTTGGTTTTCGCCTACCTTGTAGCAACCGTCACAACTCTGTAAGGTTAGGCATTGGGCAAACCTTTGTTTAAAGGAGGGGAGGTTGTAGCCTCCGCCTGCCCCTCCTCAATAAGCGTATCCTGTTAAAGGGATCCGGGGGTGTGGATCCTGTCCGAAGCCTGGATGTGGGCTAGGGCCATGCCACAACCCCAATGGGAACCCTGCAGGGTGCCGTGATTTGACGTATGCCATAGGGCTCCCCCTACTGGTGCGTTACCCTTAGTGAGACTCCCTGCAGACGGGATATAGTCTGGTTTCACCCAATGCCGAAGCCAAACCGCTCACATCTGTAACCAATAAAGTTGTGGCCTATTTTATCCCATTAACTTAAATTATTTGTGTCTCTGTGTTTATTATCTAAGGGAACTGCAGGGTCCTGGGCCTTGGCATGCAAGTTCTGGCTAAAAAAACGCTCTGCTTAAGTCTGCTTAATGCATGAAGGGGTTAAAGTCATAGAGTAAACTGTCCTGCCAGGTTTAGCTCATCTTGGGAGGGGCTAGGTTATCAAGTCGTTGTTCCCGCAGTCTACCTGAGAAGCTCAGCATGTTAAGAGGTCTGAGCTGGCTGCTCCAAGCCATTGAGTTTTGTACAGTGGTGCCTCGCAAGACGAAAAGAATCCGTTCCGCGATTCTCTTCGTATAGCGGTTTTTTCGTCTTGCGAAGCAAGCCCATTGACAGCTTAGCGGATTAGCGCTATTAGCAGCTTAGCGGCTTTTAGCGATCAGCTGTTAAGCGGCTTATCAGCAGATCAGCTGATAAGCGGCTTAGGGCTTAGGAAAAGGGGGGGGGGGAGAGGAAAAAACCCGCAGGAACTCGCAAGACATTTTCGTCTTGCGAAGCAAGCCCATAGGGAAATTCGTTTTGCGAAGTGCCTCCAAAACGGAAAACCCTTTCGTCTAGCGGGTTTTCCGTCTTGCGAGGCGTTCGTCTTGCGGGGCACCACTGTACTTCTGCACGCCTTGGGAATCCCCTGGCTCAGTTATTACTAATCTTTTCTGTGTTAATCTGTGCACACACCAGGCACTTAAATCACATGACCTCTCCCAAATAATCCTGGGAACTGTGGCTTGCATCTGGTTGGCCACAGAACAGGATGTTGGGCTAGACTGAGCCATTGGCTTGATACAGCAGATTCTTCTTATGTTCTTAAGGGTACTAGGAACTGGAGCTGGGTGTGTGTGTGTGTGGGTGTGTGTGTGTGTGTGTGTGTGTGTGTGTTTTAAACTACCATTCCCAGAATTCTTTGGGGGAAGTCACATGCTTTCAATGTGCCTTAAATTAGAGCATGTGGACAGCTCTGCTGGTGGAGTTTTGACTATAAAAGCAGAAGAAGGTCACACAGGTTAGATGAGAAGAGGCAAAAGCAGAAAGTTAAGTTAGAGAAAGCCCATGGTTCAGAACCAGACTCTGGATTGCCTTCTGCGTAGGAAATTAGAAATGTGTGAAGAAATGGCCTTAGGGAGAAGTGGATAAAGGCACTTTAGGTTAGGGAGGGAGGTTGATTTCGGCTCCTCTCAGTTTCTCATTTTTTCCAATCCTCCACGTTTCTGCATCAGTTTGTGACGATCATTTTTAGTTCCTGAGAAAATTCATCAGAATTTAAGTGTGAATTTCTCCCAGTACACATATTTTTATTGAAGATTTTTTGTGTTACAAAGCAAACAGAAAAACAAAGAAAAGTACATATAGCACCTCCGCTTTCAATTCATGGAATCTTCTTCAGTTTGTTTGCATTCATTGTGAGAATACTGTAATCTATGACATTACAGTATTGTCATAGATATTGGGGGGGGGGGAGAGAGAGGGGAGAGAGGGAGGGAGAGAGATGTGAGGGGATAATGACCTTCCATTCTTTCTCATAGTGTTTGTGCAGGGTTTTTGTATAATACACAGATTTTTTAAATTAGGTTTGCCATATTTCAAAAAGTGTAAGTCCAGACACACAAGTTGTTAAGATTTTTTTGGCCACAGTTGTTGAGCCTTCTTTGCAAAATCTTTTTTTTAACAAAGTTTTTGAGCAATTTTTTAGGAAATTCGCCAAAATCTACACTTATGACACTGTTTCTGGCAGCCGAATTCTGGCTATGTCCAAGAAATTCTGGATGTCTGGCAACTAGAACTGGGCAATACAGTCGTACCTTTAAAGTCGAATGGAATCCCTTCTGGAAGTCCGTTCGACTTCCAAAACGTTCAGAAACCAAGGCGCTGATTGGGTACAGGAAGCTCCTGCAGTTAATCGGAAGCCGCGGAAGCCCCGTCAGACGTTCAGGTTCCAAAGCACGTTTGCAAGCCAGAACAGTCACTTCCAGGTTTGCGGCATTCAGGAGCCAAAACGTCCGAGTACCATTGCAAAATTCAAGAAGTGCAAATTCTTCAGGACAGCTCCTGGATCTGATATTTTTTCAGAAAATGCAAATTAGGTAGGGCTTGTCTTGAATCTGTCCCCCCACACCACACCAGTCCAGGAGCCAAAAGTGGCCCTCCACTTTCTGGCTCTGGGACACACATCTTTCCCTGGTACCCCACTTATCGTCATGCCAAACCTCACACCAGCCCATCTACCCACTTCTCGAGTGATTTTGCCTGCCTGAATTCTGCGAATGCCTGCTGGTTGCTGGTATGCTGAATGGAGAGAGAGATATACCATATTTTTCGCTCCGTAAGACGCACCTGACCATAAGTTTTTAGAGGAGGAAAACAAGGGAGGGGGGAAATATTCTGAATGAAACAGTGGATGTATGATTTTTGTGGCTCATGCTGTGGCCACAGACATGTGATCTGATGGTGAATTTGCAGTGACCCAATGCAAAAATCCTGAGCATCCATGTGGATCCGTGCTTTGTAACAACGTTTTTGTGCCATTGCGGCCCCACACAACAGTGGGTGCGTGATTTTTTTGGTGCAGGCTGTAGCCATGGACATGCTATGTGATCTGATGGTGAATTTGGGGTGACCCAATGTAAAAATCCTGAGGATCCATGGGCTTTTACCTCCCCCCTCCTAGGCAGCCTCCACTAGCGTCCCTTTTCTCTATTCTGATCCCACCGATCAGCTGTTTCCTTTCAACACTCCCTTCCCTCTTGTTTGCCTTAGTGTCTTTTGCTTAGCAGGAGCAGTTTTTTGCTCCTCCTTTTCTTCTAATTTCTCTTCTTATTGCTTTAATCTTCCTGTTTCCCCCCTTTGCAAGTTTGCTGTCTTTACCTCCCCCCTCCCAGGCAGCCTCCTTTATCTCTAGCGTCCCTTGTCTCTCTCCCCGATCGGCAAACGATCAGCTGCTTTGTTTCAACACCAACTTCCCTCTTTCAAAAAAAAAAAAAAAAGCATGATCTGCTTTTTGCCCCTGGGCAATTTGGGTCCAGGGACCACGCATTCGCTCCATAAGACGCATTTCCCCTTACTTTTTAGGAAGAAAAAAAGTGCGTATTATGGAGCGAAAAATACGGTATATAAATGGTCACAAGTTCAGAGACATCCACTAATCTGTCAATTTTTGCCTCTGGCCCAACTACCACTTCATACCCCCCCCCCCAATTACCCCCTACAACGGAATGCAACCCTTGGGCTGAAATAGACCCCCCACCCCACCCCTGGAATAAGGGAAATATGTGTTATTTTCACTTTTCACAATCCTATTAGATTTTTTTTTTTAAAAGAAAACCAAGCTCTCTTGATAATCCCTTCATACTGGGAAGACTGTGTTATGTGGTCCTTCTGTAACAAACCAGCACCTAGTGGAGATACAAGCTTAATTGGCATAGCAACCGGGGAATCATAGGTAGTCTGATATTGATCGATAATTAGCCAGGTTTAATCAGGCAGCTGCTGCTGTCGGATGGGGGTGGCGAGAGCCGCCTGGAATTTGTTCCCTCTCAGCCGTTCAGCGGCTGGTCCGAAGGGAACGGTCTTTCGCTTACCTTTTAATGAACAGTGGAAAGCTCGAGGGCAAGGGCTGAAGCACCCGTCTCCTCCAGAAAAAAAGAGACAGAAAAGGACGGAATTGAAAAGCTGTTCATTTGCCACAGAGACCGGCAACTGGCAACCTCTGGGCCAGACTTGGCTCCTGAGAGGGGATGGCTGGCAGGTCAGGGTTTAAAAGATAAGGTTGCAGAGGACAAAGCAAAGGTTGCTATGACGGGATTAAGACTTGGGTTTCGTTAAACTGCAAAGCAGCTCAGGACCGTAGCCACCTGTTGATGATTGGACACGGCAACTATTATTATTATTAATATTATTATTTATTACCCCACCCATCTGGCTGGGTTGCCCCAACCACTCTGGGCAGCTTCCAACACACATAAAAACATAAGGGAAAAAAATCTTCCTGATACATATTATAGAAGTGAGGTTACAGTGAACCAGGCAGAGGGCCTTCTCGGTAATGGCGCCTGCCCTATGGAACGCCCTCCCACCAGGTGTCAAGGAAATAAATAACTACTATATCTTACTTTTGAAAGACATCTGAAGGCAGCCATGTTTAGGGAAGTTTTTAATGTTTAATGCTGTATTGTGTTTCTAATATTCGGTTGGGAGCCGTCCAGAATGGCTGGGGAAACCCAGCCTGATGGGCGGGGTATGAATAATTATTATTATATGTGTGTGTGTGTGTGTGTACAGTGGTACCTCTGGTTACGAACTTAATACGTTCTGGAGGTCTGTTCTTATCCTAAAACTGTTCTTAATATGAGGTACGCTTTCGCTAATGGGGCTTCCCGCTGAGCGTGCGCATCTGGCACACGACTTCTGCTCACATCCTGGCGCAAAGTTCGCTTCCAGGAGACCTACTTCCGGGTTAGCAGAGCTCATTATCTGAAGCATTCGTAAGGAGGACGGTTGTTGTCGTTTAGTCGTTTAGTCGTGTCTGACTCTTCGTGACCCCATTGACCAGAGCACGCCAGGCACTCCTGTCTTCCACTGCCTCCCGCAGTTTGGTCAGACTCATGTTTGTAGCTTCGAGAACACTGTCCAACCATCTCGTCTTCTGCCGTCCCCTTCTCCTTGTGCCCTCCATCTTTCCCAACATCAGGGTCTTTTCTCTTCTCATGAGGTGGCCAAAGTATTGTAGCCTCAGCTTCACGATCTGTCCTTCCAGTGAGCACTCAGGGCTAATTTCCTTAAGAATGGATACGTTTGATCTTCTTGCAGTCCATGGGACTCTCAAGAGTCTCCTCCAGCACCATAATTCAAAAGCATCAATTCTTCGGCGATCAGCCTTCTTTATGGTCCAGCTCTCACTTCCATGCATCACTACTGGGAAAACCATGGCTTTAACTATACGGACCTTTGTTGGTAAGGTGATGTCTCTGCTTTTTAAGATGCTGAAGGAGGACGGTAC